>NC_138950.1:21034842-22234842 GCF_965226115.1 Aulonocara stuartgranti
ATCAAGCTCAGGAGGGACAGCCATCTGCCATGAATGGCTGGGATTGAGGGAAGCATGTTCCAATAAATCCAGAGTCAACACAACGACCTACCAGAGCTTCATGTTTCCACGTGCTGATGAGATTTATGGAGATTTCTTTTTTTTTCAGTAGTATTTAGCACCTCACCACAGTGCCAAAGCTATTACCAACACCAAGAATACAGACAAGCTGAAGGCCCTACAACATAGGTTTCTACTTGCTACATTCAAAGCACTTTATAAAACATGTCTCATTCATACAAACACTTTTTTGTATATCTAAGAGTTGTCTATCTGAAATTCACTACTCGTGTTTCAGCATCGTTCACAGAGAGCCACAAACAGCACCTACACCTCACCTCCATGTCATTCTACATGGGTACAATAAAGTGAAGAATCCTCAACGTATGTTTAGTTAAAGTGAAGTTGGACATTTGTCAGAAATTTACATTTCTGTAAATATTTTTTCCCTTTAATTTTTTGGTTTATCTTATCAATAATTTGAGGTACTGGATTTAGATTTTTCATGAGCAATGAGCCATGATCAACAAAATGAAAACAAAGTATTGACATATTTAGTTTTACATATTACAATTTTACCGGCATTAATTTCCAGTGTCTTAGATGAGTTTCACCATGAGTTACACCATATTTTTCTGCTCCACCAGTCTATTTCATGACTGTCATTCGTCCCCAGTGTATGACATGCATTTTGTTGTTTTAGCTTACCACAACCTTACCTGATTTTGCAACAGAAGTTGCATGGTGTGTTAAGGACTGCATTGCAGGATAAATAAATTAGATTTTAGAATTTGGCGCTTAAACTCAAGTAATGCTGTCTGTACATGCTTACTTTAAGCTTACCTTATCAAAACTTAAATGATCTCACGCTTCAGATTATTATTTTCAATCAAATTTAGACTTGATAAACACTAAAGTAGGTGTAATGAGGGCATTTTGAATATTGACAGTGATTTCTCAAGATAAAAAGAGCGTTTGTAATTTTGTTGATTAAATGCAGTTCATGATTAGTAAACCAAGGGAGACATGGTAGCAGCTTCTCTTCATCTCTTCTGCATTCTGTTTGGTGTTTGTCATTCAGTAGAAGAACTGTCTGCAATTTTATACCTTTATCCTTCCTTTCTTGCTATTTTATCATTATCCTCCATTAGAACTGCGGTCAATAATACATTTTCTTATTTACAGCCCTACCCACCTTGACAAGTAGATTAGTACTATGTATTCCCCCTAACAATATAAAATTGAACCCAAAGACCCAGGCACTTTCTTTCCTCTGTACTGTGATAGCTAGTCTTGATAATACTTTATCCCACCAGCCAAGGCAAAGCAGTTGTGTTTTGGGGGACTGATAGCTGATCCCAGGGTTTACTTATCCCAGTTGTAATTTATTATTTAAAGATTTAAAATAACACATATTGTTCCATTAATTTCAAAATATGTTTAAATAAAACTTATAACTTAAATGCCTGTAAGCGCATTATAGACAAATGATTGGGATTGGAGGAAGAAGAGGAAGTGTTTTTGGCTCAGTTTCATCATGACCAGAGAGAGAGGTTACTCAACAGTTTTTCATTCCTCAATGGATCTCAGTAAATTAGTCCAACATCTTTACCTCTATCTCAACATAATTACCTCGGACCAGTTACTCTGATGTGCAGTCACTAAAGTGGCTTAGCAGATGAGACTGTAATGGGACAGAGAGTGAGAGTGGGAGAGAGACAGAAAAACAGATAAGAGTATGCCTGTGAATCAGTATCTGTATGGCAGCGTGTTTATGTTGTGTTGGTTGGACTGGAAAGCAGAGCAGATGGGTTTATAATGAGGAAACAGAATGATTCTGATAATGATGACCAGATAATTATACCACATCTGAAGAAGGGAGGAAAGCAGTGGGGGAGTGGAAGTGGTGGTTTAAAAACAGGCTGAAATGGATGAGAGAAAGAAGAGTGCATTTACACAATGAGGGGTTAAGAAGAGATGGATGTGTTTCATGAGAAATGTTAAAAGAGTAGAGTAAAGAAAATGAGATGAAAGCAGGACACTCCATTGATAGAAAGAACGAAATGTCTTTTATTATAGTTTCAAGGTCTGTTAGGGTCCTATTTTAAGTTGAGTAATGCTCACCTCCCCTGTACTGAATACTGAATATGTTTGAATTTTTTGGTCTTGGAAACCTTTCAAAAAGACAGATTAATTTATTAATGCATTCTGTGCAGGTCCATAATTAAGCTACTTTGGATGCATACCAGTCAGACCAGTTTCAACTACTAATACTAACACCATCCCAGCTAATTCACCCAATTCATCTGTGAGTCATAAAAAAATATTGAAATTCAATATACAAGTTATATTCAAAAGCTATATTATTAGTTGATAGGATCTGTCAAAAGGTTTGATACCCACCAGCTCACCTTCACAGAAAAAGTGGCAAAAGAAATATAACACCTATCCTTTTTATGGTTAAAGTAACACAGAGTTCAATAAAATGTAAAACTGCATATGTGTGTTTGTGTGTGTGTGTGTGAAAAAAAAATATACATATATATATGTATACATATATATCTGTATATATATATATATATATATCTGTGTATATATATATATATATATATATATATATATATATGGAAAAACTGTATTGGAAGACTTCTGTCATTAGTCGTTTCCTGTCTCATTACATCTGATGAAGGAGTTATAATGATTTGCATGGAATGCGGGAGGGTTAACCATTACCTGTAATCTGAGATTTTAGCTAACTATTTAGCTAACTATTCCTACTGTTTCCACTCTGCTCAGTTTGCCGTGTTAGACTCTGAACTTTGAGGAAGCCAACATTCTCTTTTTGAGTAAATAAAATATACAGAGTAAATATTGAAACTTGAGCATAAGTTGTTATATCTTTTTGTGAACTTTAAAGACGTATACTGGTAGTATCAACTGGCTCAAATTTAGAGGTTGGTTAAAAATAAACAAGTGATTTTATGCAATTGGACTCTGTGATTCATTATATTATATAATTGACCAGTTTACTTTGCACCTGCCAAAATCACTTACTAAAATATCCAAACTGTATTTAATACAGGTATTCCCTTCTTTTAGTCTTCAACAGTAAACAGTAAAGCTTGAAGCTTGTACGTGAGTATTATTGTTTTAATGATTCTAATAGGTTGCTCTAGGCCATAGAATTAACAGATCCCCGAGGTCTATTATCCTGGCCAATAACATAATTTTATGCAAAATTGGCATTTTACCAAGTGCAAGGATCAATCAAGGAGAGCTGCTGTTAATGGGTGTGGCTGGTGGCTAAACTTAATTAACAGGGCTGCTCAGATGAGTTGGGTCATCAGAGGTATGGAAACCGGATGTAGGTAGTTAGAGCTATGCGTGTCTCTGTTAAAATGGCTTCCATTTCCTATTAGAATAAGAGTATTAAGATCTGACCCTTTTGATGGAGAGCTGTTCCAAACTACCTGTGTGGTAGCCATCACATATCCAGGCACAAACACATGAACACCTCAAAGATGCTCATTTTTATACGTTCTACTTTATACACACACTTTGCTTCTTCCCTGTCTCAGTCATGATCCTACACACCCAAAACCGCACGCATATATATGCACTCCAACTCACTGACAGGTCATTTTACCACCATCTAATGTATCTAGTGCAGAGTGCAGATGCTAAATATAGAGGAAAACTAAGCAGAATATCAATGGCTCTCAAGATCCTACAAAACAGCCGAGCAGTGATTCAGATAAAACAATAAGGCAGGTGCAAAGCATGAGACCGAAAAATTATTAATGGTAAGTCTGAAATAGGTTTATCTTAAAAACTGCCTTGTTTTACATGTAAAGGTGTATATGGATAATAAACAATTTCTAATAAACAAAGGGAGGAGTATATTTCCAAATCCGATGTGGAAAATGTGTCAAGCTTTTTAGAATGTAATTTAAAATGCAATGTATCCATGTTAACACTGACTTATAGTGAAACACGTGACTCATGTGGGTCTTTTACATTTCAAATAATAGATCTTGTTGTTGGTAGGCATCATCATTTATTTCCTGTACTATCTATTTCAAAGTTGGATATTTTTTTAACCTTATAATATTATACTCAGAATTATAGTAATTAATAACAGTAATTACCCTAAATCTAAGACAACTCGGGAAGGAACATATTATACAGTGCTATAGGATCAGGTTGAATTTATTCATTCAGTTAGTGTTGTGACCTTCATTTATTGTTTTCTGTTCTCCTCCATTTTCTATGTATTTGTTTCATCATTCTTTGTTTACGCTAGGCATTTGTACATGAGCACAATTGCACATGCTGTTGAGTTATGATGAGCAAAATAAACACTGCCCTTTGAAAGGTCAGAGAATCTAAATGACGGCATGAAATGAAACACAATAGATCCAGCCAACACGTTCCTGTTTATTTGAAAAGCAACCACTACATTATGGGAAAATTAAGGGATGAGTGATTATTTGACAAGATTCTGGGAAATCTGGATTCCAGAATTCCCGAGCCCTTCATTAGTTGTTGATGTCAAGAGACTGCTGTGAGTTTGCACAGTACTGCGTGCAAGGAAGTAAGAGCTACACCTCATAAAAAAAGGAGCAAATTAAACAACTGAATAGCAGAATTCTGTAATTCAATGGGCTCTATTTATAATTAAATTGATAAGATGAATTAAGTAATTCCACATTACTAATTATAAATACACGCTGGGAAATTATTACTTTAAGATTGAGGATTATTTTTACCTCCCCTAAGACTCACCAGAGTTAACGCATTTTCTGGTAGGATTTTTTTTTCCTTTTTTGCCTATTAAAATTGTCTACTTTCAAATGAACTACACTGTTTTTGAAAAGCTGCTCAGCTAAAGCTTGCTATAGTTTTCTCTACCTCATTTAAGCAAGTAGCACCAGATGTAAGGGCTATCATAATGCAAAGTATCCCCTTGTGTATTATTGTTTTGATTGTTTTGATAGTAGAATACAGTTTTTTTTTAAAGAAAGCAAAGAAAAACAAAACATGTTTAGCTTAAAAGGCCACATAAATAAAAGGAGGCAATCCAAAAGGTGTTTGTGTGTGTATTCCTGTTTAGACGGCTTTGTGAGGACCAGAAATTGGTATTCTACTATACTTGTGGGGACCAACAGTCACTTGTGAGGACACACAAGGTCCTCACGAATTTGAAGGCATTTTTGAGGCTCAGAATGTGGTTTTAATATCAGGGTTACAATTAGGTTATGATTAGGTTTTGGGTAAGCAGCCAGGGAAAGAATTATGTCAATTAGATGTCCTCACTAAGTGAGGTAAACAAGAATGTGTGTGTGTGGGGGGGTGTTCATGAAATTACATAATTAATACTTTAACTGTCAAACAGCCTTTGTTGTGTGTGCTTGTGTGCTGTCAGGTAAACTGCAACACTGACGTGTTAGTCATGTTGTGCATACAGAAAAAACTTCGATGCTGTCGTTGCTCTTTGACATGATGTTTCAAATCAAGAAAAAGCTTAGTATGGTATTTTAGCTTTTTGGTCTGCATTCTTCCATCTGAAGAAAGTCAGGTTGAGTGTCTACAAAATGATCAGTTGTCCCACCGTTGTGTCACATTGCTGTTCCATGTCTTAGTGATGAGACGCCTTTGGGCCTGTGATGTGAGTAATGATTTTCTAATAACTTGCAGCTTGTTAGCTCAGCTGGCTTGGGAACTGACTGCCAAAGTGTCTCCGTCCTGTTTGATGTGTGCGTCTGTGTGTTTGTGTACACTACCAAAACACAGAAGTATGCACTGTCATTTTCAATTTGATAACACTTTGATCAATGTTGGACGAATTGTTAAAAAGTGACATAATTTCTGCATCGCTGCCCACATTTTATTATGCCAAAAGTATTTTTAGTTAAAGCATTGAACATTCACATCACGCCCTGACTTCTAGGCTTGTGTTCGTCATGGATGTAATTGGTAACTTGATGTCGTGTTTTAGAAAGCTTTTGGTATAGATTAACTTTGAGATAAGTGGAAAAAAATATAGGGTAGCAATGAAAGAAGTCCTCCCTCTTATGACATGAAAGAATTTACTGTATATTTAACTTATAATGGCTGAGACACAGTGTGACTGAAGATGCTTGTTAAAGTATATAATAGGTTTACAGAGTAGTCAAAGTAAAGCCGTGGGAGGTTTTATATTTCACATACCCGCATTAGATGGTGGTAGGTTTAGACAGTTAAGCTTCCCACCATGGTTTTTCTCATTTGTACTAAAAACTGACACATGCAAAAGGTAATCAATATTTTCTATAATGGCAAATGGATTGTCTTTAACTACTGTCACAGGAAGCTTTAGAAAATATTTGAACTGCCTCCCTCTATAGCATGAAGAAAATACTGATATCCAAGTAAAATATAGTAGAGCTTCCTGAAAAGGAAACTAGTTTTCTACTTTTTAGCTCTCCAGTTCATAGAGTGTGTTAGTCTATACAGTAGTATCAATTAAATACATGCAAGTATTTAATAGATTCCCATTCATGATCCATTAAGGTTTAACCCTACTGACTTGGATCATCCACAGCTGTTTCCTGCACTGCTACTTGAGAATGACATTTGTAGTATTGATATGACATTTCTTAAAGGTGCTTTATACAACATTCAGAATCACTGGACTACAGAACAAACAGACACACTGCTGACATCTATCCCATCCCTGTACTGGATTTCTTTTTTGTCCTGCTTAAAAAAATCATATATAGTGTATAACATTCTAAATACAGGTAAATTAAATGGAGAATAGCACCCGCTTCTCAGTTAGACACATGGTGTGAAGCAGAGAAGACACAAAAGTAGGAGACAGAGAAGCGATGATCTCTTTAAAGACAGCAGCAGAGACTCCAAACACTGAGATAAAAAAAGGCGCAGTTGATTCACTCATGCATACATTGCAAATTTCAAATATGTTTTTGATGTTGTATCAGTGTTTAATATCTCACATATAAAGCTTGTGAAAAACTATTTGATGGATTACTATAATATGTGGAAAACATATTCATGCAAACATTTCCATGCTAAGTTTTACTCTGGATTTGGGGATGTGTTGTGATTGCTGATGTTCACAAAGGTTTGCGTGCAGCACATCCCCTTACTGGCTCCTGAATAGCCCTTTACCTCAGACACAGTTCAGTGTCAGTGTATGCGGCTACTAAATTAGCCAAAATAGAACAACAAAACTGATGCCAACAATTACCCCAGTGAAACCAACAACTGATGGCCAATCGCCATTGTGTTTGTCAATTTGCCCCACTGGCATCCTAAAGTGTAATCACGTAGTAATTGCAGATTATAATTAGCAATTATTCATTCATACTTCTCAGTAACTTACTCAGCTACAATTCTATGAACTAGATGTTTCATAAAGGCTTTAAATTGTCACCAATGTCAACTTTGGGGATATCGCTATAAACATTTGAACTCTAATATTGTCTTTTTTTTTTTATTCTTTTCAACAGGTCTGTGGATCCAGCTTGCTGTTCTGTCTTGCTTTTCTGTCCATCTACCTGCCACCTCAGTTTATCTTCATGTTGAGTCTTAAAACACAGAACACCAGATAGAGGTAGGCATGGCTTTAGCTACAGCTTTAACTGGTATTTGTTGTACTGTAGAGTTTTAAAGTGTGCTAACTGAGGTTGCAAAAGCGGCTCATTTGGGAGCTGTGACACTGTTGTTTTGCTTTAATTATACCTGAAACATACATAAACAGTTATTGCCAATTAACTTTAATAAAACTTTAATGATCCTCTGGGAAATTGGGTAAGTATAGGATATTACATTAAGCTCTAATTGATATCATTAGAACACGCTCACACACACACATATACATCCATTTTTGTTAGGTTTGCTAAATAAACTTCAGCTGTTTTATGGTTTCTTTTCCTCATACTTTCAAGTTCAGCAGTAAGTGAGACATGCTGCAAGCCTTGGTTTTCTTATGCATAGTGAATGGGAAAACAAGGCATGTGCCCTTGAGTGCACAAATTCACATGTGAAAGTAAAGTAATTTGTGTGTGTGTGTGTGTGTGTGTGTGTGTGTGTGTGTGTGTGTGATAAGAGCAGTGTTTTTTTTACTCCATTTTTCTCTGCCTGTATTGCAGGCATATTAGGCACACTGCTTTAGGCAGTCAGACAGCTACGCCAAGCAGGGAGACTGCCCTTGCTGGCCCTGATACAGGATAGAAGGACTATAGATGGATGGATGAGAGATAAATAAGTTATCATTGTAAAACATTTGCAGATGATTAGCTGCCACATGTCTGCCTTTATCTAAAATTCCATTATATTTTTACATTATATACTGTCTTTTACTAGGGTGTTTGTGCTTAACAGAAGCATAACCTCAGTGTTTATTTATTAGTTTTTGTTTTTAGTAGCAATGATTAAAAACATACTCTGAGCACAGGTCAGTAGTCATTCAGTTGCATCCATCAGATTCCTGTTTGTCAGTTGAAATTCACAAAGGACAGAGAGTTGTCTTTTAAAAGGATACTTTTGAAGTCCCTGAGAGAGATCTATGTATGTCTGGGTTTGGGTTTTTGGTTTTTTTTTTTTTACATAATATTGGTATAGTTACTGTTATGTTTTCCTTTATTTGAGGATGTCTTGTTTTTTTTGTCAGAAACCAAGCCAGGAGAATTTTTTAAACTGTCTGGGATTGTTACCAAAGCACAATTACTGTGGATTTTATGGAATGGTTTTGTCCTTTGGATCACTAGGGACAAACCAGAAGTTATCAAGACGAACATGACAAGCTATACAGGAAAAGCTATAAACAAGTAATTATAGACCTATGATTATCCATTCTATATATTGTTCAAATAGACAGCATTTAAAAAAAATATAGGAACACTTAAAACACATCACATCTGCATATTTCTTGTACATTTTTTTAATGTTTCGTTTATTTTCATTAGGAAGATAACGCTCTTGCAAGGCCATTTACCTTTTTGTATAACAAATTGCTCTACATTATTTTTTTAGTTTTGCACGGTCAGCTAATTTAGATTTTATACACTGAATAAGAAATGTTTATACCATATAAAAGAGTCAGCAATTTTGTGTGAATGCAGTAGTCCTATGATGATTAATTTTTATTGAGTCATTGTTTAACATCAAAGCCTATAGGGACAAAGTATGCAGATTCAGTTCTTTCTTTTGACTTGCTGGTTGTACGAGACATAGAGTCAGACAACTTACTTCTTATCTGCCTAATTACTTTTATGACACACTCTAATGAATGTGTCCTTAAACCATGTGATATCCATACTTTTGGCTATTTTTACCTATTACAAAACAGGTTTCGCTTTTCTCAGTGATCTTTCTTCTTACATCTCAAACACCATAATGTGCTGTTTGCACCCATCCTTTAAATTACTGGCCATAATTGACTTTTGTCTTCAGAAGCAGGCTTGACTCTGCTTGACTACGATTCCACTGAAATCAGTAGTATCTGTCAGTTTGATGGGCACGTCCATAGCCTGTTGAAAAAAGTTTGAGCTTATAAGGCTCAGAAGCCATTAGCTTCTACTTTGTGCGTGCATTGTGGATAAACATGTGTTCTTTAATTAGACACCAATGGGAGACTAGCATGCAATACAAGCTGCACCTGGCACTGCTTTTACTGCTCTGGGATCAGTTTTGAGGTGGACATTGTGGAAAACAGAGCTAGTATTGACAAGTAAACAAGCACTCATGTTAACAGATAAAGTTTCTATTACTGATTACTCCTTTAGCAAGCTAGCTAGGAAAAACTCATTGATTGAGAAGGGACACGCTTACCAGAAGTTAAACAGGTGTAATTATAAAAACATAAATAACATAAAATAAATAAATAGTAAAGGATGACTTGGTGGTAGCCCTACTGTACGACAGACTGGTGACATATACAAGATGTGTAATAGGCTCAAGTCCCTGCTGTATGTGTGTGACACTTTAAATAAGAGCATGTTCTTTACTCTCAAAATTGCCATGAAAAAGTACATTCACTTTATATTCTCCAAATTCTCCTACATGAATTGTTTCCTAATGCAAAAGTAATTAAACAGATACTATGGAACACCCCATACATTTAAAATATGATGTAAGGCAAGAGGCTATACCTGAATTAATGCAATTTTATAAATGCAAGCCCTTATTCGGATAATTAGACCACCAAAATGGGACTTGAGGAAAAAAAGAGGCAAATTTACACATAGTTTAAAAGTATAATTATTTTATTGCACAAACCAGGTTTATTTGCTCTTTATCAGCAAATATGTTGGGATAAATGATCCTGTATCTGAGTTTATTCAGCTGTATCATGACACAGCCTCATTTGGGTTTTTTTGTCTAGAAGTGTGTTAGTCTGTGTGCTAAACTGTGACCTTTACTTGGTGGAGAGGCATGTCTTGCACTTTGTCTTTATCCATACTTGTAGGTATATACAACATGCCAGCAGATATCAGAGCAAAACTTAATAGATTTCCCACCCAGAGACCTTAGATAAATAGAGAATCTAAACATTCTATTGAAGCTGAGAACCATGACAGCCATGTAATTCCCTAAGCTGCCTGTGAAAGCCATAATATTCATATTTCTTCATAGCAATAAAACCATATTACCATATGAAGGCCATAGGATAATATTATTATCAGCCAGCTCTCATAGTGCCTCTCTCTAGTGGCAAGGATCAGTTCAAAGCACAGCCCAAGGCATGTGTGCATGTGTGTAATAGAAATCATGTGTGTGTGTTTGTATATATGTGTGTGTTTGTCTCTGTGACTCAGGGTGTATGTGATCAGTTCCCTGAAGCGACAGCTGCACACCGAGCTCCTGAATGGAGAAAGCTTCTCTGTAATGACTACCAAGTGGCAAGCATGTCTCTCCCCTTTCTTTCTACGAACCATTTCCTGATATTTTGCGTTTACCTTTACCTCTCTCATCAGTGATTGCATGCTGATCAGCTTCCTTTCTCAATGTGCCTGATGTCCTCTTTTCTTTTACTCTTTCTGTCTTCTACTCTTTCAGTCTTCTCATTTGTGCTTTACTTTTACCTTTTACTTTTCTCCTGTAATAATATTACTCTCCAATCACCATAATCCTTAAATTAGAACTGCTTGGTACTGCTATCTGCAAATTGAGACACATCTTTCGCCACCAAACTTGTATAATACCTTGAAAAAGCAGACGAAAGAGGATGAGGAAATGAGGATAAGAACAAGGACAGGTAGGAGCAGATGGAAGAAAGCATGAGAGGAATCACGGAATGAAAAAAAGAGTGAAAGAAAACAGATATATGGTAGATGATGGATAAAACCGTATATCAGTCCTTTTTTACTCAAAGGCCATGATATCAGAAACCTGCATTTTCATCCATAGGGAAATAGGTAGATGATTGTCTTCGTCACAGTTTCATGACTTTAGCTAAATCTTGATGCTTAAATCTTGCAGTTAGCTCTTTCCAAGTTGATAATTAATTTAGCAATGAGCATTTTCTAAAGAAACAAAAGATAATGTAGTTTAATAATGTCCTTTGCAGACAATGAACTCCCAGTGTGTCCATGTTGTAATCTGGGATCTTCCTTTCAGCATTGTGGTATCCAATCCAGTATACTATTCATTATAGTAATAATATATGGTAATCCATTTATATTTTTAGCTTGGGCTCCTGATTGTGAATGAATTCTTGTGGTTGATAGCGCACATATTTATATATTTGTTCTGGTTATAAATGAAACACTATGGAGGCGTGGCTTCTGTGACCATTATTTTTGGTTTAATGATGCTGGTGATTAGTACAAAATCCAGTAACTCTAAATTTTGGTTATTTCACTTTTCATAGGTCCCCAGTTTTGCTCCTTTTAATATGGCTATCCCTGTTCTAATGCCAAATTGCTTATACATCTTTGTATTCCCTTGATGGCAGAAGTCATGTTAATGTTGTTTCTGTCTTTTGCTATTGCATGATTAGCTTTTGGGGATGGAATTAGGGAGTAAGGGTAGAAATGATCCTACTCAGAAGTAGATGAGAGAGAAAGTTTGAAATGATACAATTTCACATTTTTAGTTTGTCAAAGCTACTGCGTCTCATTATTACAAGCTCCACTCCACCAGAAAATCCAAAGTAAGAATAAAAAGTTAATGACATATGCAGCCACATTGTCTAGTGTTTGAGTTTACACAGTGGACACTGTTTCTTAGCATAATGGTAAGTAAAAGTATAATAAGTTAAATGTGAATTAGAAATTTTTAATGTAATTAAATTACAAGTTAAAGTTGAGAATTATTAAGTAAGTAATTGAAGAATAGAGTAACAAAATGCTATTGGTGTTAAGTAGGTATAAAACTGAGAAACTATAGTGTGTGTGTGTGTGTGTGTGTGTGTCTGTGTGTGTGTGTGTGTGCGTGTGTGTGTATGGTTAGTATTACAATAAACCAGATGCCATGGTAGTATTACAGCACAACAAGCACTAATGCACTGTCCGGGCAGCCACAATCATCTCATTACATATTGTACTAACAGGAGAGAACCAAATGTTACAAAGGAGAGTCCAAGAACCATGCAAAGAAAAAAAGAGAGAAAAAAAAACAGAACAGAAAAACAAACAAACAAACAGAGGATGACTATCACATGATGAGAAAAAGAGATTAAAAAGTGAAATGTTAAGAGAAAGAAATAGAAACAGGACTCATGTAACCAAAATGCCATTAGCAAGTGTCTGTTACTTTCCCCAGCTCAGATTTGTGAAATCTATCTGTCTGTGTGTGTGTGTGTGTGTGTGTGTGTGTGTGTGTGTGTGTGTGTGTGTGTGTGTGTGTGTGTGTGTGTGTGTGTGTGTGAAAATAGAGGTTGGCCAGGACGACTTTGTTTATCATCTCCTATATAGGTGATGACTTTAACCACTCACATTCAGTCATGTTGCATTAGTCACACAGACCTAAAACGTGTACACCCAGACCAGCTCAAGAGTGGTTGCCAGACGTTGCTGGCTGATGTTGGGCGAAATCAGTTTACATGAAAGATGCTCAGTTGTCTGCAAACACTCAACATTTACTTAATACTGTCCAAACTATAGTGACAGTTGAAAAAAGTGAGAAAACCACCTTTAAATTAGAAGTTGTGCATTTAACTCCAACCAACCCATTTCAAAAAGCAACACCTTTATGCCAGGGTCTGCCAGAAACTTCCCCAATCCCTCACCACCTCCTGGCAATCACCAGAGGGCCTCAGACCACTCTCTAGGCTTGTGTGACCGAGGCCTAATGGGTTAGAAAGAAGTCAATCCCATTCCTCTTGAGACTATAATAAAAAAAAAGAACATATGTAGTTATGTTGGATAGATGGAGGGATGGATGCATTTAGTTTAGGCAGAAAAAAACCCTGCCTAACTAACTTCCTATCTAACTTGTTTGATTATGAAGTTTCTTTACATTTCACAGACAAACAGTTAGATAAAAGAAATGCATCTAAAGTATCTAATTGAGAAATAACACCTGACAATGGAGCTTTTCAATGAAACTACATTCCCTACACTTGATATAACCTTGAGCTTTAGTGACACAGAAAAAGGAGGTGATCAGAAATGCCTCAGTCTTGCCACAACATAACACAGCAACCTGTGATGGTTTTCAGAAAGATCATTTTTAATGTGCTGTATGGCTGTATTTGAAGCTTGGAGTCATGTGGTACATTTAACTTGCACAGTGCAGCAGGCATTGTGTATGTATGTATATATGTATCATCATAGTCACTGTTCCCAGGGGGGCATTTGCTTTCAACATATCCGGTACTTTGACAGATTTGAATTACCTGTCAGAGGACAGGTGTCTTACCTTTGAAGAGACAGTTCATCTCAGCCAACTGAAATTCCTTCAGTTCTGTAAATTACTACATATTTCTTAAAGCTTATTAAACTGAAGTTAAGACCCTCTTACTGAACTCATTTGATCATTAGCATCAGAAATATAATGTCTGCACATGTAATGATCACTTACTAATGGAAAATGTGAATGCTTTCATGATTATCACTTTGAAAAGAAAGTACTCTACTGGACACAGCCCTCAAAACTGTACTGTTACTAGAAGGCCTAGGATGTTCAGGATGACAGTACAGTAGGACTCAAATAAATGCACAATGATCTCTCTGTGCTCCCTGGGAGACTCATGTGTCCTTCAAAGACCAGAAATTAATCATTAAAGACTCATTCACTCAGTAACTATAAGTTCAATAAAATATTATGATTGAAGTCTGCAGACTGCAATATGAATCCAAGCTGTGCCAAGACTATATGAAACTTGAAAATGTGGTTGCACTTCCTGGTTGAACAATGCATGTGACCTATTCACATCAGCTCCAAGTTGAGTTTATTCAAGTGTCACTAAAATGGTCTACAAAGGAAAAAGTACATATCTATAGAATACTGTAGAAACGTAAAAATTTAAGCATAGAAATTTTACCTCCTAATACTCTAACTCTTTCACGGCATGCATCTTTAATTTCTCTTTGCTATTTGGGCTGATTGGGACCTGATGAATATAAAAACAAAGAATTCTGAGAAAAATGAGATCCACATATGTGGACATTTGTTTTAAAGCAGTGGCAGTATAATGTCCTCGTAAGTGGACATCAGGCCCTCGTAGAGCAAAACCTATTGTTTTGGTCTAGACAAAATGTGATGTCCACATATGTCGACGCCAGCTCCTAGGTGGTTAATAAAACTTCTGGATAGAAAAGTATTAAAATGACTCTTGTGGCAGACTCTGGCAGAGTGTGGAGTAACGGCTGAGTGTAAAAAAAAAAAGGCTGAAAAATAAGTTTAAAAGAAAAACAGTGAAATAAATGTTTTTGTCGTTTCATTCAAATTAAAACCTTGCATTTTGAAATAGTAATCTGAGGACTTAGCAATTACAAAATTAACTACTACAGTAGATCGTTAGCTCCCGGACTCAGTGTAGAATAAGCTAATTTTCCCAAATTATTATTCAAGACATTAATTTGTCACAGAACTTTTAATAAAATTAAAACAAATTTAATTGGAAATAGTTTTTTTAATTCCTTTTTTCAAGGAAATAACACATGTGACGTTCTAGCTGAGGCAGCTGCTGCCCTGGCAAGGAGAAGAACTAGAACACATTTTCCAACTCATTTCAGAGAGTGAACAGAACAGTTCATGGGCTACAATAATAGTGATGCCCACGGAGGAAGTGTCTCATTCATCTCTTGTTCTCCTCCATGGGAAGGTCTGGGTCAGCTACAGAGCAGCACAACAGGGCCATCAGGAATTCAGTTTCTCCCTTTGGTAGGGCGGATCCTTGCTATACAGAGGTTGCGCCCTCGTCCCTCAACCTGGCTGGCTGGCTGGCTGGCTGGCTGGCTGGCTGGCTGGCTGGCTGGCTGGCTGGCTGGCTGGCTGGATGGATGGATGGATGGATGGATGGATGGATGGATAGATAGATAGATAGATAGATAGATAGATAGATAGATAGATAGATAGATAGATCGATAGATCGATCGATCGTCTTCATAAAAGGCAGCAGAATTTTAATTTCAGTCTTTAATCAAAGAACCCATTTAAATAACACATTTAAACCCAGCTGGGGCTCTAATAGTTTAACTGATTAACTGCATTTTTTTTTGTTTCAATACTCTGGAAACTGCCAAACTCTTATATGCACTTTGTGATTCAAAACAAGCATTTTTCCTCCACTATATATCTTTTCATCAAGGTTTTACTAACTGTTAAATGACATGTGATTTTGTATCAGATGAAAAAGAAAGCAAGCTTGGTTGTGCGAAGAGGGACTCTAGAGGGAATCTGGATATACTTTAGGGGGTACCTCAAACTGATAAGAAGCGATAAAATATTATTTTGTTAAAAAGGTTGGGATTGATTCTCTGATTGATCTTTAGTTGTTTTGAAAAATAAATAATGCAAATAGTATCTCATACACAAATAAACAGTGGACCACTGCACTGCTCGTGTACTTTGAATGCCACACAAGTACAAGCTCTCTTTTTTTCTGTCTTTTACTCTCATTCTATGACTCTCTCTCCCCCACGTTCACCCTTTCTGACGGCAACACTCCAGATTCATTACTTGCGAGATCTCCAGACCAATCTTGTACTTTCTCACAGCCCCCATACACACACTCTCACTACACCCCCACAAGCATAACACACACATACACACACACGTTCTTCCCACCTCCTCACTGTTACCATCTATGTGTCATTGGCTGTTGCTTAGCTACAGGCCCCCACCAAGTTATTTGCAGCCAATGAAAGCTTTGCCTTCAACGCTGGTTTTGACACATAACCCATTCTGGAGGAGCACTTTGTTTTTGCTATAGCTTTATCTCTTTCCATTGCTCTTGCCACAGTTTTCACCTATCCTTCATTCACTTTCTTTCATGCCTTTCTGTGCCTTGATTTTAGCTTTCGGCTATTAGTTTTACCTTTTTACTTTACTTTGTTCTTTCGCTTGATTCAGTGGGAAGAAAGCATAATGGGTTTTTATTACTGAGGAGGTGACATGAGAAAAGACAAATAGGTGTATATGAGGTGCAGTTTTGTTGCAGTGACAGCTGACATATTGCTGACGTGAAGGTGTAAAGTGTGCACTTTTGCCATCAATCATTGTAGTATTATACAGAGATTAAGCACAGGAAAGCATTGCACAATGACGTGTTAATGGTGAGTACAGATGAGTTTGTTAGTAACCCAGTTTTCTCAATAGAGCAAAGTTCGCAGAAAGTTGATTCTGTTCATCTGGACGTAGCGTTTTTAGATACTAGGTCCAGATGAACAGAATGAGCTTTTTGAGATTTCCCCACCTGGGTGATTGAGCATGCTTCAAGACAAAAACATGAAACACACACCAAAGGGCATCTGAGCACACACACATGCACGCTCATACACATACACACATATACATGCACATACATTTCTGTGGTTACACAGGACGCCACAAAGGCATGCACTTATGTACATGAACACTTATGCACTTATGAGCTGTAATGGAAGTATTTTTCTACTGTCTATAGTAAACACTATAGTAAAGAGTGCATGCTTATACGCCCTTAAATAGATCCTTAAGCAAAATTACATGTGTTAATTATTCAAACAGACATTCAGCTGCACTATAAGCAGTCAGTAAGCACATGTGCAGAGGCACACATGCGCATGTTCATGCTTTAGCACACACACAGTACATTATACACACAAGATGCTCTCCAGTGATTCTGCAAGAATACTGACAGGGTAATCCATCTCCATTGCATGGTGCAGCGTACTCTAGGAAAGCATGGTGGACACAGGATAAGTGCAGGGCCTGAAACACAGTATAAGTGAGCATACAAGCTTTGGCAGACATATGTACACACAGGCACAAACCCACTATTATTGGCATAAATTGATACTTTGCAGATATTGACTGATCCACGGGGAAAGCTAAAGGCTAGGCCTGAAACGCTGATTGTGGGTGACTCTGCTGTAAAGGATGTACAAAGCATGTGCGGTAAGAACACTAAAGTCCTCTGCTTTCCTAACGATATGGTCAACATCCTGAAGGAGAGAATTCCTCAAATTGCAGATGAATATCCAACTGTGACAAACATTGCCCTGCATACAGGGTCAAACGATGTGTCCAAACAACAATCGGAGGTTCTGAAACGGGACTTTACTGGATTATTAAACACTGTAAACTCTCTGAATGCAGCTGTATTCATCAGTGGGCCTGTACCGCCGGTCAGAGGAGGAGACGAGAGATTCAGCAGGCTGTTTACACTGAATAAATGGCTTATATCAGCATGTGCTGACCACTCAGTGCATTTTATCAACAACTTTAATATTTTTTGGGAACGCAGGCATCTGTTTAAAGCAAATGGATTTAATTTTAACAAGTCAGGGGTGAAACTGTTCACCTCCAACTTGTTTTATTCCATACGTCATCCATCTGTGCCTGGAGCCAAGGCTGAGATAAACGAGGAGTTATCTCATAAAGAGGAACAAACAGTACTCCAAGAACAGACAAAGCCCAGCAGAAACCTTGAGGAGGAGCTCCATCTGCCCCCACCCGGGAAGAGCCTCAGAAAGGAGAGACATCTGAGGCAAGAAGAGGCAAGAAGAGGGGTCCCTATTTGCCTCCAACTCTCTCAACAACACCAACGACCAGGACCAGGAACTTCCCCAGTCCCCCAAACCCCTGACAGGCCATCACCCCCATCACCCTCCTCCCCCTCCCTTTCTCCCTCCTCCCCACACCTGAAATTCACTGAAGAGATGATGGAGCGGGTCAATGCTGGGCTCAGATCTACCCCCCGGCCCAATCCCTCTTTGTCCCCCATAAACCCCCCACCAAAGCAGCCAAAGGTTCGCCACCAAGCCCCACCCTCAACAGAGCAATCGAAGTCACATTGCCCAGCCTCGCCCCCCTTAGTTCCTCCTTACCACCTTCATGCTTTGTCTCCGCAGTCTGATGTGTGATGTGTGGAGGGTCCGGGCTGCGAGGATTATGGCAGTGGTGACTTTTCCCAGAAGAAGCTGGGACCCTGTTTACTAGAAGGTTTTAAAATTTCTGTACTTTTAGGTGACAGAAGGAGACATGTGGCCTGGTCAAAACACAGAGAGCTGCACTCTAAAAGATCTTTAAATATAGTAAACATACCTTGTGTGCCACAGACTGCTCCCAAACACGAGGGGACAAGTAATGCCTCTAAAACACTTAAGTTGGCTTTATTAAACATTAGATCTTTAGCTGGGAAAACATTTTTAATTAATGATTTAATCACTGAGCACAGCCTTGATTTTATGTTTTTAACTGAAACTTGGTTGGACCAAAATAACAGTGGAGCTGTTCTCATCGAGACGACCCCTCCTAACTACAGTTTTATCAGTGAGGTCAGGGCGAGCAGGAGAGGAGGAGGGGTTGCTGTCTTATTTAATGAATCATTTCAATGTAAGCAGCTATCTCCTGGAAGTTTTCAGTCTTTTGAATATGTGGCTTTACAGCTGAAGGCCCCATCCAAAGTTGTGTTTCTTAATGTTTACAGGCCTCCCAAATACTGCACAGACTTTTTTAATGACCTCAGTGAACTGCTGTCTGTGATCTGTGTTGATTTCGACTGTGTAATTATTGCTGGGGATTTTAACATCCATGTGGACAACCCTCAGGACAAAGGGACTAAAGACCTGAGTAACACTCTGGGCAACTTTGGGCTGACTCAGCATGTAACAGAGGCCACACATAATAGAGGACACACTCTCGACCTACTGATCTCCAAGAGCCTGAGCATTTCAAACATTACTGTGTCTGATGTGGGCCTGTCTGATCATTACTGTGTTTTCTTTGAAAGTAAAATCTCAGCCCACACAAATATATCAACAGCAGTGATCACAAAACGGTGTATAACTGAAGACAGTAGTGAGATCTTTAACCAGGTCTTCCCATTAACACCTGACCTGTCCAAAGGTTCAGTCAATGAGCTCGTCAATAGCTTTAATGCAAAAATGTTAAATGTAATGGACACTATTGCTCCCATTAAGGTGAAGGTTATCTCTGGAAGGAAAAAGTCTCCATGGAGAAACTCCACACTAGTGAAAAATGAAAAAAGAGAGTGTAGGAAAGCTGAGCGCAGATGGAGAAAAACAAACCTCCAGGTTCATTATGACATCTATAAAGAGAAACTTCACAATTATAATTTACAACTGAGGAGTGCAAGAAGGTCCTACTTCTCTGACATCATCACTAAAAACAGCCATAATGCTCGGGTCTTATTTTCTACAGTTGACAGGCTAACAAACCCTCCTGTGCCAGTGGCAGCTGAACTTCATTCAACCATGGCCTGCAATGACTTTGCCAAATTCTTCACAGACAAAATCCAAAAGATTAGACAAGCAGTTGGTACATCAACAGCAGATCCAGGATATGTACTGTGTCCACCGAAAAACTGTTTAAACACCATCAAACAGTTTCACCCGATTAACAGCAAAGACCTGGAGGACATCTTAGGTCAACTGAACTCCTCCTCTTGCTGTTTAGATGTCCTGCCAACAAGTTTTTTCAAAAAGGTCTCAAAGACTTTAGAGTCAGACCTGTTACAGATCGTCAACTTTTCCTTAATGTCAGGTGTGTTTCCAGAACCACTAAAAACTGCTGTAATCAAACCTATACTGAAAAAGGACAATCTTGACAAGACACAAATGAAAAACTACAGGCCGATCTCAAATCTCCCATTTTTAAGTAAGATCATTGAAAAAGCAGTTTCTCAACAGCTCAATTACTTCTTAAAACAGAATAACTGCTACGATGCCTTCCAGTCAGGTTTTAGACAGAACCACAGCACTGAAACCGCTCTGACAAAAGTGTTTAATGACATATGTCTGAACACAGACAGTGGAAAAATGTCAGTCCTAGTTTTACTGGATCTCAGTGCAGCATTTGATACAGTTGACCACAACATATTACTCAAACGACTGGAGAACTGGGCAGGTCTTTCAGGAACTGTACTAAACTGGTTCAAAACATACTTAGAAAACAGGAAATACTTTGTATCAATAGGTAACTTCACATCTGAGCAGACAAGTATCACATGTGGAGTTCCCCAAGGTTCCATCTTGGGACCCCCTCTGTTTAACATTTACATGCTCGCACTGGCACAGATTATAAAGAACAACAAAATAAACTACCACAGCTATGCAGATGACACACAAATATATATCACAATGTCACCAGGAGACCGAGGCCCTGTACAGGCTCTTGGTAAATGCACTGAGGAAATTAATGACTGGTTGTGCCACAATTTTCTCCAACTAAACAAAAACAAAACTGAAGTAATAGTCTTTGGCGCCAAAGAAAAACGATTACAGGTCACCAGAGAACTTCAATCTATACATCTAAAAACCACAAACCAGGCGAGAAATTTGGGTGTAGTGATGGATGCAGACCTAAACTTAGAAAAACACATTAAGACAATAACAAAATCAGCTTACTATCACCTCAAGAATATTTCAAGGATAAAAGATCTGATGTCTCAACAGGACCTGGAAAAACTAGTCCATGCATTCATTTTTAGTAGGCTTGATTACTGTAACAGCATCTTTACAGGTCTACCTAAAAAATCAGTCAGACAACTACAGCTCATTCAGAACTCTGCTGCTCGAGTCCTCACTAAGACCAAAAAAGTGGACCACATCAGTCCAGCTCTGAGGTCTTTACACTGGCTGCCTGTCCGTCAGAGGATAGACTTTAAAATTCTGATGCTGGCCTATAAAGCTCTGAATGGTTTAGGACCAAAATACATCAGTGACCTCCTGACCCAGTATGAACCTTCCAGATCCCTCAGGTCATCTGGATCCGGTCTTTTATCAGTTCCCAGAGTCAGAACCAGACACGGAGAAGCTGCATTCAGCTTTTATGCTCCTTATATCTGGAACAAACTCCCAGAAAGCCTCAGATCAGCTGAAACACTCAGTTTATTTAAATCCAGGTTGAAGACTCACCTATTCTCAGCTGCATTTGAATAAAGCACCAAATCCACACTTTTAAGCTTAAATTTCAAAACTTACACTAACTACTGATCTTATCTATTTCTGATTTTATCTGTTTTGATTTTATATACTGTTTTGTTTGTTTGTTAAGCTTAAATTTCAAAACTTACATTAACTACTGATTTTATCTACTGTTCTGATTTTATCTGTTTTGATTTTATATACTGTTTTGTTTGTTTGTTTGTTTGTTAAGTGGGTTTAGAGCTCTGGGTAGCTCCCCAGCTGGGTCTAGACTGGATCTAGAGAGTATTTTAAATTCAGGGAATTTAAAATAGAAAGTAGCTCGTCCACAGAAGGACTGGTAGCTCCCCTTACGATAAGGGTTCAGATCGCGCGAACAGGTGTGGGATTAGAGCTCTGGGTAGCTCCCCAACTGGGTCTAGACTGGGTCTAGAGAGTATTTTAAATTCAGGGAATTTAAAATAGAAAGTAGCTCGGCCACAGAAGGACTGGTAGCTCCCCTTACGATAAGGGTTCAGATCGCGCGAACAGGTGTGAAATGTGTGTGTTTAGTTAGTTTGTTTGTTTGCTTGTTTTAATCAATTTTAAATCATGCTTTTTATTTGTTTTTGTTTCTAATGTCTCTGTAAAGCACTTTGAATCACCTTGTTGTTGAATTGTGCTATACAAATAAATTTGCCTTGCCTTGCCTTGCAGTGGATTTTTTATTCTGGTTAATACAAAATTGAGGATTGTCCAAAGGAACAGATGTGGTGATGGTGGTGTTGATGTAGTGGCGATATACGAAAGGTCACACATGGGTTCCATCTATGTTTGTGGCAAAAGCATGACCTATAGAGTACAGTGAAGAATAAAGATTTCAAAAACCACTCACCTGTTTTGAATAATAAGGAGTTATTGTTTGGCGATTTTCAAAGCATTTTCATTCACGTGGTATTCCAGCAGTGAATTTTTGTTAATTCGCCTCTAAAAAACTTGGTGATTCAGCGGACTATATTGCACCATACAAATTTTAATGGCGTTGTCTTCCTGTCTTGCATATACAAAGTCTGCAAGATATATTCATACAGTATATCATTTTTTATGTGTTACTTCGGCAGGAATGAGCCTTACTGATTGCGAGATCAAACGTTGCCAGTTGGAGTAAAATTCATCACCTGAGGCCCTCATATTAAATGAGATTCTTTTGAAATTCATAAGGATATGACATCATATCACCAGGACTTAGCTAGAGGCTAGGACAGGGGCTGCCATTATAAAGATATCTTTCAATGGGCATTTAAGAGAAGAGTGAGATGACATTTGCTTACCCAGAAGTTACAATCAGACCTTACTTTGTTAAGCCAGTGAAAGCAAACTTGGGGCCTGAATCGGTGCACATTTCAGAAAATTCAGTTATAAATTCAGATATATTTTTTAAAAGTCATTATTTTACTCTCACTGGGGTGTTATGGGGCATGTGAGTCAAGTCACCAGGTGACTATGAGTATTTTGAAGAGTAAGCTGTTTTTGGAAATGTTTTTTAATGCTTAAATGGAGATTTTAAATCTGTAGATGACTTAAAGGGGACATGAAATGCAACACATGTAAAGGCTAATTTACACCACTGAGCCCTGCTCTCAAAAATTGACCTAGATCTAAAACTGTCTGTGAAGCTGGATTTAAGAAATAAGTTAAAAAAAAAGACATCCCTACTTTTTGCCCCCCAGTGGCCTTAATCCTCTTCCATAGATTCCCGACTGCTCCTGTAAGAAACTTTGTTATATTTGTGATGTCATGTACATATAGTAGGCTGTTATGTTGTAAACTGTCTCGATGTTCTTGGGAAGAGAAAGATTATTTTATTACCTGTCCTGATAGCATCAGCTGATTGCACTACTTGGTACACTCCAGTGAACCACCTGGCTCAAACAGGCTCTTCGAGTGCAGCTAGCCAAACAGCAACAGTCAATTACTGCTAACGAGACAGACAGTGAAAGTGGACGGTATATCCTAGGGCTGCTCAATTAATCGAATTTTAATCAAGATTACGATCTGGGCTTTCAACGATCATTAAAATTGACTGAGCCGATTATTAGCCCCTCCCTCATTTATCCGCGACACCTTAAAGGCCGGTCCTTGAAAATATTGTTGGGCATAAACCAGTCTGTGGCGCAAAAAAGGTTGGAGACCACTGATTAAGAGGACCCGAGGGAAGCTCGGAAAGCTAAGCAGAAGTTATTTGGAGAGGAGAGTGACTGCTGTTGGTTGAAAAGAGAGGTAAAAAAAACTTCAGTGGTGTTGCACACTATTTTATATTATTTTTTAAAGTCATTGTTAAATAAATATCGTCAAATAATCAAGATCTCAATTTCAGTGAAAATAATCGTGATTATCATTTTTGCCATAATCGAGCAGCCCTAGTATATCCTCAGTTTCTTAACATAAAACTCAACCAGGGGCAGCCCAAATCTGACCTGATTTTAAGGTTTAGTGCCCTTATTTCTCTCTGAGTTATTGATTCTGTCACTAGCTAGCTAACATAAACTAACGTAAGTCTATCAGCCGCAACCAACCAACCACATGACATCATGTTCTGACAGAAGATGGTGATAAAATGTTTTTAAAACGTTAGCTTTAAGCAGTGTTTGGGAGTAACGGAATACATGTACTGCTGTTACGTATTTAAAATACAAAATATGAGTAACTGTATTCCGTTACAGTTACCGTTTAAATGGGTGGTATTTAGAATACAGTTACTTTGTTGAAATAAATGGATTACACGGCGGTCTTTTCCTGTTTCATATGTTAGGCTGTCCCCCTCTCTATTTTTGGTAATTCCGGTGGAAACTCAAACAAAACAAGCGTTGAGAGGCTCTAATGCCTGTGTCTCAATCTCGTGGCCCATGTCACCTCACTTGCAGGCCGCATAATGACGTGAAGAAATATTTTAAAAAATTAGTCAAAAAATTATGTATTATAAAGGCAATAGTCAGAGTGTTACAGGCATAGCCCTAAAGAATGTAGCCTCATGGGCAGTGTAGTCCGTGCTGCAGCGAGAATGGACTGCCATACCGGTTTTGTGTCTGTGAGCACAAGGGAGGGAGAAAAAGGAAATGTACGAGCTGTCACCGAGCAGAAACAGGAGATGGAAGCATGTAAATATAATAATAACCACTGCAACCAAGAAGAGTGGAGTGTCTGAGGAGCCCAGTTGTAAGTAAGGTATTAAGACCTGACTGTACACTGTGTTTGTGTTTTCGTCCGAAACAATAAGTTCCGTTGGAGCAGTCTTTCAACGCCTCTCTCTGTGTCTCGCAAGCAAAGTTGACCCAGACAACAAAGTAAAGCTAGTTTTCGGCAACGACCCTGACACAGAAACTGACGTATTAGCCAGAGGTCCCTTTACTATGGTTCGGAGCCGTGGACCTGTTTTATATACACGCCGAATAGTTTTCTATACAAGATCGCTGCAAAAAGTGCAGCCTTACCTAATGTCCACCTACTGTTACTCATTTTATATTTAGATTTAAAAATCTAAATTAGACAGAACTAAACCTTTATCTTGAGCATTTTTGCATCATCACTTCATTCCCTGCTCATTCACAGTATCATTCTTTTTATCTGACAACTAGCTTTTTATTCATTTTCATTTCTGTTATGTTTATTTATACCTGTGGTGCTTTCTGATGTTTCTCGCCTGCTGATTTTTGCTCTCCCTCTTTCTTTTTCCATTATGTGTGTCTGTAGTAATATGCGTTGCAAATTGCTTCAGATGGGACTGTAATAACACTGCTCTCTTAGTTCTCAAATCTCACAACTAATCCATTTCTGCTTGTGTGACCTTTAGTAAATTCTGCTTTGTGATGTCACATCCTTGATATTTACAATGTGAATGCTGTAAATATTGTTTTTCTTTTGTTTTCCATTTTGCTGTAAATGCATTATGTTCACTGGGTTTGGAGTACTTTGATCATGACTTGTTCTTTCCGACTGAAGAGCACAGGCTTAATCGGAGGACACAAGGGACCACGAGGGGCTGTCATCACAGCGAGCGTCAATATGACCTGTGAAGATTTTTGTTTTTTAGGGGGTTTTCTTCTCAGAAATTGGGGATTTTTTCCCCAGTGTGCATTGCTAATTACCGCTTCCTTCAGATCTCTCCAGTATAAGTGAAGTCTAAACACTCCAAAGCAATTCTGCTAGTGTGTTTGAATGTCTTGCTTTTTTTTTGCACAGAGTAGAAATCCCTGTTTTTTTTCTGCTACAATATCTGGCCTAAACACACTGAAAAATACCCTGTCTGGGAGCAGCTGATTGATTCCCTATTGCTAAGGAGAGATCATACTGTCAAGCAAAACAAAGAAACTCAGTGTGTTTGTGTCTTACTTTGCAAAAACATACAAATTCACAGTGTTTTTCTGGTAGTTTTTACAATTGCTTGTAAAAAAAAAGCTGTAGTGTAATTATCTCAGAATGATGCTGGGTGCAATTAGGTGTTGTTTTTAAGCGCTGACATTTCTGGTGATATGAAGAAATTTACCAGATTTTGTTGATTTGACATCCAGTATAACAGGTTGTTTAAGGAAAAAGATTTAAATCAGTTAAGGATATTTATGTGGCACTTTTATTTAACTTTATGGCCCTATGACATTTATGCTTTTTAGATACTTTTTAGACCTTTTGTTAGCCAAAGAGGCATTTATGAATATCTGGCACATGTAACACTGATGGGTCTTGATAACATGTACACTATCTATAATTAACACATACATTATGAACACCTATGTCAATAAAGTGCTCTTGTCTGTATTATCCATCCATTCAAGGTCACACAGGGGTGTTAAAATCCATTCCAGTTGTCATTGAAGAAGCAAGGTAAACCCTGTACAGATGGCCAGTTGATCATAGGGCACAAAATATTATTGCTTGTTAAATGTTATTGCTGCTGTAGGCAAATGCTACTAAAGCATCCAGTACCACTCCCATCCCCTGACAGATCTGACCAAAGCACCAAAGTGTGTTCTTCTTGTTAAACAGTAAAACACTTTGGCAAATGGGGCTATGGGGACACTGCAGGACTGCTTTGTGGACACATTCGATTTCTATTCAGCCAATCTTGATATCGGATCATTCAGCTTTGTTATGCTCTGTCGATCTGCCCAATTTAAAGAATAGGGCCCCCAGGTGGCGCTTTAATACGTCCCTATTAACAAACTCTACCTTTCTCAGCCTGCTTAAGCTCCAGCTGAAGGATTTTTTGGATATCAACGCTAATGAGGATATCGACCCACAAGTCTTATGGGAGACTACAAAATGTTTCATTCGTGGCTTTTCCATCTCATTCTCCTCCATGTTGGCAAAAACAAAACGTGCTCAGGTGTCCAATCTAGAAAATCAGGTGGAATCTTTACAGAATCTGCAAAAACTAAGCCGGTTATTGGTTTTAAAGTAGCAGGCAGCCAGTGGGTAGCCTGGAGCGAGCAAATGAACTATACACAATACAGTTCCAACAGGTTCAGCTCACAGCCATTTGTGGCTTCCTTCATCATGCACCCTGGTGTCTACACACCTTCACTACCTTCACTGATTTGGCGCTTATCTCCTTCTTCCTGTCAAACGAACTCTGTGGATCAGCCCCATAACAATATCTGATAAACATCTGAATTGACTGTGAAACAGCTGGAGAAATCAAACCAGAAGAAAGCTGCTGTTATTGAGAGAAGAGACAGAGAAAGTCAGTAAAATGATCTCCCTCTCATGAATTACTCGCTGTCTGACAGATAGGTTGCAGTATGTGAGACTGGGCAGTGACTAGAGATGGCACGCTACCACTTTTCTATGTCTGATACCGATATCATAAATTTGGATATCTGCCGATACCGATATGAATATGATATAGTGTTTTTTTAATCAATAAAACTGTTTTTTTAATATATTGCTGCATTTTGTATAAGTTCATACTCAAGTTTAAATAAACAACAACACTAAAGCTATTCTGTTATACCTGTGTGTAAAAAATACACTGCACCCAAAATATTTCATAGTTCAGCAATACTGATCAATCTAATAAACTTAAACCTACACAATCCTCCCTATTCTGGTATTTTAAAGAGTACTTAGCAGAAATATTAAGCAACCTAACTAATAGGGTTGCAAACTCCCAGCAAAAAAAAAAAAATAGGGAACCACCCCCCACCCTCCACCTCATAACGCTTAATCAACGTAATCAACTTTAAATTGATGCAGTGTGGGGAAAAAATGCACAGAAATAAATTATTTTTCAAGAAATATTAAATAGATTCAACATCTTTCTTCAACAGAATTGCAGACAGCACAGATGGTGCCTTCCCAAAGGAAAAAGTACTATAGCTTACTAGGGTATATTAGACTTAACAGTTACAATATACAGTAATGGACTTCTATACAATTTACATCAGATTAAAACTTTGGGTGTAAGGTACAGATAATTATTTATTAAAAGCTAGACATTTTAAATGAGAATAAGAAAGAAAAGTATGTCTTTGTGCCCCCCTTTTCCCTGTTCGTGCCCTATCGGCCCCCTTGGCTAAACTTTGCTAGATCCGCCCCTGCACAGTTACCAGCCATCAGCTGCGTAGAAAAAGATCCTGGTGTAGAAAGTAATATTAAATAAATTCTAACAACAGCTTATCAAGCTTAAACGTGCTGCTATTCAGCCGCTGGTTTCCTCTTTTCTGGCGCGAAGTGAGCAATAAACAAACAAGAGAGACGGACTCGCGACAGAAAAGCCGATCAGCTGATCATTGATCAGTTTCACGATTGAAGTAGCAGCAAGTAGAAGCAGTCGCTCCATATATCGGTTGTTAAGCTTAAGCTGTTTTACTTCTCTCTGGGATAAATTCATCGGAGATGAAATGCTGGTTTGGTAGCGAGGCTATAAATACACACAGCCGCTCTATCACGTGAGCTCACTGCTCCAACGTGCTACGGTTATGAGCCAAGTTACGCCGTGTCGCAAGTTTTGTGAGGTGCTTTTTGATATTTAATGGATCGGATTACATTTTTTTATTTTTATCCGATATCCGATCCAGTAATTCACGTCAGTATCGGACTGATACCGATAGGTAATATCGGATCAGTCCATCTCTAGCAGTGACATGTCTGATTTGGTGGTGTGCAGTACAGGAACTCCACAAGTGACTGTCCCCATTCCTATTCAGCTTCCGAGCCTCCAAATTTCAGTTGTGTATGTCTGTTCTGGAACACAGAATGTTGATGTTGACATCTTGGAGGAATACAAGTGGCCTTGCATTATTATCAACAACAGACTAAACTGGAAAACCAGCACAGAGGCTCTACGAGCAGAATTTTTCTTTCTGGAGGAAGATGAGATCCTTCAAATTACACAGCAAAATATTGGAGATTGTCTGTCAGTCAGTTGTGGCGAGTGCAGTGTGCTTTGCTGCGGTCTGCTGGTGGAGCAGCATCAGACACCAAAAGACTGAATAAACTGATGAGAAAGGCCTGGTCTGTGAGTGGTTGTAAACTGCAAAGTATTATGGTGGAGACCAGATTTTTGAGCATTTCCCGACCAGGTGTTCTGAAATAAGACCAACAAAACAAAGAAAATAAAAATGGAAATCAACTAGAATCACTTCTGATCTGTTTTACTTAGCAAAAGCAGATTTTTTTGTGTTAATTTTGTGTTTGTCCCTAAATTTCTCCATTTACTGTTTCAGCTGGTTCCGACCAGTATCTTAACAAACCATTAGCAGAGCATTTTTATTGTATTTCAAATTATTGCCAGCAATTATAATGGCCCAATCTAAGTGGCAGCAAATACACACAGCTTGCATTTGTTTCTGTGGTGTTATTAGTTCTTTACAGACAAACAGGCATGGCTGTAAGTAAGGGTGGGTGACTCATCACCAGCATCCCCACTGAATTCCACATAAAGCAAAAAACATATATCCATAATTGAATCGCCTGAAACCCCCATAGTCTGGATGAGTGAGAAAACCAAGTGAGGTATATCTAAATGTTCAAAGTGTAGCAGTTATTACACTGAAGATACGTTATGAATACATAGGATCTGGATGAGTGGGTTAAGGACATGAAGGATTCATGGAAAATAAACACATTAAAGAGGCATTACAATAAAATGGAAAGAGCCCCTTTTCACATATGGGATTCATTCAGTCACTTTTACAATAGTGTTTCTCACAGCTTGATCAGTCTTCAGACAAAGCCTATTGTGAGGACCATTTTCAAAATTTAGGCCTCTTTTCAAGTGTCAAGAAAGTACCCCGAGGCACACAGGCTCAGCAAGGGACGTCTCTTTTGTATAGCGAATATGTAAAATGTACCATCCGTGGTTATTTTAATCTTATTGCCAATAAAAAAAAGAGCTAGTGAGATGTATTAGAGCGATCAAATGCTTTTTTGTGGCTACCCATTATTATGAATGGACACATTCAGAATTGTTAAGTGTTGAAAGTGGTATGTAGATAAAGACAGATACATTATTGTCATGATTTTTAAGGAAAAGTCACCATGGTGTCCATTCAAGCAATGGCAGTGGTGAGAGGTAAGCAACATTACTATAACTGTTAAACCTGTGATGAAAATTTGGTAGGAAGTGAGACATGTTTAAAAGAACCATGTGGGAAACCCAATTTTTTGCCCCAGGAATTGTAGAAACTGCATTTAAACTTTAGGCTTCTAATCAAGATCTGTATCATCCAAACTCAGCTGATATCATATCATTTGAAGGAAGGAGACATACAATCAATCTGGATAGGGAAAAAAGATACATTTGATACAGTTTAAAAATTAAATACTTCAAACATCTTGAAATAAAAATAATAATAATAACAATGTCAGAGTTTAGATTCTGTCCGCCACAGAGTACACATGAGATAAATTAAGGCAATATGTATAAGGAAACTGAAGTCCCAGCAAGAGAATGAAAATTTCCTTTTGCTGTAACTCATAGTCAGAATACGAATACATGATTCAGATTAACACATTACAATTGTTAAAGGCAAACTTTGTGTAGCTTCAGCCAATTTAAATCACTGTTCTTATGTTTCATATTCTCAAACATGAACTGATAGAGAATTGTTTTTTTTCCTTTTTTCTTAATTTTTGTAAACTTGTTTTTGAAGTATGATGATTGCTATGTTTTGACTTGGGTTCTACCCCTTTGTTAAACAGAATAGAATTAATATATTGAATGACAAGCAGCTAGAGCATAGTGGGCTGCAGAGTGACAGAGTAAGACTTGTAACATCACATTTTGCACATTACTGAAGAGCTTCATGTGATGCATTCATCTTGGTTTGTAGTTGAAGTAATGGAGCGAGTTAAGTGTGAAGAGAAAATGAAATATAAGGCTCGATGACAGAAAAATGTGAATAATGTGTTGCATGAAGGAAATGTGAGGGAGGTACAGTAGAATCTTACTGTGATAAACAAACGCTCTGTCAGCTGCTATGATGAGTTGAGAAACCATACTTAGCAAACAGGTACATCTTAGGCCTCTGAATGTTCTTATGTATATCAGATATAACAACATCATCCTGTTGTCTAGCAACCACCTATCAGTGGGTTAAAATGACTCACCTTTAGCATTTGTGGACCTATAACACCTTATAAAAGCATTGTGTTATTTAATTGGATGACATCAAATTTATATACCTTATAAAAAATGTATTATGTTCTAATCTATATTAGAGATGGACCGATCCGATATTACGTATCGGTATCGGTCCAATACTGACCTAAATTACTGGATCGGATATCGGAGAAAAATAAAAAATGTAATCCGATCCATTAAATATCACGAAAGCACCTCACAAAACTTGCAACACGCAGTAACTCACCTCAGAACGTTAGCACGTCGGAGCAGTATGCATCACCTGATAGAGCGGCTGTGGCATGCGGGACCTGTCCGTGGTCTGGATAGCATTTGGAGCTTCGCTAGCAACCCGGCATTTCATCTCCGTTATCCCGAGAGAAGTAAAGCAAGTGTGTAAGTCCATCTCTGAATGTTTGTAAAGCATTCCTGCGTTAAGCTTAACAAACGATATATGGAGCGACTGCCTCTTCTTGCTGCTACTTCAATCATGAAACTGCTTAACGATCAGCTGATCGGCTTTTCTGTCTCGAGTCCGTGTCTCTTGTTTGCTTTTGGCCCACTTTGCACCAGAAAGAGGAAACCAGCGGCTGAACAACAGCAGCACGTTTAAGCTTGATCAGCTGTTGTTAGAATGTATTTAATATTACTTTCTACTCGAGGATCTTTTTCTACATAGCTGACGCTGGTAACTGTGCAGGGGCGGATCTAGCAAAGTTTAGCCAGGGGGGCCGATAGGGCATTAACAGGGAAAAGGGGGCACAAAGACATACTTTTCTTTCTTATTCTCATTTAAAATGTCTAGCTTTTAATAAATAATTATCTGACACCCAAAGTTTTAATTTGATGTAAAATGAATAGAAGTCAATTACTGTATATAGTGACTATTAAGTCTAATATATATATACCCTAGTAAGCTATAGTACTTTTTCCTTTGGGAAGGTACCATCTGTGCAGTCTGCAATTTTGTTGAAGAAAGATGTTGAATCTATTTAATATTTCTTGAAAAATAATTTATTTCTGTGCATTTTTTTTCACACTGCATCAAATTAAGGTTGATTACGTCGATTAAGCATCATGAGGTGGAGCGTGAGGGGTGGTTCCCTATTTTTTTATTTTTTTATTTTTGTTGTTGCTGGGAGTTGGAACCCTATTAGTTAGGTTGCTTAATATTTATGCTAAGTACTCTTTAAAATACCAGAATAGGGAGGATGGTGTAGGTTTAAGTTTATTAGATTGATCAGTATTGCTGAACTATGAAATATTTTTTTTTGCATACAGGTATAACAGAATAGCTTTAGTGTAGTTGTTGTTTTAAACTTGAGTATGAACTTATACAAAATGCAGCAAGATATTTAAAAAACAGTTTTGTTGATTAAAAAACACTATACTTCTTCTGCTCACCTTCAAGGCCCTTCATAACCTCGCTCCTTCTTACCTGTCTGACCTATTAACCACCACTTGTTCTGCCCGTTCACTTCGTTCTTCTTCTTCTGTCCAGCTTACTGTACCTTCCTTCCACCTCACCACCATGGGAAGCAGAGCTTTCAGCTGCTCTGCTCCCAGGTTGTGGAATTCTCTGCCCCCTGAAATAAGAAATATTGGTTCTCTCCCCCAGTTTAAATCCCAACTCAAAACTCATCTGTTCAAATCTGCATATTCACTGTGAATCCACTGTTTGTTCATTTTATCTTGTGCTTTATTTTATTGTTCTTATTCTGCCATTGTTTTACTAAGTGTTTTATCCTATTGTAAAGTGTCCTTGGGTGACTTGAAAGGCGCTCATAAATAAAATTTATTATTATTATTATTATATCGGATTCATATCGGTATCGGCAGATATCCAAATTTATGATATCGGTATCGGTATCGGACATAAAAAAGTGGTATCGTGCCATCTCTAATCTATATTACATATTACAATCTCATTACCCTGAATGTTAAAAGGGAGTTTTTCCTTCCCACTGTCGCCAAAGTGCTTGCTCATAGGGGGTCATATGATTTTTGGGTTTTTCTCTGTATCTATGAAGTGCCTTGAGGCGACTTTTGTTGTGATTTGGCGCTATATATATAAAATTGAATTGAATTATGCAGCCTGATAAAAGCATCATATCATTTTTATTTTAATGACACCATCATATTACCTGGCAACCACCTAACAATGGTCTAAAATGGCATTTAAGTAGTAGAGCAGGACATGGGCATGCACTAATTATCAGTTAATGGAAGGAAATACATTGCATGCCACAGAAAGAGTCAAATAAAAAAGGGTGGCAGAAAAGTAGATATCTATGAGTAAGCAAGTTACTATTTTTGTTCTGTGTACATTAAAAAAGGATATGATCGTATTATGCTTTCTATTTTTAATGCATAAGATTCACTCTTTGGACTCTAACATAAATGGAAACACTGGATATTTAAAATATTCAGATGCTATAGTAGACTGTCACGCCTTGTTAATAATGTTCTTTTTAGAGTTTTTGAGGCTTCAAGGTAGAAGCCGGTTAGAGAAGTAGCAGACAAGACCCCCTGCTGAACAGAATTTCCATGGCACAGATATACCTGTTAGTCAAACTGGTACGACTAACATAGCGCTGCCTACTGAAACACAGATATAAAATCACGAGTTATTTTTGGTGTGAGAGTGTGAGAGTGGAACTCTTTTTTTTTGGTAAACTGTGACATGTAGAAGTGCATCCTTGATGACTTTGCTGACACTTTGAGAACCACATTTGTTTTTTCATATAACCCAAACTGTAAAGAAGAGAACCTTTTTGGACAATATAATTTTGCTTGGAGATTGCCTTACCTACGAACTGTTGGCTGCCACACAGTCTGGTAAACTATGACTACGATTGCATGTACTTGTATTGAAATGCAACAAGGTGACTACTGCCAACTGTGAATCAAATCATAGTGTTTAGATTTTTAAAGTCCTGCAGTTGGCTGGCTGATTTTTCAAGCTAACAAAGACAGACTTCACCTTTGATTCACCTCAGTTTGCCACTTTCTGACATTATCCTTTTTATGTATATCTGCTTCTTCATCATATCTACTTTAAATTATTGCTCTTTCCTTTCTGTCTTCCAGTTACCCTGTTGCCAGTGGAGGATAATGGAACGGCTGTGGTTCTCTTTGCTGTTGCTGGCAGCAGCATGCAGGGGACAGCCGTGTCCGAAACGCTGCATGTGCCAGAGCCTTTCCCCATCTCTCGCTATCCTCTGCTCCAAGACGGGCTTGCTGTTTGTTCCTGCTGCCATTGATCGACGCACCGTGGAGCTACGGCTTCAGGAGAACTTTATTACAGGTAACTGCGTTCCAGTCTGTCCTGCATTTCATTATTTTAATATGCCTCTGAAATTTGACTAGTATTCCAGCCTTTTGCAGCGAGTTTGCTTGGTTTGGCTGTATACATGAAAATGAACTAAAAGGCTGGCTGATAATTGGCAGCATATTTATCTTATTTCAGAACACTTGGTTGTAACTGAAGAGTTTGTTAACAGTGAGTACAAATGTTGGCTTCAGTCACGAAGCTTTTCTGTTGTCTCTGCCTGACAATGACTAATTTTTTTCTCATGAGCCTGAGTATTTCTTTTTAACTTTAATACTTTTTTTGTTATTTATGGTTCAGCATAGTTAAGCTCATTCATGATTCATCTGCTTATATCAAAGAGTGACTTTGAAACATACTTATTTTATAAGAACTGAAGTGCTGCTTTATCTTGTTATTTTAATCTGGATTCCCGTTAGTGCTCTATTCCTAGGTTCTCCAAAACAAAAGGCACACAAGCTATAAAAAAAGATCTAACAGTACCCTGAATGATCATTTAAATTTTAATTAATTTAAGTTTTGCATTACCCTGTTTGAGAGAACCACATTCAGTCTTCCTCTTATGTGTTGGTTTTACTTATTATCCTAAACTGTTTTATTTAGCCTTTTGTTTTTCTATATTTTGTCAGTTTGTCTATTTATCTTTCTGTGAATTTGCTCACCATATATTTGCTTTCAATTTGACTTTTTTCTTGTATTAATTGTGACTTTTATCGAGCTGTATATTCTCCTGCATTCTCCGATCACCTTTCTTCTTTTCCCCTTCCTAGCTTCTGTTAGGTTTGTTGTTAATGTCATTAACATTCACATATGGAGTTTATTTTTATGAACAGTTTAATAGCATGAATGGACCAACAACTGGTTGAACAGAAAAATGAATTGAATCAATAGTTTTTATGGCTGAGGAGTCATATTTTCTGAAAAGTTGGCTGATGTCTGGAGGGACCTGACTTGCCCAGACCCACATAGCAAGCAGGTCTGGCCTGGATCTGGTATCAAGCTGGCACTACTGGTAGACTTCTGGCAAGACTTATGTCATCCAGATATGGGCCAGGCCTGGCATAGATGGTACTGTCTATGTGATGGCATGCCACATCTGGCCCAATTGTGGTTTGGGTTATGTGGCCCAGGCTCATAGAAAACAGGTCTGGCCTGGATCTGGCATCAAGCAGGCACTTCTGACTGACTGGTGTCGTGGCAAGGTGTATGTCAACCAGATGTGCACCAGGCCTGGCATAGATGGCACTGTCTATGTGATGGCATGCCATATCTGGCTCGATTGTGGTTTGGGTTATGTGCCCCAAGCCCATAGAAAACAGGTCTTCCCTGAATCTGGCATAAAGCTGGCACTTCTGACTGACCGGTGTCATGGCGAGGTGTATATCAACCAGATGTGGGCCATGTCTGGCAATGATGGCACTATTTATGTTCCTATTTTCCTATTTTAGTTAGAAGACCCAAATGCCATGTTGCAATACTATACTGCTATAGTTGCCAACATTTCAAATGCAGATTTGACAGGATTGTGTACATTTTATCCAAAACCTAGTGACAATTTACTTTATGAATGTAATTAGGAAGCACTCAGTCTAGGGAAAGTGTGTGATTGGGTGAATGTGGCATGTTGTATAGAGTATTTTGTGTAATCCAATAGAGTAGAAAAGCGCTATATAAGAATCAGTCCATTCACTGCGAACAGAGTTTTGTCATGTTACTTTTGCACTATTATGTTTCGGCACATGTTGTTATTACATGGCTTGATAAAGGTACACATTAGGCTGATATCTGGGCCAGCAGTGTGTCTGCAACTGGCCCGTGGCTGCACACAACTTAAACATGGCGGACCTTTGGTGGCCCAGATCAGGTTTGCCAAAGGTAATCCACACATGGGCCAGCACAGGACCACCAGTGTGTCTGCAGCTGGTCTTGTGCTGGCCCATGTGTGGGCCACCTCTGGCAAACCTGATCTGGGCCACCAAAAGGCCATCATTCCTTGTGGTATGTGGGCCATGTGTAAGCACATTGTGTGGGCCAGATTGGGGACATACCAATTTTGCTATGTGGGGAATGTCCTCCTTACCGCGTAGGAACTCTATTGCCCAATGTCATGGGGATTCCACTTTTCAGCCCCCCACTCAACATATTTACAGTTCATGAGCCAGCTGATGACTTCTCTGTGTACAGTATATAATGATTCTTAATTTACTTTGTTGATGAGGTCTTTTTATGTGTTTATTACGCTTGTTTCCAGCTGTCAGAAGAAAGGACTTTGCCAACATGACCAGCTTGTTGCATCTAACCCTGTCCAGAAACACCATCAGCCAGATTCTTCCTTCTGCTTTTAGTGACCTGCGACGCCTGAGAGCGCTCCACCTAGACTCTAATAGATTAACTGTGATAAAGGTAACATGGGTGGCTGGATGGATGACATTGAATTAAAAAGAGAGATCCCTGGTTTATTATAATCCACTCACATGTCGTTATCATTTCTTACTTACACCCACTCACTGCCTTTTGTTTTTCTTTTTTGACAACCAGGATGACCATTTTAAAGGTCTGACCAACCTTCGGCATCTGATCCTGGCCAATAACCAGCTTCACTCTATATCTCCCCATGCCTTTGATGACTTTCTGTCCACACTGGAAGACCTGGACCTTAGTTACAATAACCTTGCCCAGGTGCCCTGGGACACAATTGGACGCCTAACCAATGTCAACACCCTAAATATGGATCATAACCTCATAGAAAATGTTCCCCAGGGAGTATTCACCAACCTGCACAAACTGGCAAGGTAAGGACATAGAAAAGGGCAAATGGTGTGTTTTTTGTGATGTACAAATGCAGCATTGACTTGGTATATTGTTGCCTCTCCCTATTGGTTTTATAAATAACTCCCTTCTTCTCTTGTCCGTCCCTCCCCTTCTTTCTGTATGCCGTCCTTTAACAGGTTAGACATGACGTCGAACAAGCTAAAGAAAATTCCCCCAGACCCATTGTTCCTTAGAATCCCAGTTTATGCCAAGTCCAAAGGCTCCCCCCTCTCCTCTCTTGTGTTGAGTTTTGGAGGTAACCCTCTTCACTGTAACTGTGAACTTCTGTGGTTGAGGAGACTAACCAGAGAAGATGATCTGGAAACGTGCGCCTCTCCCCCAGACCTTAGTGCCAAGTATTTCTGGACTATACCGGAAGAGGTGATACTTTTTGCAATTTTTTAATAATTTTATGCAGTAATTGAAAAAAATGGCAAAGTTTGACACTAGGCTTTTTTGTTCTATAACAAAAATAATAATAATATATCACTTTGACATTGGAAGTGTGACCTTATCTTTTTTTCATGGTAGGAGTTTATTTGTGACCCACCAGTTCTAACACGAAAGTCACCTCATACTGTGGCTATGGAAGGTCAGCCTGCCAGTCTGAAGTGCAAAGCAAATGGTGACCCTGAGCCTGAAGTCCACTGGATCAGCCCTGAAGGGCGACTCATATCCAATGGATCCAGGTAATAACAACAACATATGGTCTAGTTTAATCCAGTATATTACATTTCTTCCCTGTACATTGTAAATTCATTGAAAAATTAAAGTTGTGGTATTAATCTATGGAATATGACTTGCCCACTGAGTTTGCCACTATACATCTGGCAAACACACAGGCATATGCAACAGAGTTTTTACAATATTCTGCTCTTCCAGTTTTGTGCTATGTCAGAAAGTCAGATATTGTAGGGGGGTGTAGGCACTTGACATGTGCGGGCCAATCTGAAATGGTTCAGGACAATATTTGTTAAGGCCATAATCTCCTCACCTATAATGTATTGCTAAAATTTTCATTGGGTAACCCACTTGGCACAGGTATGAGTGCCTAGTTATGGTTTTGCATTAAAAACATGTATTATAAAATCACTGACAGTGTTTTGAGTGTTGTAACTCTTTTCTTTCAAAAGTCTTTTTTGATTCAGCAGTTGTAATTTGTATTACTCAAATTACAAAGGAAAATACATAAGTAGCATTTTTCTTGTCAAGTGCCACCTTTGGTTATGCCAAAGCACACAGTTAGAAACATTAGCATAACAGTCATTCTAAATATTGTCAACGTACCGTAGATATTGGTGGTATGATATTGTCAGTATCAGATACTCCTTATAATAATATCCAGTTTATCTAATAAGAATCCAGCAGACAGCTTACTTTTCGTAACATTCACATTTGACTTCATGTATCGATCAATTGATTGCTATCTTAATGATATTTCATTTTCCATTTCACTTTTTTTTCAGAACATTAGTCTTCCCTAATGGAAGCCTAGAGATCAATGTAACATCCCTAAAGGATTCAGGAAACTTCACCTGCATTGCCTCAAACACGGCAGGTGAATCCACGGGAAGGGTGGAGCTAGTCGTCACAGCAATGCCCCATCTGGCAAACAGCACAAGCCGCAGTCGAGATCCTTCTTCTGAACCAGCCCCTTCTGACATCCTGACCTCCTCCAAGGTTGCACTTCCCAACAATGAGACAAGAGGAGCAGACAGGAGGGTTTCATTGGTGGAGCTGACAGGAAACTCTGCCCTCATTAGATGGAGCAGTCAAACCCCTACATCTGGAGTCAGGATGTTCCAAGTCCAGTACAACAGCTCTGGGGACGACACACTCGTTTACAGGTTTGTCTGTCTGCACTGTCAATTCATTATTTGCCTTGTGTCTTTAAATTTTCTGTCTGATGTTTCTATGGTGTCATAATAGTAAAATGCATTTATCTATCTGCCTTTATGAGTTTGTAAGTGTGTGTATGGGTTTCTATGCATGGTTCTGTGTGTATCTGCAGCTTTGTGTAAGTTAATCAAGAGACATCAGCAAATGCAATGAGGATGAGGGCAGATGATAATGATAGTGTCATCCAGTCGTAAAAGTCTAATCAGGCGAAATGATAAAGACATCTGTGGTGGAACAGAGCCATTGTTGGGTACGGTGAATACGGGGGAATAAGGGCCAAATGTCACAAATGTCTGTTGAACAAGTTACAACGGTTGTCATTTAGTTTGCTTTATTGCTGTCCTGATGAGTTTGCTGTATGCTTTCTTTGTCAGCATTTACATTATAAATTTATGAATGAGTTAGTATTAAATGTTTTGTGGCTTTGTTTGAGGAGGACGGCAATGTCAGCACTATGTCAGATGTGACTCTGATTTGATCTGAGTGTCAAATATAGTTAACGTGTTAATGTGGAAAAGGGAGGAACATTACGTTAAGAAATGACTGAATCAAGAAGATACATGCTCTGATGGTTTATTTAGAACAAACTGTCATGTCAATAGAAATTGTAGAAGAATCAAAGATTCTTTCAAAGATGGATGGATGGAGTTGATTTTGTGGTTAAACATATTAATCACACAAAAGTAACGCCATGTTAGACTCTTATGAGACCTCAAAATTAAATGAGTAAATCATGATTATGTTCATTCTTATGACAGCAGGGCTTTTAAGTGGGATTTGGTCGAATTCTAGTCTTCTGAGATCTTGGAAGACTAAAATTACTCACCTCAAAAAAACTCCCAGAATTGATTTTTACTGTGACAGGCTATGTGACCTATGTTGTTGCTGCAACTCTGAGGTTTAGTGCTCTTTGTGCATTTATCCAATTGCATTCTACAATATGAGCAGATGGTAGATGGACTTTAATACTGTTATGGCTGCTTTACAGCCCCTAAACATAGTATATAATTAGAATTAGACAAGTGATACTAAAGACCATCATCAGCTTAAATTCAGACAGATGACCTAACCACATGACTTGCGGAACAGCGACCACAGACACCAGAAGCGACCTCACATAGATGTAGACCTTCCCAGATATGTGTCTTTTTGACACATTAACATCACCAGTGTGAATCTGAAAAACCAAAGTAAATTGCAAAATACATTTTTAAGGAATAAAATGCAAACAAAAAAAGTCTGATGTAGCAAATTTGATACAATTTAAAACTCATACATGCAATGCTATCTTTAATTTGTTTTACTATTTTTTATTTCATTGGGAGGTTCACTAAACACCCCATTTTCAAAACATTTGAGCTTTCTGATAATTATTTCATGGTACAGGCTTTAAAGGGTTAAGGAAGTCAGGGAAAATCTCATCCAGGGGCTTGGCCACAGGGGAGTTTTTCTTTTAAACACCTCAGGCACAGTGATTGGCCAGGCATTACTTCCTGTACTAAGTGCATGTTAGTGAGGTTCAGGAGGCCTTTGAAGTATTCATTTCACCACCTGACAGTATCCTCAGTTGAGGTCAGCAGCACTCAGATTTGCATGTGGTTTGGCTACAAGTGCTTAGTTTAAAACCTAGATGGATTCTCTTTGGAACAACTTTCTTTCTCTTTCTCTCTAACCCTCTCTGTCTCTCACCCTCTTAATTCTTTTGGTTCTTTGGCATAAAAGACAAAAATTAAGACAGACTTGGGAACAATAAAACCTTGACCTTAATAAATAATCCCCGCTGATTCAAATAAGCAAATGAAGACATTCACCACTTTGAATTAGATACATATAAACTGACAGTTTGCTTACATTAAACATCTGATTTGCATCATTCAAGGAGCAGATCTTCTCATTTCTTAAAAAATTGCTCCTTGATAAATACTTGCAATTTTGTATACCATATTGTAAAGTGCTGCCTATGCATTTAATGCCATGTTGAAAAAAAATATCAGCAGGATGAAAAAAAGTTGGTGTATAAACCACACCATCATTTTTTTGATTGTTTAAAGCCTTGGGTTTATATAGGGATGCATTGCTGTTGGTGGTTCATATTCTGAGTTTTATTGATAAAGGGTTTCTTTGATACCTTTGATACAGGATGTTTCTTTGGAATTCAGTGAGGGAGATTTCTTTCCCTCTACTGCTTCATCGGCATTCAAGGAAAACGCATAGTTACCTACTACGAATCACTTCCAGGGGTTCCAGTTAAATTTGTTTCTAAGTTGTTCTTTTTAAAGTGCTCTTAGAATCTCTCACATTCGCTCTTGCTGTGTAAAAACCAAAATTATTGCCTAACTCTGTCTCTCTGAAAGCCTGGGTAAGCCCTACTTATTTTCAGTTCTATGGGGTTTTTACATATAAGGAGTTGTCGTGGCAACAGGTCTGGAAAATCTGCCAGATGTTAGATGCAATGTTGTGAGTGACAGGTGGCTTTAATAATATCTGACATGCGTATTTTGGACTATTTATTTATTATGTGAGCCACAAATTGAATGGTAAAATATTTCACTCTGTCTTCTGTGGTTGAAGAAGTAAATCAACAATGTTTTTACCGCTCTACAAAATTATCTAAAATCCAATTTAGCCTTTTTAGTCTTGATCAACAGTTATAATTCTGTCTCGGGGGAAATAAGTCTTGAAAGAACCTTTGACAGAATTGAATCCATTCGTGCTGACAGGAGAAAGAAAGTTCCTCTTCATTTGTGAAATTGCAACACTTGTGAGATGGAAATGGGGTTTTCAGAAATGTCCTTGTAATGTTGTTGTTTTTTAAGACCGGTCGGAGCGGGCAGAACTGCAGCCACATAAGCTAGCGCAATAATTTTTTTTCCATATGAAACCAGAGGAGTTGTACTTACATCTTATGCCATCAGCTTGTCCTAGGTCACGGTTAGCCGTAAAACATAGCTAAACGGTCAAAAATTAAAATAAGAAGACGCTCAAAATATATTTCCTGTGGTTGGAAACTATTTTGCACAACTTTTTTTGTATTTACAGTTTTGAGGGTTAAGCCTCTTAAATTACTCTAACTAGAAATATTTGTTAAAAAAACAAAAACAAAACGATTTTCAATTTTTTTGCAGTTTATTGCACTTTTTTGCAATTTATGTAGTTACTGTGGACTTAATGCATACATATTGTTAAAATTTAGGCTATAATGGTTGTATTGATGAATAGCAACTTGAAATACTCCCACAAAAGGCACTGCAGCATGTAAAAATATGACAATAAGCTCTGGCGGACTTGGTTCTATGTTAGGTCCTAAAGCAAGATAAGATGCGTGGTTATGGAAAATATTTTGCTTCAACTATCTATTTAACTATCTATTAGTTATATATATATTTAACATATGAGGAGCATAGTAATAATCTACATTGAGGTATAAACATCATACCAAAATATTTCCTTGTTTCTTTAGAAAAAACAGTTACTTTGTAATTTTATAATGTATTTTTAAAATATATCCTATTGCAGCTAATTCCAATGTGTTAGTACGTATTCATGAGTAAGTATTAATCTTTACATACAATAATTAATTCATTAAAAAATCATCATATGTATTTATGCTATGTAACATTATTGTTATACTGCTTTATTAGGTAAACACGTTCAACTGTTTGTTTAAATATCAGTTAATCACAGGGTAATGACTGCATAGACTGTATTTAAACATGTAGACATGGTCAAGATGACCTGCTGAAGTTCAAACTAAGCATCAGAATCAGGAATAAAAGTGATTTAAGTGACTTTGAATATGGCATGATAGTTGTTGGTGTCAGAAAGGCAGGTCTGAGTGTTTCAGAAACTGCTGATCTACTGGGATTTTCCACTACCATCTCTAGGATTTACAGAGAATGGTTAGTAAAAGAGAAAATATCCAGTAAGCAGCAGGTCTCTGGTCAGAGTAAAAGGGCAGACTTTGAGCTTTTCTTTAGGCTTCTTTCTTTGAGCTGATGGGAAGGCAAGACGAACTCAAATAACCACTTGTTACTTGTTAGGCACAATGAACAGCGGAAGATTGGAAATATGTTGTCTGTTCTGACTAGTCTCAAATTCACATGTGACATTTGAATGGTAGGGTCAACATTTGCCATAAACAACATGATGCATAGATTCATCCTGCGCTGTACCAACAGGTCAGATGGTGGAATAATAGTGGGGGATATGCACACTTTGGGCCACTTATTACCACGCATTATTTAAACACCACAGCCTGAGTATTGTTGATGACCATGTTCTTCCCTTTATGACCACAGTGTATCCAGCTGCTGGGTAACATATAATGGCACAAAGCTTAGATCATCTCAAACTTAGTTCCCTGCACTAAAAAAGCTTCCACAATTACCACATCTAAATCCAATAGCGCTCCCTCAGAATGGCAGGAGATTCACAGATGAATTTGCAACAACTGTGTGATGCTTTCAACATGGACCAAAGGCTTGTTGAATCTTTGGGACAAAGAATTAAGATGGTTTTGAAGGAAAAATGGGGTCCAACCCAGTATTAGCAAGATGCAACTAATGAAGTAGTCGGTGAGTGTATGCCTAAAATTATACCCATTGCAATAGTTTTGTTTTTTTCCTGTTTTGCTTGTTAAAAGAAACTTTATTTTAACCCAGAGTAGACCGCACCTCTCGCTCTGTGGTAGCTGGGATAGCCTCCAGCCACCCCGCAACCCTGATAAGGATAATCAAAAGTTAATGGATGGAGTGATGGAAAATCTTTTATAAGATCATGGCTAAAAATCCAAGTCTGATGTTACCATATGTTATTGTGAAATTAACATCCATTAGAATGCATCAATGCTGCACTAGTTTAGCTTTGAGCTGAAGAAAAAAAAGGAACAACCCACTGTGTCCATATGTGAACAGCTTCTCTCTGTCTTTCTATGGTCGATATCCATTAGGAGGGATAAGGCACAATGCCACGAAGAGAGAGGAGGTAAGGCAGCAGTCTGGAGGAGATGATATAAAGTGCTGAGGACCATCAAGAGCACAGAATATTTGGAAAGAGAAAAAAAATGTGTTCTACAAAATAGAAACCATAGTTAAGCATATCCATTTAACTCTCTGCTGCTGAGTGACACAGGTTTGCTGTTAGGATCATGTGTTACGGGTCCCAAGGATGAAGACCACGATGACAAATATGTTACCTGTAAAAGCAGGTGAAGAGCGGAGTAAGGAAGACACGATGCGTCTCTGCTTTCCTCCAGAACGTGTCTGAGGAAGCAGCGGAAGGTGGGCTCCACTTACTGCACCCCGGAACCCCGGAGCAAGCACCAAAGTTCCGCCCTCACTGCTTTCTAACATAAAATGAATCCCTGTTACATGGATTTTCTATCCTCTTAAAGAAACTGAAAATAAATACATATAGCAATGAAAAATGTCCCGTTACATGAGTGTTTTAGAGTGTTTTACAAAAAATAATATTAATGTGGTCATTCCCTCACAGGGGTGCCACACATGCATTATTAGAATTTTGTATCATTTTCACATGCATGTTTAGCACAAACAGAACTTCAATTCATGGTTAAGTCAAATCAGCCAGAGGATCCGCGCTCGGCGTCCTTTTTAAGTCATGTCCACTGTAAGCGATCATCTTTGAACAAAGGCGGTGGCTTACGACACCAACTGTCTGCCATCTAGGCATCTGGGAAGGAGATCCCTTCCCAGACGCCTTAATGCCCACTCACATCCCGGGCCATCTAACCTCAGGAAATCACATGATAGGGTGGGGCCAGGTTTCACAATGAGCTCACCCGAAACCCTGGCTGATTGTGACCCACACCCGCTTTCACACCTTGGCTCATGTGATTAGGTAGAGGATCATCAAGGGGTCCTTTTGTCCCTCTTTGGGGGGATACTCCCACAGGGTTTAAATCTGGGACTCTCCACCATTTGACCCTAGAACTGAAGAAGCTTCTCGGATGAGAGGTGAAACGTCTTCAAGCAACTTAAAGAAGTCCAGACGCTTTTCTTTCCAAGCTCCTTAGATTACGATGACATGGTTGACTGAGAACCTTCACAGACTTTTTAAGTCCTATTAGGGCATCTCCATTTTGAACATATGCCATGTTATCTGAACATTTCAAGTCCAAGTCCAGGCTGTAAATGGTATAGATATACTTGATATAGCTTCAAAAGCATGATCAATATTATTATAACATCAAGTATCTGTTAGCATGTATGTGTGCATGCATATGTGTACTTGTTGCTAGGGCTGCCACGATTAGTCGACTAGTCATGATTACGTCGACTATCAAAATCGTCGACGACTGATTTAATAGTCGACGCGTTGTTTGAAGCTTTGTAAGATCACAAAAGTCGCAGGAATAAGTAGTAGGATTTTAGAGTGTAATAACAGACTGAAACAGAAGATGGCAGCACTGCATGTACAAGAATGCCAGCTGCCGTTAAACCCCGAAGAAGAAGAAGTAGCTCTGTCCCAGAATTCATAGCGCAGTCCAGCTCAGTTTCCAACAATGGCGGAAGCTAGTTAGTTTTAATATTACTCTTATTATTCTTTCTGGATCACAAAATAAACGTTTAACATATTTTCAGGCGAGAATGTAACTGCGTAAACCTCAAATATCTGCTCAGTTTATCAAGACACCACATATTTTCAAAAGCGCTCCGACGTTTTCGGAGACGTCTGTTACCCACCAGCTCGATAGCTAGCCGGGGGCAAGGCTCACTAGAGCCCGTGAGAACACCGGACTCCCGACAAATCATTTTCAAACCCACCGCCATCTTTAGCTACTCAGGTTAAACATGATATATAAGTCATTTAGATAACTTAAAAATGTTATTGTTTGGCTTTTTTTTAGTATTTTATTTGTTCCTGAGTAAATCGGTTTGGCTGAGATTAAAGTTATAGTTTTTACACAGCTGAATAAACGTCAAGCAGACAGCTGATTATCAGAAGTGTGAGATGCTGGAGAATATACTCCGGTGTCCCGTTATATTTTAGATAGCAAGGAGTTTATTAAATTTCACCGAAACTGCAAATTTCATTAAAATTTAACAAACTATCATCTTATCTTTATTTTTAGCTAGCACATACCTTAAACACTTAAAGCTGTAAGCTAATGATAGTTATATAAGAGCAGATGCATGCTGGTGCAATAGGCTGTACGTTGTAATGGATGTATGATCTGATTAGTCGACTAATCACAAAAATAATCGGTGACTAGTCGACTATCAAAATAATCGTTTGTGGCAGCCCTACTTGTTGTATTAGTTCACTCTATTTAAGATATTCTCCTCAAAATCCCTTGACTCTCCTTTATAATCAGTACCTACTTGGTTGTGGATGAATGTATGAACAAGCAGATTAGTGAATTTGTTCTGATTCTCCCATTGTTTTGTTACCTATATGGTGAGTTTGATACATGAAACTCCAGTCATCTGCTCCTTTATTTACAAGGTGTTGCTACTGCGATAGCTCCACATGTTCAAATAGGTAGATTTTTTACACAGGATGCCTTACTCCAAAGGGATTTTGTCTTCCCCCAGGGACTTTTTCTTGTTAGGTGAATGTGTAAACCTATGGAACCACTGCAAGCCAGATACATATTAATTAAAATCAATCTAATTAACAGACAAAAAAATAACGGAAAAATAGATACATGACTAGATCATTTTCATTGTCTAATTTGTGTCTTTATGTGTATATTTTTAAGTGGCATTTAAAGTGAGACGTATCTTTTATACATTGAACACAACAATATATAAAACCTTTATTTTGCTCTGTAAAAGTGCAGAAAGTATAGGTACAGTTTCTTATTTACTGATACAAATGCTCACTGGCAAGGGCAGAAAAAGGTTGATGTAAATCTTTTTCACACATACACACATGAAAACACACATGCACCCATCAATCGAGACATCTGTCCAGTCATGTGACTTAACACCTCTCGGTCTCACTTGTGTGCTCTGTCTATGCTTTGTGCATCTTTGCACTGACAGGCACATGAAAAAGCCAGCAAACTAAGGATATGGTGAATGAAATCGTGCACCGATAACATTCATTTCACTAGGAGAGGATGACTACTGTCATTCATGTGTATCCTCTCTGTCAGGTACTTTGTTAAGCTTCAGGATACTCGGCACATTATGTAACATTAGTTAATGTGAACCTATAACACTAATCCGATCATCATGTTGTTATTTGTTAAACTTAGTCATCAGAGCAGATGTAGTTGTTATAAGCAGGTTTTTTTCTTTGCTAAGAAATATACTGCTTGATTGTAAGTGTTAGGGAAAATGTTCTAAAACACTTCTTCAGTAAAGACTCAGAGAAGAGAAACACACAGAACTTCTTGCTAGCAAGGGCAGCCTCCAGACTGAGACTCGCGCTGAGCTTTGCCCCTGGTCTTTATTTTATACTCCATTGAGTGTGTGTGTGTGTGTGTGTGTGTGTGTGTGTGTGTGTGTGTGTGTTACTGCTGATCAAAGGGTCAAACATCCTTGGTCAGGAAGAGGGTAGCCTCCCCCTCACCCTAGATGGTTCACCCTAGATAACACAGTGAGGAAGTCAGGCAGTTAAAGCACTTAGACTAGAACAGACGTAACTACGTTAATCCTGCCGTAAAACAATAAGACAAGGTATTAAGGTCTCATGCTCCCAGGACGTGGGGGTGCATCCTAGTGTGGAATACACACCAAGCCTTTGCAGCCTGTTAAAGATCACACACAATTGATTATATGCCTCTAAGTATACATGGTTGAATATTTCCTAATACAAATAACTACATGCAGTATTCTACCATATACAAACTTATATCACTAAAAGATTATACTGACTACTAAATACAATTTTCTATTGACAGTAAGCATTGTATATTTCTAATTAATTATATCCTGTATGACGCTCCAGTCTGGATGGATGCATGTTCTTTTCTTAACGAGCAGTCCTGAGATATTCATATGCATCAGATTTGGAGACTGTGTACTGTATGATGATTTTAGTGAACTGGGAGCATCATCAAACTTAAGTATGAAAGAATTCAGTACAATATTTTTTTCTGTGTGCTTCTGTTTTGCACATTTATATTTTTGAGGACCTGTGAAAAAGTGGGAAAGGGTTTTAGAGTCAAGGATAGAACAGAATTTGGAATGGTAAGTGTGTGTCCATGCGTGCGTGTGTGTGTGTTTGATTGGTAGTAAAAGGATGTTGGAGAGTCATAGGAGTAGGGTGGGAGGCAGGAGACCGGATGAGGAAGACATGGTGGAAGAGAAAGAGAACAGGAGAGAAAAAGAGAATGTGTGCTTATGTAATCGATCAGGTGGGTAAATATAGCAGATCTTTTTAAATGTACAGAATATGAAACGCAAATAAGCCCTTACATCTGTGACTCATCTGTCTCTTTTTAATCTTAATACACACTTGTTGGCAGAGGGGTGGCGGTGGGGGTTTACATTTTCAGTCTCTTAAATAAATCACTATCATGCAATATTATGTAAAATATGAAGAGGTCAAGTCTCATCTTGGACTGATGTTTTCACCCCTGTGGTTTTTGACTTTTCCTTTTCTGCCACAGTTTGTTTAGGTTTAGGAATCAATGTTAGAGATCATGTTGAGCTTGTCGAGTTGAGTCAGGTCAAGTGAGAACTGGTTGATACAATGTGAGCGATATGAGACGCAGGATTATCGCTCGTGTATCTTTAGTTCATAGTCTAACAGATAGCGTACTGATGACAGTTTTTTCATACAGAAAATAACATTTCCGGCTCTATTGAATAATAGACAATAATAGCAGAATACAATGTCATCATAGCCGAAGCTGTAGCGTTCTATCTCGAACTTTTATATTGATTGTTTTATTACTGTGGCAAATGTGTTGATACAACACAGAAAGCAATAAAAACGATAGAAAACAGCTACTGATATGTAACAGTAGGTGGGTTTGCAACCTCATTTACCATTTATTACCAACATATTTGTGTTGTAAGAATTGCCATAACACAGCAGTACAGTGTTGCAGTAATAAACAACATGCTCTTTAGCACGTACTTAAATTCCTTTGCAGTTCTGTACCTGCAGTCCAAGAATTTGCTTGTTATTCTTTGCTTCCGGCTTGTTTCCTGCAACTTGCCCTTTAACTTTGTGGTCAGAAGCTCCAGCCTCTATGACACTATGCTAGATACGTGGTTAAGAAAATGGATCGATGGATGACCAGCCATCAGCTCCTCTAGCATGTCATAAACGAGCAGACACAGTAAATGCTGCTATTTTCCACACATGTGCGCGCAACAATAACACAACCACTAGTTTAAGCTATGTTAAACTCTTATAATATAAACTTTCTTTGTTCAGTTGCATGATGTGGATAATGATTGTGTTTTGCCTGGCCTCATTTCACACTAAAGTATAGCTTAATGTGTGAGACCTGGTCAATTTCATGTGATCTTGGAATGCAAAATGCTAAATTAGTACAGCAGAACTGTTTCAAAGTTATACTGTTGATACTGTATTTACAGCTATTTCCCTACACTTACAGTTATTATTACCGCAACTGCTATCAGTTGATTTCTTTGTAGTCAATTGAGCTTAATACAGTCTCACATACAGTATCAGGAAAAATAACTCATCCCAATCATAATACGCACACAGAGAGATGTGTGTACTTCTCCATACAGCACTCATGGCAATGTGTGGCTGTAGGTCATTGACATTTAATTGAATGATTCACTGTATATGTACTAATGAGCTTAAAGGAACAATGACAAAGGACTGCATGCACACACACACACATAGAAACACGCGCAAGCCTTACTTAACTTGCATTACTAGTATCTACTGTATTTACACCAATTAAACACAACACTAGTGAGTCAGATCAGAGAGGTTAGGTTGAAAGACAATTTTGTTATGTAACTCACTGAACTCACCACCTTTATAAATGTTTTTTTTTACATTTCCTGCCTTTTCTATGCATCGTTTTTCTGTTGTCTTACCCTTTCCTGCTCTGATTTGCTTTTTGCTTATCTCTTCTTATTCCATAATCCCATACTGACCCTTGTTTCTGCTCTTCCTCCTTTTTCTATAGCTATACCTCTGCACTAAGCACCGCAGCAATTTCCTAATATTGTAAACCTGCTCAACATTTGGCAATAAAACCGTTTCTGATTCTGATTCTGATGTCCTGTATATTTTCTGAGCTCAGCAGCACAGCTCACTGGGTGTCTGACCCATAATTCCCTTGTTTGGTGTCATGTTACCATTTTCATCATCGTCCCAAATCAATGCTTAATTATCCCTCGTTTCTTTCCCCTCATCGCGGCCCCATGTCCACAGCCTCACTCTCTCTTTGCCTCCCACCAAGCTTTCACGTTTTCATGGACAGAGGGAAGAGTAATTAAAAACACACGTCATACAGTGTGCAAGGAAGAGTGGGGGAGGCAAGTGGAAGAGAGAAGAAGCTGGAGCAAAGGATGGGTAAGCATTAGAGAAAAGAGGCAGTGTGATAGAGGAGGAGACTGTAGGGCAGAAGGGGGAGGAGCAGAGGAAAAGAGGAACTGAAGAGGATGAGAGGTAAGGTGAAGAGGGGATTTGGATGATAAGCAGGGATAAGAGACGAGCTGCCGGATGGATTGCATCCAGCAGCACTCAGTGGAATACGAATAAACAAACTCTTCATTAATGATGGAGTTTCTAATCGCGCGCTTGCAGAAGCTTAATATTTTAATTTGGGTAGCTATGTTTTAGTCTTCTGTATAAGGACAGTGGCTGTGAGAGGTTAGGACATCTTAATCAAGTTTGCAATATCAATCATCAGTTAATGTATATAATTATTCGGGATTCACTACTTCACAACTGTCAGTCTGTCTAATATTATTACTCAGCTCATTAGAAACTGAATTAGATCCAGTGGAATAGGGAGCACTCAGGCTATTCTAAAATATTACCTACGTTTCTTTTTTGTTAAACATTTTTAACAAACACTTTTTGTTCATTTTTTATTTATTTATTTATATTTACTATTTGTTTATAAAACATAGTCAACAAATCTTTACTATATGAAATATAAGTAATGTAGCTACAAAAAAATCTTAAACAGCTGTCATGCTAGTGGCAGTGTAACTGTAGCCACTGAGCACCCTCCAATTTAGTGCAGTTGTGTTTATTTTAACACAAAGTAGTATAGCAATGCTTGTTGCTAATGAAGTGGATAACACACGACTCATGAAATGCTTCTAATTGGTATAGCAGCGGTTGAGCTAGCTAAATGAAGTCATGGAAATTTTACTTACTTTTTAAAACAGTAAAACCCAAAGATCCGTAGTAACATGAAGCAATAATCTAAGAAATGCATGAGTACCTCTCTCAGCACATAATAACTGCAACTGGTCACATTATCCAACTCCAAAGTTTGACATCAGCTACTTGAGCTTATATGGCATACTATTTAGATTGTAATTTTCATGACTGCAGTCACTCATTTTTGTTAATTACAACAATTAAGATGGAATTATGTAAACAAAGAAAGAGAAGAACCATAAACAGTCACACAGCACTGCACTGTATTTGGGTGAATTGGATGAACACATAGTTAAATCTGAATTCAGGTCTCTGTGCTTTTCAGGCCTTATCCTTAAACAAAAAACACATTATATATCTCTAACTGAAAGAAATAAAGAAAATCAGAAATCGTGTTTGTCGTATTTGTATGCCTCAATATTGCATGAAGAATTTTTTTAACACAAAAATACTTTTTTGTAATTCTTTTATTCAAAGTCCATCTGTTTTTGTTTTGTCCCTAAACTCTTTTAGTTGTTACAGTATCATCAGAGCAGTTATTCTAACCTTGAAACACTCCTCTTGAAACTGATGAAACAGAATGGTTGTTAAAAAGCATTTCAGTTGTTCAGAGCAAAAACTCCTTTGAAACGAGTGTTTTATTCACGACTGCTTGTATATCATACAGAACAAGGACATGGTTGTGAATCCATAATGAGAAACATGTCTGTTGCGGGTCAGTGAAACGCGATTACAACAGAGTTATTGATGCTATGCTCTGTGAGATGTGTACAGTAGGATATCTCCTTTTCCTGTCGGTATAGAGTTGAAACACAACACTCTTTCTGACTCATTTTTCCTCTTATTCTGTCATTCTCTTGATCCCTTCATTATCCATGAAAGGATAACTATCCTCTTGTTACTTTCCCAGGTGACTTCTTTTATTTCTTAGTGTCTTCTAAATTCCCTCTATAAATACACATAAACATGCCTCTGCATTTACGTATAAAGTGATCCAATATCATCTTGCACTGGGTCATATTTTTCTATTTTCAGAAGTGGCTTGCTGTAACACTTACCTGCAGTGTTATCTGTTAGCATTTTTTTGTGAACTGAAAACCTTTGCTCCTTACATTTTCTCTCTGTTTTGCTGTCCGTCTTTTTTTATCGATCATTAAATCTATTTTGATCCGATGCTTGGCTTTTAGTGTCTTGCATTATAAATACTCTGTAAACAGGGCGATCTGTATCCAATATAGTTCAGAGTCTGGCAGATTCATGTGCTCAAACTAACAAAAAGTGGTGATGCTAATATAGCTCTCCTGGCTCAGGCAGCATCCCATGTACCAAGGGTTTGAGTCTGCCCCAGGCTATTTTCTGCATGTCATTCTACCCACTGTTTACACTAATAAAGGCAAAACAGTTATATAAATGACATTTAAAAATCGTGTTGGGGTACAAGTGGGGTACAGGCACAGCCACAATCTGTTCCAGTCACCAGGGGTGGAATTGTCTCATGAATGTAGATGTTTAAAATTTAAACCCAGATAATAATTGTGAATGGCTGATACATGGTTGTGCAGCATGATGGCACCATGGTTAGCACACTTGCCTCACAGGTTCCTGATACGTACCTCTTGGTTGGTCTTTTTCATCTGCAAGGAATTCCTCCAGTTACTCTGGCTTCCTCCTGTTAGGATAATTGGTAACTCTGAATTATCCTTAGGTGTGAATGTGAGAGACAGGCTCCAGCCCCCCATGACCCCAACATCAATAGATGGATGGAAGGGTTATATGATAGTTGATGAAGTGAGCTATTTTTAGAATTCTCTTAACTCAGAAATATCTTAACCCTTTAAGACCTACCATAGAACCAAGTCCGCCAGAGCTTACTTTATATTTTTACATGTTGTAGTGCCATTTCTGGGAGCATTTCAAGTTGCGATACATCAATACAACTGTTATAGCCCATATTTTAATAATATGTATGCATTAAGTCCATAGTAACTACATTAATTGCAAAAAAGTGCAATAAACTACAAAATAATTGAAAATCGTTTTTGGTTTTTTTATGTAAGTTTCTACTTGGAGAAATTTAAGAGGTTTATCCCTCAAAACTTTAACTACAAAAAAGTTGCAAAAAATAGTTTACAACAACAGGAAATTAATTTTGAGTGTCTTCATAGTTTTATTTTTGAGATACACCAATTTTTATATACTGCAGGAAAAACTAAAAACAATCCTATGATGCAAATTTGCAAAGAAAACAGCACGTGCATCAAAATAAACTATTTCCAGCAGTGCAATTCGAGTTCTAAGCATCCCAGAAACTATTCAGAAAAGCATAAAGTCAAACATGACTTATAAAAACACCAGTATAGGCTTTTAAGGCCTACACATAAAAAACTACATTTTCCGCGATAATGACGTCACTTCCGGTTTCGGGCAGGAAATGGCGGACATGCGATCGTTCGCGCTGACGTCTGTTTCAATGTGAGAAGGCAAAGCATGTTTCTGGTAGTGATGTGCGATACCACTGATTTCCTTTCCGATCCGATACCGAGTAATATTCAGGGTGGTATCGACGATACTGATCCAATACCGATACTTTATACAGAAATGTATTTTATTTGTTGTATCTCAAATGATAGCATCATAATGATTACAGAACATCCGATTACTTGTTCTTATCACTTAACAATGCAGAGTTCATCATCAGCACCTGTCCCTGTCCTCCTCTTCAGTTCGCCTCAACATAACATACGCTCGTCATATTCTGTGATATGATTTACTCTGAGGTGTTGCTGAGGAGATTCTGGATTCTGTCCTCAGTGTGAACCGCCACACAGTCAGTGTGTTAAAGTGTAGTTCAGGTAAGTGCGCTCTTTATAGTTATAATTTAGTTATAGTTATTTGCATCTAAGTATTACTTTGGAATTTGTGAAACACATTTTGATCGTGCTGAGATTTATTTCCCCCGTCACAGAAATCAGTCATTATTTCTGAAAAGCAGTTTAATTTGTTTCTCTTTCTGAGAGAAACAACAAGTTAAAACTTTATGTAACAAATGTAAACCCCACGAAATATATTTTTCAATTCACTGAAGCATTTTAAATAGATTGAATGACTTCTTCATTCCTCTAATCCTGATAATGAACAAAATGTATAAACTCATTGCTAATGTTGTGTCTGCTGCCCGACACTTGATGTAATTTGGGAGCTTTATTCCCACAAATATCATCTCTCTTTGGTCCAAACACACCCAGCAGACAAATATAGCTTTGAGTGTAGTGTGCTTTGATCCTCGTTTACATAAACATTTTTTAAGCATTTGGCTGTTGCTCTTATCTGGAGTGACTTACAATAACTTCAAAGAGGTGCATATATTCATTTTCATTTCACTTTTACTCATTAATTTTCATATTTTTGAATGCAAGGCAGACGGGAAGAAGTAGGGCAGAGGTAAGAGTGAGAAATGAAGAGAAAAATGTGTTGCAAGAATCAGAGGAGACATTACAGGTTCGAGTTAAGGACAGATGAAAGAGAAGACAAGAGTGGTGGGTAAAAAAAGAGAAAAGGAAAGAAATAGAGTGACTGGGGAAAGAAAGAAAACAGTAAAGGAATGTGGAAGGGCAAGGAGCAAGATGAAAAGCAGGAGAGACAGGGGAGAGATATACAAAAGGTGCAAAGGGAGTGAAAGATAAAAGAAAGATGAAATGAAGGTAGAAGGCTGGGAAGATGGATGCCTCATTAAGTGTGAGGACCCTGGCTTGCCTCAGCACAAAGGTCCTGTTTTCAGGGGTCACATGGAAAAGGCTCTAAGGCACAACTACTAAGTCACCGAGCTCTTGAATGCCCGACCTCCATGACTTATTCATTCAGATGGAAAAAAGTTTGAAGAAACTCAGAGATGCACTCAGACATATAACCAACAGGAAAACAGAACTCTATACTTATACACACACACATCTAGAGTTATATTGAGATTTAGAAGACACATACCTGGACAGTGAATGCTGTGAAAGACAATGAATTTTGTTTGTCTGCTATAGATATGCAAATACTGCACGCAGTTTTGTCTAAGATTACTTTGGCTAAATGCATATTGGAGTTTCCGTTTGCTGCCTTGTAAACAAAGGATCTACTTAGACTTCTTGGTGACCAGCACTGTCACAAAATTGGCTTTCTGAGTTTGGAAAAATATCCAGACAATGAGTTCTCTGGGGTTCTAAACAACTCTTTGTTTGTCTGTGTGTTTGTGTGTGCGTACATTTGTGTGTGTGTGCTCGAAGGGTGCGAGATGAGGAGTATCAGGATATGCCAAATCATCAACAAACGTAGATGTAAATGCAGTTGTCAGCCAGATGAATTGAGGTATTTCTAAATTATTCTGAGTGCAATGCATTGTTGAAGACAGCGTGAAAACACAGTTATCCATAACTAGAAGCAAATATATTTATTTAATATGGGACATTTTATATTATTCGGTAGCCTCAAAGATATAGTATTTAAATTAGTTCCTTCAGATATGTATGAATCAAATTTTTGTTTCTGTGTAATGCAACTGCTACCTGCCCTATTGCCTAATCAGCTCCAAAGTCAGGTCCAAAGTGATATAGTTCAACCTTGACATTAAACTTTTGGACAGAATAAACTAGAAATTTTCCATCACAACGTTATCAAGGATTCATAAGGAGTTCTACATTTAATGGCCTTCTGACTGTATCTGTAGTGGCAGTATAAAGTGAGGATTTATAATTGTCTTGCCATCCGATTTGGTGGGGATATTCTTTTTCCATCCATTCATCCGTCCATTATAACTGCTTATCCAATTCAGAGTCACAGTGGGGCTGTGATCTTGAACACACCCGATATAGCTCATCAGTACATCATCAGTGGATTATTGTTTACCTACTGTGGTTTGTTTGTACCTACAATGGATTGCAAAGGTTTGAACTCCCCTGGAGAAACTTTGTGAGTAGAGATGAGTAGAGATTAACCGAACTCCAAGAGTTAAAGATGAAACACAAAGTGAACAAGATTGTGTTTTTCTTGTCTGCTAAGTTGAAAAAAATAGGACAGTGCAAAAGTCTTGCACTTACATACAAAGCACAAAATGGATAATAGCTTCCTATTAAACACTGAGAACTTGTTGGCTGTTCCTTGTACAAGGCTGAAAACTAGAGGGGACAGAGCATTTCAGGCTGTGACATGTGTACGTACGTTATGTGTGTGTGAATGGGTGAATGACTGAATGTAGTGTAAAGCGCTTTGGGGTCCTATGGACTAGAAAAGCGCTATACAAATGCAGGCCATTTACCACATTTACGTTATGTACATATTTACTTCTTAGAAATGTTCTACCAAACTCTCCGAACTTAATTAGCTTATCAGCACTATGCTTCATTTCCGAATATCTTTCTAATAGCCAGATGAGCCCAGCGTTAACAAAAATTGAAATTCTAAAAGAAAATTGGCATTTCATGCCACAGTGACCAAATATATGATTGAAGGAAAAACATTGCAGAAATTAATGAAAAGGCACCTCTCTAACTCTTAAGCACTGAGTTAGATCGATGGTGCTTCAGGCGTCTGTTGCAGTCACTGGCACAGGGAACATTTCACTGGTATACAGATTCATTTAAACACCATAATCCTATAACATCACACCTCAGCAAAACACCCTGAAGATTAAACGAGGATGGCATCAACAACAGGATGAAATGCCTGTACACCGCAATCTACAGCCACAACCTCCCTTAAAGATATACCTCTCACAATCTTCTAAATGTCATCAAAACAAGGAGTCTCATGGAACTAGAAGCATATTAGAAAAAGATTATAACCGATATAACCCCAATGCCGCCACCCCCAATCCTCCAACTACCTTCACCACCAAAAATTGTTACTTTCTTAGCTTGGTTCAAAGCGTGTTTATGACATTTGCAAATGCTGACTATGCAGGGTGCCAATACTTTTCATCTGTGCCCTTTTTTAAGTAATAATGGATGGAACATTAAAGAATTCTGACACTTCATGACTCCTGGAAATGAGGTCGTCTTTTACTATATTCACAGAAAGCTAAGCATATAGAGTCCCTTTTGTGCTATGAGCTAATGGCCTCACTTGGGCCACAGCAGTCACTGTTAATTGTTAAAACAGTGTCCTATCCCTGCTAATGGGACAAAGTCTCAGTAGCATCCTGTTTTAATTGGCCCTTTTCAGTTCATTATACTCTGCTGGCCTGTGTACATTTGGTCCGTACATATCAAATCATGGAAGCTCATGCGGGATCTGCCATTAAAGCGGGTGAAGAGCATTCCTGCTGTGGCCCCATCTCTCTGTCTGTGTCAATTAGTTCATGCTTCTTCTTTTGCTTCTTCACGCTCTCTTCTGCTCTGGTTATTGTTCTCTATCACCATATATTCATTTTTAACCAGCCACAGTAACGACTGGTTTATCAATAATCACCAAATATATTTGCATGGCCATGATTTTAACTATCAACGACAGAACACAGGAAAATGAGGAAGTTATGAAGTTCACAAACAACAACATGGAATGAGCAAGAGATGAAACGAGATGAGACTGTGGAGGAGAGAACGAACAAACAAGCAAACGAGTATTATATTACATTGTTTTTGCATTTTCATTGCTCACAACATGCAGTGCATCTCAGTGTCTGTTAATTATTGGCGTGCATATATTGATGGATTGAATGAATTATGTAAAGGCTGGGATTTGAATGTGTTTGAAACGTGTGCATTTAAAGGGCCTTGGCACTTTTCGTTTGGATACATTCTGATTTAATAATCTTGTTGCACTTGCTGCTAGTGTTGCATAAGCCAAGTAGATCATTTGCAAAAATGTGTCAGAATGTAAACACATAACTAAGTCTGCTTGTGTCGGTGCTGAACATCAGAACTATTACGTGTTTTCCCTGCTTAAAATATCCAGCAAGCTCAAAACTGAGCCTTTCTTTCACTTTCAGTCCAATGTTATAGTCACTGTTTTTTCTCTTATTTTGTTTGTATTTTTTTCGCTTAATTCCTCTGCTTATAACTCAGACACTTTTTTTGTTTTTTCTTATATTCTCAAGTAGTTAATACCTTTAAATTAGGCTCTACTTCAACGTGCAGTAGTAAAAGCAATGTAACACAATCGCCATGAAGGTCAAGGCTATTCAGACGTCTTTAGGTTTTGTCAGCTGTCCTCCAGAGTGATTGATTTAGTGCCATCACAGTATGTGGTTAGTGTCAAATTTCAGTGAGCTTTCCTGGCTATGAGATTAGAGACACAAGTATAGAAAATAAACTTGAGGTGTTTGGCTTTGATTGGGTTTCAGAAACGCATTTAGTGAACGATTCAGCTGCTGTATATCTTCTGTTTAACACAATTGAACTAAGCCTCTAAAACCTCTATCGTGTATCAAGCACAACTTGTCATTGAATTCAAAGTCTGTCCCAGCCCTTACAAGACTCTTTAGCCATTAACAAGCATCACCCTCAGCCCCACTCTCTCCCCCTATGGCCCACTTAGATGGATGTAAAATTAGGCTTTAATCCGCCAGCTGAACTAAATACATGCTCCCCAGTGTCAACACCGCTCATTCCATGATAGTTAATCTTTTTCTCTTCTACATTTATGTTTCCTTTTTGTAGTCCATTCATTCATTCTCTCCCGTCACGGGTTTTGTTTATGATAGATGTGCTATAATTAGCACATGGCCCCCACTGTCAACAGTGCGCTTAAAATGAATTTAATCTCCTCTCTCTATCTCCCTCCCCTTGTATCTTTTTCTCTTGTTTGCCCATTTCACTCTCTCTGTGGTTGATGGGCCTTGGGCGGCTTGTGGATCGATAGTTTTGAAAAATAGGAGGAAATCTGCCCGTGGTTCTTCAATATCTAACCTATTACAGTTGGTTTAGGAGCTAACTGGTTGAAAGTCTGTCCACCTTTCTGTGTGTGTGTGTGTGCGTGTGTTTGTGTGTGTGCGTGTATATTACTTACAAAAAGGCAGAAGCAGGCAAGCAGACTTGGAGTACGGCTTACTTGTTCACCTGGCACAGAGATATAACGAATATTCTCACTGGATCTCATTCCCTGTGGTCTAGAATTACACTTTATATGCATTGCAGACTTCTTCTGAAATTGAATGTATGGGTTTCATATCAGTTAACAGGTATTTGCCCCTAGTACGTGTTAGGGCCTTTACACACCAGACCTGAAAAATATTTTGTGCATTAAAAACATATTTCAGACTCAGACTCGAACAAAGCTCAATTTTTCAGATTCAAATAAACAGATCTGACCAAACGGTTCACTGTTTGTAACATCAAGTGTGCTTGTAGCTGAAAAATAATACGGTTTTACCCCAGACACACAGCTAGACGCTGCTCCTGTGTTTTGTGAAAAAATGAAAAGAAAAGAAAAAAATAGTCTAGTAGTGTAGATCCTAGTAGTCTGGAAGTGTTCCAGCTCTGGGCAGGGTGGGACTGGCAACCAAGGTATCTCATCTATGGAAACACTTGTTTTCTTACTTCAACAATATACTCAGAGCAAAAAATAATGCATACACTCTCTAGTGTCACAAAAATAATACTAAAAAATAATATTTAAAGTAGAAAAATATATAATAATATCTGATTAGCTATTACATCTTCAGACAGGCAGGTATAGAACCCATCCCCTCATTAGCAACTTAAGGAGTCATTGTTCACCACACCGAACAACACTTTATGAGGAATTTCGAAGGTCAACAAAGTTCCCGTTTTGACAAAATTTAAGTATTAAACCATTTTCATAAATTTAAACCTGCTTACATATTAACGTTAGCCTTTTAACTATCAGCAATTACCTGATAGCCATGTTAGCTGGTATCATTAAGGTAACAGCTTGTGGCTATGGCTGATAATAAAATTATATTGTTAATGTGGGAGCAAAGCAGCAAACCTTATCAGCCCTGCCCGTCTGCCTGAATGTTCCAGATTGTAGCTGAGAAAAGTCTACCTGCAACTGCCACTCTAGCTTACCGACTCTATTAATCAGCAGTGAAAATAGGTTGCAAAGTTACCAGAAGTACACTGCCTCAGACAAACTAAAACACTTGTACTGCTGTATTTTTTATTTTTTATTTTTTGTACAAATGCCGCTACAATAGAAGAAGTAGCATCAGTGGTGAAGAGGCAGCGTACGGCCGGTGCACCGAAGAGAACTGATTAATGTCACATTTTTCTGTTTTTACAGGTAAGCTGGGTGGTTGATAATATAAAACAGATGTTATAAAAGTGACAGACAGCAGTGGCGATTAATGATAAATGTTTTGTTTGTGGTGAATGTTAAGCTAGAGAGCTAACCCTCTACTGCATAGCGTTGCCCTGAGGCAACAAACCACCCCATATGGAAAAGAAATAGTAAAAACTTACATGATTTACTCATGAAAGTGGCCACTTTCTCTTTACTTTCATATATTGTTTTAGTAAGTATCCAAAATTGGGGCGACCGTGGCTCAGGGGGTTGGGAATTACATCTGTAACCGGAAGGTCGCCGGTTCGATCCCTGGGCTCTCTGTCCTAGTCGTTGTGTCCTTGGGCAAGACACTTTACCCTACTTGCCTACTGGTGTTGGCCAGAGGGGCCGATGGCGCGATATGGCAGCCTCGCTTCTGTCAGTCTGCCCCAGGGCAGCTGTGGCTACAAACGGTAGCTTGCTTCCACCAGTGTATGAATGTGAGAGTGAATGAATAGTGGTATTGTAAAGCGCTTTGGGTGCCTTGAAAAGCGCTATATAAATCCAATCCATTATTATTATAAAACATACAAGTTTCATTATATAATTTTTTAAGGGATCTTATATCTGTTTTCACTCTTGTATGCTTTTCATACAAGTTTCACACAAGACAGATACAAACTTTATAAGATTTATATATGGGACATTTTCATGCCTCACACTGGCCATTCAAAAAAAAAAACAAAACTTTTTTTTCAAATAATGCTACCAGACACATCTCTTTCCAATAAAATGATGAGTTGAAGGTGGTGTGACTTTCATTTGGGGGGAGGGGCTTTCAGTAAGCTGCACTAGAGACATCTCCATTAGGAGGTAAGATAAAGATCACTATTTTACATGTTTATAGTGAAATAAATGTATATAAAAAATACTTGCATGTGCATGAATATGTTAAGAAGCATATTTGATTGTTTGTTCTATTTTTTTATTTTTTATTTATACAGTAAAACTGTTAATTTTCATTCGTTGCCTCAAGGCAACACTGCGCAGTTAGCCTAATTTTTTTCAGGCAATATAATGCATTAGCATATGTGTGTAGAGATGTGTTTGTGTGCATTTATATGATCATAGTCAATGTTTTTTACTTTACAATCTACTGATAATTACAGTTCACGGACGCAAAAACCTTTTATGGAAGGAAACCAAGGGAATGTGCACTTTCTGTCCTCAGAAAGTGAGGACAGTGAGCTTTGGGGGAGTGACAGTGAAGTAGTGGATCCCTGAATCAGGTTTGAGGGACACTTAGGAGCTCAGGGGTCAGTTGGTAAAGTAATTATGTGCGTGTGTGTGTGTGGAAGTGTATTACTTATTGTTGTGGGGACACAAATCTGTTTACACACTCACATTGTGAGGTCTCGCCTACTTTATGGGTAAAAATTGCAAGGTAAATCATTAAATTTTAGGGTGAAGGCTTGAGTCAGGGTTATGGTAAGGTTAGGTTTAGGATAAGGTCAGGGTTAGGGTTAGGTTCAGGCAGGGACTTGTGATGGGTAGCGTCAGGATAAGTCTCCAGGAAATAAATGTAAGTTTATGTAATGTCCCCAAAAGTGATGGAAACACAACATGTGTGTATGTATGTGTGTGTGTACGCGTGCGCATGGGGTTAGGATCAAATGTTGGATGTATTTTGGTGTTTTATTGTTCTGTGAAATGTTTACGTTGTTTATTTATTTGTTCATCCTTGTTGTACTAATAAAGCTCATTATAGAATAACTTGGTGCTTGACTACCCTTGTCTCATAGTGTTACCTTGAAGCAACAAACCAATATCTATTTGGGGGGGGGTGTCAAATTTTATGATTGATATATTAATGGGGGCCCAAAATAAGGTGAAATATTTTTTTCCTCAAAAATTAAAAAGTCATGCAGTAGAAGGCTAAATCCAAGTTGGCCCAGTTGTTAGCCTGTGCCAATTCAGTTGTTAGACAGTACCGAAAGTCTTCAGTTCATTGCAGGTATTTTTTTGGGTTAAAGCCACACTTAATATGTTTGCACAATAAGAGAAAATGCTGCATGTTTAGTTCATGAATAGTGAATGCTATAGTAATATATTAAAACCTTTATTTGAAAGAGAACTAGTTTAATAAATACAGTTAATAAGACAGATTCATACATAGATTAAAACAGTAGTAAAGAACAAGATAAAACTGTAATGAGAGTTCACTATGTTATCCATGTGTATAGTAAAATGTATTTTTGTGATTTAAGCAGTTCATAACAGCGGTGCATGTGAATATTAAACTGTATAAGTTTCGAAAAAAGTAATGTTATCTACACTAGAAGGTAGTGTCAGTGGTGAAGAGGCAGTGTAGCCGAAGAGAACTGATCAATGTCACATTTTCCTGTTTTTACAGTTTTCTGTAAAAATAAAAATGTTGCACGGGAGATGAGTTGGCCCGTCATTTTAGTGGTGTAACACTATATAGTGGTTGACATGCGTTTGTGCTTTATTATTTGTCCTGTCGTCAAGTGTTGCCAACAACCTGCAACTTACTGTGTACTTTTGAGTCTTTGTGAGTCTTTGTCTCACTCATGCTTCCCACCTAGCTAGCTAACACCTAAAGAACTTTGCTCTTCACTAACTTTATCACACACTCAGAATTTGTTAAATAAAATGCACTTAAAACTCTAAAGTACTGTCAAAACAAGGCTGTCTGGCTGGAGTCACAAATAATGCTATCAGTCTCAAGACCATTTGTCATTAGGAGAAACAAGGTGTGTGCTAAGATGTATCAACATTTCTTTTTTTTGCATGACAGAAAAATTGCCCTATTTACTATACAGAGAAAGAAAAGCCCTCAGTGTATCAAACTCACTTACATTTGGCTGCACTTGACTTATTCTGTGGTTGGGCATTTGCACTTGATCAACTACAGCTTGACTAAGTTGTTGCTTGAAGTCCTTAGATCAGCGATGACCAAGGATTACTAACTATAAGGACTTTCTTCCACTGACAACCTCCTGATATATATATATTGATAACTGAAATGAAATGAAATTTACGAACGGTGCCACTGAAAAGCTTTTAACTGTATTCTGCAGCTGTGCTCCATCTTACTCAGGATTTGGGAAAAGAACGTTTTCAAAAATGCTCTTGACTCTAAGTTTGATTGCTGTTTATTTACTTTTTAGAATTATAAGTGTGAGAAAGCACCACCTTTCTTAGTACATTGATGTTTCCTCACCATTTCAGAAGGTGTGGGGCAATAGTCATTAATGTGCCTTAAGCTGACCGACAGTCAGTTATCTCTGTTAAGATGGAAAACACCTACTGGACAACAAATGTATGCACACAGACTGTGGTATGGGTTAGACTTATTCATTTTGAACTAGTTGCCACCAGCTCCAGTTTAGAGAGCTTTTCCTCCCTTTGTGCTGCTTTATGTTCCATCACTCCAGCTCTTGTTAAACCTATGTGTGTAAGTTGTGTCTCTGCATAAATTTGGATGGTTGCACTGAATTTATTTGTCCCTGTATTGTCTAGCACCTTTTCATGCTAGAAAACCAATGTAGCAAAGGGTGTACTAGTGCTATAGCTGCTCCTCCGTAACCATGCTTTGTTTAAGTACATAGAAACCACCATATTCCAGGTATACTGTGAGGTGATGAATGAGAAAAATAAAAGACAGTGACACTAGAGTCACATCGTGCTGCTTCTGGGAGTTTCTGTAGCCCCCACAATACACCTCACACACATAGACAACGAGGCTTACTTTTGTTTCAACAGTTTCCTAACTGTAGTTCATTTTGATATAGGGCGTATTAAGTCAAGTCATGGGTATTCATCTTAAGATTTTCATTTTGCATTCATACTTTGTTCTGTATCAAATACACAAAACTTGGAAAAATCTTTTACCACAATCAATATAATACAGAAATTACCGTAAATATCTTGTGAGATCTGTGTAATGCTCGGCTGCCAGAATCAGTTATTAACATGTAGGGCCTGCAAAGGTCCAGCTGGCCAGATATCAGGTGACAGCACTGGTGCTCGTGTGGTATACACCTAAATACTCGGCCATCAGACTTGCTTTTCTTCTCCTTGTTTATCTGTGGCACAAGTTTAACTCAATGAGACTTGAGACAGAGATGGAGAAAGATTAGATTAGAGGTTCTGTTCATGTCAGTGGCGGTAGATTGACAGATATAGCAACAGATGAGCAAGAATTCAAACTACAGTTTATTGCACAGTGTAGTAATGCATGTGGCTAAGATATTCTGTGCCAAACTAACATTCCCACACAATTCTATGTTGTTCTCGATTACGTTTAAAGAAAAAGTCACTTTTTCTCCAAAAAATTGTACAATTAGACACAAGAGCTGCAGACATTGAAAACATGGATGCATGCTTGCTATTATATTATACAGTGATGAAAAATTATATTATTAAGGTCCAAGGTCTAAGAAAAGCATGAAAGTAGAAATTCTGTCATTTAGATTTTTTTATGATAGCAAGTCACATGAAAAGGTTTATATTGTTTTTAGGGCTGTATGATTTTGGCCAAAATAATTTTATTTGTTAAATATTTAGAAAGATTATTTTTATTTCTCTGTCACATAACCATAACACTACTTGAACATTCATGTTGTCCGACATTTCTGGTAATGTCCAAATCTTTGCATGAAATACAACTGAAACTCCTTCAGAAATTCAGAAATGCATATGAATCAAGAAGAATCAAGAAAAAATATACCAAAACCAAACACAAAATTTAATGAACAGGGCACTTCTTTCAGCTTTACGGTACACTGTCCTGCATTCCTCTTAATTAAAATATCTTTGAAGATGCATCCTTATTCACCTGACCTAACTGCCTGTCCTATTGCAAAATACATAAAGTGTGTCACTTTGTTTGTGCTTGCATAATGGATGTGAAAAACACTACCAAAGTCTTTGACAGCTGTGAGATCACTCTGCATTTCCTCTGTGACATTTTACCACTTTACAAAAGTAATGGGTGGGGATGAGATACCATTTGTCCAGAATGCTGACCATTTGCTCACTGTGCTTAGTGAACAAATAGCTATGGCTAAAGGAAATGTGATTTTATTAGTGACTCCAGTGCATCTTTGTGAGCTGGATGGATTAACACACTGTATGTTCCACTTTTCTGGACATTTGTGTGCACGTTAGCAACCACTGCATTGTGGTCATATTAGTGGCTGAACTGTTTTTGCTTGTAAACGACAACATTTGGGCAGAAGAGTATTTAAATGAATCATGCATTGATACATTAAGGTACATATAGTTAAATAATCTGAATTAACGCGCTGTGCGGTCCAGGTTTATGAATGTCTGAGTGCATGTTAGCAACCACTGCATTGTGTTTGACGGTGTTTCTTGTATGCTGTATTAAACAGCATTTTATGGTGTTTTTAGGCAGCTGAATAACTTAGCTGTGTTGCTGTGTAGCGCAGATACAACTGTGCAGCACTTTCTGCTTATGATTTGATGATCTGCTTTGAGGGACAAGCTTTTATGCTTCTGCTGTGTCTGACATTTGATTTTTGCTGTATAGCTATATTTTAACATAGTGTTACTCGCCCAGACCACCCCAGTAACTTCAACGTGCACAGTGCGGGGACTATTATGACTGGAACATGAAGAAATGTGGCCAGGCTGGTTTTTGTTTGTTTGGGTTTGATTTGCTTTTGCTTTGCATTGTGCTGGTGAAGCATGTGGATACCCAAAATGGTGATCAAGATGTAAATTTGATTAATTGTGCAGCATTTTATAAACCTATATTTGTTAACCTTGTCATCTGGGTTTTAAGGGCAAACAGTCCAGCACTAAGTAAGCAAGTAATAAATGGATTAGACGTACTTATGGGGCAAACAAACATAATCCAGGAAAATATTTCCCTGTAATTGTAAATTAATATAATCTGTATTCAAATGTAATTTTTTGTAGATGGGCTCTATGTGTTTATGGAAATGACCAGACAAAAACACACATTAACAGGCACCAAGACATTTTTATATTACAGATAAATATTTTCAAATAGCTAACAACACTTCGCATTACAGATGGACTGAACAAATTGCTTAGCATACAATAATAACACCAACAATCAAGTGCAACCTCCACACACCCACCCAAACTCAACTGCTGTGCTATTTCATTTATGCATAAAGTACATTTTGTATACCACCAGCTACATTCTCCTTATTGATTATGAAAAGTTATATTTTCTGCAAGGGTGAATGCCCTTGGTTCCTCCTACCGTGGCTCTGAAACAGTTTTCAGGGCTAAGCCACAAATTCTGCTAACAACATCCATGCCAGTGACTGTAAATATGGCTATAATCAAGACTGATAGAAATATCTCCTTTGCTGGAGCTCTCTTCAAAAGCCAGTGTCAGAAAGCCATTTTCCTGCTAATGCTAATGTAGCCCACGAATCTGCTGTATTGATACCAAAGCTGCTCTTTGAACTATGGACACTGTGTGTGTGGCTTGGTGGGGATGGCTGAAGGCAGGATTAGACTTTGACTGCGTTTGTGTTGGTCTAAATCCCTAACAGAGCTAGCTGACCTCGGAGCGGATGGAGTGAAATGAGTTCATCCTCAAGATAAACAGACAGGGACACACTCTCTAACACACACAAAGACACACACACACACCTTCTTAGTCGCTCTCTCTCTTTTTCATTCACACACACAGTTTGGTTGAATAATGGCCCAGTGAGTGGTGTGCCTATGGGGAAAGCTGTCAGTTTAATTGAATCCAGTATTCTCCATTCTCCCTGCCTGCTAATTGATTCTGTCAGGCTCTTCTGCTTGACAAAGAGACTGGCATTTTCCCCTGCGTGGTTATGACTGTCACAGTACGAGTGACTGTGCTTGTGTCTTTGAGTTTTTTTTATTTACATTGTGCTACAAAACCTTATATCTGTCTGTATGTTGCAAGAACATAATTCATTCAGAAGCACGGTATTTTAGATTGTGGTATGGCCTTGTGTTCTGTGCTTGTATAGATGAACAGTAAATTAAGGACAGAGATTTTTGTGGATGTTTATGTGTCTATGACCTAAATTTTACAAATTCAGTTTATTTAAAATTTATTATTTCTTCATATGACGTCTTCAAATTCCATAACACAAAATCAACATAGTGTCTATAGTTTGACAAATAATATTAAATAGCAAAGGCATATGGTTTACACCCGGTTTCAACACGTGCCACGTCTCGCTGAAGCCATAAGACTAAGTGCAAACAACAACAATCTTTTGTACTTTTACAATTTCAGAGTGTGCATATTTATGTATCATGTATCAGTACATGAATTCCAAGGTTTTGCAGAAACTGTTGGGGTGTGGTCTGCAGGTGGTTGTTTATCCATTTATTTCATTTCATCTTTAATTCAAACTTAAACACCCCATGAACAAAATAAATACATAAACATAAGTCATGCCTGAATTTACTTCATGGCACAGTAACAATAACTTAATTAACATGGGGCTCTCAGGAGGATCTGATAGTAAGTACAGTTTTTCAGTCACTGTTACACATAGATATAAAATAAGGTGGGCTTGTTTTTAATAAAGGCTTCTCTGAATCCTGCACGCCACCCAAATTGTCAAATTTATCCAGAGAGCAGTTGTTCAGCCCCCAAGACGCCATACGATACCCATCAGTTTGCCCCATATCAGGATATATTAAAGACTTGTGTGAAAATGATACTTTTATTTTTTTGTTGTTGTTGTTGTAGATTGCATGCTCCCTCAGGTCTGTTTGGTTTTTTACCTTGCAAAGTGTACTAGATCAAACTGTAATTACTGAAAGGAACTGACTTTACTTACAAATTAGCAAACTGTTGGTAGATCACCTGCAGAACCTTCAACCCATACTGGAGTGTTTTTCGCCCTACTCTGTCGTTCCCTAAATGTCTTGTTAAAAAATGAGGAATTAAGAAGCTTCAAGTGTGATTTGCAGTTTTATCTATATCTTGGAAACTAAAAGTCAAAGCAAATAATAAAGTGTTCTGAGACAAGAACGGCAAAATTTGCTACAAAAAAGGCTATCTATCTTTATGACCAGGGGGTTATTTTACCAAAGTGTTAACAGCACAACATTCAGCAGGTTGATATATTGCATTTTCCTCAGTCCAGACACCCCAGGGCCTCTAAGCTGCCCTTTAAAACAATATAAGATTGGCAGTGGAGAAAGCACACATAGGTGCCCAAATGCACAGACAGCAAACAGAAGCTTCTGATCAAATACAGCCAAGAAATATTAGTTTATATGCAATCCATGCATCCACGTATCCATCCATTTTCTCCCATTTATGCAGTTCGGTGTCTAGAGGGGGCCCATCCCAGCTTTTATGGGAAAGAAGCTGGGTACACCCTGAACAGGTTATTCATCTTTTGCAGAGACAGGCAACTTTTCACACTCACCATAACACCTCCGGCCAATTTATAATCATCAGTGAACCTAGCATGCATTTCTTTGGTTTATGTGAGGAAGCCAGATTACCTGAAGAGAACCCTTGCAGGCACAGACAGAGCATACTCCACACTGAAGGACCCAGCGAGCCAGTGGTTTAAAACTCAGGACATTACAGTACTTACCACGGTTTCACTGTGCCACACATGTAATTCACCAGTTTTGGCCCATATTTGTGAGCCAAAATTTAGGTCCAAGATCGCTGTACCACTGCTTTGACAGGTTTTCATGACAAAATGAAAGTCAATGGTTAAAACTCATATTATATAGTGTCATCCATAATCCTATTTCAGGGGGACAAACAAACAAATCTAAATTTACATATAAAGCCTACACTGTTAAAAAAACATCCTAAAACAATGGTAATATTCCGGCAGCTGGGGCGCCAAAATACGACCATGAAATAACAGAAAATAACTCCCCATAAAAATACGGTTATTTCCAGTAATGAAAATACAATTAGTTGCGCTAATTTGACATGGGATCTTGCCTTTTTCAAGTGCCGCTAAACATTAAATTAGGAACATGTTAATGTGATTAAACAATGAAATCATCTATAAATAGGGAAAAAAAACATCTTAAAAAAACGGTAATATTCCGGCAGCTGGGGCGCCAAAATACGACCATGAAATAACAGAAAATAACTGTCCCATAAAAATACGGTCATTTTCAGTAATGAAAATAGAGTTTGTTGCGCTAATTTTACATGGGATTCTGCCTTTCCAAGTGCTTTTAGACATTAAATTAGGAACATTTTAACGTGATCAAACAATGAAATTACCTATAAACAAGGTCAATGAATGTGGCAATATGAATCATAATACGTAAATGTACAGAAATATACAGTTAACAGTTGGTTTAAATAATAATAATGAATTGCATGCCCTGGGACAGACTGACAGAGGCAAGGCTGCCATATCACACCATCGGGCCCTTTGGCCATCACTAGTAGGCGGTAGGTGAAGTGTCTTGACCATGGACACAACGACGGAAAGTGTCCGAGCCAAGGCTCGAACTGGCAACCTTCTGATCACAAGGCGAACTGCCAACTCTTGAGCCACGATGGCCCTAACTAGCAATGATAACAATACTTATGTGATGTAACACAAGCTTATAGGGATCATGTTATATGCTTTTCCATAGCACTACATTTGAATTCAACAGTTCAATCTTTCAAATAACGGACAGATATTTGTGAAACCATGACACATTTGTGAATGTATTTTAACAATCTAAATACGCATATGTACAGACAGATACATTTAATAATCATGAAAATTATGTTTCATTACATTACGGTGATTTAACGTTAATTTACATTTGAAATGTGAAGTCAAAGTCTATTTACGTAACTTTAATGAAATTCTAGAAGAACAGAACATTACTGTAAAATGCACAGTAAAATATCTTCATATTAGGATTTTTTCCTACGGTCGCAGCCATACCCGCGACCTTGTTGTTGTTAGTTCACATTCATTGGCCGATGCTTAGCGTCATGTTATTATGTGTCCCAACATCCAATGGCATGTCACATTGCTTTCATGGCCACACCCTCAACCCAGGTGCAGAGGCCCATTTCTGTTCTGAGATTTATATTAATTGCAATTTGTAACTATACATTTCTTGTTCTAAATTTATAATTAGCACAGCGCGGCCGTGCAATATTTTATATTGTGGCATGCAAAGGAATCTTAACAAAGAAGCTCACAGAGAGAGATTGAGCTTGTTATCCAACCCCAAGCTGGTAGGGGGAGCGCTTTATTAAAACACTTGCTGGTGCTACGATGTGCCTCAAGCTTCAAAAACAGCACAACAGAAGTCACTCATGGTACAGCACTCTCTCTACAAAACAACAACTGTAAGTGACGCTGCACCACGGCGTAAACACAACATTCAAGATAACAGTTAAAAGTAACGTAACCATAAACAATAAAACAAGAACATCTAAACAGCAGTACATGTCCCAAGGCATGATGGGAGAGAACTAGCTGTTCCCTCAACACGCCACAATATGTTTTTTTTAGTTTTTATTCCTATTAATTATATTTCCCTTGTTACCTCTTAATTATTGAATCAGACCTAGGTGACATGAAATTTTCAGCAAAATTATAATTCAAATACTCCTTTAATTATTGATTATTCTCATTAATTTTCGATCATTTTATATATTTTTCCATAGTATTACATTTGAACTTAACAGATCATTCTCTCACATAACAGACAAATATTCATGAAATTATGATACATTTCTGGATGTATTTTTACAATCTAAATATGCATATGTACAAAAATATATTTAAAAAACAAGTAAATTGTGTTTTACTATATTTAAAGAGCTGTTACGTTATTTTACCTTTGACATGTAAGATCACAGTCTACTTATGTAAATTTAATGATATCCTAGAAAGACAGTACAAAACTGTAAAATATACAGTAAGATACTTTGACATTACTATTTTTTGGAACAGTGTATCTTTATAAGTTTTGCAGCCAATACCTGTAGTGTAGACAACCATGGTTTGTGGGGCTTTCTGTATTCCATTATTCATAACACTGTTAGGTTAAGATCAGGCTTTTTCTTGGCTTTTTCTTGGGTTGCTTTTGCCGTGTGCTCTGGGTCATTATCCATTTCCACTTTGAGCCACTGGCTGATCACCTTTTATTTGTTTGTTTGTTTTTTCCAGAACCTTTCATGCTCTTTTTGACATTTTCTCAAAAAGTACAATTCTGCATTCCTGGTCTTGAGTGCAATCAGTGTTTTGCGTCTTGTTATAATGTATTTACTTTCAGGCATCTCTTGATTGAAGGCTTTGACCGTGATGCATCTGCCATCTCCAGAGTGTTCTTGACTTGGTTAGATCAAAGGAGCTTGCAAAGAAAAGCGTCTGGACTTCTTTAAGTTACTTGAAGACGTTTCACCTCTCATCCAAGAAGCTTCTTCAGTTCTAAGGTCAAATGGTGGAGAGTCCCAGATATAAACCTAGTGGGAGTACCCCCCACAGAGGGACAAAAGGACCCCCTGATGATCCTCTAATCGCCTGAGCCAAGGTGTGAAACTGGGTGTGGGTCCCAATCAGCCAGAGTTTCGGGTGAGTTCATTGTGAAACCTGGCCCCACCTTATCATGCGAATTCCTGAGATCAGATGGCCCAGGATGTGAGTGGGCGTTAAGGCGTCTGGGGAGGGAACTCAAAACTGGATTATAGATGGCAGAGAGTTGGTGTCGTAAACCACCGCCTCTGTCCAAAAACTGGTTCACCCGAAAGACAAAACGCCAAAACACAGATTTAACAATGTGGTGTATGCTGTACAGTGCAGCGAGGAATGCCCAGACCTCTACATTGGAGAGACCAAACAGCCACTTCACAAGCGCATGGCACAACACAGAAGAGCCACCTCCACAGGACAAGACTCAGCAGTCCATCTGCATCTTAAGGATAAAGGACACTCTTTCGAGGATGCCAATGTTCACATTTTGGACAGAGAGGACAGATGGTTTGAAAGAGGAGTGAAAGAAGCCATCTATGTCCACTGTGAGCGACCATCTTTGAATAGAGGCGGTGGTTTACGACACCAACTCTCTGCCATCTATAATCCAGTTTTGAGATCCCTCCCCAGACGCCTTAACGCCCACTCACATCCTGGGCCATCTGATCTCAGGAATTCGCATGATAAGGTGGGGCCAGGTTTCACAATGAACTCACCCGAAACTCTGGCTGATTGGGACCCACACCCAGTTTCACACCTTGGCTCAGGCGATTAGAGGATCATCAGGGGGTCCTTTTGTCCCTCTGTGGGGGGATACTCCCACTAGGTTTATATCTGGGACTCTCCACCATTTGACCTTAGAACTGAAGAAGCTTCTCGGATGAGAGGTGAAACGTCTTCAAGTAACTTAAAGAAGTCCAGACGCTTTTCTTTGCAAGCTCCTTTGACTACGATGACCTGGATGACTAAGAACCTTCACAGACGACTTGGTTAGATGTTGTTAATTTTTCTTAACCATGAAAACAATTCGTCCATCTCTCCTGTGTCAGTCATTCCTTCCGTATATCATCTGACTATGTGTTGCCAATGAATTTGTGCCCTACGCCACATTACAAACAAATAACATACAGTAGACACAACTAATCTTACAATAATCTCCGCTCAGATTATCTCTTTCTGTTTACTAGGGGAATGAAATGGGAAACAGCAGGGCGGGAGAAAGGAAGAGAGAGAGGGAGATTACAGTTATGAGGTAACTTCTGTAGTTCATACAGATATGACGTTCACAGATTGGGTAACTGTGCTCTATCAGACTTACAACTTTAGCGAGAGCGGCACAGGAAATGAGAGAATGAGTTATTACTGGTTTTGGGTTGACCAACTACTTGTAATCTGATAAATTGAAAAAAAAAGAAAAAAGAAAAGAGTCTACGATGTATATAAACGCCCCTTCTGTTGTTTTGAAGTACCAACTGTCATGCAGAGGTCGCTATTAATCTTGTACTGAAGTGTTTTTATTTAGTTTTTGGAATTCATGTGGATTTTATTTTATATTTTTTATATTTGTGCACCATGAACACATGTGAAAAACATTGTGTAATTTGATTTCACGACAATATCATCTTTTATGTATCCACATAACTTTAATATTGTGATATATTGTGTCATTTTATAACATAATCATGTTGCCTAGCAATAACATATAGCAGAGCAGGGCCTGAGCCTTGTAGGGCACCCTCAAAAATGTGTTAATTTTTATACAGTAAGTCCCTTATTTATCTCATGTTTATAGGTAATATTATAGGTGTCACTGGAAAAAAAAAGTTGTATTTTACAGATATTATTATTCACCATGTTCATGAAAAAATAAATATGTTAAAGGAAAACTAAAAAAAAATAGTTCCACTGCAGGTACAACCAGACTGTGAAGCAAAAATCTGTTGTAACACATGCTGCTGCTATTTTTTTTTTTTTTTTTTTTTGCACTTCAGTTAGGATTAAAACAGATTTTGAGGTCGACAGGAGCGTCATCTTACAACACAGGCATTTACTGAGGTACAGTATTAATATAAAAGATGACATGATGTCATAACATGATCCCATAAAGGTCATCATTTGACCTCAAATGTCGGGGTTAGGTCGTAGTATTAAATCAAAGATCATAACTGTAGAGCAGCAGCAGAGAAGATTATTCCTGTACTAATCCCATCTGACATCATCATGTTCTATCTTTAGCAAAGTTCCACTTGTATATATTTTTTTATTTACTTTTTTCCTGTTAAAACGCAATAGCTTTTTTTTAGTCTATTTCTGTCACATCCAGTGTTTTTTAAACCAAGACACTTCTTTGTGTACCTAAAACTGAGGATGAATTGCCAACCCTGTATGGTGAGTGCAATATATATGAAAATAAAATGCTGATATATAAAATATGATATAGTACATTTAATACTATGCACTATACTGTTGTAAAATGTACACTGTAGTACATTTGGACGCAAAACGACACATTAATAAAAGACACCGTGACAATATTCTGTTGAAGAAAATAGTTAATAAAAATAAAATGAAGTGATGTTTTTAATCATACTCAACATGCTAGCATATTATTTTTGAAGTATTAACCTAACTATATTATAATTGCAATTTTTCATAAAGTACTCCCTCTATCCTTAATCACAGGATAAAGACTTAGGTAACTCTTGCATATATTATTACCACGGATTCTGTGTTTAGCTTGTTGTTGACATCCAAAGACGGATAGCTTTAGTGAGGAGACTGGAAAAAAATAAAGGGTTTAGCTGGATGCTAAGTCTTGGCTTATTTTTTTTATAGAAAAGACAAAAACTGGGGATTAACGCTGACTTAATCTCATATTGGTAATCCTTTAACCTCTGACACAATGTGCTGAAGGTTAGATATCACAGCATTGAATTATATGTCTACCGGCAAGTAAAACTGATTAATTTAATCTTTAACGGCACCATGGTAATAGGGGAAATTAAGTCGTTTTAGTTATAAGAAACAGGAGCAACACCTGCATTTGTTGCCATTGTATATTGGAACATGGCAGTTTCTTTTGAAGAGCATAAATAAAACAACTGACCTACTTGTAACAGTGCTTTAGTGCCATCCATTTGCCTGTACTAGACATAAGAAATCTGCAACAACAACGACAGTTCCAGTCAACGCCTCCTGAGGTATGTGCCATATTGAGCAATGCGATGCCATATTCTAATTCCATCTATGACAAAGGCAGGGTGTTTTCCTTCTTCGAGCATACCATAATCAAGACTCAATACTCTACCTGATCAAAAAGGGCATATGACTATATTCCAGCTTTAAAAGATTGTGTATAATCATTGACTTTATTAATTACATCAGTCTGGCATTTAAGGGCTCCTGGTGCTATTTTCTGTGCAATGCTCTCAACATTAAATCAGAAATATTCTGGTAGGTGAAAATACTTTAGAAATAAAGCCTTTATACACTCAGACACTTTATTATGTAGAATTATGATGGGATGAAATTACACATTTCGTACATAATGTAAATCTTTTTCCATCGAATCCCAAATGTGCTTAATTGGATTGAGATCTGGTAACTGTGGGGTACATTTGAGTACAGTGACGTCTTCAAGAAACCAGTATAAGTTGATTTGAGCTTTGTGACATGGCACCAGATTGATCCATGCTTTCATGTTAAGTCCAATACTGACCTAACCATCCGAAGGTTGCAGCAGAAATCTAGACTCATCAGACCCAAGGAGGTTTTTACAATCTTTTCTTATTCAATTTTGGTGAGCCCATGTGGATTGTAGCTTCATTTTCCTGTTCCGGCTGCCGTAGCCCATCTGCTTCAAGGTTTGACGTGTTGAGTGTTAAGAGTTAATCTTCTGCAGACCTTCAAAGGAGTGGTTATTTCAGTTAGTGTTGTTTTCCTATCAGTTAAAGCAGTCTGGACATTTTCCTCTGACCTTTCTATCAACAAGGCATTTGCAACCCAGCTTGCTGGATAGTTTCAGTTTTTCAGACCATTCTCTGCAAACTCCAAATAAGGTTGTGTTGGAAAATACCAAAAACAATGTCACTTAAATCATCTTCCTTCCCCATTCTGATTCTGGGTTTGACCTTCAGCAGATCGTCTTGCCTACATGCCTAAATCCACTGAGTTGCAAGGTGACTGGTGCTAACGAGCATTTGAATAGGTGTACCTAACAAAGTGGTCAGTGACTTTCAGCTGTTTCAACAAAATCATTAGGTATTGCAGAATGATTGATTATGGTATTAATAAACAGAAGGTTTATCATTTTGGCAGAAAACACACATCCAGTAGTTTAAAAAGGAACTGGAGCCGTTTCAGTTGCCGCACATTATTTGAAAAAATAAAACCCTTTTCTTCTCAATTTGTTGCACACTAAGCTGTGCCTACTGTTTATGGTTTTATGCCAGACAGTACATGATTCGATGCCAGTCTTTTTATACCTCACGTCATGTTTGAGGTACCAGCAAAAAAGGAAGTGTATTCATCTTTGTTTTCCTACAGACTCTGCTCCTTATGGGGAGTCCCACTGAGCTCTCCTGCCAGCTGGAAGCCCCTCCAGCGTGCCTATCCAGCCATCCTCGGCCTACGGTGGACTGTTCTCTCAATCAGCCGTAGATGGTATACATTGAAAGGGATGCACATGACGGGGTTGGCATCCTTACCAGCTGCCAAACAATATAATTTGGCCGTCTGAATGCACTGGAACAAGCTTAACTCTGAGGCCCTTTGGATTGTCTGGCTACTCGCTTTGTTACGGATACCAAGCCCAGTTAGTGTGTGGACAAACCTCACTTTGGCTGCTTGAATCCATAATCCTATTCGGTTGGTCACTGCCCAAAGCTTTTGACTAAGGTGCAGGTCAAAACACAATCAGACTGATAAAGATTTATGCATCTCCCCTGAATTGTCTTCTGCCATCATTCAGTGAAGCGTTTGAATTTATGCAGCGGCTTCATCTACCCATCAGATCATGGGTATGACCCTTTTCTAAAAGAGAGCTGGTGCTTAATTCTGACACAATCTAAAATTCAACAGTGAAATGCTCCAATGCACGCAGGAAATCACAGTCTGTTAAGCAAAAGGAGAATGTTATGTGTGAACAAAAATACCGTCATATCGTCACTGGACACTTTCAGACTTCAGTCCAGCTTTGATTTCCTATCACTGTCTAGCTCAAACTGTGAAAGTTGGTATAAAGACCAAATGTCTCATCACAGACCCTGGCATCCTATAATTGCTTTTGGCAGCCAGTGGGATCTAAAACAAAACAAACATATCATCTCATTATAGTTTCCCAAAAATGTCTAAACTGGTATTCTGCATACCGTAATTGTTATTAGCTATAAAAGGAAAGTGTCCATACTGTGCTCATAAATACCTGTTCTGAAGGAAAGAAAATGATGACAATACGATTGTCAGGTGTGTATTTTGTGTATTTTTAAAACTTTAGAAATGAGCAATGCATTTCCAGTGACATGCGTAGAACTAGTACTTATATAATAAAATCAGAGGAGATCATGAATGGAGAAAAGATTCTAATGAGACAAAATCTGTGAACAAAAGAGTAATCAGGGGTTATTCTGTGTCATTTCACTCTAAAGAACTGAATCAGCACATGTTGAATTTCTGCCCTACTGAGTAATAAAAATCAAATTTACAGAAAGATATTTTACCTCAAACCTCAGAAATTTGTACTCGATTGATATTCTTCATGGGACAAATTAGGAGATTTTTAGGCTATTGGACAACACAACTCAGTATCTCTGATGGAAAACTCTGTTTCGCACGTCAAGATTGTGCTGTTTCAATAAATCTGGACTTGGAAGAGGTTCAAGATTTATCTTTGTTATGATAAAATGTGTAATCATTTGGTCACTTTTCAAGGTGTGTGTGTGAAAGTGTAAAATCCACTGTCACTAGAATTTAAAAAAGGAGACGGGGACAGCTGTGGAGTGAAAAGGTCTACTAGGTTCAACTTGGCAAACATGACACTTGGTGTTACAATGAAGCAAGTTCATGACTATATGTTCTGTATTTACCCCGTACCCTACTTCAGCATCTGTGTAAGAGTTAAAATTGGTGCTGATTGCAATGAGTAGAACATTTAAGATTGAAGACCATGCTTAATGTTTAAAGCTGACATCTGAAATGGAAGGCTTGATTAAGAAGATTTCCTTTGAGTCAGAGGAACCAGAACAGATGGGTTATTTCGTTAGAGCAGAAAAGGACCAGTGCAACATACTGAGGACAAGAGGTAAATAATAAGACAGAAAATGTGAGTCAAAGAGATTAAAAAGTCTGACGAGTGCTGTTTACTGCTCTACATCTCTAACCTAGTGAGTCAGTGAGTTATTTTGCTTATAATAGACATCATGTACAGATGTAAGCTAATCATATTTTATTCTATGCATCCACTAACAGCTTATTTATAACATAGAAAAGCGAAATATGAAATTTCCTAGTATCTCTGGCTCCCAAAATGAATTCATATAATCTGTAACTTGATGTTCATAAAGTCATTAAAAAGACATGAAAGAAGGATTTCATTAACAAATTAATGTTAGTTTCCATCAGCCCCGAATTAATCAATAAAACTCCTATTCTAAAGCCATAAATAAAATAAATTGATTTAAAATGAGCATATGCCATGGAAAACAAATAGGAAAGTCTCTTCCACTGTAATTATCTGCTTTCTCCATGATAATCCATCTCTAAGAAAAGGTGTTATGAAGAATATTTTAAGCAGGAAAATGGAAGCAAAGGATTATGTGGGTAAAGAGGTGAGTAGCTCGAGATTTATGAAGTGACACATCTAGCTCCACAGATCTACTAAGCTAGGTAAATTAACATGAAACCACAAGAAGGGAACCAACAGGAGTATAAAATTCTCACCGTGATGTAGTAACAATGTGCAAATTCATAAAGACAGAGACAGACAGTTTATTTCAGCAATGACCAATACCCAATTATGGGATCACAAGGAGATTTAATTTGGGTGTGAGTAAATTGCTAGCAACACAGATGCAGCTTGATACTTGCAACCTCAAAAACACAATACACTGTAATTATAGGTTTTTACATGTGTTTCTCAGGGAACAGGATGGCAATTCAGACTAAGGACTGTTTAACATAAATGAATTTGAAACATATACCCTTTTGAAGATCAACAAACCTGAAGTGTAAGGACAATATTGGGAGTGCATCATCAAGATTTTCACCCTCTTTAAATGAATCTCACTCATAACTACTGTATACCGCTACTAATGTCTAAAAGACTAAGGTCTTCCACATTGCACTACAGAAGTCAGTATGCTTTTCTGGTTGTTCTCATCCACAGACAGTTAAGTAATGCAGCACCCATTTGATAAGCAAACACTTTCAGTTTTCGATTTACTTTAAATTTTGTGCTGCAGATTACAGCAGAGATGTAAGAAGTAAGAAGGTCAAGTTTAGCGTGCAGTGTTACATGAAAGCAGTATGTCCTAATTGTTTCCTGACTATAGAAAACAGTATAGTGTGGCTCCAACATGTACTGAAAGTAAAAAGAAACAGGAACCGATACCTATTCTGGTCTCAGAGTCAGTGCAATTAGCTATCTAACATACATTTAAAAACTCAACAGACTTATAGAAGAAATGTCTAAATTAGTTTTGATACAGGACTTTCTCCCCTGAACAAACTATCTACAAAGTGCATGCAAGAACAGTTTCTTATTCTCTTGTAAAAGTATACAGGCTCACCTTCTCAGGATGACTACTATTTAAACTGTTAAAACTTTGTATAGCTAAATATTCAGGATTTATCAGTTTAGATTCCACAGCTCATTTATGCATTGCAATTACTGCTAAATTAAGCAATAATGTTGAGTTGTATGACTTTCTTTAACACAAAACTGAGTTATTTCTTGTTTTTTTTGTCTCAGATCACCATGTGATGAAAATAATACAGACTTTCTTTAGACCTCATAGTTTTCCTCTCGAAGTATTTTATTTTCTAGGGAAAGTTGTTGCAGCTTTGACAAATAAAAATCAACTTGTCACACATATAGGGGCTAAAGGGGAGCTCTGAAGACATCCAGAAGACAATTATATATCTAACTGTAACTTCGACAATGAGAAGATTTTTTAATGTTAATGAGCTCTCAAACGCAGCAATGGAAGACACGCTCAGGCGTGGGTATGGGCTGAGGTTGAACACCAAGAAGACCGAGTACTTAGAAGCCAGCCCCCAAACCGACAGCACCATCAGCGTCGATGGAGAAGACCTGGCAAAGGTATCTCACTTCAAGTACCTCGGATTGATGTTCAGCAACAATGGCGACATCCTGCCAGACGTATGAGCCAGAATTAATGCAGTCTGGATTAAGTGGTCACTGGTGTCCTGTGCGATCGACGAATGCCCGACCGCCTCAATTCGAAGATCTATAAGAGCGTAGTGCGCCCTGTGGCCCTTTACAGATCAGAGTGGTGGCCAGCCACCGCAAAGCACGAACACACCCTTCACACAATGGAAATGGAAATGCGGATGCTGCGATGGTGCCTGGGCCTGACACAATGGGACCACGTCATGAACATCGACATCCAAAAGCGGCAGGGCATTGCACCAATCACAGAGAAAATGCAAGGAGCACGACTGTGATGGTATGGGCATGTGGTCAGAAGTGACAAAAACTCAGTGGCAAGAACAGCACTGCGACTCAGTCCCCAAGGCCGGCGACCAAAGTGCAGACCAAAAAGGCGATGGATGGACTGAATTAAAGATGACGTGAAGAAGATCGGCGCCAACCTGAACAACGCCCTTTACCGTGCCGAATGCAGAAAAGCAACCCGCAGAGCGGAAATAACGCTAGGAGGAAGAACAATGAGCTCTCAAAAATATGCTTTCAAAAGATATTAGACTTTAGCTTTGAGAAACTAAACTGTGATAAATAGGCATAGCAAAACTGCATGAACAAAAAAAAACTGATTCAGTATGACAGCTATTTATTTTCGATCTGACATTTTTTTTTCAATATCTGATGGTTTAACCACCACTTACATCATCTATAAAGGTGAAACTGTTGTTGCAAGGCAGTTAAACACATCTAATCTGCCTCAATATATGGGTGTAAGCGAAGCATGAGGAAATGAATCGAAGTTAAACAGACAGAGAAGCTAAGAAATTAAATTTGATGGAAGAAATAAATCAGGAGAGGATTGAGCGAGATGGAAAGACATGAAAAGAGAAGTTTGAGGACCATTTGGGAGGAAAATTATGTGCATGGTGTAGCGATAGAGAAAAAGAGGGAGAGAAAAGAAAGAGCACGGCTATTTCAAAATGAATGCTGCTGTGAAAAACGAACAGATCGAGCCAGTCAGTAGGACTTTAAAAATACTGACTCAGTTCCCTTGGGGATGCTGCAGGGGGACATCTCACCTCTTAAGATAGGGCAACTAGACAGGGCCCTCAGTTTGCCAGCTCCCAAAGGAGAGTTCCACTCAGAATCATTATGTGGCACTTATTTTCATAATTAAAGCTTGTAACATCAAATTCTGCCCCTGGGTCTTGTGAATACCTAATGGCTATGGTACGCTGCAAAAAAAACAAAAAAACATGACAAGCTCTGAAAGTAATTTGACGTATTTTTTGAAAGTCCGTTTTTTTTTTCATAATGATTGGTTTCAATAAATGATACCATTTTTGGCAGGCACTTTTGTTAGTTGTAAGAAATCCGCTTCTTTTGCTGTGAAGCTTGATGAGGTTCTGCCGAATCCACCAGTTAATATAACATCCATGTTTTGCTCAGTGACACAGTTAGTGTGATTTTTTTTCTTTTTGCAGTGCGTCTAGCAGATGGACAGAGTTTGTGTACTTCAGGGACTTTGCTGTCAAACCTTTGCCCTCTTCTATTCTGGACTGTCTGCGCTGGTTGAATAATTGGCACATTAAATTATTTAAAAAAGCAGTCAGGGCACATTATCATAAATATTCACTTGACGTTTTGCTTAGATCAACAGTTGCAAGCCAAAGCTCTGGATGTGACTCCGCGACACTGCATGTGTCTGTGTGCGCGCATGCTTGTGTGGATATCCATTGCGGGTGCCCCAGGGCTGATTGATTGACAGTATTTACAAACAAAGCTTCTTCCTGCCAGTCAACCTAAGTAAATGCAGACAGCATGAAAATGTCAGGCTTATGACAGACCCAGATGTGTGTACACATAACTGCACTGTTTATGTAAATGTCAGCCACACTCAGAGTGGGCACACTCACTCGTGAACATGCACACAAAGGACTGAGCAGTGCAGCGGCCCTCGTCACTTTGCTGTTGTAACAAGAGCCTCTAACAAACCTGTCACTGTTCTCGCCTGAGACAAGACAATAATGACATGCTAACAAAGTAGAGCTGCTGAGAATAGGTCTATTACCATGTATTAATGCTATTTGTGGCTACAGACACTGAGGCCTATAGCTCTGCTGTAAGTCTTCTAGCAAATATTGTGCCATTCTCCGCTGAAAAAAACTCCGACTGCAGTCTGTTATATAACGTAGTAATTGACTCTAAGCATTAGACTGTGACATCCTATGAACACTTTGGATGCTGTAAAGTACCATAAGGTTCTGATCTTAAATGTTTTGACTGGTGTTTTGTACAGATAAGGTTGTTACTTGGTAGTTGAGTCTAGATGTTTGTGATAATATGTAACATTTACTTGCTGGCATTGAATACCGAATATATGTAGTTATTGAGATTTGGTCAATCTCGTGAGTTTATGGAAGTGTAGAACTCTTGTGACCTTTTTAGCGCCCCTTCTTTATATCGAGTCCATGAAGAAATTATTTTGTGTAACAACCTGAAATACATATACGTGCGATCTCACATTTATGGCTGCACTGCACTGTGCGTCTGTCCCTAGATCTTCAAAGTGTGCTTTGGAATACAAGTCATTAGATGGGAATTGCACAGATAAGTTGTGCTTTGCAGTACACAAGCGAGGAATAACCTGCGGAAATGACAGCAATCTACAATAATTACTAGTCTTTGAATGCAATTGCATTGAAAGGCGTTAGAGATGAAAAGGCATGAAAACAACATTGATGAAGGAGGGGGAAACTTGTCAATATAAAGTCTCTGTAAAAATGCGGCAATACATGAGAGAATAGGACTGATGGTTTTCAAAACACACTATCAGAAGATTGAAGGGTCGAAACAATTTCCTCTGAACCCGATTGCACCTCAAAAAAAGTATATGCAGAGATGGCAGCATTATCGTAGTTATTCAGTATTCAGGATGATACATGTGCTGTGACAGATTGCTCTGTGTCAGAGCCCAGGGGATGTCTTGCTCCCCACTGATCACAGGTCACTGTGAAATCTCCCTCGGCTCTCGGTAAAGATTATAAGTAGTCTGTTGAGAGTGAAGTGCATTTTATATTAATAGGAATTATTTTAAACCAGGATTCAAAGACACTGTGTGAAAAGTAGGATTTTTTTCAGTAAGAAGCCTGTAACTTGCTACAGAAATTCAGGTTAAAGGCTGTTCACAGGAATTTAGAGACACCATAGAGAACTTCCAGGATCTGGGAATATAGAAGTGGAATTTGAATTTCGGGTAATTTTACAAGCCTGAGAAGTCTGGTGGTTCAAGCTTGTTTCTAAGCTTAAAAGAGTGATAAAGTGATAAAGAAATGTAGAAATGACTGTTAAGCATATGCAATCACTTAAACTTGTTATTCTGATTATTCTGCTGCATGCAGTATTTTTATACATGTGTACACTCAGCCACATAGTAGTTTAAGGGGTAATCTGATTTTTTTTGTTTATTTTTTAATCGATATGATTTGTGTAAGTGTTTCCATGTAAAGTTGTGGTGTGAGGAAAAGGCACATTACATGCTGTTTTCTCAAAGTAGTAAAACCTGATTTTCCACAACGATTATTTTCAAAAACACATACACATAGATAATTTTTAGAAACAAAGTCACTGTCCCCAAGAATTGGGATCTCTGGAATTTTCAGATGACATAAAATTTACAGTGAACTAGTTATAGCCAGCATGGCAATCATCCCACTGTATGTACCCAAAGTTAGCAACACTTACTGTTGAGATTCTGACCACTTGTGGTATTTTAAACCTCTTTAAAAAGTGAACTGCCAAGCAGCTGCCTGAGGCAACTGTTGTTGTGATTTGGTACTATTTAGACAAAACTGAATTGAATTGAAATAGTCTCACAGACGATATAGCACCTAAAAGGTCAACTTTGATATAAATATTGATCTTTATAAGATATATACTTCTAATTTTCATAAGCAACATAAGCAAAAAACTCTAGCACCCTCACAGGAACAAATATGCTTGTAATCAGACTGCTGTGCTGCACCTACATGAACCAAAATAGCAGGTGTGCTTGGAGACACCCACATAGTTGGTGCACCCAAGACCTACAGTACTGCTTTGCAAGGACGAGGATTGAATAGTGGCCCCCGTCTCACTGCTCTCTCTATATAAACAATAGCTCATTGCGTAGCTTCCATGTGTCATTTTAGTGACGTTAAAGAAATGAAAAGTGCCATTTTCTGCATTTCCAAATGACTCGTTAATCTGACTAGTCTCTTGCTTGAGGTATATTTAAACGTGTACGCATAATATCCGGTAATCTGATTGGTTCTTTTTGTGTACTTGAATGGATCTAGTATAGCTATGTGTAGGCGCAGATTCATGTGTATGTGTGTTTCCATGTTAACCTGGGGGTGTGAGCGTCAAACCGAAGAGTGACAAAACATGACTGACTGTTAATCTGTTTGTGTGATGCGCGAGTGAGCAAGAGAGCAGCAGTCATACAGACCATTAGTGTAGATCAGTAGTAGTGTGTGCTTGTGTGAATGTGAATCATGGAAGAAGTTAACTCTGTGTGTGTGTGTGTGTGTGTGTGTGTGTGTGTGTGTGTGTGTGTGTGCGTGCGTGCGTGCGTGCGTGTGTGTGTGTGTGTGTCCGACTATGGTTGAACCCATTAACTGAATAAACCATCCAGTATGATTGCAGTGTCAAATGGGTATGCTGAAGCATTTCTGCTTGGCCCAGCAGTCCTTGTCCTTTTTAAAGTCATGACACACTTACACAGGATCAAAAACTCAGCGGCACAATTAATTATTGATTGGTTGGAAATGCTGCATCAATCCTCATGCATCTGTATAATAGCGGATGTACAAAACACAAACAGATGCTGGCCAATGTGCAAATTAAATGCCATGTGTTAATTTACTCTGATATAATTGAAGTTTATTCTACCATTTGTGTATCTGGCAAAACTGTGCAGTGGTAAATAAGAAAATTATCCTCCAAGCTGAAGGAATATGTTCACCCTCGTGTGTCAGCAAACATTCCTTGAGCGAGACTCCTTGCCAAAGGCATTAAATCCTACGTTTCTCCAATACTGTTTTGTAAGTGATCCTATTTGAACTCATTCATGGTGAAATGGTAAATGGCCTGTATTTGTATAGCGCTTTACTAGTCCCTAAGGACCCCAAAGCGCTTTACACGTTCAGTCATCCACCCATTCACACTGGTGATGGCAAGCTACATTGTAGCCACAGCCACCCTGAGGCTCACTGACAGAGGCGAGACTGCGCCACCGGGCCCTCTGACCTCGAACCGGCAACCTTCCGATTACAAGGCGAACTCCCAACTCTTGAGCCACGATCGCCCAATAAATAATAAGTCAGAAAGCATCTCTATAAGAACAGGTCAATTTCACAAATGCAACACACAAAACGGAGATGAATAGTCCTCTACTTAACAAATCCTGCTTGTTAAAGTTTAACATAGCAAGATGGTGGTGGTATTTTTTGTTTGAATAACATCTCTCCCTAGAATTCGCCTCACCTCAACCTACCCACTCGCTTTACGATTCACATGCAGCTGCCTTTTAGCAAAGCCTCAGGGCAGTTGACATTTCCTGGATTAATTCCTATTAGGAAAAGAGCACTTATAGGCAGGGGGACACACCGGGGGATTCCCCTAGTGTTTTGGAATAGATTTTCCCTTCTAGATGATGATTATGGGCAAAGAGAATTTGAATGGAATGAAAAGGTTCACAGATCCATTCATACGCAGTGTGGCTGCATAAGACTGATCCTTACAACATAATATTAATGACCTTACATGTACTCTGGTCCTGTGGTCTGTATGGTTTCAAGACTTAACTCAATAGTGCAGACTGCGAGCCAGCTTGAGCAGTGTGTTTTCCTTGTGAAGATAAAACCTAATAAAAAATATAATTTTTTCTGTTAAATTAAAGATCATTTATCATCAGTTACTCCTTGTACTCTGTCTGCCCTTCATCCACTTTAGCTAGACTTCACAAACTATGGCTTAACCCAAAACCTATTCATTTAACATGTATTACTATTTGTGCCAATTGATAAGAAAAAATGTCTCTGTCTATTGTAATGTAAAGTCATACAAATAGTTTCCTTTCAATGAGCTTATGTCCCACAGAAGGATGCATCTGTCATATTTTTCAGCCTAATCATTATGAAACAGAATAAAACAAATCAAATCAATATGACAAAGAACTCACTGAAACAAAAACAAATGACAGCAAATCACAACAAAGCCAAAAATATCAAGGATTGGCTAAGAACACAGCACATTACACACTGGAGTGTCTTTATTACTACTCTCCATTGTTTCACAGTATATTGGCACAGTTATCCCCTATACTCTGTCAGAGAGATTCACACTTTCCACTGCACTTTCATTTTGAAGGAATATCACCGCTAGTATGTTCTAACTTCAGCATTCACTGAGCATTGTTATCTACTTTATATTATTATGAAAAGTAGTTCACAGCTATAATTGGAAGCAATACAGTGACAAATATTAAAAATTTGCTCCCTCTGTCTCCATGACAGTTTAATTCTGATCAGTCACGACTTTTACATAATGTGTTTTGAGTCACACTGTTTAGCTCCTGAGGGCATTTTTACACACCTCAGTTTGCATCATGTGAAACACGCTGCATCTTTTCACAGCAGCTAGACTCTGGTGTAAGTTTAACCAAAAAGATACTTGTTAAAACTGAAAGCAATGTGTCATACTGCAGATTTTGGATTGGAAGCCCACATGTGCCTCGTGGATTTCACTAAAGGACATTGCCAGCCCCACTCTCCTACAGATTTTCTAAAATTTCTCCCCTGGTAATCTATGATTTAGTTTCTCACACTGCAAAGATGAGAAAAGGTACAAAAAGCTATCATTTTGTCTAAACAGCTTGAGGAGAACTCCCAGTTTGCAGTAGTTTGAAGTTTATTAAAGTGGACAGAGGTGATATTTACTTATAGATACATACAGTTTATATACAATTTAAAATAGGATCTTTGCCAAGCTGCCGGTTAGAGACCAACCATAGATACCGCAGTGCTTGTGTTGTGTGCAAACACTGACTTTGCCACAGCTCTGTACCATTTATATCAGCACTGACGGTGCATATACTTGCTGCAGCATTGTACTGAATGATAGGTGTTGTCACTGAGACAAAACCTCTCAGTGCTAGTATAGGATGAGAAGAAGTTAAAACCACCAGAAAGTCTTTTCAAACTGTTGCAACATGTCTCTGTATAATCTATGACTCTCTAAAGCTTCTGTACTGATACATCATTAAGTTAGCAATAAAACCAGACACAGGCTTACCCTCATGTCTTCAAGCTCACAGTATTGACCATGGCAACTGTGTGAGGTTACAAAACAACGAACAAACAGCCGAAATCCTAGTCCTGACTCCTAGTCCCATAGGACCTTAGCCCTGTTGTGCTCAACCACCTTGGTGTCTCATATTTTGTCTTGTAGTCCATATGCAGCACAGATGTTCCTGTACACTATCCCCACCACTTATGGTTAAGGTTATGCCTTTTAGCATACAGTACATGGTCCAACCTTCCTGCTACTATGTGTTGGATAGTCTCCGTGCATCTTTAGACAGTCTGCAACAACAGTCCTATTGACTGTGGTAGACTTCTGGATCTATGGATCTGATACTTAAGGCCTGTTCTTTTGCTGCCATGATCATAATCTCTGTGATTTCTCCTAAGCCAGCCTTTGGATAAGTGTGGCCTCAGCCACACTTATCCAATCCGAATAATATCTGGATGTCCTTTCTATAGATCCTGTTGAGATGGTGAGACGATATGCCATTCACTCCTGGCATACAGCTTGATGTCATCCATGTACAGAACGTGGTTGATGGTGACTCCTTTCCTAGATCTGTGTCCTAGATCCACTGTTATTGATGAGCTGGCTTAGTGGGTTTTGGGATGTGAAGAACAGCAGTGGGGACAGTGCGTCACTATGGTACCTTTGCACTTAATGGTGACTTACTTGGTACAACAGACTTTAAGTTGGCCTCTGGTGTCATCTTCCGCAGTCACGTTGAGTTCTTGATGAATGTTGTTATCACACTGTTGGCCTTGTCCAGTGCCAAGAATTCCTGTATCCATGTGTGGATGACTCATAGGCTTTCTTATAGTCAGTGCAGGCATTGCTCATGTTGGTCTGCCAGATCTTAGAATCCTGGTATGTTGCTATCAACCAAGAACTGTTGCACTGGTAACATGTTGTTATTTTAATGCCCTACTGAGCTGTGCTCATGTATCGACTCATGTGCCTACTCAGCTTGTTTGCTATGATGCCTGAGAAAAGCTTATATGCTGTGGAGAGGGAGGTAATCATCCAGCAGTTTAATGGTGTTGTGCCCTTGTGGGAATCCTTCATGACCAGGATAGTTCTGCCTTGTGTTAGCCCCTTTGGACAAGTACCTGTTTTTAGCAACCCCCTTGCGTGATCTCAGATCATGCTATTATTTGTTGAAGATTCCAGATTTGATTCTTAGGATCTCAGTTCAGGGGTCCTTTCACAGCAGTTCACGACCACATGAGAAATCACTCACACACACAAATATAGAACGACACACAGAGTGTTATCTGTCAAGTTGTACTTCGTGGTTGGGGTTGATGCCATTGATGAGTTTGGCATTGGGACTGGACCAGCCAATGCCATGCTCCTACAAAGACTGAAGAGAAAGACTGAAGAACAGGACAGAGTCTCCCACCCCATGCATGTAAATGTTGGTGAACTGCAGAGCTCCTTCAGTGACAGACTGCTGCATCCTAGATGCATGAAGGAGCGTTTCCGCAGGTCCTTCCTCCCTGCAGCTGTCAGACTGTACAATCAGAACTGCTCCCAACAAACATAGATGTTTACATCAATGCTGTAACTGCAATAAGTTAATTAACCAATTCGCACAACAACCTGGTTTGCCTCTTATCTGTAGTTATTTTTATTTGATTTAATAACTGTACAATACTCTGTATATAGTAACCATTGTCCTTAATGTAACTATGTAAGAAAAATTGTGTATGTTTCTGTTCTGTGTGCGGTGTACTCTCTGTTTGTATATGTGTCTTTTTGGCTGCTGTTACAACCAAATTTTCCCTTGTGGGACAATTAAAGGATTATTCTATTCTATTCTATTCTATGAAGTGCACAATGAGAAGAATCAGGAGTGTTTAATCAGAGAATGATGAATTCTACAGCTGTGAGGGATGACTCTTTGTGTTAGTCAAGTCATAGACTTATAAATTCCCACTCTCTGGGGAAATTAGGCCACTGAGGTCACTGTTGTGCCATAGGCAGCACAGAAATATCTAATGATAGTGCATATGTCATCAGTGCAGCTTTTATAACATAACACAGAAAAATACAAGGAAGCAAAACAGGAAGATCCATAAATCATTTTCAGAAAGGACTTTTTTGCTGCATGGCTCTTCCTTGCTGGTTTAATTGGTACAGTGTAGTAGTAAATGGTCACAGGTTTGGATAAACCGGGTTTCTGTTGGTCCGATGAGAGCGCTGTGCAATGTCACTGAAATCACCAAAGCAAGATATTGCGGCACTCTGTCCAATAGCTTACACTAGTAAACAATTAGCCAATATATAACTGTTCATTTCTTGTAATTTATTAAGTTAATTACCCTAACTACCACCTAATGACTCTGCTGAAGTTCACAATTGTAGTACTTTATCCACTCAAACCAAAATGTCATGTCTGAACTATAAACTGGCTGACAGTGTTGTTGTTGTCGTCAAAGTAATTAAAAATGCAAGTTATTCAATGAGATGACCTTTAGCTTATAGAAATATCTTTCTACAAGACAAGGTTGTTTAAATCTGTATGCTTATTTCAGTGAAAAGCCACAAAGTAAGAGCCTCAAATAAAGTAAGTTTCAGACTCAATGAAATAAAAATAGAAATGCTCTTTTTTTAAGTTGTCTTCAGTATCCCACTTGTGGCAATTTCTGTCAAACATTTCATTTGCAGGGACCACATCCTCAGTTAGATTGACGGTGTTTCATGAAAGAGAGTGGCTCCTGGGCTGGGCAGATTCCCATGTACTAACGAGAGGCTTGAGAACTGAGACAAGGGGAGCAGGGTGGAGCACAAAAATGCAAAATAAACAGCCTATAGAGCAGGAAGGCATATGTACTCATGGAAGGTGTGGTCCCACCCTTGAAATTCAGATAAATTATCTCCAATTTGTTTATCTGCTGATACGTTTTTGCTGGTCATACTATTGCCTGAAAATCCAAGGAAATTAATTAGCTATCAGTAAATATGCTTGTATCACACTAATTGCATGTCCACTTAACCATATATATACCAACCATGAAGCCTGAGGACAAACTTGCGAGTAAGATGAATAATTGTAATAGAGAAGAATCAGTTAAACATGCTCTACATGTAGGGAAAAAAATATGTGAAGGTGAACTCACATCTTCTTTTCCTTTGTGTTCTTCTTTCTTGTCATGGCAGAATGATTCCATCCAGCAGCAACGACTTCCTGGTGCGGGACCTCGCTGCTGGACGTAGCTATGATCTTTGTGTCCTGGCCGTGTTTGATGACGTCATCACATCGCTGACTGCAACTCGTCCTTTGGGCTGTCTGTCATTTACCACAGACACAGAGTTCAGCCAGTGCCAAGCATTGCACAGCCACTTCTTGGGTGGTACTATGATCATCATCATTGGAGGGATTATTGTTGCTTCTGTGCTTGTTTTTATTATCATCTTAATGATACGATACAAGGTTTACAGCCACCAAGGGGCAGGCCATGGAAAAGCAGCCATCACTGCGACTGCGCCAAGACCGCAGAGCAATGGACAAGGAGGCAGTCAGGTCCAAGTCCTTCCTCGCTCTGCCTCAAAGATGACTGACAGTCATGACGACCAAGTCCTCGGACCGTCCAGGGCAATGTCGCCTAGCAACACTCTGCGAGACACTGTCACGTTGGTCGAGGAGGAGAGCAGTGGACAGAGCCTAATGACAAGGACTGACTCGTCAGCAAACGAGGAGTTGCTCTCACCCACGAAGTCCCGCTTCTCCTCCAGGGTCGCCATTGAGATGAAAATTCGACCGCCATCTGTTGCCAAAGAGCCCACCTCTCCCAAAGAACTGGCAGGTATTAGAGAGCTAGTGGAAAAGATACAGACATAGCAAATTCAAGCAACTGAGCAGAGTTTAGAGAAAGTAAAAGTTGACAGAGTAGGAGTGGGGAAAACGTGGAAAGGAGGGACACAAAGAAATTCGGTCAAACAGGAAAAGCTGGTGGATGAGAAATAGACAATGTGAAATGCAGGGTGTAAAACTGAGTAAGATAATAATGAAGAGAAGAGCATTGTGTGAATGAGAAAATGAGTACGAGAGATCCCATTCTAGTGCACTAGAATGAAAGTAAGAGAGAGACAGAGGGTGAGACAATTCATCAAATTTCAGTCTGTAGGGCTGCAGCAGCAACTCAAGTTGTTTTTAAATCTCTTCTGTGTGATTGCATATTCCTTTTTTCCAAAAAATGAATGGAAAAAAAGTCTTGAATTAACCTTCCTATAGTGAACTGAAAACCTCCCCATGCTCATTTATTTTTGTTTTCAGCTCTTTCCAAATGCCAGACTTCTTCTGTTGAACGCTCAGAAGGGGTACATGCTGACTCAAAGTTTTTAAATTTGTGAAGAAGATGAAGAATGATGCTGCAACTTTGTTGCCAAAATTTTAGTTTTTTTTAGTTTCTGGAAAGCTTGGCTAGACAACAGATAATAACCAAATAAATCTTCATGTTTTTGTGTTAGAGGAGAGAGGGATTTGATAATGCATGTGGGAGTACCTGTCACACATTATTCCAGTTAACACCTCTCACATTAGAGCGCTGCAAACTATTAGTCTTTAAGCACTCCAAGAAAGCCTGCTTGCCTTTAGAAATGACACATCCCAAGTGCTAAAGAGTGAAAAAGCTACTTCAGTACAAAAGAAAGGCTGTATGCACTGGCTTACATTCAATATCAAGCTGGAAAAAGCCCAAGTCACTTATAAAGTTAAATGTGACTTCAATAGCACTGAATGCTAGATCTGTTGGGGGTGGGGGGGGGGGGGGGGGGGGGGTATATAAAAGTTTTGTGTTTTCCTCTTTGTAATAAACATTTATTACAGTGTTAAAGACCCTACAGATAACCAGATTAGTTTAAATACTGTATTGCAGAGAGCGAGAGGAGAAAGGGGGAGACCGTGCAACAGACCATTTTATGTGAATCCAAGAAATGTGTTTTACAGCAGATTCATGAAAAGTCTACTTGAAGAATCTCCAGGATTATCAGAGTCTGGCACACATGTGTTATATAGAAGTAATACACTATACATAATGCAGAAAGTAATCAATGCAGAAACAGCTATTATTAATGAATGTAAAATTATATAAGACAACAACTTGTACTTGTCAACCTTTTCATCTGGTGTAATAGGCATGCAAGCTCATGTGAGCAGCAAAAACACTCAGCAAAAGCTACAGCTAGGTTTATTTATACAGTACTTCATGATGATGTATAATTGAAAGTTTAAAACACACAATCAAAAAGAAGGAATATAAAACAAAGAAATGTAAATAAATAAAGCTGGATTACCTTGGACAGAGGAGGGAAGATGAATGATTAAATATTTAAATGTGCTTGTTTGATCCATAGAAATAAGAAAAAGACATTTTGAAGATATGCATGATCCACATGACGGGTTGAAATTAAGCTTAGTCACGACCAATTTGCTGAACCGAAATTGGTTAAATCCTCAGAACCATTAGTACTACTTGAGCTTTAGGCTTCCATTCACTGTTTTTTTTTTATCTCTGGGCTCTTTGGTCTAATCAACGATCGGCCTCTTGTGCCAGCTTGAAAATACTGTTTTTAGTTTTTACAGCAGTGGCCTTTGGCATGCCATCAGAAAATAGCTTTATTAGACAGTCTGAAAGAAATAGAACGATAGAGAGATAATTTGTCATTGTAATCATTTAATGAAGAGAGTAAATTATCCAAGTAGTGCAAAATACATGATTGCAATAATGCACAAATCTGCTTGATTATAATTCTACTGTAGTTTTCTTAGCATGCAAGATACTGGTGGAAAATTGCTTTTACGTAACAGTCTTTGCCAGCTATTAGATAAAACCTACTTTGTGTAATCAAGAGCACTTCCTTGTTCCAAACTTCTGAAACGACTTGCACATGTTCTCAGAGATTGCTTGAAACCGTCAATGGATCCCTTATAATATAAATCCAGAAAATCATGTGGATATTTGGGGGGAAGTAAAATTTCCCTGTACTAAGCCTACTCCAGTGCATTTCCCCTTTAACACTAATCCATTCAGGAAATGGGGGTTTCATTGGAATGAATAAATGAAGACATCATTTCACATGAGGGGCTTAAAGAGCTGAGTGGAAATACTTTATCAGCGGTTGATATGTCATTCAATTGGCCTCTGTGAATGAGCTGAAATGAGGTGTCATTGAGCCTCATGTTGATAGCAGGGAGGAAACGAGAGATCTGTGCAGAGTATAGGAGCTTAGCCAGCAAAGTGAGGGAGCGCTTTCACCTTCATCAATTTTGACGGTTTGGTTGTCTCTCTTATATTAATACAACAATGTTAGATGTTGCTTTTATCAGAATTCATTGTGTCCAGCATTAACAAAAAATGTACCATTGATATTAATTGGTTTTTGACTTCGGACATTATAGTGCAAAAAATCTCAAGCCACCCACTTGTATTGCCAGGATAATGGGAAATAGGAAATAACGTACATTGAAATACTGTATATGAGGTAAAAAAAAAAAAAAGTTTGCACAATTCTAACAAACATCAAACTCAATATGTGATATGACCACCTTTATTCTTTAACACAGCCTGAACAGTCTTTTTATTTCTTTAAGGAATAGATCTCCAGGATTCTTGAATTTCTTGAATTTTCAGTTCAGTTGCCGTGTAATTAACTGGGACCATTTCTGAACACGCTTCAGTGAACAGTAGGTCTCAGGTCCTGTGTCAGGTCTTTGCTAGATTTCTTCCTATTTCTTAAGGACATGACTTTCTAACACACTTTTTTTTATTTAGGCCTGCCACGTTTGTTGTCTGTTACTTGTTCCATTTTCTTAACTTGTTTAAAGGATACACTGCACAATGTGCTGATAGCACTTTGGAAATAACCTTGTTTGTGCAAAAAATATAATTTTATGCCGGCCTCTGACATATTTTGTTGATTTAACAAAATCCACAAAATGTGTCTCTCTGAAACAAATAATGTTCTTCCCATAATTATGAGTTCCTCTGAAAATGGCCAGGTAAAAGGATTGGATTGAAAGTTAGAGAAAAAGCATTCAATGTTCAAAGACCTTCAGAAAACCTGGAGAACTGCTGGTTAACTTCACTTTAAAACTTTACAAGAAAGTCTGGATCTTTAGAAGCCAAATATGAAGAAATGAGGCTTTGCACAGCTGTGCACCGTACTGTACTCAAACACATTGTTTTAAGCTGTTTTAATTTTTTTAATACTAATAAAGCTTTGACGACAACTTTACACATACAGTTCAGCAAGTGTGCCAGGAGGTTGATAGCCACATTGCGGTTGCAAAGTAGATGAGTTAGGCAGCGCTCATTAAAACTGGTTAGAATTTTGGGAATTGTGAAAGAAAAAAAACCCTTGAATTTTATTTTGTTGCACCATTGAGGTAACACCATATGCATAAACTCAAATATTCCCCCTATAGGCCTAATTAACCTTATCTCAACCTTATCTAACTGAAGTATGCTAGTCAGGGAAGCCTCCAAACAACATTCCAGACTAAAAGACATGCAAATAAACCAATTATTATTGTTTTTATTTTGACATTTTACCCAGGAGGAAAAAGTTACAGTTGGCCTTTTATGTTCTTTGTTTCCTTCCTTTGATTCCAGGATCGTTGGCACTTTGAGGGAAACCTACAGTGAGGGATAATACCCATGTGTTTGTACAAAGGCTGTTGGAGTTTCTCAGGGTGTAACTGTGTCTGTGATGTGTTTCACTGGTTGCTGCATTGCAGAGAAAGGCAACATTGATCTGATCAGAGAGCCACAGTGAGTCAGAGCGCCTGAGGAACAGAGCAACTGACAGATACACAGGAAAACCCCATTAAATGCCCGCAGTTGTGAAAAAAATAAACATGTTTCTTCATGGTAGTTTAATTCTTTAAGACTATTTGCTCTTATATATTCATAGGAATTGAATGCAGTATTTTATTTATTTATTAAATGGATGAGAAGTCCCACGATTATGGCACAAAGACAAAATGTTCAGTGTTGGACTAAAAAAGACACACTTTTAAACATAACAAAGCTACTACTATCTGTGACAACTGTTAATAAAGCTAACCAAATGGGCTTTTCTGGTTGGGAGGCATTAAATGGAAAGATGCACTTACGAGATAAACGTGGTTTTTGAACATTAAAACAATAAACAATATTCTCATAGAAATGTTCAGTATATAAATACTCCATAAATTAATAAAATATAGGCACTTTCAACTTGAAAAATGTAAAACTATCACAGAATTTGAAAATGAATCAAAGAAGAAATGCACATCAGAGATCATTTTAGCAGTCAAGTTGTCACCTTGCTTTTTAGCTCTATGGTACAAGGATGCAGCATGTGGGTTCAGGATTAGAAGCAGCTCTTTAACCTGAATACTAAGTGGGGAATTTTCTATCTGGATTAGTAGTAATTATATGCTTGACACAAACATATTATGATTATGTCAAGCAACGCATTATTAGTTCAATAACAGGCAAACAAACACTGAATGTGTGTGTGTGTTAGAGCACAAACACATAAAGACGCACACATTGTTGGGGGGAAAAAACAGATAAACCATTTCTTTTATGAGATTAAGACTGAACATTTAGGTTAATTTAAGGACAAGAAATCAGGTAACAAATGCAGTGTGCAGTGTCCTTACAAGAGATGGAAAAAATTTGTGTATGTAAGCTCAGGGTCAGTCACTAAATCCCTGCAGGTTTGTGCCTGCATTTGTGTGTGGTTATGTACAAGGTTTATCTGCCTTGAGCCAGTACATATGTTCCCACAAGGTTAGTCAGGATAGAAAAATACTTAAGCACAGCGCAAGGATGTGCGAGTCTGTGTGAAGTGCAAGTGTGTGTTCTCCCCGTGGCCCATCCATGACCCTGTAGCCTGTCTGTCCTCTGTGTATTTTAATCTATCATCACTCCTTTCACTGTCATCCCATATGCCCGGCCTCATTCTTCACTGCCGTCTGTCTCTCTGAATACATCTCTTGGAATCGGCCAGGCCTCTTCCCCTCCCGCTGTTCACAAGTGCTCCCACATGCTTTTCTCTCATCTTCTTTACCCATTTTCCAACTGCCCTGACATTGTTGCTTGTTCTCTCTCTCTCCACTGAATAGATTTTTTTTTTATTTCTTTTGCTGTTTAGCTGTATCTATATCAGTGTTTTTCCTCTGCTTCCTCTTTCTCTCTGTGTCCTTTCACTCATTCGCTGTTTTTGGCTCCGTTTCATTCTCCGTTTCATTCTCCATTTCTCTCCCCCTCTCTCTGTCTGACTCTTGGACGCCTCCAGCAGCAGACGACAGGCGGCCTCGTAGTGTGGAATGGAGGGACTTTAACATCTGAAGGTCTCTCAGCCTCTCAAAGAGATTGCGCCACTACAACACACAGAGTAATGACTGCCACTTTAAATTTTAGCACTCCCTGGTTTTTGTTTTCTCCTGTAGCAAGCAGTTTCTTCATTTCTCTTACCTGTGTCATTATTCCTAACTTGTCTTTCCCTACTGCAGCCTCACGTCTTTGCAGCATGCTGCAATCTGACCCTTTAGCAACTGCAGCTAAATAACAGCAACCACAATTGTGTTTCATTATCTAGTGATTTTGAGTACTGACATTTGAGAGATGTATCCTTGAAATTCCTGCCTCTGCTGTATTATAATGACTGAAAATAGCATCTTAAAATCATAAAAATACCTATAGTTACCTATAGTTAGTCCCTTAGATGACTGATTAGTGCGAATAAATGTGCCCCTGACGATTAGGGCACATTTAATTTAAATAGTGTTTTACTTAATTATCATTTTTAAAGTAAGCACGTTTTGTTTACTGTTTATCATTTTTGAAATTCTGCTGCTTTTCAAAGACCTGTGTGGAAGTAAACTGAAAATGCTCTACATTTCTGGCTACTGGACAAACTTGCCAGTTACTTGAAAAATCTTGTTGAGTAAAGTTATACCACATTTTTGGTTGTTTCGTTTTTTTATTCTATTTCAACAATTCTGAGAAATTATTAGTTATAATCGGTTAATTGTTGACAGCTATGGGAATGTGCACAAATCTTGAGTCATCCCTTATTATTTAATGAACTTTACTTCCCTTAGTTTATGAAAAGTAAGGAAATTATTTGTTGTAACAACCGTTCTTGGCATTAATCTTAATCACTTGAAAGCCTGTGTATTTCCCCTAAATGATGGGACATTTGTAAGGAAAATGCATTTGCGGGTTGATCAGGAGAGTTGAGTTTGTGTGTTGCACCCATGAAAACTTGCCAGATCTTCTCTGACAATGCCAAACAGTGTATTCTGCTACTGACTCTTGTCTTGAGCTTCTGGTGCCCCAGATGGCTTATTGGTGTCTGATTACCAGCACTTGTGAGCATGGACCCTGCTACAACAGTATGGAATCTGCTCCAAGCATACTATATTTGACTAATCTGGATAGGGCCCATGCTATAGGTCAACTGTAAAACTTCAAGCTAATGTTCCACAAAACCAAGTTGCAGCTTTATTTGGAGTGAGCCCTAGGTAAATCCCCCAATTGAAGGGCAAGTTCCATAGAACTGGTGATTTCAGAGACAGGATGCAAAGTGGCTGTCCCAGAAAGAGAACGCCAAAAGAAGACAATTTCTCATCCTGTCAGCAGTTAAGAACTATAGGCAGTCTTCTACAGAATCAAGATTTGCAGAACGATATGGCTGATGGTCTCTACCCAGACAGCAGTACAACAGTAGTTGTTTGGCGTAAACAGGGAACATTTGGAAAGATTTTTGTGTTTTTCCTGGTTTTGGTGTATAATTTGGCATACTTAAGCCTTTTCTCTTTGCTTCTCTTCCGTAAGTATGGCTTCGTGACAATCACCCGTCCACTGAGACCATTTCTAAGAGGCTTCATAGTAGATGGATCAGCTACATAGCAAGATGCATTTTATCAGGGCGTGTGTTGGATCATTGTTGGATTTTCTTTTTCATAAAGATATGACTTCTAGATGCTGTTAATCTGCTGTACATAATCATCTTGTTAGCACAAAAATACTATTTTATGCATGTCAACATGTGCAATCTTTGGCATTTTTTATAGGTTCCACCAATTCCACCAGTTTTCACTTTGCTAAGTTTTCTGTTATGTGTAGACACAACACCGGTTCATCCCTTTAGTTAGATGCCTTTTTATGTTTGAATGTTTTATAGGTCAGTGTTAAGTCCTCTGAAAATGGTAAAATATAGGCACTGGACTGAAAATGAGAGGGAAAAAGGGCAATGTTCAAAGAAAAAGTTTGAATCGCCTCCAGAAAGCCTGGAGAATTATTGCTCAAGACCACATTCAAAAATTACAAGAAAGTCTGGGTACTTGGAAGCAAAATATAAAGAAATAATGGGTGGCTTAAGACTTTTGCATTGTACTGTATAACTATAGAGTGATTCTCAGGATAAATAAGTAGTTGTCTTTCTTACTTTATGCTCCCTTCTTCCTTTCTTCCCGACATTCCTTTCATCTTGTTTCTCCTGGCTGCTGTTTTGCTGAAACTGCTTCTATCCATTATTACGTCTCCTTTCTTTTCTGTTTTAAATTTATAACACCTCTGTCTGTCTGGTTGTGTTTCATCCCTCATACTGTTTTATGATCATCATATACTACCTTTTCCTCTCAAAGAGTGATGGAGGAGAAGAGGTGAGTGGAGTGCAGAATGATGGAGGAGAAAACTGTGGAGATATGCAGTGGTTGTGATGGATGAATACAGTCCGAGGCATTAAAAAGACTGTTCTTCATTATTAAACCGACACAATAAGCACTGGCTGTACATAAATGCTGTTATGAAATATTCTTGCTGACAGATACAGTTAAGAAATGCTCTCCCGACAAACAGACACATTACAAATAACACCTGCAGCAACATACTGCCACAACAAGTACAACCTCATCACTCTCCCAGCTATTGCTCATCTTTGCTTTTTCTTGTCAGCAAACCCTCCTTACGTGGGCATTTATTATATCTCTCGACAAATAGCAGTTGCACCTTAAGATACAAAAGAACACAAGCTACACGCTTTTAATACTAATGTGTACATATTTGTTCTTAAGGGCCATTTTGATATGAAGACATTGCATCCTTTAACCTTTAGAAACACTAAACTGATCCAAACATGATTTGGAGCCTTGTCCTTTTCAAATGTCTGGCTCTAAGCCAGGTGTGATTTTAAAACAAAGACAGCAACAACATAACATTTGAACCTTCACTACCTATAAAAGTAGTTTATGTGTGTTTTACCCTAGGAGGTACTGTCAGAAATTTTTATCAGTAGTTTTTTTTTCTTAAACTTTTAAGTTAAGGCAGCTAAAAAAAAAAGGTCTGCTGGTTCTAGATACCCATTTTTATACCTGCTCTTGTTCTGATAGTAATTTGCTTTTTCCAAATCTTAACACTGTATACCCACGGTTCTATTTTCAAACCTTGTTTTCAATCTTCTTTTCTCTTAGAGCCCTGATGTTGTTGTGTGAAGACTGGATGCTGCCCACTGGGAAAAGCTGGTGAAACCACCTGAAGAATAAAGGCCCTATAGCTTATGTTCCTGTATCTCCTGTTCACTGTACCCATTAATTTGTCGCCATGAATATCACAGGGTTATAGACCTGTAGTCTTCAGTTTACATTCGAGTGCTTCTCCTGGTTCTCATTTCTGGATTGGACAACTGTGTCAAGGCCTGATGTCTGCTTGGTTGCTGATTGGCCAGCTGGTGCAAGATCTGGCTGGCAGTGTGACATACCAATCAGTTTTCATGAAGGAGATTTGTTTTTACTTTATAGCCTCTGCACCAGTGTTGAAGCGGAGACGTATAAAGGGGCATATGGATATGTTTCAACATAAGAATGGACAAAGACTTCGACATGCATGGACAGAAAAGGCCGAACAGTGAGCAAGCAAGATGAATGCATAGACAATCACATTCAGCCTAGGAATACAATGCAATAGACTGCATAAACAGGTAAAAAAAGAGTTTAAAAAAGCTTCTGGAGGGGTCTGTTTTGGGCATGAACATATACAGCTTTCTTGGCTCAAGGCGCTCGCCAGTGTTTATCCCTGTGGAATAAAATAATTCAATTAAATTGAACCAAGCAAAACTGTTCCTGGGCTGAACTGGAGATGGACATTAACTCACCAGACCCTGATTTTTTTTAATAAAAATGTTACCCTTGGAAAAAACAGTACATAGTAAAACTTGAACTGAATTGAAAAACCTGGACCCAACAGGACCTTAACTAGAACTGTACAGTGATCAGAGTTCTGATACTGATTAAACTGTACCAGATTACCAAGGACTGGTTTGGGTCTAGTGTGTGTATTCTGCAGCTCTGGCCTCTATGTCTTCTGCTTTCCACTGGACAGGTGAGGACCTGATGAACCCTTACCAACCTCCCTTACATCTTTCCTCGCCCCCTTAAACAGGTGAGTAATCTGCTAATTAGCTTATTAACCTAGCCAAAGTGGGAGCCAAATGAGAAGTTCTTGAGCCCAAAGATCCAGGCTCATTAATTAGCGTGACATATGGTAGGCCACCAGTAGTCACCTTGGCCATCCACAGTCCTGCCCCTGAGTTTAAGACACACTTAGATTCTACAGTGTCTCCTCCTGTAGTGAGTAGTCTGTAACCTAATGAGGGCAATGCTTTAATGAGTGCCTATCTAATTGCTGTCACCTAGACAATTAGAGAGCTATCCTAGCTAAACGATCTGCTTTCCTAATACTCTCCTATGGCAATATCACAACAGGCGACAGGAAATGCTTCCCCATCCTGTTTGTCTCTTGGTCTTTTACTGTCTGAGTCACTCCTTATCTCATACATATCACTCCCTCTGTCCATCAGATCACTTTTTCCCTTCCCGCCTGAGCCTGTGATTGAATACTGGTGGAGAATATAATATGCTGCAGGAGGATATGGTTATGAGTGAACAGCACAGCCCCGGGGATGGTCTTTGCCTGTATGGGAGGATAGGGGGGTCAATAATATCTGCTTAGTCAGCACAGAAGCTGATGTCTGAAGCTTCAGAACTTATCCAGCGCTCAGCCTAAAAAGAGATCTTCACTTATAGATTGAATTTATCCTCTTATTAGAGGTAATCACAACAATATTTGTTTGTTGTTGTCGTTTTAGAAATCTTGTTCCAGACTTCATAAAGCGATGTTGATCTTTATTTGACAGAAATCTACAAAAGATAAAAAGGCACAAAGAAAGTGCCCCTTTTATCTTAAATGGCTTTAAATGAAAAACAGCAGAGATTAGAATGGTCATGCAGCTTTAGCTCATTGAAAGTATATCTTTCTCCACATAATTTGGCTTTCCCCCTGCCATGTAGTGTCAATGGCACCCACACTGTTTCAAATGAATTTTAATCAAATAGTAGATGTACTGTTATCTGTTTGCCACAGATGGAAACACTGCTTTAATAACTTGCTTATAAGAGATTCATAATTCTACAAAGAGCATTTTATCAACTAGACTTAATTTAACTGATCCAATTATTGTGTTTACACAAAAAAATAGGCAATTTAAGGCCGTGGTGTAATTGCCTATCATAATTTGAGAGCATTTACCTTTGCGTTTAACAAACAATAATTTTCTTTAACAGCAGTTCTGTGCAGAGCACAATCTGATTAGTTGCTTTTGCAGTGGTGTTTATGTAGGGAAATTAGCTCACTGTGAGGGATAGCTCTTGATATCATAAATATCATAAAAAATGGAGAGAAATTGGCTTGATTGTGGGGAAACAGTGCAATAAATACACATAAAATGTTAAATGACCATCCATAGACTTGCCAGCTTAATCAAAATAAGACTTTTTTCCTATTATAAGTAACTATAAGTAGCTTTTTCTCTTAAAATGAGGTAACAAGGGATCTGATATGAGTTGGGGAATAAGATGTGAACAATAGAAACAATAGGAAAGTTAAGAATAAATTAAGAATATGAGAAAGTGTTGACGTTTTTTCTATGGTTTTCTAAGAACGTGCTTGTGCTTTTTTTTTGGGGGGGGGGGTTCCTACAGTAATTACTTAGTCCAGTTTAAGTTTATTTACATCAGAAACTAAATGTAGTTGCAGTTTGAACACAGGATTCAGTAAGTAAAATAAAAACAAGAGAAATTTTTAAAATGTTACAGACATGTAATTACTCCTGTATATAACGTTAAAGGAAATGTGACAGGAAATGTGTGATTTCTGCTGTGTTTTGACTGGGCAGCACAACAAAGATGTTATTTTCTTCTGGTAAGTGATGGTTATGAGATGTTGCAGGGACAACCAGTAATGATGGTGTCTCCAGCTTAAATTTGCAATTCAATTACAAAGTGACACAGACACCTTCATTGTTCATTCAGTAATGGCACCAGCAATGAATCAATCAGTCAGTGTTCTTGGTCTGGCACACAAACACAAGAACCAAAGTGGCTGTTAAGAGTACTTCAATCACAGTTAACAGTTTTTATATACCTATGACCGTAGTAATTGTCTGTGTGCATCTATGTGAACTCACTTTCTATGTGAAAGTGTGATTGCAGAAGTGGTTTAGATATCACAAATTGTTTACACCCGTAAGCATCTCCTCTGACTATTGATGCTGATGATTGTCCGCAGAGAGAGAGAGAGAGAAACAAGACAAAACTGATAAGCGAACATTTCTCTTCTTTTATCTTCCAACTAGCCTTTAGCGCCTTTGGCTGAAGCTCTTTTTATTTTGTACATTCACATTAAATCTTTGCCAACTTGTTAGTGTGTGATGAACTACAGAAATTGATTCATTCCATTGTAATTGTTGCAATGACATAAAGGGTATTGATGTCATTCCGGCTTTTGTGAAAAGCCAAATGTTGCACACTAGCAACACTGACACTAGCAAACTCAGCTCTGATCATAATAATTAACAATTAGCACGCTGTTATTAAACACAAAGTGATTGATTTTTGTAATGACCTCTTCAGACTGCACAGCATTATCTCAAAAGTGCATTGGTTGGTCTTTTGCATTGTTACATAATGCAACATGATTGATAACAAATTTATGTAATTCGTTAACTGACGTGTCAAACTGATTTATGACATTGTTTTTTCTCATGTGACAGGGGTTCACATAATCCTTAACGTTTAATGTTAATGACCTCAGTTTGGTTTATCATCCTACATGAATATAGTGCTTATCCCTTCCACGACAAGATCGTTCAGCTGGGGGAAGAAACAAAGAAAAAAACATTATCTTCACTAATAAAAACGATGGCCATTTTTTTTACCTTCCATTCTGTAAGTTGTTAAAGTGAATGACGGTTTCTGCAAATGAAAGACATTATTTTATGTTTAAAGTTAAGCTCAGGTCATTATAGCATGCTAAGATCCTATTTTTGTGCATTAATTATAATCTCTATGCGAAAAAAAGGCATATTGATCAGTTTAAGCATGTCAAAAATGGTAGAAAATCATCATCATCAAAATTATTATATTTGATTTATTTGTACAAGTGAATGAGGTCTCTGTCAGTTACACTTACATATCTAAAAACAGCTGTTCAAGATATTAGAAAAGGAAAATACACAAAATTAATACACAAAATGTCTACGCTGTGAGCATGGAGTGTGTGTCTGTGTGTGTGTGTGTGTGTGTGTGTACTACTGTGGTGTCTGATCCATAATGATATAAGTAGAGAATCCTACAAGAGCATGTCCTAACAGTGAGAGAAGCTCACATGTACCAGAGGGAGAATAATGTGAAAATGTAGGAAAGAAATGCTAACACCAGCAGGAAATGCGGGCTCCGTGAGATAATTCAAAATATCCATGCATGCTTTTCCACTATAGGCTAATGTGGTGTTCTGGTATACACAAGTGCTTCAGGCACGATTTTATCCTGCCAGTAAGGCTTGTTGAACTGGACTGTTAGGTAGAAGAGTGAAATGAGAAGGAGAATCTGAGGATGATAAGAAGCTACGTAAATGAAGATTTTGTAGAGCAGAAAGGAGAAAAACAGTTTGAAAAAGAAGAGGAGAGAAGAGAGGACGTGACGGCGATGGGCAGGAGTGAAATAGGAGGAGAACGAAAGGAGAAAGAATACACAGAAGACAGGAGAACAGCAAGTGGGATGTGTGGAGGATTATGCAGTGTCTATTGAGATACAGCTGTATTGTGCTATAAGGGTGTCTTTGGTTACTCAGAAAGAAAAAAAATGATAGTATGAATCACAGATGACAATGCATACACACAATGCATGTTTATTTTTAAGCGTGTTTATTGTATGATGCCTCTTCTAGATGGCAAATGAAAGATCTTGTTGCAAGGCAGATGATGTGCACAGATGAACAAATGTGTGAACACGTGGACACACATTCAGCAAGACGAGATATTCCTATGGAAACGTCATGTCACGTGCAGTGGATATGTGCATCTATTTTAACGAGTACATTCTGAGCATGTTTCATTCTTTGTGTGATGTTATAACATGCATTTTCACTAACGTACGAGGCATATTATAGGTGTTTCCCCCCCCCAAGAAAACACTCATCTTTATTTTTCCTAGTTTTAATTGGGACTGTTTTTTCTGTCACAAGTGCACCATGAGGAGATATTTTTGTGTTGGGCAAAATATAGTTTGTGTTTCGCTCTCGCGTTGCCAGCGTTCAACTGCACCGTGAGCCAGCATCTGCTTTTCCTTAAATCAACTTCTATTTCATAGCCGGCAAGAGCCAGGACGTAACCGACACCATAAACAAACTTCAAACCTCGACTTCAATGTACTGAACTAATGGCCGCGTCTTCAGAAGAAATTCTAATGTATTATTGCTACAGAAGCCAGTATTAGACAAAATTAAATGTGGAAGGTAAAGTGGCTGCAACTAGCTCAACATAGTATCTTATTAGTTTCTCGGTAGAAGCAGTTTACTGCAACTAGCTCAACGTAGTGTCTTATTAGTTTCTCGGTAGAAGCAGTTTATTTAACACACTGGGATTCAGCCTCAACTTATGTTGTTAGTATCTCGCGCCAAAAACCAGACACCGACAAATTTACTGTGAAAATACATGTGACTCAGTGAACAGATTAATTTGGAAAGCCCAATATGCACATTTGGTATTTATAATACAACAGGCTGTGCTTACCTTTTTATATTTGGACCGGTCCTCTGTTCACCTCGCCTCACGATCTCACCAAAGGCCAAATCTGCCCCTCCTCAGCACACCAAAGATCCGGGTCACACGGCACCAAGTTGTTGAAATCTCCCAATTCTTTGAATCTTTGGGCTGAAGGAAGGACAATACTCGGTGTATTTATGCTCAATCAACAATCATTTATTTCCATACAATTCAACACTTAAGAGCATAAGAACCATCATGATGGGGAGACATGCCTGAAGAGGGTCACAGCAAGTCTCAAAATGGTGACGGGTTGCTCAGCTTTTTATAGTCTCTAGTGGCCCCCATCTAGTCGTAAAAGCCAAAACATCACATTCTTTCTCTGTTACAGCGCCTAAGTTATGACCTCGGCAGTTGTTTCTCTGCTTTCTGTAAGGTGGGGGTATGGAATGTGGTCTGTCTATCTCCCCTGTCTTAGACACAGAGTCTCCTGCTTACAATCTTCTCTTCATGATTCAACAATTAAGCATGTAACACATTCACAGCAGATCAAGGATACAGAGTGATGCACACTTGTCTAATAAACTAATAAGTGAATATGTTCTTTTAACTCAAAAGTATAACGAGAACTAAACTACATACAGCTCACACAGCAGTATTCTAATTCAACTACTTTGATTACATATATATAAGGTAACATATAATAACAGAATAATCTAATACAATGAATTCCCCCCCTTTTTTTAAAGATATTTTAGGTGAATGGTTCACATTGCTATCAAATATGTAAAATCAAGGCATGTGGAAGTGGAGAGATACATAAACAGTTAATAAGTACCAAGGGTTTTAACGTCATACTCCAAAAAATTAAATATATATCTTATAACTTTTCCCCCAATCACACATCTCCAGAGCTTGGTCAACAGCCCCTTGGCAACCTCCAGCAGCTAGAGGAAAATGCATATTCCCTGACCTCAGTCACCCAACTAATAGATAGCCAGCAACCTAGTTGGTGGCATCAAGAAGTTGTAGAAGGAGTAATTTGCAAATTATTGTTTTGGTCACTCCCAGATTGCTTTGGTCGCCTGTAGTGTGAATGGAACAAGCCTATTTGACTGCAAACAGTCCCTAGATAGATTTTTGGTGCATCTTCTCACACCTCTTTGCACCTAAAGTCAGCTTTCCAGCAATACACATTTTTCCCTATCAACCTTTGGTTGTCACCAAGGTTCATCACTTACAAGGACTTGGATGAAAGCTTGATAATTAAGTTCTGTGAGCCAAGAGTTTTACAATGGCACTTTTTTATTAAAAATATAAAACGCTGGATTCTTATGAGATTATTTATTGCATTTGAAGTGCTAAATAATGAGAAGGGCAGTACTGCTGCAGTCAGGTGACAATGAATTGGAGTAGCTCTAGAATATATTTGAAGGATCCCAAAAGTGAGAGTGGTGTTATCAGATGTCTTTCCACAAATCATAATATTTGATAAACTGTAATTTTAAACTGTAAAACTAATAATAATTTAAGTGTTTAATGTGGTTAGAAATTTTAAATCTTGAGCATTTTTAATGCCTAAATCCATATTGGTCATAATTCACGAGCTCTTTCTCAATAGAAGGATTAAAGCTCTGGAAAGAAGTATAGCTCTTTTCAGGAAGTTAAATAGAGAGTAAGCAGTTGGGCTTATCTGACAAAACTGTAACCAAAATGGAAAAAAAATAAACATTTTGAAAGAACATGCAACATCACAGGTCTGTGTCAATAAATTGGGATGAAAGATTGGCTTCAGCACTTTTCCTTTCAGAAGCTCATTGTGCCACAGTGTGTGGAGTGTAGAGGCAAGGACCCAGATGCACAATACAAAGGTTCAACAAAAATCAAGAATAAATGGCTAAAAAAAAAAGTCTAATAAACAAACTCTAAAGGGTAACAAGCAGATATTAAAAAAAACTGCCATAGACAGACAAAGAGGGAGACAGGACTACTTATACACTGAGGGCTGATGAGGGAATGACAGGAGGGGAATTACACAGAGGTGAAAGTAATTAACAACACAGAGTTAAAAGAAACTACAGATGACTAATGTTCTACTTTAGCACATCAGTCATTTACAGTGCGTTATCCGAGGGAAAATCACCAGTCAGCTTTTGTGAACTTGGATGATTTGTCTTTTTACTAATATTCACCTAAGGTGGTTAGACAGACATGCTTAGAAAGATACAGATATCGAATTATATGTCCCAGTGAAGTACACCAGACCTCCACAGATTGCTAGCAGAGCTGGTGAATATGTTTAGATGAAGAAGTGAATGATGAAAAAAAGATGTGTATTGTCCGATGAGACTTCAGAGGCTAAATAAGTTTGCTCTCTGCTTACTTACTCCCTGATGCCACCACCAACCAGTCAAGCTGCAGCTTACATCTGTCCAGACTGATATACATAAATTAAAGCAAAATGCAATAAGTTGACACCAAACATCTGAACAGCTTTGACTTATGGTCACAATCCACCCCCTCTGTTCCCAACAAATAATGGTAAACAAATGTGTTCTTGCAGAAAATTAGAGTGTTGACTTGGTCTTTGTCCTTTTCGAATAGAAAATGAAAAATCATTAAAATGTGTTTTCTCACTCTGACTTCCCAATTCTGATCTGTTCACCCGTGAGTCAAAGTGAAGGTAAATGTGCCAGATGTGATAACATTTCCTCTCTGTGTTCCTGAGAGATTTGCAAGAACGAGACAGATGTGTCACGTTGACCTTGATCTTTAACTGACAGCGCCTAATTATTTCTTTCTTGAGTCTAAGTCAACATTTGTACCAAATTCTGAAAAAATAGATAAGTTTAATAATTCAGGGCATTCACCAGACATTTCATTCATGAGAACATTTGAATATAGCTGACCACCTAAATACATATTCCCACTAGTGGCTGCTGTCAGGCCAGCGTCAGCATTGGTTGGTTCATCATTTCTCTTAGCTTGGCTAACTGCCCGTTTGGCCAGTTGCCCGTATCATCCTGACCTCTGGTTTTACATGCTGTGCCCTGCAGTTTCCTAGACCATCTCTTCGTCAATTAAACCAAAAGAGATGCAAGTTTTTAATAGTATAGAAAATGAAATTTTTACATTTACAAATATATTAAGGTGATGCCAAGAAGAGGTCCTTCATTGAATATAACAACTATTCAGTTTTTTTTTTTTTTACCAATAATTCCATGACACGTGCAGGACAATGTTCCTGTTCAGAAATGGCTTAAAATAGGAGCCCGCTCTAAGCATATGCCAGATGTGCTAGACAGAACAAGCCTAATCCATGGCCCCACCTTCAAACTCACAGAACCTGAAAGATCTACTGCCAGCACTCTATGAGACACCACGGGACATACCCAGAGGTCCTGTGTTCATTTTAATATCGCAGCTAACTGGTGCATGCGTCATTCAGTTCAAAACGTTTGCATTTTAGCCTGTTGTATTCCTGGGAGCAAGGTCTGTGAGTAGTAAACTATTCCTCAGATAACAAAATTAATCTTTCTGGGCCACGTTCAGTACTAAAATCATTTTTAGGACTGGGCTGCAGAATGTTAAAAGCCATTGTTTTTCTTGTTTTGTGTGGGTGGTTTTCATGCAACATCTGAGCACCAGCAGGATTTGTTATGCAAAAGAGATTGCTCTAAATGCTCCAGTGTCCGTTTGTGAAGGTCAGTAGCATAATCAGCCATTTAAAAGCATTGCTGTCAATTTGTGTCGACAGCCTACCACCACAATCACATCAAACCAAGTGATTTTTGGAATATGAATTTCAGAGCTAAAAATAAGCAAAGCAGTAATTTTACCTTCACCTGGTCCCCGCTTATAAATATTACTGTAGCGCTCAGCAATCGTGGCAGAGTTTCACCATTTATCGACAACACTATTTAAATCTGCTGGATGGATTTGTTGGCAGTGGGCATTTTTTTGTTTTGTTTTTATCTGCCGTATACAGCACAACGCTGCACTCAGGACAGCCGAATAATCGTTAATTGGCACTGAGAGCCTGTGATTCGCATGTGGGAGCAGTGATTATATTTATAGCCATGTTAAAAATCAAACATGATAGCAAGTGAAACTGGCTGACATTTAGTGATACACGGACTTGTAAAAGTCAACTGTGTTTCATCAGAGGAACGTGTATGCACATGAGAGAGAGAGAGAGCACGAGTGAGAGAGAGACAATCCCTATAATAGCAGTAGCTGGAAAAAGGAAAACGATAATTGAATGCTGCAAATTTGCTGCTCAGCATTACTTGATTACTTGATATAGAACATATAATTATATATGTCCTGTGTATAAAAAGAATCTTCTCTCTCTCTCTCCCTCCCGCCCTCTAGTAACGCACAAAAGCTGTACCTGTATTTCATCAGCAGGCCACAGCTCTGTTTGATGTATGGTGCACCTTCAGGATGCATTTGGGGGGAGTGGGTCGGGGACAGAAACAAACTAATATGTTAGTGCTTTTCAGAAGGTTACAAAATGGCAACTCAAAACATAAAACACCTTGATCAATTTCCATGTAATTAGCTACAGCTTTGCATTTTTCTTCCCGATAAATGAAATTCTGCATGGCTGTAATTGCTCTAGTACATAGAGTAAGATAAAGTATAGCGAATGCAGATTAATTGCTTTTCTATGACTATACTCACAGAAATTAGAAATTCAATACATTTTAATACAGTGTGACATTAATTAACTTCGTCACCTATAGTTGATAATTCAACTTTCATTTCAAGCATTTAAACACAGTAGTCAGGATAATGCATGCAATGTGTTTGTCTGAATGCAGAGTGACGATAAAAAAAAAAAACAAGAGACCATCTGTGATGCTAACGAGCACCCATGTTTGAAAATCTAATGTTACATACTAGAAAACTGTTATACACCTGATAAAGACGTTGATGGGGAGTTATCGGGGCAACCGGGCTTATGAATACCTGCAAAATGATTAAAACACATCTTTGCAGTTGTTCCTGCAGCAGGAGGTGTCACCGAGGCTACGCACACGCACATTTGCCAGGCTGTTGTGGCAGGAATTCGGTGGTATAAAAAGCATTTGCACATCTATCAACTAGACAGACTTTAAGTTAGAACCCTTGCATTTATCTTTTAGAAGAAAATAATTTGCTCATGCAGGCAGAAGAGAAACTCCCATCGTTAGATTGATTTCTTGTGCTTGTCTTAGGAAGGATAGGTGTGGATGGTGTTGGAGGGTCAGTCTTTCAGGTGTTCACAAAGAGCACAATATGGCCCTATTGGTGTGCACAGTAACTTATTAGGTGTCTAACCTGTTGCTCGTTGCTTGTGGCATTGTCACCCATGTGTTACACACACCAACCACCGGTCCAGTCGGTCACCCCTTTTCCATATTTATTTATGTATTTATTTTTAAGCATCACCATTAAATCGTCTCTTTCCTACACTCCAATCAATGAGCACCAGGTTCCCCCACATGGAATACTTACAGTGTGACCACTACTGTAATCATTTTAGCATGCTAACATTACAGTACTAATGAGGCCAGTTTTACAAAGAGTATGATGCCTTTGTTCACATTTTCTCAATAAATCTATAGTCATTTAATACTGTATTGCGCACATATTCATTCTGTTTAAACAGGGGATTATGAGGCCCCATTATGTAATTTTGTAGCTGTTGTCACATTAGGGGCTTTTGAAACGCACATTAATATTAAATAACTATTTTGCAGGTTTAACAGCTGTACGTGATAAGTTGACTGCACAAAGTTGAGGTTTATCATTGTTATCACGTCAAACACTTGATTTTCCATGTGCTCTAGAGCACTGAAAGTGACAAAGCTGTCTAGTTTGTGGTGATTGTATTAACACTAACCTAGTTGCTAGTTTGTCTCTTTTTATGGGAACAAGGCACAACCAACCCATGCGGGATGCAGATGTGTTCTCACTGGGGCTGCACAGGAAATACCTCTTTTAAGAGCTCTCTTCAATTTGAAGTGTAATCGTCTGTGGATTTGGCTTGATCTAATCCGCAGAGATGTAACTGACAGAAGAAATGAAAAATAAAAAGTGGTCAAATCCCTGTGGCCTTTTAGAAAAAATCTTTTTATACACAAACAAAAACACATTTCAGATATGTTGCCCCTGACACAATAAGAACAGCTGTTATTCAGATAAAAGGCACATTTCCTTTAGCTTTAGGCTAAAAGTATGGCTGCTGTGCATATCAGGTGGTAACAAAGCGTGTCTTGTGGTGAGGAAATAAGTAGGACAAGTCATTTTAAACCCTCGTATATTTGAAATTTTAAAACAATTCTGGGTCTATATTCCAAACTAATTTCTTTCTCTTTTTGTCTTTCAGACCCAGTGACCAGAAGGAAAGCCGCATGTCTGAAGTCCAGAAAGACAAATTAATGGTTAAGAGAAAACAAGCCAAGTAGCAGGGTTCCAAATCATGAGTCATTATTGATATCATCCAAGATTTTTATCCGAAACATCATCAACCTTAACCTTCATCACAGAATAAGTTTACAAGAGTTCTAAAAGAGTTCTGCACTACAAATCAGAATAGTTTAATGTGAAGAAAAATGCTGTATGACTGTATATTACTGCACAACTTACATTGCTAATAGCTCAGCTGTTGTCATCTAGGCCTTGCACATCTCCATTATCTCTTTCATTATTACCACAGTGGAGTGCATTTACGTGCACACGGCATGAGCGATAACAGGCCACATCTCACCTAATGTTCTATCTGTGAGGAGTTCAATCTTCATGTGTCTGGCAGATATCCCTTTATATTAATCATCAGAATATTCCAGGTGCTTGTTACTAGCATCTCCTTACCATTTTCGTGCTTTGACTCTGGTTTGTGAAAAAGGGATATGTGATATATACGGCATCACGGATATGCATTATTCATATCTGTGCATGGAATTGCACTCCCAGCCATTCCATAATGATTATCGTCATGATTACAGCTCCCTGCAGATCGGTAGAAGACCAGGAACTAGATGGAGAACCTCAAAACTTTTGACCTATTCCAGAAGCAACACATCCCACGCCCCACCCAAAAAAATAAAAACACATTGTCTTCACTTTTCCCCTTCCTGTATTCCTCTTACTTTTTTCTTTGGGCTTTATCTTTTGTATGTGTACATAAAGCAATTTCAAATCTTATAGTTTTGTACATGTAATTTTTATGGTGTGTGGATATTTTCTAATAAAATTAAACAAAAATGGATGACCTTCTCCAGACTGGCCACTCTGAGTATTTGATTTTTTTGTTGTAGCTGTAGTTGTTAACTAAAACTAAAATGAACCTTAAAAAACTAAAACTAACATTTTTAGGGCATGCTGCACACCTGCACATATGATGGCATATTATGTTTTAAATCTATTTAGTAATATCATTTACAAAATGAACATCTACTGATTGAAAATATGAGATAATTAGGAAATATTCTGTTAGATTAAAAGTAAAATAAAGGGGGGATTAGAGTTACATCCTTTACATACAGACCCCTCATTTTTGACAGTACAGCGTTATTTTATTCAGTCTTAGATGGAGCTTTCTGTTATTCTCCATTCACACGTAATCATAACAGGTGGAGGGAGCTATAGTACTTTGACATATATGCAAGAGACCTGCTGGGCAGTGTAAACAGTGTTTGTGCGAGTCTGTGTGTTTGTGTGTGTGCTGTTTAATGCAGCAGCAGCTGTCCTTCTCTTGTCACTCGCTCTCATTTCTGGGCTGAGAATATAATACTACTACCTGTTTATTCAACCAATCAATTTTTTATTCACTTATCCAATAATTCAGGGTCACCGAGGGGGGCTGGAGCTTAACCCAGCTTTTCACTGAGCAAAAAGCAATAGTACTACTATACTATTACACTAATTAAAGCAATTGCATGAAATTCAGGAGTGCGGTATGTTAGAGCTCACATTGAATGTCAACGATTGCTGTTGGGACCAGGGTTTTGTTTCAGACGTGGCGTAGACAGATTCACGATTCGATTCTCCTGTCAGCTGAGTTCAGAGGAAAAAGCAAAGGGAGAAAAAGAAATTTCAGATGCCTTCAGATCAACACTCATCAGTGTTTAAATCTTCACAAAGAAGCACTTCTGAGTAGAGGAATGCTTCATGTATTAAATTATAGTGTTTGTGATGTCCGAAATGAAAAATCAGCAAAGCTTTGGTAGGAAATTCTAATCAAATTTATCCATATTTATTCACATTATTTTTTGCATATGCTGACAGATGGATTAATCCAACATGGGGACTAATACACTAACACACTGTATTATACTAGAGCATTACAACCTTCAAAAGGGAGGTGACCATTTGCAAAAAGTGAAGTGCTGTGCGTTTCTCCATCCCACTTATTGCTTCCTGTTACCATGCTATATATCTGTCTGCTTTTCTCCTCTCCCTCCTCACCCATTATCTCCTCCCTTCATCTATTCACCTCAGTCACCACTGCTTTTCTCCCTCATACTGCACTGTCCCAACTTTCAGGCCACACATCTCTCCATCTCTCCCCTGCTCTGTTTTCCCTCTCATATGTAATACCCAGTCTGATCTCTACAACTCCATTCTGCTCCCCTGATCTACTCCATTTCTCAGTTCTCTGCTCCGTAGTTCTTGGCAGGCAGCCATCGCCAGATCAGCTCTTCAACATCCTTGTCTCCCCCTTCTCCTTTACTCTCATCACCACCTGTTAACTCTATTTCCTGTCCATTCCATATTTTTTTGTCTTTATTCATAAGGCATAAAGACTTACAATGGATGAAGTTTAATGAAGGTTAAAGAAAAATATATCCGTACTACTAGATTTACAGAAGGGAACAAAGGGCCAAAAGAGGGGGTAAAAAGATGTCATCCTGTATGTTATGAGAGGCTCTAGAAAATGTAGAACCTGGAGTCTCCTTTTGAGAAAGCACCCAATATTAAACTGGGATTCATGTTTCACTCTTGGAGTTTTACAGCAGGAAGCGAATGTGATTAAAACGGGAAATCAGCAGAGTAGAACAACGCAATACAAAACAAAATCAAAACCATCCTAAGAGTCATTATCATCACGAAGAATTAATTATTTATAAACGGTCACTTTTGCATGTGTACATGTTCAAAAGTTTTCCTGAAAGGAGTATGAATAAAACAAGAGGCATTTAAGATGACAACACCCCATCACAATTACCAGGATACTGTATAATAAATGTAATAAGTTGTGTTGCCGAATTCATTAATCAAAGCAGATACTCATGTCAACATTCTTGGGAAAGTATTAAGCTAAACTGTATCTTACACTGAATAGTCCTAGTGCTTTCAGGAAAATTATTTTTACATTTATTAATATGTAAATCAATTCAGCAAGGCACTCCAAATTTAATCAGACCATCTTCTCTACAGGGGCCAGACTTAGTGTACATGTTGAATTCTTGTCATGTTCTCAAGTTAATGTTCACACAAAGTAAAGTAAAACAAAAGTGTGCACACAGATATGTGTCAGCACGATGGAATTAAGAAGAAGAAGAAATACAAAGAGCAGGAACTTTTATCGTGGTGTCCTGGGCAGGTCGCGAAATTATCAGCATAGCCGCAGTGAGTGTTTCTTTCTAGTGCTTGTTAAATCTCAACCTTGAAAAGTAGGGAAAAAATCTAATTATAATTTTAATAGGTTAGAAGATATACCACAGAGAGCCTTGAAAATCCTCTTACAAATGCAACACCAAGTCATATTAGTAGATAATGTGCATCTGAAAAACACCCACATAAATATTAATAAGTTTGTACTGGACCTTTCAAAGGAATTGTACAAGGTGCTGTAGGGTATAATAGAAACAGTACAGGAAAGGTCCATAAACAACCTTAGATCCTCATGTCTCACATCTGTGGGCCTGAATGATAGAAAATCAGAAAGGAAAGACATTCAGAGAAAGGTTTGCATATGAATGAGGGTTTGTTAAAAATGTATTTTTAAAGGTTGTTAATATTTATTTTCTTTATTATTTACTTTATGTACCATCACTACTTGTGTGGCTGAATGATTTAACTGTGAAACCTCTTTTTCCCCCAGACTGCCTGCACACTCAGTGGCTTGATGTTTTGAGTTTCTTTTTGAATATATTTTCCCTTCTTGATCTAGTCTCAGTGGACTGATACAAGAAATGCTGGAAAAGAAAGCATCGGAGGACATGTGGCCAACATCCTAAGCTAGATTTAAACCCACGACATCTGGTGGAATCTCATTTGCAAGTGTTAAACATCCCCTCCTCATTCACACTTGGGGCATCCATTGTTACACCTGGATGTGTTTTGCCTGTGAGGACTCCCTTCTCTCCCGTGCAGTCTACACAGGAAACAAGCAGGCCAAATCAGTGTTGCCCATTATTTTTCTGGATTTTCCACATAAAGAAAACTTAGATGGTTTTGCACTCGCAGAGGCACAAACTAGCAAAACTGCTAGGACAGCACATCTGTCAAGCCCTACATATGGTCATCATTTTGTGCTTATAATTAGTCTTGTAACCTAAAACAAAGGACTAAGCTTATGTAATAAAAACAAAGTCAATGAGAAAAGCAACACTTGATTATTTGTCCTGATTACTTTTAAGTAAGGACGCATCATTATACACTAGTAATAATAATAATGATAATAATATGTTCATTATAGTAGTGTTTACAGTGGCAGCTAAACTGAACTTCCATATAGTCAGGATGCTAAAGTGTGTGCTTTTTAAAGAATGTATTTTTGGTTACAATCATAGGTCTTATGGCTTAATGAGAGTGTGTTTATGTAACCAAAGCATTTTGTATTGGCCCACCATTAATTTTTTTTGAGCTATGATTGCCTGTATAGCTGTTTACTTCCTAGTGCTGTAATATAAAATAGCCATAACACGCATGTTTCCAGGTGATAAGCCACAGCATCATCCAATCCAGTCCATCCCAACTGTAAAGCACCTTAAAAGCAACATAGCTGGAAATAAAATTAAATACAAAAACACATATTAACAATAAATAAATAAATAAATAAATAACGCATGTAAATAAAACATTTACAATAAAAAAAACAAGAAGAATTAATACATAATATTTACACTGTTACCTTCAAGCAGTAAAGAAAGCTGGTGGACATAAGGTAGCATTTATTCCAACTTCATAACATCCTAATAATGTCCAAATATGTTAAAACATCAATCAATACACAATTAACTTGAGGTTACTACAGGTAATGAAAATCCCAATACAGAGATGTTGCTGTTTTATTACCTAGAGATTATTATATTGTTACCAGTATGTAACTATACTCGTATTAATGTGCTTAGCCAGCTGTATGTCTGTTTCCACGTTATTAAAAAGTTGCTACCCAAATAAAGCTTCAATTAGTATTACCTTACTAACCATTGGTGATACAATGTATAAGTTGGTTGTTAATTTAGTAATTATTACCCTCTTCTTTACACCTTATTACCAGATAGTTTTAGATAGTACTGCAAATCCTTGTTTAAGAGTGTTATAGTCTCTTATGACGCTCTTTGAGAGCCTATTTCAAACATCTATTCTAGGATCTAATCTTTGCTCCTGCAAAGACTTTTTCAGCAAGGTCCACAATAAATGTTATTTTTGTAGTCCATACATATCCGTTGCAAATTACATTTTGGATTTCGTTCTTTATAGACATTCATTGGCAAAGTATCATCAGAGTGGTGCCAACAACACACATAGGTTTGATATTCCTATTTTCTATGCAAAAATAGACGTTTTCTGCCAGAATGCCAATAACTAGCTTTGCACTGCCTTATTTGAACAACCCCCTACCTATTTTCTTCCTGTCTTCCCACCTGTGTACCATGCGTTCAGTGCTTGGCACCAAAATACCACATATATGCACAAATTTCATGGAAGAATAAACTGTCAGGACACTGCTGAAACTGCTCAACGCTAACATTTACTAAACCTTCTACCATCTGTTTGAATTATCATAAATTACACAGGGCTTGAAATTAGAAGGAAACTGCGAGAGAGTCCTTCAGACTTCTGACTTGTTATCAGAATCAGAATCAGAATGGGTTTATTGCCAGATGTTGAGGTTTACAACATTAGGAAATTGCTGTGGTGCTTCAGTGCAGACAATAAGAATTAAAGTGCTATGTAGAAAGAAAGATATGTGCATGAGATATACATGAGATATATACATGAGAATAAGAATTATGAGTGCTACGTAGAAAGATATATACATGAGTGCAGGTGGTGATCAGTGCCAAACATGAAATGATGCAGTGACACAGCGTAGGGTCATGTGTTAGTGGCGGGGACAATCATGTGGTTATTGTTCATGTGTCCAACAGCAGAGGGGAAGAAACTGTTGTGGTCAGGTCGCTGTGAATGGACCGGAGCCTCCTGCCTGAGGGGAGCAGGTCAAAACAGACTGTGTCCAGGGTGAGAAGGGTCAGCTGAGATCCGAGCTGCACGCCGCAGTGTCCTGGAGGTGTACAGGTCCTGCAGAGATGGGAGTCTGCAGCCAATCACCTTCTCAGCAGAGCGCACAACACGCTGCAGTCTCTGTTTGTCCCTGATAGTGGCTCCAGCGTACCACACGGTGATGGAGGAGGTGAGGATGGACTCGATGATTGCAGTGTAGAATTGCATCATCGTCCGTGTTGGCAGGTTCAATTTCTTCAGCTGCCTCAGGAAGTACATCCTCTGCTGGGCTTTCTTGATGACGGAGGTGATGGTGGGCTCCCACTTCAGGTCCTGGGTGATGGTGGTACCCAGGAAGCGGAATGAGTCCACAGAGGTGATGGGGGTGTTATCTGCTTTATGTCTTTACTTTGAGTGGCGGTAATAACGCTGGCTTTAATTTTTTTACATAGTTGTTAAAAGTATAATAAAATGCACACAGTATAGAAGACAATCAATGACTAGAGGCTTTGAGCTCTTGGTCATTTGCATTTATTGTATGCAAATAATCTCCTAGCCAAATTATTTAACAGATTATAAAAATAATACTTTCCATTACCATGGATTATTCTTTTTCCCTATTAGATTATTTACACTTTAATTCTTTAAAGTGCTTTCAACAAAGGCTAAAACTGTTGAAATCATGGACCATGTTTGCACGGAGGATTTCTCATCCTCTCATGCTTTAGCTGCATCAAGGACTTCAGCCTTTTGTCTACGTTTCACGATTCCAAACAATGAGGATGAACTAACATGGCAACGAGTGGTAAATACTTCAGATGTCTCCATAGTAACAGAGCATTAAATGGTGACGGGTTGACATTGTGCCATTTCAGTTTTTATACCAAATGCACTCCCCCTCTTTGCCCCTTCATGCCAGTGGTCCGCCACGTGACGCAGATCACACATCACACAGAGGCTGCCTCTCACAGTGGAGGGAAGTCAACACTCCACTGAAATGAAGTTCAACTAATGGTACTCCCTGCACAAGCCAAGCAACCGAGCCACCGCTGGATGGATTTGTTGAACACTCAGTAGATTCCCAACTTAAACTGTGGGCACACAAAAAGGAGAATTTGTATTATTTTTTCCTAGCAACCTTATAAAAAATACAAGAACAAAAGAAGTTTCCAAAATGAACATAAATCGACATTAAATGTTTTGTTGACATATTTCCCAACATCAAGCTGGGGTTGTGTTAAAAAAAATCATTATAAATATTATAAAAAATATTATAATTTAAAGAATCCGAGACCTTTGCACATTCACAGACTTCCCTAATAAATACCTGTTTATGTGGAGGAATGAGCATATGTATGGGCTTTATGCATGCACATCATTTATGCACCCTGCCCCATGTGTCCTTGTGTTTCATAACGACTCGAGCTATAAACGTGACAGAATGACTCACTGGATGAATAAAATGTCTTTCCATCTACCTGCCTGCATTTCACCTGGGTCAGGCTGGTGGTTTAGTCACTGAATGAATTAAGGCTAAATAGGTGGTTTTGTTCTTGCTAAACAGATTATGAATAACTCTGAATGTGTCATTGTCTGATTTTCTGTTTTTTTTTTTTAATTTACAAACTCCACAGTGTCTACAGTTAAACCATAATTAAAGTGGAAATGGACTTTAAAGAGGATATCTACTTGCTAAGCAAAAAGAGCAGGGGTGATGTAGGCAATTGTTTGTAATCAGCAGAGCTCAGTATTTATAATAAGAGCACCTCATGGTGTTTTTCGTTTAATCTTCTGCAGACAACCATCAGATGTGTTTTAATGAGGACAGCTCACGGTGCAAGATAACTGAAAACTCAGCTCTCCCCTGGTTTTAGCTTAGCTTGGATGCGCACCACAAGATCTCATCAAGTTTAGTTCAACTAATTAAACCCAAAGTTACCATACTCTCCCAGCCCAAATTTTACAGATGAGGGAGCTGCTGTGAGAAAAACCACAAAGGAAAAACATTGATATGGTTGGACTCTGAAAATATTTTCTGAATTTGTATGCATATGACTCCTTAATTGGGGCTAAATCTAGTCAAAGTATGCAGTGTTTGTCCACATTTGGCAGAAAGTAGCGGGGGGGTTGCAGGGATCTAAATCTGTATCTGAAGGAACAGCGGGGAAACCTGTCCAACCAGTGCAGCATGCTGATTTGTGTCACATTATTCTGTGCAGTTCTGTCATTGTACTGGGACTTATTACATCTGGTGTCACACCTGCACAACAGAATGGTTGCATAAAACAACTGTCAACATTAATATGGAAAGTGCATAATCTTAGGATTGTGTGTAAAACTCTGAGAGGGAGAATTAAAAGATGTTTCACTTATTGTCTGCAGCTGTTCATACCTTTTTTTTTTTTTTTTTGGAATGTGTTTGCACCTTGTGTGGCTTCACGACTTGATGTTCATTAAAGGCATTTTTTTTAAGGGGGAGAGGTCTTACAGTTTCCTTTCAGTGTCGAAAGACACATAGACAGTGGCCCAAGACAGACTTATCGCTATATTAAAAACACAAGTAAAAGACTTTAAAATGAAAATAAAAGAGCATATTTTTCATTTTGACAGAGTTCTGCTTTGATGAATTTAAAATAATAACATATTTTATGAGGTTCCTTTACATGAATGACTAAAAAAACCCTGTGACAAATAAAAAAATTCAAGATCACACAAATCGTATTTAATAATATTTTAATGATTTTAATGTGTGCTTGTTATGTTTCTTTTATGTGTATTTAACAAGGTTGTGAGAATTGTAAGGTAAGGTGTCATGTCAATGCTAGCATTAGTGGGTTTTAAAAAAAAAAACATTACTAGCTGTGAAGTGTAATGGACTAAAAGTCAAGAATAACTAGTTCTATCAATACAGGAAGCACATAACTTCACAAGTAATTTGTCTCCTTTAGATAATATGGATAACATGGTTGCATAGGAGAGTGACACTGACTTTAGAGTAAGGTCAAGGTAAAGGTCAAATTTATTTATATAGCACATTTATAACAGCTCATACTGCACATAGTGCTTTATAAACTAAAAGGCAAGTAAACAAGGAAAACACATGACAACGATGCAATAAAAATATAAAAGAGAAAGAATAATACAATAAGGCAATAAAACAACTAAGATCAACAACAACAACTGAGGCTTAAAAAAAAAGTACTGGTCCAAATTGAAGTAGAGTTGCAGTAGTCCAATCTGCAAGTCATGAACAGATGAATAACACGTTCAAAGATATTAGCTGGAAAGTATGGCTGTACCTTGGCTAGCTGTCTGAAATGGAAAAGGTTAGATTGGACTACTACACTCACCTACACACTTTAAAGGAATCGCCAAGGTACACACTGAGGTTTTTAACATTAGTTTTACAATGAGCAGATAAAGGGCCAAGAGCACCGTCAATATCCTAAGAGACTGCGCATACCAGCTAGCTCCTGTGTTCACTGAGATATTCAACATCTCTCTATCTCAGTCGGTGATCCCCACATGCTTCAAAGAGTCCATCATTGTTCCTGTCCCGAAGAAACCCCACCCTGCTTCTCTCAATGACTATCGCCCTGTAGCCCTCACCTCAGTAGTGATGAAGTGCTTTGAACGCCTGGTCAGAGACTTCATCATTTCTTCACTACCAGACACACTGGACCCACTACAGTTCGCTTACCGTCCAAATCGTTCCACAGACGATGCCATCTCTCATCCTCCTCCACACATCACTCACTCACTTGGACACTAGAAGGGGGAATTATGTTAAAATGCTCTTCATAGACTAAACAGCTCTGCATTTAACACCATAATTCCCTCCACACTCACCACCAAGCTGGAGCATCTGGGACTCAGCTCATCTATGTGTCAGTGGATCTCCAACTTCCTAACTGGCAGACCACAGGCAGTAAGGATGGGCGGACATGTCTCAGCCTCCACCACTCTCAGCACTGGAGCCCCCCAGGGGTGTGTTCTGAGCCCCCTGCTGTACTCTTTGTACACATATGACTGTGTGGCCACTACCAGCTCCACCACCATCATCAAGTTTGCTGACGACACCGTCGTGGTGGGCCTGATCTCTGATAACAACGAGACGGCCTACCTGAAGGAGATTAGGAATCTGGAGAACTGGTGCCAGAGGAACAACCTCCTTCTAAACGTCAGTAAGACAAAGGAGCTGATAGTGGACTTCAGCACTAAGCAGGAGAGGAACTACCAGACCCCTGTCATCAACGAGTGCCCAGTGGAGAGAGTGGACAGCTTCAAATACCTCGGAGTTCACATCACGCAGGACCTGTCATGGTCCTGTCACATCAACACCGTGGTGAAAAAGGCCCGTCAGCGTCTCTACCACCTCAGACGCTTGAGAGACTTCCAACTGCCCTCCAAGGTGCTCAGGAACTTTTACTCCTGCACCATAGAGAGCATCCTGGCGGGAAACATCTTAACCTGGTTCGGGAACAGCACCATGCAGGACAGACGAGCTCTACAGAGGGTTGTGCGGTCAGCTGAGCGCACCATCCACTCCGAGCTCCCTGACCTGCACTCAATCTACAGCAGGCGGTGCTGGACCAAGGCCAGGAAGATCGTGAAGGACCTCAGCCATCCCAACAACAGACTGTTCTCTCTGCTGAGGTCAGGAAAGCGATTCCGCTCCCTGAAGACCAACACAGAGAGACTGAGGAGGAGCTTCTTCCCGCAGGCGATACGGTCTCTCAATCACACCACCACACAGTACTGACCCACACATACAGTTCTTACACACACTGGACATTCTGGACATTGTTTCACTTCATTACTTAAATCACGCTGCTGTTATTGTGTATATGCTGCTGTTATTGTGTATATATTTATTTATATTTCTTCATACATTCTTATATAGTTCTATATTGTGTATTTTGTTGTACAGTTATTTTATTTTCAACTTTAATTTATATATTTTATCTTATTCTCCCAGTTAAATTTACCCTTCATTCTAATTTGTGTTGTACAGTTATTTCATTTTTAACCTTAATTTATATTTTATTCCTTCCTAGTTAAATTTACCCTTTTTAATTTTTCATATTTATTTCCTATCTTATTCATAGCCTTTTCCTTTTTTGTTTTCTTTAGGTCACGAGCAGTTGTCCAAGCATTTCACTACATATCGTACTGTGTATGACTGTGTACGTGACAAATAAAATTTGAATTTGAATTTGAATTTATATTTACTAACAGAATTGCCAAAAATGACATTTTGTGTTTTGTTTTCATTTAGTCCATCCATCTTCTTCCACTTGTCGGCAGGGGCAGCAGCCCATGACCCGGCCCTGGATAAGTTTCATTTAGTTTTAAACTACTTAACACCCACTGTTTAACGTCTTCAAGGCAACCTATAACAGCTAAATTGAAGATATCCCTTCTTTTAAACACAAATAAATCTCCAAGTCATTTGGAAAACAGTGAAATGACCAGTTAGACCTTGAAAAAAATAGACCCCAGTGGCAACATATACAGTGCAAAGAAGGCTGGACCCAAAATTGAGCCTTGAGGCACACCATAACTAAGAGGGACTATTTTAAAGCTTTAGCCCATGTTCTCATAAAAAGGTCCTTCCAGATAAGTAGGACCCAAACCAAGTCAGCATACTTGGGGGAAGAATCTGATGGACAGCATGATGATCTTAGGTGATCAAATACCATAATTATATGATTCAAGGAAACAGGCTCAGACTGCTCCAAGGGTGGTTTTGGGGTGGCTGTAGCTCAGGAGGTCGAGTTGATCATCTAGTAATCAAAAGGTTGGTGGTTTGATCCCTGGCTGCTCCAGTCTACATGCCAAATAACCTTGGGCAAGTTGCTGATGTATCCTATGTGTGAATAGTAGATTCAAAGCACTTAGACAAAAACGTTAAAATATATTCTATTTGTGGACACTAGGTCTGAGATAAACTGAGTCTTTATAGTCTCTTGGTAAACAGAGAGGCAGTCCCTAAATATCTGTAAAGAAACATACAACCTGTAGTTTTTCCATCTCCACTCAGCATGTTTGTATTCACGTCTAAGGGTGTGCATATATTTATTCAACCATGGCTCTGACATTGGCTTAGATTGAGTCCAAGATATCAGTGCAGGTGGAATTAAAAATATCAGAAAAGTCCTTGATGATTTCACATCTTAAGTTAATTATCCCAGGATCAAGAAATGCGGCATAAAATTGAGGAGCCATTAAACCATTAATCGCTCATCTTTTACATGCTGGAGTGCAAAGCTAATCTACAGAGCATTGTAACATTATAGTGAACAGCACAGGAAAATGATCAGAGACACGCAAGTCAGATATTTCTGCACACATCCAACCCCTGAGACAGCAGCCAGTCCAGTATGTGTCCTTTTTCATGAGTGGGGCCAGTGACCCACTGTGTCAGGTTAAAAGAGTTTATAACATTTAGAAAGTCCTTGACCAGAGGTTTAGACTCACAGCAGACATGAATATTAAAATCACCGAGGACTAAAAGACTATCAAAACTGAGAACAACTCTGGCCATTAAATCTGAAAACTCCTGGATAAAGTCCTTATTACATTTAGGAGGACAATAAATGAGAGCACACAGCACAGGGCTGTTCAGGTGTAGCTCAAACAGCTAGAGTCTGAAACTGGAGAATGAAAATGGGTGTTGAACACTGTAGATAACCCTCCACCCCTACCCAAGATCCGAGGGAGCCTGAAGAATGAGCAATCTGAAGGAAGAAGTTCAGAAAAAGCTACAGACTCACCACGTTGAAGCCACGTTTCTGTCAGATACAGATAATCCAGCTGCTGTGACTTGAAAAAATTATTAAATGCTAGATTGCTAGCAAACAAAGCCATTTAAAGGGTGTAGATCTTAACATGTAGAGCATGGGCAAGGCTGCGAGGTTTGATGAGATCCACGCCGCGTCCACAGGATGGAAGCCAGGGATAGGCAAGATCTGTCCAAAGGTACTCTCCACTGGTTCTCTTGAAACCCTGTTTCCATCTTCAGATAACATCCATTGTTTTCAAGATGGCATTTCAGCAAATGCAATCTCTGCATGCCACCCGACTCCAAGGGTTCCTTCAAAAGGACACCAGAAAGCTGTCAGTATCGCAAATATGTCCCTTTGATGCAAATTATTCTTGTTTATGGGCATATATCTGCATATGGAATTAGTAGTATTTACAAATCCAACAGTTATCATATGTTTTATCATATCTGTTGTTTTTCTGGCCAATTGATGGGTGGAAATGCAATATTCACAACTTTCTCTCCAAACTGCTACATGCCCCATTATGTCAATCACTAATTGTGTCTCTGCTGTTTGGTGCTAAAGCGTAAAAGTGGCTTTTAGAGTATTATCTTTGAAAAAGAGCTCCCTGCAGGGACTGAAAATGGAAGTAAGGGAGGTCAGAACCAACCAAAATAGTTGAAGGCTTGTTAGCAAAACAGCGGCGTGACACTTATAAAGCTGAAGATTCCAGTGAATATTCTCTGCAGGACTACTTTTACACTGTTATTTTGAAATATCACTTATCACTGGTTTGACAAAGTTGCGCGACAAAGCTATATCTGTACTGAAGATGCATCAAATTTGGAATTTTATCAGGTTTGTCTCTCTGCAACAATCTGAAAATAATCAAGTCGTGGCTCCCGCTCGCTTCACTTCAGTGGAAACTTGACAACAGTTGGTGAAACCCGATGTCAGCACAGAGTGCAGCACAATATAGAGGCAGGCAGACACCAATCTTACTTGAATAACAAATTGAATCCCTCCATCTCACATGTGAGTGAAATTTTTTACGGTTACAGTCAGACTAAGGAATAAAAAGATGCAACATGTTGTTGGCTGATGTACAGGATGCAGTTTTGTAGGAAGAAGTAAAAAGAAAAAAGTGAGACATTTCCACCAGCTCCCTGGGTTTAGTGTACTCACACTGATTCTTTAACTTCAGTCATATTTTTTTCTCTTAATTAATTTAAGACAAAAAGAGATGTTTGCTTTAAACTATAATAGTTTTAGACAGTGACAGGCCTTGTTATCTTGTTGGTGATTGTTGTGAGTAACAGAAAAGCAATATTAGAACACAATATGCTGTCCAACACAACAGAGCAATAAACAGGGAATCTTTCAAACATTTGGTGTTTTGAAATATGATTTTTATTTCAGTTTTTTCCCATTTTGCTAAATGGAATAACTTTCACATCAATGGCTATGCTTGAAAAGTCATTCAAATAAACAGTAGCGAGCAGTTTCAAGATTTAACTCACAAGACAGATGTGGAAAAGATGAAAGATGAAAAAAAAAAAAAAAAGGAAATAGATGAAAGCAGAGAAAACAGACAAAGAAGAGCCTAGTTAGAGGACAACTTTATCGAAATGATCCTGTCAAAGATAAGCAATCCCGTCAGTCAATCATAGCAAATGCAGAGATTGGACTCAGAGGGACCTGTTTTAGACCGCCTGTGGCACAAGTCATTTCAAGCCAACATATATATATGTTTGCGAGTGCCTTTTAGGCCACTATTTCTTATCTGCCATCACCGTTCTTTTCCGGCATGACAACTATTTATTTAATCTTACTGTAATTTCTTTAGATACACTTTTACATTTTCTTTGAGCTGTGTTTTCCTTTGAAGATCGATTCATGTTTCTTTTTTTTTTTTAATAAGGCTGAACATAACTGTTGTATAGCAGCACAGGCTGGAGGAGCATTTAAAGTTTACAAAGAAAAAAACATTGCAAAATAATGTGATTTTTGACACCTGCTTTGTTTCTTTATGTTTATTAGTTTGAAAGCACTCCAGTATTGCAGGCTGATTCATGCAGCTATTACTGGTTCATAATAACGTCTCACTATTTTTCCTTTATTATATCTTAATGAGTACACTGCAGTAATATTCACGGGGCAAATGCAAATACACGCTTACAGAGGCACACACATGCAGGACTTGAAATCATGTTGTCTAGCATTAGGAAATGTTCTCTAATCATCAGCCCTCCCTAATTAACTGCTGCCTTTACTGAACTTGGCTGGGTAAGCCTGAATGTCTGCCACTGCAGAAGAAATTTAGTAATAATTTAGTGAGAACAGGGCAGCCTACCAAAAATGAGTTCATCAGTTCTCAGAACCAATGAACTTTTTTACTTTTTCTGTCCAAACATTGTTGTGAAAAATCTGAAATTTGCATTTACCTCCATTCTGTATGGAGTGCAGCATCACGTGTTTAATTTGAACGTTGTGTGTTTACTGCACTCCATAAATGAATTCCTTTTACAAACAGCACCTCCTTCATTACGTCCATCCAAAATTTGCCAATTAGTATAAAAGCCATTCGTACCAGCCCTAATTTTGTAACCTTTTGCTAATCACTCTTTCAACACGGCAGCTCACAGACCACAATCACAATGTGTAGCTGAGTGAGAACGGAGCTGAAATATGAGCCTGAGTGCAGAAGAAAGTTTTACATAAGTTTTCTTATAAAGAACAGGCTTTGCTTTTGTGTTCACATCATGTAGCAGGCATGGTTTAATCCACTGTGATATCATGTCTGCCAGTTTCAGACTTAGTGTTTACGATACTTGTGTAATTAAAAGACTGACTGGATACTACAAAGCTTATCTGTATATAAAAAAAAAAAGATAGCCCATGTAGTAGCAATTAGTATGATCATGAAGTAAAACATTGCTTCTAAAGCAGCAATGTGGCACAGTGGTTAGCACTGTTGCCTCACAGCAAGAAGGTCCTGAGTTCAATTCAGACCAGGGTCTTTCTGTGTGGAGTTTGCATGTTCTCCCCATGTTTGTGTGGGTTCTCTCCAGCTTCCTCCCATGGTCCAAAGACATGTATGGGTTAATTGGAAACTCCAAATTGCACATAGGTGTGAATATGAGTGTGTTTTAGCCCTGCCCCCTGGCCACCCTAAAAAGGATAAGCGGAAGAGAATGGATGGATGTTTCTAAAGTTAGGATTTATTTCTGCCTGTGTCACTCATATAATACAACATTCATAATACTAAATCTTTTTTGCTCAAACCTTTTAAAACTCATCTGTGATCCTGCAGTGTGAATACTCCCTCCATAAAGATCAGGTTAAATCCATATTACATGGTATTCCTACTTTAATCTTTTTGACATAGCTTTTCTTATCCCTTAAACCTCGCAGGCATTCTGAATTGTCACAGTAAGGGAACCACAGGTGTATTCATAGTGGCTGCATTCTACTTAGAAGAGGTCTTGCTTTTGTACATGCTGGTTCAGCGATAGAGTTGACTGGTACTTTTAATGGAGACATTAATTCCACTGGTCCTATGATTACTCTAGTAAAAATGCCTGATGTGAAAAAGCTCTGTTTGTTTATTTTTCTTCTTTTTTATGTTATTTTAATCTCATGGCCTTTTAAAAAAAAATGGAATGGGTTTTTTTGGGGAATTATACCATCAATTAGACTTAGTAGTACTAAAAACAAGCAGCATAAACAAATAAATGAATAATTACTACACGCCTTAATTAGTGAGAATGTGGTTAAACACAGCTGATAATGGTTTCAGTGTTGTCTCTTGTTGTTTGTGTCCCTGGGTTTACCACCATGGTTTATTTTACCTACCTAGAAAAAAACACTTGCCTGTTTTAGGCAACAGCAACATCAAGTTTTTAAAAAACGTCACTTTACAGACTAATACAACATAGAAAAAGGAACACAAACAACTACACTGCATTCATTCTAATGCAAACAAAAAGTACATTATTAATGAACACAGCCTGACCTTTTAAATATTAATAAATGGTTTTTGCTTTGTTCTCTAGACAGTGTATATTTATTTTGTTATTACTGCATTTTTTGACAGTCTTCTCTGGCAAAGCCATTTATCATGTTCATTTTGCTCTGGGTGCCTTTAGAGCCTTAGCAGTGATATCACCTGATAAAATTTCAAGCACTGTTATTTCTTTGTTTGTCTTAATGATACTATCTATCTATCTATCTATCTATCTATCTATCTATCTATCTATCTATCTATCTATCTATCTATCTATCTATCTATCTATCTATCTATCTATCTATCTATCTATCTATCTATCTATCTATCTATCTATATTTGGTTTTTGGTTGCATGTTACATTGAATAAAAGAGTAGTCTCTCCATGATATCATTTAATTATCAATAGCTGTGGAAAATTAAATAATGTGAAAAGAAATGTAACAAAAGTTAGACACAGCATAGTATTATTTTTGTAGCAACATGATAACCTGTGAGCAATAAATCTGTTATTTCTGTGCAGTATTTGGAAGTCAACATATATATAGTGACATTTACATGGTAGTAACATCGTAATAATGAGGAAATGTAGGCGGCTATTTAGTGCAAAAATGAATTCTACTAAATATTCTAAAAGTTACACTTTATTTGAAGATAAACACATAATTATCTGTTACCTGGAAACACCTATGGTAATTTGTGTATAAGCCTTGATGATAAATCAGGGCTGCAAAATGCAAAACTAACCCTTCGTATTTCATTTCATAGTAATATTTATTGCACAGTAAAGCCAATAAACCCAGTAACAAATGAAACATAGTCAAGTTATTGGTCATTCATTACAGACGTTCACTGAATTTCAAAAGTGAATTTTATCTTTCAAGGTAGAAGTTGCCACATCCAAAGAAGAAACATGCTCCTTTCTTGAGCAGGGAAAAGAGGGTGGTGTAAGCGTCTGGTCGACATAACCTCCAAGCAGAATGTCAGTGGATCACTTCTGCAGCTATAATATAGGTGGAAGGGGATGTAACCAGAAGCGACGAATACAGGTGTGCAGAGAAAAAAAATAAACAAAAAATTGAGATGCAAAGGGTATGGTGAACTGGCTGCTTTAAGTTATGGCACAGGATCATTTGTACAGTTTGCAAAGAGTTGTTTATAGAGTACAATTAAAAAGCGATCCACCTTTTGATCCGCAAAGTTTATTCTGCCAGAAAAAAGCTACAGTTTTTGCAATTCATATTTATTTTACATGAAGTTATTAGTCTCCATGCAATTAATAAAAAATAAGCTTTAATTTCTTGTATAAATAACCTCTGTTCGCCACAGTCAGTGGCATGATAAGAGAGAGCCTGGTTCTCTCAAGCTCCATCAGATGTTCTGGAAATATCTGTGAAATGTCCTCTTCTGGTCTTTATTAGATATTTTATGGGGTGCAAACCACAGAGCTTTGGCTGAACCATTCAAGGACAGTTAGAGCTGAATCCCAAAGCCCTCCAGTCTTAGCTGTATCCGTGAGGTTATCAAAGCTGCTCACAGGTGACCCACTACCTGAGTCTCAGGTATCTGCTCTGCTTTGAAGATTTCTTTCTTGACTTTTATCAACAATACGTTAATCGTGCAATATAAAATCTAAATGTTCTTAACCCATACTGAATCCAGGCTGAAGGACGCATACTGTACAAATAGAAAGAAAACAGGAAACGTAAAAAGAGAAACAGAATTTTTAAAAGAAGGACTTGGAGACTTGGGAGAGAAAGAGTAAGAGTTAAGTGCCTATCAGAGATACTGGTTGAGTTAGAAGAAGAGAACAGAGAACAGAGAAAGAGAGGAGAAAACTGTAGGGTCCAGGAAATCACAGAGAGAAAGGCCTGTTGTAGAAATCACTTCAAGGACACTCATCCAAATTGAACAGGAGTGAAAACAAATCAAGTTGTTTTGCTCATGAACAATAAACTGACCTGGTAATTGAATTGCTGAAACAAGTGAAAGAAATGCAAAAAACATCTTAGAAATGAACAAAGACTACACAGGAGTACAACACATGCTTAAATTCCAGTCGTGCTAACTTTAAAAACAGAGGGGAAGGACGGGAGCACCACAAAACAAAAGCACTAAAATACATGTGTGAATGTCGGGTTGTGTGAAAATGTGATGGTAAAAGAAAAAAAAAGCATTAAGAAAAATATTATTTTCGTTTTCCCTTGAAAACAAAAAGCACTGAGAGAGAGAGAGAGAGAGGGAGGGAGAGAGAGAGAGAGAGAGAGAGAGAGGGAGGGAGAGAGAGAGAGAGAGAGAGAGAGAGAGCTGTTCAAGGAGAACATGTTAACTATTTCGGGAAAAGCTGAGTTTCCAGGGGAAGATTCTCCTTCCCTCAGTGAAATTTAGGGATAACAAAAAATACATGAAATACATGAAAAGTGAATTATTCTTATTCAAGGTCTGAAGATGCACCAATGTCTCCTATTGGTTGGCATAGCAACACACTTTTCTAGTACACACTGAATGAACAGGAGACGAGTTTAATAGACTGGATTACTCCCATTAGCTGCTATACATTTGAAAACTACATTGAAATCTACAATAAACTGTGTATTACACAAACTCTCCATGATAACTCTTTCTTTATTAAAAAACCTCCAAAATGTCAAGGATTTTACAAAGCACAAAGTAAATGAGTTTTTTCCAGGTCAAGATGAAACTTCTGAAACCTTAAATCCTTGGGAAAAAAGTATTCATATCATGAAGGGTAATACGTTAATTATTTTTTTAAATACAGGGCAGTCACTCTGTGGTAATCAACATGAGAGCTTTTATTCTTCAGCCGATAAAGTCTTCACTTATGAAATACTTGAGAAAATCATTACTTGTAAATCAAGGAATGGATGAGTGTTTGCTCATTAACAGATGATATTTTCTTCTGATAAAAATTAAGATGAATTACATATCTTCACATTTTAGCTTCAAACCTGCACCTCTCACATTTTCAAGAATCCTGAGTGTGTGTTTTCACTTCTCCCCATCAGAACAAGAAGGTTGCTAGTTTGACAATGAAATTTTAACATTTCCTCCTTCCTCCTCCAATGGCACATTTAGCTTTTTTTAATTATTAGTATTATTTCATTTAAAACAACAGCACCAATGAACTAGACCATGTCTAGCCGTGGGCAGGGGTGGGCCCAGTCCATCCAAACATGCTGTCTCGCCAGTTAAAAGTAAAGAAAAATATATATTTTTTGTTTTTATTCAGACAGTGACAAAAGCATCACAGAAAACACTTGTTATTCAGTACACAGTCTACAGGCTGCCTCAAAAGACACCCACTTCCCAGCAGCTTAATGCGATCATATATACAAAACACTTGATAGGAAGCAAACCATTGTGTCTCTTGGAAGTGTTCAACTATGAGCTGAGCAAGTAAACCACCCACAGGCATACACAGTCCCAGTGGCTGCACAGAAAAAAAGAAAAGAAAACGAAATCGCTCTGACTTGTAATGTAAGATGTGTTGTGATGTCATTGATGATGATCCTGTTTTCTCCATTGGATACTGAATGACCCGCCACTATATGTGGGTTAAACTTTCCCTTAAATATGCTGTATGGCAAGCCTATTCAAATGGCGGCCCGCGGGCCAAATGCGGCCCAGAAGCAACCTGCGAGTGGCCCTGCCTGTGGTCCTGGCAGAAACACAGAGAAAACGCAAAAAATGAATTCATTAATTAATTTTTAAAAAATTAAAAATTCCTACAGCGTAGTGTAGACTGTGAATGCAACACTCCTAGTAGCCTAGCAATATTTAACCCACAATGCACCGTGATGTAAACATATTAAACAATCATCGTAATATAGGATGCGACAACAGCATGTCTTTCTCACTCCAAAAGCGCAAAATTGACAATGAAAACTGTCGGTTTAACCCTGCCTGGACTGACAAATACTTATTCATTTTACCGAGTTTAATAATCTTACAACCGGAGTTGTACTACCATGGTGAGGGTCCTGTACAGCCCAAGAGAGAGCTGCAGCATCTTCCCTTCATGTTTGCTTCTTGGCGAAGAAGAAAAGGCCTTTCACAGATTCTGAAACAATGAAATACTGCATGCTGGCCGTGGTGGATGCGGTGAAAAGTGAGTGTGACATCTGCTATTAAAAACGTACCCCTGTAGGACAGTTCAAATATTCGTAGAATTGAAGTTCTGGCGTCAGACGAGTTTGAAATGCTGTTAGATGACCTGAAGAAAACTAATGTAATGTCTATAGCAGGAGATCACAGACAGAACTGATAATGCACAGTTGTGCGTATATGTCCGTTTTTTGGATGGGAAATTGCTCGGTTTACTACCGTTAGAGGGACACACAGCTGGCGCAATGATGTTTGAGAAGATTTAAGCTCTTTTTGAGGAAAATGGTCTGGATATGAAGCGTGTCTGTATACTTGTGACCGATGGGGCTCCATCCATGGCAGGAAAAGTGAGTGGTCAGCAAAATATTTATTTTAATTTGAAAAGGAATTATCAAAATGTTTTTTGTTATTATTATTAGTATTTCAAATGTGCAAAAATAGTTTAGTTATAGCTCCCTTTTTTTAAAATGGACCTTTTGGTGTGCATTTGTGAGAGGTCACCACCAGATTTATAGGGGAAAAGGAATAAAAAAAATACTTGTTTTTCAGTACAGTTGTGTGGGTTTGAAATTGATCATGATCTGCTGCTTACTGGCTTCAAAAAAATAATATCTGGCCCAGATAAATTCCTCGGTTTGAAAATCTGGCCCAACTAACTTCGTAGTTGAATAGGCACGCTGTATGGTGTTGTAATGCTCTTTATAATAGTCTTGTGTACTTTTATAGTAGAACTGGATTAAGTGAGCAGCATAAACAACATCAAGATAAGCTAAAGATAATCCACCACCTGGCCTTTCTGTGAGGAGTTCTCCCCTTGTCTGCGTGGGCTCTCTACAGGTACTCAGTCTTCCTCCCACAGTCCAAAGGCATATAATTAGTGGGATTAGGTTGACTGGTGACTTTAAATTGCCTATTGGTGTGAATGTGAGTGTGAATGGTTGTCTGTCTCTCTGTATTGGCCCTGCAATAGACTGATGACCTGCCCAAGATGTACCTCGCCCAATGACAGTTGGAATAGCCTCCAGCCCTAGAATAAGCGTGGATGGATGATGAACTAGAAGATACTTACCCAACACATTAAATTTCTCATTTTTCATTTTTCATTTTCACTGAACAATTTCATACTGCAGCTACAGTGGAATTAATTACAGCAGCATTTGAAATAAGTCAAACAGTTCTTGAGAAAGTATTAAAAGAGACTGACATTCCTGGCTTATTACATCTGAGTGAAGGTAACAGGCCTTAACATCCAACCTTTTATATTAAAAGAGAAACGGGTGCAATAGCAGAGTTTATCTATTTATTCAGTCACTGATGATTAATTGTTAATTTATTTCGATCATGTAAACAATATACAAATACATTTAGCAAAGAAAAGAAGAGAAAATAATGCTATACAAAATAAAGCTAACACATTTCAATATTGCTTCAACTGTTCCAATTCAATTACGTATGGAAAGGGAGTGGGAAGAAGTACACACTAATCCCACCGCTTTGCCATAACTTATCAGTCAATATTTTGCCAGCTTCTTTACTGATGTAATCTGCAGTAAAAAATAGTAAACAGATTTCTAAAATAATATATATAACATCATGAACCTTTCTGAATAAAGACATTTGCTGAATTTCAACATTTTCCCTTTCTTTATAACTCATGAAGATCACATCTTTATAACACTTTTTGAACTGCTTTATTTTTGGACATTGCTTCAACTCTATACAGTGGGGCAAAAAAGTATTTAGTCAGCCACCGATTGTGCAAGTTCCCCCACTTAAAATGGTGACAGAGGTCAGTAATTTGCACCAGAGGTACACTTCAACTGTGAGAGACAGAATGTGAAAAAAAAATCCATGAATCCACATGGTAGGATTTGTAAAGAATTTATTCGTAAATTAGGGTGGAAAATAAGTATTTGGTCACCTCAAACAAGGAAAATCTCTGGCTCTCACAGACCTGTAACGTCTTCTGTAAGAAGCTTTTCTGTCCCCCACTCGTTACCTGTATGAATGGCACCTGTTTGAACTCATCATCTGTATAAAAGACACCTGTCCACAGCCTCAAACAGTCAGACTCCAAACTCCGCCATGGCCAAGACCAAAGAGCTTTCGAAGGACACCAGGAAAATTATTGTAGACCTGCACCAGACTGGGAAGAGTGAATCTACAATAGGCAAGCAGCTTGGTGTGAAAAAATCAACTGTGGGAGCGATCATCAGAAAATGGAAGACATACAAGACCACTGATAATCTCCCTTGATCTGGGGCTCCACGCAAGATCTCATCCCGTGGGGTCAAAATGATCATGAGAACGGTGAGCAAAGATCCCAGAACCACACGGGGGTACCTGGTGAATGACCTGCAGAGAGCTGGGACCAAAGTAACAAAGGTCACCATCAGTAACACACTACAACGGCAGGGAATCAAATCCCGCAGTGCCAGACGTGTTCCGCTGCTGAAGCCAGTGCATGTCCAGGCCCGTCTGAAGTTTGCCAGAGAGCACATGGATGATACAGCAGAGGATTGGGAGAATGTCATGTGGTCAGATGAAACCAAAGTAGAACTTTTTGGTATAAACTCAACTCGTCGTGTTTGGAGGAAGAAGAATACTGAGTTGCATCCCAAGAACACCATACCTACTGTGAAGCATGGGGGTGGAAACATCATGCTATGGGGCTGTTTTTCTGCCAAGGGGACAGGACGACTGATCCGTGTTAAGGACAGAATGAATGGGGCCATGTATCGTGAGATTTTGAGCCAAAACCTCCTTCCATCAGTGAGAACTTTGAAGATGAAACGAGGCTGGGTCTTCCAACATGACAATGATCCAAAACACACCGCCCGGGCAACAAAGGAGTGGCTCCGTAAGAAGCATTTGAAAGTCCTGGAGTGGCCTAGCCAGTCTCCAGACCTCAACCCCATAGAAAATCTGTGGCGGGAGTTGAAAGTCCGTGTTGCTCAGCGACAGCCCCAAAACATCACTGCTCTCGAGAAGATCTGCATGGAGGAATGGGCCAAAATACCAGCTACTGTGTGTGCAAACCTGGTAAAGACCTATAGTAAACGTTTGACCTCTGTTATTGCCAACAAAGGTTACAAAGTATTGAGTTGTATTTTTGTTATTGACCAAATACTTATTTTCCACCCTGATTTACGAATAAATTCTTTACAAATCCTACCATGTGGATTCATGGATTTTTTTTTTCACATTCTGTCTCTCACAGTTGAAGTGTACCTCTGGTGCAAATTACTGACCTCTCTCATCATTTTAGGTGGGGGAACTTGCACAATCGGTGGCTGACTAAATACTTTTTTGCCCCACTCTATATGCAAATATGTGCTTTTGCTTAGTAAATCATCTTTGATTCTTAATCTAAAAAGTATCAGTCTAATTAATATGAGAAATGAAAAATGTAGTAAATGAGTAATGAAAATTATTTTAGTGTCTGGATTTTGTGTGCATAGACGTGATTCAGCTTGGACCATGGCAGATTAATGTCTGTGTATGAAACTTGCTGCAGTAATGTGAACAACAAGAAATGTGCCTCCGGCCCATCGATACCCTTGATTTAAAGAAGAGAAATGTATTAAGTATATTTTAATAAATAAACACAGAATCATAATTTGTGTGATTTTGTTGATAGTTAATCATCATTAATTGCTTAATACTGATCAGAATATAATTAGGTATAAGTTTAACCAATAAAAGAATTATTCTAATAACAGGCCTGTCACTGAGAATCAGTATAGATTAACTTGTTTGTGCAGAATTTCCTTGGAGGGTGTGTGAGAAAGCGAGCGGGATGGGAGGGGGGAGTGAGTGAGACACTGAGGGGACCACTAATCTCGAGAGAATCTCTGACTTTGACGTGTATAATCTGAAAAAGAAGTTACATGTCTTGCAGACTGTTTTTTCCCTCCCCTTTGTTTTCGGTTTCTGCATAGGTACACAGAATGGAGGCTGGTGTAAATTTTGAATCTTCAGCTTTTTGGATGCAAGAGAATTTGAAAGGACCAAGGAGGATTGAGGACTCTCCTATCAAGGAAGCTTACATGTGGCTGGACTCTCTTTTTCCTCCATGCCACTGATGACTGTTTGGCACACCTGTGTTATGATCTTACGTCCACCAAAACCTGATCTTGGTCAGCCTGAAGCCAGAGTTAAACAGCCACCATTTCCCTCACGTGTGATATGAGAGTGCTTCTATTGGATAAAAAAGGTCATCTCATTGCTGATAGAGTTCCACCAATTTTTCTCCATCTATAGAGAATGGCTCTCACCGTGGTTCACAGGAGCCCCAAAGCCTTAGAGATGGCTCTGTAACCCTTTCCAGGCTGAAAGATGTCATGACTTTGTTTCTCATCTGTTCTTCAGTTTCTTTAGATCGTGGCATGATATGTTACTTTCTGAGATCTTTTAGCTCCCTCCACTTTGTTAGAAAGATTTTATGTAAATAACTTCTAGTTTCAATGGGTCTGGAAGTAATCAGTGCTGGAAATGGCTAGTGAAATTTAATTAAGTCTTCTAAAAATATGTGGTTAATCACAATTAATTGGTGATTTACAAAAAGGGATAGAATAACGTTTTCACACAGGGCCAGGTAGGTCTGGATAGCGTGTTTTTCTCTTAATAATAAATTAAGTCATCATTTATTTAGAGACACGAATGTATTTTGTATTTACTCGTGTTATTTTTGTCTAATATAAAAATTGTTTAATGATCTGAAACATTTGAGTGCGAGAAATATGCAACGAAGAAATCAGGAAGGTGACAAAATACCTTTTTGTGGCACTGCTGCTGTGAATGAACTCTGATGACTTGCTCTTTACACTACACTTCAAAGCACGAAAGATTTGCCAGAGTTCACGGACAAGCATTGCTGACATTGTCATGTCAGTTCATTATGCAACTGTTGTTTCAAAGAGCAGCGCAATCCTTTTACACAACAGATGAAACGTACAGAAGATGAAAGAGGGAATAAAATGATGGACTGTGGTGGAGGAAAGGAGAGAAGTACAGACACAGGAGGAGGGACAAGAAAGGTAATCAAATGTCAAATCTGTCTGTACAAGCATGTATGCACATTGTAGTGATGTAGCACGTGGATTGTAATTTATATGCTTATTTGTTTACTCCATCTCACTCATATTGCTCTTTCTCTGAGCTTCTTCTTTTGTTTCAGTTTGTACTTCTTGTCTGTTTGTATAGCTATCTCTAAATTGGTCTGTGTTGTGCTGTGGATTGTTTACCATCCAAGTCTGAGTTTGTCTAACTGTCCCAAAGGGCGTGTCCAATTACCTGTCAATAGTGGTAGTGGTGGGAAATTAAATTGTATTCCTCCTTTCCCTTTTCTACATCTTGCCTTCCTATCAGCTGTGTTTGCCACCTTATTTCCTTAATATCTAGGCTTCATTTTTTTGTCCCTCTGCCTCAAAACCAGTTTCATCCTTGCCCTCCTCTCTCCTCTCCCTACGATGCCTAGTCATTACTCACTTGCCTCATTTTCTCCTCTTCCTTTTACCAACAAGCCAGTTGGTTGTGTGTGTGTGCAACAGTGTGTTACACTTTCACAATGTGGTGTGTTTTCTTTGATAGTATTTTGGCTGGCCAGCATCCCAGTTCTTCCCTCATATGGCTGAACACATTAAGGGAAAAAAACAAAACCTTCCTTTTCTGTGCTCTGGCGCACTATCCAATCTCTTTCTCCACCATCTGCAGGTGGTTTCAAGGAAGAAAAACAGATAAAAAGAAGACCTGCTAGTTAGATAAAGAAAAAAAAAAAACACAGCTAAGCACTATGATGGGATTTCTGATGGACACGTGTTAGAAAAGATGAAAACACAGATAGAATGTACATAGTTTTGAAAAAACTAAAAGCAGATTTCCAAAAATTAAGCAAAAAACAAAACAAAAAAAGAAGTAGCAATGAAATTATGTCCTCAAACTTAACTTGTGTGTGCAAGCTGCTCTCATGACTTAGAAACACTGAAAAGTGAAGTGACAACAAGCGTCTATATGAGGAAATATGTATATGTAAGGTGTGATTTCAGTATCGTAAGGCAAGCCAGATCTTTAGGCACACTTTAAACAGGGAAATCATGCCTGGACCCAACCAAAGGGGGCAAAATTAAAGGTACTGTTACTAAGTGCTTCAAGTCTTAAATTAAAAAATAAGACATACTCCAGCATAAAGTACATGCATACACATAGTTGAAAATTAAAAGGCACATGCCCAAAAAGTCAAACGAGTACCAAATTCTGTCCAAAAAGCTAACCTTAGCTAGTGGACATTTAGATTAATCATTAGATGTTGAGAAGGGCTGAAAAGTTTAGGTGCTGGAAGGATGACTTCTAGATTTAAAGAAAGTGTAGAACAGTTCAGACATTATCTGAAATGTGGTCTCAGGTCTGCTACATAAACAGGGGCAAGACCATGTAAGGTGTTTAATACAATTAATACAATGAATTTAAAATTTCACCAGAAGCCAATGTGTGTTCGCCAGCTCGTTTTTGTAATATTTCTGGACCAACTGAGTGGTTCACAAGTCACAGTCTAGACAGGATAACATTATAGTGTGTACTAAAAGATTCAAATTATTGATTGATACTGTAGGTTCACTTCTAATATTTTATAGATGAAAAAAACAACAACTGGGTGAGCTTGAGATGTGAGATTCATTTAATGCCAAATCTAGTACCAGGATTCTTAGCAGCTGATTTGATGTTGCTGGCAAGAGGGCCTGTGTAATGACTGACCTCAGTCTTGCCAGGGTTATAGTAGATGACATTGTATTGGTAGTAAAACACTCAATAAGGCTTTTGAGAAAGGCTCATGAGTATACAGCTGGGTATTGTCAACACAGACAAATGTTTTTAAACAAGGACACACTGGCAAATAGAAAAAAAGCTATAAAAACACGCAAATGACAATGAAAAAAATGCAACAAAGGTAGAAAAAGAACCCAAAAGCTCACGAAACACAAGGTGAGTGTTTTTAGCGAGACAATAACACGATGAAACAGCTACAGAAATGATAGAAACTAAAACATGGAAAGTATTGCATCGAGACACATTTAAAGGAACAATTTTCTTTACTGTGAGAAAAAGATGCAAAGTAATATGTGTTCTAATCACATGACTCATAATACTGTAGATAAATCTGGTTTTTTGTTTCCGTCCAACTTTTTATTCAGCTTCCACTGTGTTTTATTCTGCTGTAGTTGTATTTTTTTGTCTGTGCGTTACTGCAGCATTTTTATATTTGCTGATGTTTTTTTTTTTTTTTGCAGTGGGTTTGACCTTTCAGGACCACCATTTCATTGTTTATGTTCTGTTATTAGTTTGTGACATTTTTTGTTTTAATCAAGCATTTCCCTGGCCAGAATAAGCCAGTGCTTTATATATCATTCACTTTAGTTAAGGTCAAACTATTTCATGGAACTTTTAAAAATAGGTTTTGATCCATAAAGATCTAGGAAAAGTCAAATAATCTAAGCTGAAAGTAGAGTTGCACTGACTGAAAGTGAAGAGCAGTGCCGGTCTCCAACTGGGTAGTTGGCTGGCATCCTGCCTGCACTGGATGCTCGGAAAACAGATAGGATCATCCTATTATTACGCTTATTACAAATTCAAAGACAGCAGTATCACAGAAAAGTAAAGATTAGCTAAGCCCTTATTGCTTAATGCACCCGAGCAGTTAGCTGGCAGTTAGCCACTTTAGTAAGACTCAGCTTTTGCATATTATCATAACATCATTGAACTAACAAAAGCTTATAGTGGAGAAGCCTCTTAATTTTAGATGCTGTCTAATTTTTCCTGGCAGCAAGCCACTTTTAAAAAAGCAGATTTAAACATCTGTAAATTATTTTCATCTTAATTAGTGTAGACAGGCTTATCTGTTCTACTGAATATCAGCTTAACAGGATACCTCTATCAAGTTTATAGTTGGGATATTCCACTTAGCTTTTAGGTTCACAATACCAACTCAAGTGACTTAATACTCTGCATTTTCCTAAATGCTTATTGAATATTCAGGTGGCTCACTGAAATAGCTATATGCTTCTAGATGTGACACACACGTTGATCTGATCTCTTCATTATCATTATTTGTATTAGCATGAATATGATTTGATTGTCATATCAAATAAACTTTAAGACAGTTGTATATTTTTTCCAGTACAGGTCAGGTTAGACCATCTCCTACAACATAATAATAAATATATCTCAAGGAGAGAGTTCAGGCAAGAAGTTTACTTGCTTAAACATACCGTAACCAAGACACAAAGATCAGCAATAAGTTGATCAGCTAAGTTGAAGAGACTGAGCAGTTCACCTGTGCCAGCTTTTATGGGCTGTAAGACACAGGGGACCCACATTAATTGGCAATCCTCCCATAACAGCAGGCCATAGCGTTCACGATGTTCCACCTTGACACTGTAAATTATTCTGAAAAGAGAAAATAAAAAAGCAACAACAGAAGGTAACATTAAAACACCCTCATTAATTAAAATGGCTACCACACAATCTGGTCCACAAACGAGCCTACACTCACCCCCTTCCCAAATCCAATTTCCTACCCCGGGAACACATTAAGGAGTGGTGGGGAGTAAAAATGAATGTTAGCAGGTATAGTAAGTTGGCCTAATTTGTCCTTATTACAGAGATTTTTGATCATTTCTGATAATCATAACTAGTATACAGAAGAATGCATCTACCCCAGATAGAAATAGGTTGAACAGGAAAAAAATTAGCCTAGGAACATCAAGTGAAAATCTAGTCGTTGGCACTTAAATGAGCACCAGGTCTCATCACCAGTGCCCAACGCCACGTAGTCTGCACACACACACACACGCCCACACAGCACTGCTTTGCCAAAACTCCAGCAACAAACAGCCACGGCTGGAATTAAAATATGCGCATCAACCACAGCAGAACACCAAAAGGCTCTTCTGAACAAAAGATATTCACACTAACCAAAATGTTCAGAAAGCCAACAAAGAGGGAACCAAGCTACAGCAAAGCTGACAGCAAATCAATGCAGTTAATGGGGTCTACAACAAAGCTACCAGACCAAACTACCAATCGAAATATTTCACACCACTATTCAAGTTCAACTTTGTGACTCTTACTCTTCATACATTAACCAGTTAAACTTTGCCACATAATTACACCACAAGACTAATTTCTTCTGGTCTGTTTTCGTCTGCTGTAAAAAAAGAAAATGTGACCAAATAAATGTACATTCATAAAATACTTCACTTTTATAAGCTTTGAAAGGATCCCTAAACTTGAATAAAAGCCAAGTTGCATCAATGAAAGCAACAGTAGGACTAGAAGGCTAAATTGGACAACAGACAGTAGAGTACAAAGAAAGAAAGACATCCGTGTTGATTGCTTCTTCTTCTTTTTTAAAGTAAAGGCAGTTCACTATCTATTAAAAACACAGGCCTGATGTTGTTAATAACAGGTCTTTTTCTTGCCACCTCTAATCAGAATGGTTTTCATAATCATACTTTTTCTGATATGTAGGAACCTTAGACCAGACTAGACATTCTTCTCACAGCTAATAATTTAAAATTCTTATTACTGCTGTGTGATCTCCTTCCTGGTTGAGCTGATATATTTATGAACATATTTGAAATATTTGTCTAAGCTGCAAATAAGCAGAATTCTCTTTTTGGCTCTTACACTGGTGTCAGAATTGAACATCAGCTATGTAATGCTACTTAATACTACGTTGGCAGACTGGTTTCCAAAGCAATGAATCTACGGATTTTGGATACACATGTGCTAACGAGAAACACTGAAGAAACATGGTAGATAATGTCTCTGTAAAGCACTTTGAATCACCTTGTTGTTGAATTGTGCTATACAAATAAACTTGCCTTGCCTAGATAGTTTTTTATTAAATTAGACATTTTATTTATTCATGAGGCAGTAATCCAAAGGCGAAAATGTTAATATAAAACACTGACCACTGTGAAAAACCGTCCTATTACAGTATAATGACTTCTGTAAATTAGAGGTAAATTGGACATGAAATAGAAATTCACCAGATTTCCTGGCAGAGATGATTTCTTTTATCGAATAATGAATATATTTCTGAAAATATGCAAGCATAAGTGTGGGATTCGAGAGCATTAATCTGTTCATGTTTGATACTGTAGACTTACTTAAGGTAAAAGTACACTAAGCCCAATCAAAGGTCAGGCACTCCAATTAATAATAATCAGCTACCAAGCACATTTTCCCACTGCTCAGCTCACCTCGGAACATTATCACTGAGTTTCGTACTTGTTCTTTTAATACAGTGTCAATTTTCAAATGGTCACTTTCTGGTCATTTGCATTAATAAAGGTGTTGTTGAAAACTGTTTGAAAAAAGGCAGTGCAGCTACTTTAATGCTGTTAAAATATTTTACATTGCTGCTGCATCTTAGTAACTTAAGCACTTGATCATGCTCCGTGACAAATGTGGAGACAGACTGCTGCTGGCAGGCACAAAGACAGCGCTTCTGCTTGCTTACAAATAGGGGTATGTGTAAACAGACGTATTCAAAATATGATGCCAACCTCTCGCCTAAGTAATGCACTGTAAACCCCAACAGTCTACCTGACTTATAAAGTTTGTGGATATAACAATTAAAATTCCTCACAAAGTTGAAACAACTTAAAACTTTTCTGTTCGGTTAACGATTCAAACAGTTATAATTGTACATGGCTTAGAAGTTAAGAGTAAATACTGCTTTCTTAATTATGATTTTTGAGTAAATGTTTTTTCCGAGCTCCGCATGTGGACGTCATGACGTCATGACGTCTTCTCTCTAACCTGAACGACGTTGACAGAAAATTCTGTTCAATATGGCTGCCCTTCTCGAGCGACTGTAGAACACATTTGGAGAAACTTGTAAGTAAAACGGAACCTTCGTTATGTTTATTTTTTCCGTAAAAAAGCAAGTATATTAATATGTTGCAGCCAATAACTTGTTTTCGAATGCGCTGTTGTGTTAAAAAGCACAGACCCAGGTGGTGAATAGTTGTTCGCGGTTGTTCGCGCTCTTTTTCAAACATAGATTATGTCGTCAGTTTTACAGTTTTAACCGATTAAAACACAGTTTTACGAAGAATCACACATAAAGAAAGGGTCTTAGTGATATTTTAACGACCCCTTGCCAACGCAAGAAAGTTGGCGTTTTTACAACAGCAGCCTCATTGTTCGGCAGGTTTTTTTTTTTTCTTCTCATTAGCATCATTCAAAAGTGACTTAGCTTGCAGTGGCAACTTCTATCTAAAACAATTGAAATATAGCAAGGTGTTGTATATTTAGTGTGCTGATAAGGTTTTCAATATTTTTATTTTTTCTTCCAAGGCTGAAGGCCAAAGACAAAAAGACAGAAGAAAAAAAAATTCAGACTGCAATTAATTTCAGGTGGAGACAGTAAACACAGGTGAGTTGAAAGATCTATTGAAGAAACCATTCATTAAGTCCCTTAAGGTGAAGATTTCATATATTGATAATGATAAAAATTAACACAAATTAAAAGTTTCACTGATAAACACACAATTTTTCCTTGCTTTGAACCCCATGTTCTATATAGATCACAGCTCTGATCTGGAGAACACTATTTTAAAATACTGTGTAGGGTTTTTGTCAAATGATTAAGAAACATACTCTCTGTCACAAGAGACAGAAAGGTTGTATCTTAAAAGAAAAGTCTCCAAAATTTAGTAGAGTCTGATGTCATGCAGTTTCATAAACATGTATTCTCCCCAAAGAATGACACCTGAAAACTTTGCGTTAAATGAACTTTTCTTTTCCCTTTTTAGGAGGCGCCTGATATCAACGTGAAACGCACTGCAGTACTTCGTGCCCTTCCTGTATACCTGCGGGAGGAGGACCCAGAATTCTTTTAGACATGTAATGTAAGTGTATTTTTGCATTACTTAAATTCTGCCAGTAAGATAAAATGCTATGGATTTTTTAAAATACAATTTAATACCCTAGCAGCTACCAAATTGTACAAACAAAATACCCTCTCTGTAGAAAACCCACACACACACAGGTCAGGAGCAGGGCACAGGCGTATCACAGCACTATGGCTATGCTGCAGGTGGCCCAAAAACCAGGCTGAAGTCAAGATTTAGTTTCTTTTTGAGATAAAGTCATGAAATAAAAAATTACTTTTTTTTTTTTAGAAAAATAATAAAAATACAAATTATGTAATGCAAGAAGCTAACACGTTAATGTACATTTTTCAAAAAAAGTAGAGTACCCTAACTCGTTACAAAGTAACCCACTACACTGCTGAATGTTTTGCTAGATTACAGGTCATGCTTGTCACATTCTCTCAAACCAACCTTACTTATTTAATTGGGGCGATCGTGGCTCAAGAGTTGGGAGTTCGCCTTGTAATCAGAAGGTTGCCGGTTCGAGCCCTGGCTCCGACAGTCTCGGTCGTTGTGTCCTTGGGCAAGACACTTCACCCGTTGCCTACTGGTGGTGGTCAGAGGACCCGCTGGTGCCAGTGTCCGGCAGCCTCGCCTCTGTCAGTGCGCCCCAGGGTGGCTGTGGCTACAATGTAGCTGCCATCACCAGTGTGTGAATGGGTGTGAATGTCTGGATGACTGAATGTGTAAAGCGCTATACAAATACAGGCCATTTACCATTGATACTGTGTCTATTCCAGGCGGACGCATTGGATGAGTCGACCCTCATTGACACTCCAGTTGCCCTTCTCACAGTGGTTACTGACGGCGCTTCCCAGTCCAGTCCATTTTACTTCCTCAAGCATGGCTGTTTTGGTGAAAGGCGACTAGGTGATGCGTGATATTCCCAGATTTGCAAATGCATTTGCTTTATTGTTTGGCTTGATCTATGCTCTGCATTTAGACTACCCCAGGAAGCTGGTTCACACATTTGCCTTAGTCCAAAATATCTTCATGGGGCTTGATGACGGCAAACCCCTGAAACCCCTGCCTACATGCTCTTAAGGAATATAAGGCAATGTTTGTTAGGACACGCACTCTGTTACTGAGCACTTTGTTTGAAGCACTTTAAGCACTTTAAGTTTACTACAGGCTTTGGGTGGATTTAACTCCATCAGTTTACCTAATTTTCCTATACTTGACTGCCTTATCTGGTTATTTGGAAGCTGATCGTCTTTGTACCCATTTTAAAAAATTGTTTTTCATTTCTATTTAAAAAAAAAAGTGATTAGTATTTGACTTTTTGTTTTGCATTTTTGTGTATTTTGAGAAAGATGCAATTAGGACTGATGTCGTCCTTTGTGAGTTTATAAAAAGATAAATGTTCTACACAGAATTTATAATGCTCACTTTATGGTGCCGATGTCCATGTTAGTTGTTTTATAAAAACATTTGTGATGTTTTTAAATTTTCATGAAAAAATGTTAAATAAACAAAATGTAAAGTAACTGAATTTCCGTACTTTTTTTTTTTTAGTAGTCTACACTCACAACATATCTTTTAATTAATAATCAGATAATTTGAGTTTAGGTTGTAATATAATTGCATTGTGTTGCATCAAAATAATAAACTACAAGAAACACAAAAATATTGAAATTAAAGTATACAGTCTTTGAGTAAAGCTCAATTAATAAAATATAAAATATAATTTAAAATTTTTAGGTTAACAATAAATACAAATTTTGAGTACCCCATACTTAGAAGATATGAGTTTTTGTACTTAAATCTTTTGAGGTAATCAGTTTCCACAAAAGTTTTAAGTTCAGTCAACTTGTTCGGGTTTACAGTGTGTGTAAAAAAAAAAAAAAAGAAAAAAGTACAATGCAATTGCATAACAGAAACAGGCTTTTTGATTTGTGTAGACCAGGGGTGAGGGAACTCCGGGCCTCGAGGGCCAGGGTCCTGCAGGTTTTAGATGTGTCCTTGATCCAACACAGCTGATTTAAATGGCTAAATTACCTCCTCAACATGTCTTGACATTCTCCAGAGGCCTAGTGATGAACTAATCATTTGATTCAGCTGTGTTGACCCAGGGTGATATCTAAAATCTGCAGGACACCGGCCCTTGTGGTCTGGAGTTCCTCACCCCTGGTGTAGACCTTTGTGGTCACATAGATCGTTGCAGCCATTTCAAAGCCATATGCAGGGTATACAGCTGTATGGTGCACTCAATACATATTTTGTTTTGTTTTTCTAATTTGGAAGCAGTGCTGTGTAACTTGCTTTTTAAATGTTTTAATGGTGACCTGCAAAGTGCCTGCAGTTGAAATAAAACATGAATAAACTAAATAAAACAATGGCTTTTAGAATGAATGAACTGTTATTATGTGAGTCATACACTAAGATAAATATGAGGAGCAATCAAAGATTTAGGAAACTATGCAAAAATAAAACTTATTATTTAAATAAAAGTTCTGGCTTCTAGCTGTGATACAAGCTTTAGCTGAAGTGCCCATTGCCTTAACATTCATGCTAATTTGCACTGTGAATTTATGACCTTGAATCACAATTTTTATCAAGTTCTACACTAACACAATCAATTGACCATAAGAAGATTGATCCAAACATAGCAGTAGTATTGGATGCACTCTATTGATGTACAAGGAGATGACCTTGGGTTGAATATAACAGTCAATTTTTTTTCCAAGTACTGTCCCTGAAATTCTGTCAAGAAAGGAAATTCCAGACTGATTAAAGTGCTGAAACTCTGGATGAACAGGATACTGAAATGAGCTGAAGAGAAGGCATCTTATTATCACCCCAATTAGAGATTGCTTACCATTTCCTGCTGTGTGCATGTAGACGTGTGTACACACAGCAGCATAGTTGTGTGAGAAGGAACATTTGTGTGTGTGTGTGTGTGTGTGTGTGTGTGTGTGTGTGTGTGTGTGTGTGTGTGTGTGTGTGTGGAGAGAGAGAGAGAGAGAGAGAGCGAGAGAGAGAGAGAGAGAGAAGGAGGCTATATGAGTGCATGAGTAAGTTTGCAGTTCCTCCAGTCATTCCTGCCCTTTCATCTATAATTAGTGTATGTTGCAATGACAGCTTGGTGCAGCACTCAGATTGGCACAATGACTGATGGGCAAAGCAAACTGTAATTGGTTTAACTGGTTTTTGCCAGTCAAAATGTTTTTGTTTGGTTGCATTTATAAGAAATAGTCAGGGTTAATTTCCAAAACACTATTGAGACAAAGTGACGATTATTTTAACTTTGTGCAGTTACAACTATCCATCTGTTGCCCTATTGGTCTATTTATTGTAGACAGTTCCTTATAATCAGCTAAGAAGCAACCAAAAAATCGATGTGCAGGGATGTGCAGGAAAATCAAGCCAATATGAAGAGACAAATGTGATCTGGGACCTTAAATTGAGTAAAATACATCTTGTAAACATCCCCTGGGGCACATACCGCCCTTGTGAAAATACCAACTCTGATGTAGGCACAGCAGAGTACAGTCACCTAATGGCTGAAGGAGAGCATTGTCTGTCTCAGTTTCATGGATGGTACAGAACTAACTCCCAAAGAAGACTGGGACGCTGCAGGTCATACTCAGATCACGATAACATCTTACTTCCAATTGTCTATTCTTGTTTTAGTCCAAATAACACTGTGGGGGCAAGAGATAGATATATTTTCCAGATATAGTTTCCATTTTCTGTAGTAGTGTTGGTAATAACCTGGACACAAACCTACTTCTGCTCTCCCGTGAACAAAGGTCTGTGATTATAATGAATGAAATCTATCATCCATCCTCCTCTTTGTTTCTGTGTGCTTATGAAATACTAAATAATCCATATTGGTCTGCAGCATAGCTAACACAGTGGTTATGTATGCTTTATAACAGGTGAAAACATTGTACAGATTTAAAAAATCTAAATCAGCTTAAAATAAATAACTGTATAACTGTGATGGGTTAATGATGACTGTTTCCTGTATGCTATTTTCCTCCTTGCTTTCCTGTCTGGTCTCTATTGCCAAACAAAATAATTAAAATGAGAATAAATCTACTTGTTCCTAAATCTACCTGTAAACTGTTACAGCCCCATTCCTCTTTATCGGGAAACATGATTTCCTCGAGGTGAAGTGGAGAAAGCAATGAAAATTGTTGTAAGAGAGCAGCCAGCACCACTAAAGCAATAAGCAGGAGAAAATCTGATTGAAGAAATGGAAACAATAGTGTCGAAGGAGGTGCACATTTCCAACATGTTTCCACAAAAGAGATGAAAAATAAACAAGAAAACAGGCTGAGGTGAACATAACTGAGGTGATAATCATTGTTTCCCCTAAGACACTCATTGCAACAAGTAAAAAAAAAGTAAAGTTTTGACATCAAAGCTCAAATGGGAAACAGGAAACAGACCATAAGAAAAGAAATGGTGGATTGATTTGACAGAATGAGTAGAGAAACTCAGAGCAATAATTATTGAATAAATTCACAAACTCCAGCATCTTTGGGATAATGCCAAGAAATGAAGCAGCACCTGATGGCATCCAGCAAGAAGGGATGAGACAAGATAACAAAATGTCTGTTGGAATATTTAGAGGTTTTTCCTCATTTTGTTTTCATCACATGCAATTTATATTTGATTGTTACGTGTTTAATTCTCATTCTGAGTATTTTTAGGTTGCGATGTTTTGAAAAACTGTAAATCATCTTGATGAAACACTACTGCTACTACTACTACTACTAAAAATAATAATAACAATAATAATAGCTATTTTTATTAATAGTCATCATAGGAGTAATTGTAACAGCTGTAGCAACAGTAGCATTTGAGAGACAATTCAATTCAATTATACAGCACCAAATTACAACAACAGTCACTTCAAGGTGCTTTATATTGTACGGTAAAGACCCTATGATAGTACAGAGAAAGCAGAGAACATAGGACTCATCATTTGCCCTCATATATGATGTGAGGCAGTTTTAAATGTATTTAGTACAAGAAAAATTCAGGCAAGATTGAATTGAACATTGACAAATAACAGATTTGCTGCGTGAAACATGCACATGTGGTGACTGTGGATGAGGCCCATTCAGTGGAGCATTTTACTTGGGTTAAACATGCTTCGCTGGCTAGCTGTAGAGGGTGGGATACATCGCCCGTGATGGAGAGAAGTTTTGACATCTTTCGCCTCTCCGCTTCTGTTTGGTATGTAATGGTAAGGGTCAAGTTTAGGGTAACAAATGAAAGTTTAATAGACTATCCTCAGACATGTGTGTGCGTGTAAGCAGAGATAGTGAGTTTTAAGTTGTGTTGTTGCCTCAGGTCTCTACTCCTCTTTGAAGTGGGAGAGCTGTGTGGTTTTGATATGAAGGCATTTAATAGCGCTCATTCACACTGTGATTGTATATGTTTGTGCATGTGTGTCTTTAAAACCGTGAAATTCAGTCTCCCTTGTTTTTGTGTGTCTGTGTTTGTATATATATATATGTTAATTTAAAGACAATTAAGGAGTCTGCAGAAAACAGTGCAGCTGTTGCTCTGTCAGTGGGTTTTCCTCAGCTGTTTGATGGGTGGCTGGATTTATTTCTGTTGCCTTCTAACCCCCATCTTAACACAGCCACCTCTAATGCAAAAGACCTCAATTTGCTTTGGGACTGCATACTGTTAATGTTAAATTCACACTGTCTGTGGTGAGAGAAGCAAACAATGCAAAGAAGCTACCATGCAGAGATAAATGACCATTTTGATACCAAGCAAACAGCCAGAGGCTATGATCAGCCCTTTTCCCCCCCTTGCTTTTGTTAAAAAGCATATAAGCATAAAGTTTTTAAAAAAAAAAAAAAAAAAAAAAAAAAATTCCCACTGGCCTTCATCAGTCCAACAACAGGCGATTGGTGAAACATTAGCATTTAGCGTAAAATGGCACGGGGGGCGGGTGTCTCAGTCCCCACAAACCATTTTCATTAAACACACTCATTGAAGAGCTTGTTGTAAACTGGCTTTAAAATCATCTATTTAGGTTTATTTTGGTTTTAAACTAGATACACCCAGCAAGCTGTAGGATGTAAAACAAAGGAATTAGACGATAGCTCACAGCCTCTATGTAACCCTGGTAAGATTTACATCAGTCAGAAGTACAGGGTTCTTTGAATGCTTCATAGTTCTTGTCTGATAGTTTAATTTCCGGGCTTGTCCTTAAGACATCACCTGCAGCTCGGTGCGCCTGAAGGTGTGGTGTAGGGCAGGGGTCTGCAACCTTTAACACCCAAAGAGCCACTTGGACCTGATTTCCACACAAAAGAAAACACTGGGAGCTGCAAATACTTTTTGAAATCTAAAATGAAGATAACACTGTATATATTGGTTTTTTTTTTACCTTTATGCTTTGTGTGAACAACTAAATTATACAAATATTACAAATATTTATTAAGCGCTTTTCACAGACAGGCAGTCGCAAAGCGCTGTACACAAATATTAAAATAAATACAATCAATAGACATTATACACAATGTAAAAGATCAAATGTAAATAATGTAAAGAATATAAAATACGTAGATCAACAAAAGGCTTGTTTGAAGAGAAAAGTTTTTAACTGCTTTTTAAAAGAATCCACAGAGATACTGAGGTGTGTTGCTTATGAAATCCATGAAGTGCTACCAAGAAAATTACATTTTATTTGTGTAATTAACACATTTTGAACTCATAACAAAAGGAAAAACACCCAGCTGAACTAAAATGATCCATGTAGCAAACAAAAACTGTTGTTAGCCGCCACCCTTATATCGCCTTTGGGCTTTTGGAGCCTTGACCTAACTTTTAAAAAGTAATTGGAAAAAATTACTATGCTGCTAAAGAAAAATAGATATTTGCAAAATTCTGCCTAAATATGTATTTTACCTGGTTAATGTGTGTGGCGGGGCGTGGTCTGCAGTGCCGTTGTATGGGAGTTGGACGCACCTGAGCGGCACCCGCAATCACGCCTCGTCGCCTTCAAGTCTGTGCTCTCTCTGCTGTTGTGTTGGTCTCAAGTGTTCTGTCTGTGAGGTGCCCACACTTGAAAAAGACCAGACTTTGAATTTCACTCAATTTATTTTGACCAGCTAGTTAGATAGCCGATAGGTAGGTAGATTGATAGATAGGTGAAAAACCTTTCGACACAAAAAATAAAGAACATTTCATTAATCATTCAGATAAATTAGATGCATTATACAGAAGACAAATGAAATAACAAAAATATATACACTTCAGTAAAGCCACTTAACATAGCTAAAGCTAAATACTTTTGTCTAAACTATCATTTAACCCAGTTTAAGTTAGTTTTACATTCATTGGTTTTTAATCACAGAGCTGAGTAATTTCAAACAACGAAGATGAAATAAACTGTTTCTTAAATACACAAAATGTGTCTACCTCGCATTTTTACACTTTTTATAACAATTACATTTTTAAAGTATACATTTTAGAGTTTGCAAATATTTTAATAGAGACTTTAACCAAGGATTTTCTTTTACAAAGAATTATTTTCCTTAAATTAAACCAAACATATTTACACTAGTTTTAAGATTCACCCAAGGATTTGGGGTAACTATTTTTAGTATTAATAAAATAAATATGTGGGAAACACTATCTAAATAAACAAATTTATTCAAACATAAACATTCATTTTAATATCAATATAATTTTTTCAACTTAAATGCAGTAACTATTTCCCAAAGCATAAATACATTTCCACAATTGAGCTTCCATAGTTCCCAAACATATAAGCAGCAAATATGAGTCCAAGATCTTACCGATAGCCCGTCTAGCTCAAAGTCTTCCTCACAGTGGAAAGTGGATTGTGCTTTGTTTGCTGTCCTCTCAGTATGTCGCACCCAGGTCAAATGACTGCTGCATGCATTTTAAGGTCTACTAGGCACGCCAGCCCTTGATTGCTCTAATTCAGCTCACCTGGCGGAGCGGCGCACACCAGGCCACGCTTAGTTATAGATTGCACACAAGGTCTAATCAGCGGCCACACGCAAGCAGCAGCACAGAGCAGGTAGTGGGCAGGAGGAAGGCAAGGGAAGGCAAGGGAAGGGAAGGGAAGGGAAGGGAAGGGGAGGGGAGGCAGGGGAAGGAAGGAAGGGAGGGGAAGAGAAGAGAAGAGAAGCAGCCACACCTACTAGGTCAGCGCGACAGTTGGTATGTGTCGGGCTGTATGCGTACAGCAACCGTGTGTGAAAAGCGGTCAATAAAGAGATGCTGAAAAGCGTGTTCATACAAACATCGTCAGGTCTGCCGTGATATGTTTACAATAAGACTTCTGGTCCCGAACCAGATACAAGATATAATTTTATTTTTATATTTCAAAATCAAAATAATCTTCCAATTTAGAACTACAAGTTAAAAAAAGAACTAAACTCAAATAAAATATATTTCAGCTAAATACTTCTAATTTATTTTCCCAAACCAACCGGAGCCACAAAATAAAGACTATAGAGCCGCATGCGGTTCCGGAGCCGCGGGTTCCCGACCCCTGGTATCGGGGAACAAAGACGGCAAGGAAAAACTACATGCTGCCGCAGAGCACGGTTTTCCAGTTGAAAGAGAAAAAAGAGGTTCAATTAACATTTGTCAGAGAGCTGCCGTTAGTGGTGAACCACAGACGGGTACCTACCTTGAAGGAGTGTTTCTTTGAACTTTTTGAACTATTCTGGTGAGTTAGCCTAGCTCACTTAGCAGTTCATTCTATTGCAGTTCAATGCACTAAAAAAATAACTAACCAGTCAGAATTATAGTAAATGTTGTTTAATGATGTTTCAGATGTGTTTTCATAGTATTGCGATGTTGTGACAGTTTTGTTTATTATGAGTGTTTAGTGTTTTTTCCTTTCTTGGGCCTGCTAGTTCAGCCGAGGCCAGCTAAGTGGTTATGCGCAGTTCACGTGCAATAGCTGTGCTGTAGCTGTAACTGCGGGTGATGCACAGTAATGCCAGTGTATTTACTTTTAATGTGTCACAAGATGCAAATTTATTTTAATATTTAAAAAGAACCAAGGACATTAGGAACAAGGACATTTAAGGAATGTGGACATTTGTGTGCAGACTGTTTTTTTTTTTTTGAGGAACAGTTCCATGTGTGCCGAGTGAGGAGCTGGTATCGTGGGTCTAAGACACTGTTGCTGCTGTGGAGGCCTTCTGTGTCAGGACGCCGACACGTTGATGCCTGCCGTACCAGGAGGGCGGTAGGGAAAAAACAAAAGGAAGCCCACCTGAGAGATATCTTATTATTTTCTTTTGCTACTTTTTCCCCGCCTGAGATTCAGGTCGTTTTCAGTTCTCAACCCAAGACAGTGGGTGACTGAATAAACTGACACCATAAGGAACTGGACACTCACATGTTATTTTCTTTTCTTTTTCCTTTTCTTTGGGGTGTTGAAATATTGTGTTTTCTTTCTTGTCTTACATCTATTTTGATTGTTTCAATTATTTTTGTGATGCATTTGAGATGGTTACTGCATTTGAAGGTATCCCTACATTGAGGATGAGCAAAGGGAACTGATCCAAAGAAAAAATATATATAAAGCAAACTTTGTTTCACAAACCTGTGGTCGTGCGTGTTATGTGGGTTGGAAGTCTTATTGCTCTTACAGAGTTGCTACCGCCAATCTCCTTCCCAAACCTAGATTCGGATATTGTAGACATCGCACTTGGGCGAGCAGTATAGATCATCTCTTTATAGATAGAGGGACACACGTCCAGGTTACATCTAGGTAGAGATAACGTGTGCTATCTTGTGTTATTTTGGTCTTATTTTGCATTAATTAATCAACCAGTAGATTGTGTAGTCACCTCAAGAGACTGTTTGCAATTCAGTCACTTTCCTGTTTTGTGAATGACAGAAATTCCTTTATCCTTTATCTTCAGCATACACCTGCTATTAGCATGGACTTGAAATCGCTCTTCTCAGCGAATTATTTATCACGTATAATTCACAAAGAGGAACACGTTTAATTAACAAAATAAAATCTCTTATTCCTCACCACCAAATTAATTGTTCAGTTGCACATTTACATGTTATTTTAAAATCTCAGTCACATCAGTCTTCTGGGGGCATAGTGTTTACTGACAGTCCGAATGGTCCAGGGGAAGAAGCTGTTTGTGAGTGGAGGTGTGGGACCTGATTGACCTGAGATGCTCAACAGAGGGCAGCAGGTCAAACAGGTGATGGGTGGGGTACAAGAGGTCACCTGGTTTTCCTGAGAGAGGAGGAGGATCTAGCGATGTTCTCCAGGGATGGCAGAGGGCAGCCAATTATTTTTTGGGTGGTGTTATTTACCCTCTGTGAAGCCTTCCTGTTTTCAGTTATGGGCCCTGTGTACCAAATACCCAGGGAGCAGGAGTCTACCGCTCTTCGCTAAGGAGCAGTAGAAGGACAGCAGCAGTTTTTGGTCCAGGTTATTAGTCTGGACCAGTTAGTTGAAGTGGTTGAGGCTGGTTGGTTAGGAAGTCCTTGATCCAGGAGCAGGTGGCAGGGGGGATTTCAAGGTGGTCCAGTTTGGTGGTGAGGAAGTCTGATGTTATAGTGTTGAATGGTAAGCTGTAGTCCACAAAGAGCTTCCTCACGTAGATCCTCCTGTTCTCCAGGTGGCTCAGCACTCTGTGAAGGGTGATGGTGACGGCATCCTCCGTGGACCGATTTGCTCGGTAAGCAAACTGGTATCAATCGAGGGAGGGGGGTAGACCGTCTCTGATGTGCTGAGACACTATCCGCTCGAACACTTTATAACTACAGATGTGAGGGCTATAGCTCTGTAGGCATTGAGGCTGTCTATACCAGACTATTTGAGGATGTGAATGATGGTTGAGGTCTTCAGAAAGGTGGGAATGATGGGATAGGAGTCAGGGAGAGGTTGAACAGCCTGCTGAGGATCTCTGCCAGTTGGTCCGCACAGGCTTTAATCACAGTCCCTGGGATGCTGTCAGAGCTGGCAAGTCATGTAGCTTCCATATCTGAAAAATGAATTCAGTGTAAAAAAACCTACCCAAAATCTACGTTCTATCTGAAGGCCACCAGATTGTAATAACTGTGATTGCAAAAATATTTCCAGTCCTATAGAGGTCTCTGGGAAAATAGCTTTCTGACTTGAAAGCTGACTGACTTGGCTCAGTGACATTTTTGGGTGATTCTGAATAAAATAAAAAATTAATTTGTTCAATTATATGTCATTTGCCGATGAACATGGGGTTTCACAGTGAGACCTGTACTTTCTCATTACGTCTGATTTTTCACAACCAAGATTGTGACAGCGAAAACAAACAACTTGAAGGAGACTTCGGAAACTAATGGGAGATGTCACTGTGGCTACAGTGTCCATGCTGAAAACTCAAGTCCTGGATTTGAAACTATGATCAAATCTCAGTACTTTGATCTTTACTTTTCCATGTTTGTCTACACCACCTCTCCACAGGCTAATCCCAAATAAATGAAATGTATTGAACTACAACATCAGTTGTGTCTTCTAGCCCCCCTCTTATTTTCTCTGGGCCCTTTCTCCATTTATCTCCCAATTAGTGTTTCTTTTATTAGAGCAATTTAGGTTAAACCCTCCAACAACTGTCTTTCCCTTTTTGGCTTTCCTTCTCTCTCCATTCAGTCCTCTTGTTCTTTCTCCATCTCCCCGTGCCACTTCCAGCTTTTGGCTGCTTTGTCTTTCATCTCTTTTCTGTTAGCCTCCTCTCTCATCTCCCACAAGATTTGCACACAACTTCTCTCTCTCTCACTGTGTCTCTTAAGCCTCTCTCTTCCTCTGCCTCCTGCTGAGCCCCTGCTCTGCAATCTTGTCATTACACACTAAAAACACCTTTTATCAGATGAGACTTCAAAATAACACATTATCCCACGACGCATGTGCACACATATTAACAACATCCAAATAACACACAAACATTTGATCTGTGTGATCGCGACTGGGTTGAGACTGGAAGTTAATACAGATGTCGTATTATACACGTGCAATGCTTGTACTGGCATGGTGAAATTATTAGACTCTTTCATTCTTGTACTTCTACTGCGTGATACTTCCAATCAATACTGGAGGAGTTGACTTAGAAGGAATTCTGTGTTTTGCTGAAGGACACTTGAGCAGGATGGATGGCTGCTGTCATGCAGGATTGAACACGGGTCTTGCAGCTAAAGGACAGTTTCCCAGGTCACTAACGTTTCGTCACCACAGTGTCTGCATGCTTTCAAGTGCGTGCCAGTGAAGCGTAGCAGTGAGTGACAGCTGTGATAGATCGAGGGTGTCTGACATGCACAATAAAGGCTGAAAGACAGAATAGCTTGCTACTGCAAGATACTAATCTGCATCCACAAATTAGTATAATTTGCATTTATCTCCCAGGAGATTTCAGTTTTTTGTAGTATTTTTTCTAAGGACAAGACAGAGCAATGTCCCAGTAATTACTAACTGCAGATGCCACCAGCAGAGAAAACAGGGTCTATTGCATCTATATTTCCAGGTGTGTGTCCCAATGCTTACACTGCTTTCTGTTGCTTAATCTCATTATTCTCCCCATCATTTTGGTTTTGTTGGCAGATTAACACAGGAATAGGATCAAGCTGGATTTAGTTTCCTTTTTGGGACACAGGGTTTCTCAGGCTTTTGCAGGTTTCTCGCTCAGTTAGTAATTCTGCTTCTCTTGCCTTGCTTCACTCTATCTTCCTTTTTGGTCCCCTCCTCATCTCTCTGTTAGTCTTTATCTCTCTGATAATCATTGTCTCTGTCCCCATCTTTCTCAGTATTGATTACACTAGCCAAGCCCAGAGATAGACTGACGACCTGTCCAGGGTGTACCCCGCCCTTCACCCCATGACAGCTGGGATAGCTTCCAGCCTCTCCTTTGAGCCTGAATTGGATAAGCAGAAGGAAGGAAAAGGATCAATTGATTACACTACCCTACTGCTTTCTCCTTTTTTCAAAAAGTATTTCCATTACTTCCACTTCCTCCCTCCTTGTCCAGCTTTTGCTTCTCCTATAATTAAAATGTATTTTATAAGTTACAAAAAGAAAGCTGACTCTTCAGAGTTGTTGTTTGTAATCCATCCAGTCAACTTTCAGCTTGTGCACATCTAATGATTTCACTGTTCCCATTATGTTTTAAGGTAAAACACTTTTTAACCTGAAAAATGAAAAAAAAAAAAAAAACTTTACAAAATGTCAATACGGCAGAGCGGCCTGCTTGAACCCTGTGACAATAAGGTCCATTTTCACTCAGCTACGTGGCCAGGAAGAAAAGTAGGTTCAACAATAAGCTTACTGGTTGATTAACAATTTACTCACCCACTGCTAACAGCTGTTTGAGATATTTTTCCTCATTTAGTCTCTTTATCTCTCTTTTTATCCATCTGTTTCTCTCTAAAACTCTCACTGTCTCACACTGTGTGAGTACGTGTGTGTAGTTCCTGATGAGGTTAAGCACATGATTAATGGGTCTATCTAACAGCGTTTACACTGCACTCATCTCCACTCAGCTACACAGAGGAGCACACACATACACCTCGTCGCCCAGGGTAACAGTATGTAAATGATATGTAGATGACAGGGAGTCAATTAGGAGACCACAGAGCTATGACTCCACAGAACTCCATTAGTGAAGCACTGATCAGCTCTCAGGCTTTTTTTCCCCAAAGCTCTGCTTCTATCCTCTATCTATCCATTGATGAGTATCTGTATGAGTGCACAACTTGGGTGGCTGTAGCTGACGAGGCAGAGCCGGTCATCCGCTAATCAAGGGGGTTGTTTGTTCGATCCCTGACTGCTCTAGTCTGCATGCCAAAGAATCTTTGAGCAAGATACTGAACACAGAGTGGTGCTCGATGTGTGCATCAGAATCTGAAAGTTAGATAGAAATCACTTAGACAGAAAACATGTGCATGGGATATGTTGTATGAAGTGGCTTGAGTGCTCAAGTAGAGAAGCACTAAATAAGAACCAGTCCGCTTGTAATTTGACAAAAAGCAACCTTTATTTAATGTAGGGAGGATTCATCATTTGTAAGACATTTTGCTTTCTCTTTACAACTTCAAAGGGTTGATTGAGGGAAATATTTGACTTTGTGCTGAAGGTTTGAACTTGTGAGATTACAGAATTTTTAGGAGGTTAATTTATGGGCAAGGAGCAAATGCAGTATGTCAAAGAGTGTCACCACAATTAAGATATTTTGTGTGTGTATTTTGTGTTTTGGGTGCACACATGTAGTAATGGCAAGAGATCTCTGATGAGCTTGTAAAAAGAGCAGTAGTGACTTACAGCTGACCAAAAATCTTTTTGCATGCAAACTGTGTTGCAAATGTTCTTATGAATAGCCAAATAGCTAAAATACTGAAAAAAAAAACCATAAATCTTCCAAGAGACACAATTATGTCAGGATATCATTACTAGTTTGAGACTAATTGTGTTACCAATGGGGTTTTTATACTATACAGTTGTTTGTGCCTTAATGACATGGGTTTTGTTCTTAAGTCTTATAAATTAACATTTGAGATTTGCCACTGAGTAGTTTGTTTAATTTTATTTATAGTCAGACTGATATAGTATCAGAAACAAATACTAGGCAGCAGGACATTTTTCACAAATTAAGCCAACGAGTCTCAAAGACTCATCTCATGGCTTAATTTCCCAAACACCATACAGAAAAGATACTTTTAAACCAAATGCATTAAATTTGATTTGTATCCTAATCATTAGCTGAGATTCTGCTATTTTTACATAGATTTAAAATGTTGCTTTTTTTTTTAATGGATCAAAAGTGGAAACTGAATTTTCCATTTGACAAGCAAATCCCTCTTGATCTCATCCATTTAAATCCCTGCTGGGATGCAGCCCCCAGCACCATCTATATTTACATTCACATTCAAAAATTACATAAATAAGTCACTTTTTTTCTTTTACTGATATTTTTTTTTTTTGCCCTTAAGGACCTGATTAAAGAGTACATAAAGCATATAATATGTCACTGGGGTGCCGTTATACTTTCCATGGCTGAGCATGCGACCCATATAATGAGGGCTAGAATCCGTACTGCATGCCAATAACTTTCACTCTTTCCAGTTTCCTGCTGCCTGCACTCTGCACTGTCCTGTCTAATAAAGGCAAAATGCCCCCCCAAAATCTTAGCAAAATAAAATGCTAGGCTTCTGTGACCTATATTAGATCTTGAAAAGTCTGTGTCCACTTTAAAAAAGGGTGTATTTTAAGCATGGACCCAGTTAAACTACAGGTAACATTCCGAATGATCTTTGACTCAATTTATCAAACTCGGCGAACAGACTTTAGTCTCCAACTCTAAATACTGTCTGACCTCTTTTCCTTGACCAATTTTCCATCTCTCCATTCGACTACGACTGCAACACATGTGAACTACCCACTTTAAGAGGAGCAAGGAGCATAAATGCACAATCTTAAGTGTCCTCCTTGTGTACTGTCCCTTTCAAACTTCTAACCTTTCTTCTAAAAACATTTCTTCTAAATCATGTATGACTCTACCTCCGTCACAGCTGATAAAAATGGGTTGAAGGATTACAGCACACCTGTGTCTGTTCTATCACCTGTTAAGGTTCAAAATTGAGGAAGGAGAGTACAAACCACCCATGGTCCAGAAGCTCTTGGTCAAACAATGATTTTAATGACTACACACGTGTGGGAAGAACACTCTGTACGCAGACAGCAAGTGATCTCCGACTTAATCAAAGCATGAACAGATATTTTATACCATCAGGGCTTGATTTACTGACGCCCCTTCATGCGTCACAGACAGGATATATACACATACGTCAATATCAAAACAACCATGACTTTTAACACAGAACATCATCTTCTATTTTCATGGCCGATTCCTCCGGTCAACCTTTCAGTTCCTCTTTCTTGCCGAGAAGACAAGGACGGTTCCTCTTTTACCGAGACACTTTCACCGTTACAATCCAGACATGACTAATCTCTCTCTCCTCTAAATAAATCTAACTCATGTGTGTGTGTCACGACCTCACATGCTCTCTGTGTCACCTCTTCACCTACTAACTGTGTCTCGTCCTCAAATGCTCTTTCTCAATTCACCTGTTGCACTTCTGACCTTTCACTAGACCAGAGGCTCACTGAGACTATGTGTATGTCTTCTACTAAATAAATGTTTTAACCAAGAACCTCTACTAAAACCTTAATATGAAATGACCTGATATATAAGTGTTTTGTAAGCATGTATTGCAATTCCTTCTATGTTCTAGTTTTCCCTCAGCATGTATCACCTGAACAGTCACGTCAGTGAAGCTTAAGACCTTTAAAGAACCTGAACATCAACTCAAATAAGCACAGATATGCATTGTGTACACAATAGTTATAACTGCATCTGAAATACAAAATTAACATCATCATAAACATCTTAAGGCCATCTTAAAGCTATCTGTTACATTGTTAAAGCAATGATCATACTGCAGATTATATTATTAATGCAATGGTAATAATGATGATTATTTAACAATAGCAGTAAAATAATTTCCCTGCTCCACACACCCCACCACATACACACACAAACACACTTTCCACACCATTCTCTCTATAACTGGGCAACACTGAAACCGACCAAAGTGCCTTCGTCTTTAACACACATTCATCTGCGTATCTTCCATTTGCGAACTCCTATCTCGTTTCCTCCTCTATCCTCTTTTCTTGTGTCTGTGTCCATTCATGCAGTTAACAACAAACTTGTCTGTGTAGCTTTCTTTTCCTCCCTATTTTCTTCTCTGTCCATCAGCCTCTCTTTTAACCCTCCCTCTCCTCTTTCCTTGTCACCTCTTAAATTCTCTCTCTCCTTTCCTTGTTTTTTTTCCTCTGCCCATGTGTGACAAGTCATGCGGTTAACAACAAAAGAAAGCAGAGAGTTGCTGCACACCAGGTTGAGTCACGTGGCATGCCGAGTCTTTGACTTACCCCAGCCGAAGAGAGATAAAAGGTGAAAACTCCACCTGATTTAAATTTGGCTGTTATCCCCTCAAGGTCAATGATACACTGCTCCCAGTGCTCCTGTGCACACACTGACATGAATAACACAAGCTTTCAGGCCTGATTCATGAACCGCATTCATACCTGCTTGTGTGTCAGCCAAAGAAAAAATGGGAAGCAGGCATGATGGCTCCCTCACATCCGGACAAGATACATTTTACTCCTACAATAAGGAAGAACCTCCATCCTGCAATATGTAATTTTCATGTAACATCCAAGTAGGTAGAGCCACTTCCTCTTCTCATCTCTTCCAGCAGGATAAAGCAGTATTGCATAAAGCTCAGATAAACTCAAACTGGTTTCTTGATCATGACAGTGAGCTCACTGTACTCAAATAGCCCCGGTCACCAGATTTTAGTCTAATAGAACATCTTTTGGCTGTGGTGAACCACCTGGACATTCACATCATGAGGGTGTATCTGCAAATCTGCAGCATCTCTGTGATGTTATCATGTCAACATGAGTCAAAATCTCTGAAGAATGTTTCCAGCATCTAGTTGGTGCTGGATACTGCAGGCACTGGACAAACTGTATGATGTTATCGACCATGAGAGAGCGCTACACATGGAGGGGGCTTTAATCGTGGCTGGCGACTTTAACAAAGCCAACCTGAAGAAAGTTCTGCCGAAGTACTACTGAAGTGTTGACTTTTTAGTGCATGGTGATAACATCCTGGACCATGTTTACATCTCCATTCCCAGGTGCCTACAAATGCCGCCCCTGACCAGCCTTCAGCAGATCATTTCCCTTTCAGTCCTGCTGCTACCAGTCTGTAGGTCGAGGCTGAAGCATGAGCAGCCAATGATGGACTTGGTTCAGCATTGAACCAACCAATCACACATTGTCCTGCGTCCCTGCTTCCGCACAACAGAATGGTGTGCTTTCCAAACTGCTGCCAACAATAATGTAAATAAGCACACTGAATATGCTGCTGGATACATAAACAAATGCATTGATGATGTCGTACTGCGGCTTAATGTGCAGACTTGAATTAAAAAACAGTTAAAGGACAGTGCAGGGAACAGTGGAGTCTTCTTGCAGTGTCTCAAAACCAGACACATGTGTAGTAAGGTAAAGACCATGACAGACTACAAGGGGAAGAGCTAGAGTGTTGGGGAGCTGACTGCTTATCCTTCCTGTAAAAAGAGAGTGTTTCCTTTCCACTGTTGGTCATAGAGGGTCATAGTTGGGGTTTTCTCTGTTTTCTCTACATGATTGGAGGGTCTTTATAATATAAAGCACCTTGAGGCAACTGTTGTTGTGATTTGGCACTATGTAAATAAATTGAATTTAATAAATAAAATATGTGGGGATGCTGTTTATTGACTATAGAACCGCTTTCAACACTGCAATCCCACCAGTCTTGTCATGAAGCTTTAGGATCTGCGCATGAGTGTCTTAAAATGGAAATGGATCTTGGACTTCCTGACGGGCAGACCACAGGTGGTGCAGATCGGCAATGTCACATCATCTACACTGACGCTCAGCCCCCTGCTGTACACTCTGTTCACCCATTACTGTACACACACAGCTCCAACGCTATTGTTACACTTGCAAATGACACCAAGATTGCTTTTTAGATGGAGACAGTCGGCTTACGGAGCAGAGGTGAAATCCCTGACATCTTGGTGTTGCTGCAACAACCTGCTTCTCAACGTCAGCAAGACCGAGGAGTTTATTGTGGAGAACAGAAGACTGCAGGGTGGAGAACACAGCCACATTTACATTGAGGGGACAGAGGCGGAGAGAGTCAGTTGCTTCAGGTTCCTGGGGATCAACATTAGTGAGGATCTGAGATCTGCTCACATCACATGGATGTGATCGTAAAGGCAGTGAGACTGCAGGTCTTCTTTCTGCAGTGGTTGAAGAGGTTTAGCCTGGACTGAAAACTCACCACCTGCTATCAATGCACCACCAAGAGTATTCTGCCTGGCTGTGACCTGGTACGGCAGTTGCAATGCTCTGGAATACTGAACAGCTTGCCATCCAGTATATCCAGAGACAGTGCTGTAGGAGGAAGACCCAGGGGCGGCTGGGATCCACTCTGATCCCAGCCGCCCCTGCAATACACTCTTCACGCTCCTGCCTTCAGGCAGGTGGTATAGGAACATCCAGACTCACAGCAGCAGATTCAGGGACAGTTTCTACCCACAAGCCATCAGGCAACTGAACTGCTAAAATACAGGACAGTTTGAATATAATAGCTTCCACACAAAACTTTGTACAACTCATTTTTTAAAAATATTTTTTAAATAAAAAAACTAATAAAGTTACTAATATTTTCTTGTTTATCTGCTATATTGAGACTGTTCTGAGTGTAAGAATTTCATTGACGGCAGTGCTGTGCCATTGTTACCTGTATATAACAATAATTAACACTGATTTGTATCTATGCCACAAAGGATAAAGGCAGTTCTTAAGGCAAAAAAGGGTCCAATTAGGTACATTAAGGTGCACCTAATATAGTGTCTGGTCATTTTATCTCAGAATATCTGATTATTTCATCTCTGGTCATTATGTGTGTTTTTTAGGCTTTGTAGTGTGAGGTTGTTGTGTCTGGTGTATTGTGCTTTTCCTCAAATGTGACCTGAGGATTTTTCTGTTTGTGCTCACACATCAGTTCAAATTTATTTCAGAGGTACAGTCACAATACTAAGAACATTTAGGAATGAAAAAAAAAGTTTCTTCTGCACATACATAGGCACAAACATGCATAAAAGCCGTCTCCATAACACAGCACACATGTTAAGTAAACACACACCTCAAGGACTGTGTGCTGAGAGCAAAACGTTGTTCTTCCCCCCTGTGCAGTTGTGTGGGCTGCAGAATGTGTTATCAGCTTCAGAACAGTTTGAGTTCCAGATAATTGAAAGGAGTTGAGGAATCTGTCTCACTCTGTCAAACAACCGCACATACACACTATATGTCAAACCACCACCACCACACATTTTGGGAACTTCACTTACCTTTCTCGACTTTTCTCGACTCTTTCATTTTGTGTAACTGTTTGTAACAAAAAAAGAATTTACTGCACTGTAAAAACAAGAAAATAAAGAATGGTTTAATACAGTAAAAGGCAACAGTACACATCTAAAAAGCAATTGCAGTGCCAGAAATACACTATGATCTGATGCTAGAATGGGTTTTTCACACTTGTCTAAAGACAAGTGTTTAAAATAAAGTGATGCTTGTGAAAATATGAGTGTGATAACAATATGCTGTCAGTCAAATACACTTTTCAAGTACATGTAGTTCTGTCCTTAACAGTGGTCATAAAATGATTTGGGATCCAAACTGAAACTGCCTGCTTCTGGACCAGCATTAGAGTTCCCCCTGCTCTGGGCTCGCATCCTGGCCAGATTCCTTCCGGGTTTTCCATGGAGAAAAAAAACTGTTGAATTTTGCCAGCTGCCTCTAAGAGGGAACAGTTGTGGCGAGAATAAATGGAGCAGCAAAAGATTACTGAAATCAGTGAGTACAATAATTCGACAATGAAATTCTTCTTTGCACATCAAGGATACATTTGCAAATTGGTATTCACAGAATCAGAGCAGCACAAAACTGGGAGTGTTTGCATTTTCGAGTGCTCACAGAATCCATTTGTTTTAAGGCACTAAACCACAAAAGGTTATTTTAAAAGTAATTTTAAACAGCTAAGAGCTGTTTATTGGCTCTACAGTCAGAATCCCTTTTGGGTATTCTAAAATCACTTTATTACAGTCTCGGTTGGATTCTTGGTTTATATCTAAAAATGGTTATAAATAATTATTCAGAAAAGCCTCATGTTCAGTTCATTTTTTACTATGTATACAGTGGTGTGAAGAAGTGTTTACCCCCTTCCTGATTACCTGTTTTTTGTATATTTGTCACACTTTAATGTTTCCAATCATCAAACAAATTTAAGTATTAGACAAAGATAACACAAATAAACAGAAAATGCACTTTCTAAATGAAGGTGTTTCTTATTATGGGGGGAAAATCAAACCCTCTGTGTGTAAAAGTGATTTCCAGGACAAAAACCACTGTTGAGCAAAAGGAACATATAGGCTTGTCTCGGTTTTGCCAGAAAACATCGTGATAATCCCCAAGACTTTAGGGGAAATTCTCTGTGGACTGACAAGACAACAGTTGAACTTTTTGGAAGGTGTGTGTGCCACTACATCTGGCACAACAGTAACGCAGTATTTCAGAAAAGGGTCATTACAATCGCAATCACAGGAAACCAGGAAACACTGTATATATGAAATGAAGCCCTATGTGGCTCTAAAGCTTTCCCAACAGGTGCTCATCAGTAGGACAGAAAAACTCAAGAAAAAAAAAACGTTAAAAAAAATTTGTTTGCATTTGGTGCAGCCGATAAAAAAGACAGACATGCCAGCGTGTATCTTTTGGATACATACATTTCAACTTAAAGTCTTCATCAGCGCCTAACTATCTATCTAGCTAGATTCTGCTATTATCAGCATGAAATGTTTTAAGCTGTGTCCACTTTTGAATTTTCATTTTGAAGCTTCATCGCCATTAAAAACCGCCACAGGTCTACCCAATCTCAATATCGATGCAGTCAGTATTTGACTGGAGTGAAACTGAGGAGGGCCCTGATGATTCAAATTGTTCTGCCAGTTTTCCAGTTGGCACCCATTTAGTGTAACAAAGCCTTTACTCTCTCTCCCTTCTGTCTTTATCTCCATCTGTCTCCTTCCTTTACCCATCTCAATAAATACTCCTTTCCTTCTGTTTCTATTGCTCTATGTATCCAATTCATTTTTATTATTATCCCTTATCTTAAAAAAATATGACTTGCTTTAAATCTTGATTTAAGTCTTATTAATTGCGATGTGACTTCTATCCTCTGTGGTGCTCGCTGAAATACAAAACGTGTGTACTTGTGCTCCTGCCTTTACTAAAATAAACCCATAAGAGGATAAGAGACAGACTCCCGTGTGTCTGTGTGTGTACATGCGACAGTAGAGAGCAGCTGGACAAAGAGATAGAAATAAATAATAAATGGAAGACATCTTCTAGGCGCCCCATTGAGAGACTAAAGCATGGATGGATTTGGTGAGGAAGAAGGAGGAATAAATACAGGAGTGGAGGGATGGATGGATTTGTTGCTTCCATCCGTCTTGCATTTTAAGATGCAGGAAGACAGATGCCTAAAAGCGGAAGGGCAGGATGATCGGAATAATTTAGGAGTTGTGTGAAAGTGACTGATGAAACAAGGCAGGTACACAGGACAGGGAGATGGAGATATGTCAAAAATAACAGCTGATGCACAGAAAATAAAGGCAAAGCAGCAGGAATTACAAAGCGATGTACAAGGTTAGGAAAGGTGAGATAGAAAAACAAGTCACAAGTGAAGTTGGGATGCCTCTATTATTTGAGGAAAAAACATCATACCATGACCAGTTACAGATTTATATATGCATTGGCGGCTTTTGTGAATCATTTAAGCATAAAAAATCACCTAACTCAGGGATGAACGAACGCAGACCAAGTTTTAAATTGTCTTTAGGCACTTCAGCAGCCTTTCACAAAAACATAACATTTTTCCCATTTCTTTAAATGAATGTTTGAAAACTGCTAGACATGCATAAAACTGTATTTTTGCAACAGCAAGGTGATTTCCAGAAAACTATTGGGAAACAGAAAATAGTCCAGCAAAGACCTGACACAGGACCTGAGAGATGCAGCTGACCCTTTAGGTGATCCATCTACTGTTCAATGAAGCCTCAACAGAGATGGTCTCAGTGGAAGGGCAGCTGTCAAGAAGTCATTGTGAAGGAAGGGAAACAGAGCCATGTAAGAAAAGGCTGAGGTATGCCAAAGAACTGGACTAAAGCTCAGTGACAACAGGTCTTGAGGAGTGGTGAATCCAAATTTGAAATTATTGGTTCAAAGACTTCATTATGTATGGAGGACGTCAATGATACTGAGCACAATGTCAATGCCGCAAAAGCACAGCTGGATAGAAAAAAACACCATGAACAGTATCAGTAATGGATTGGCTTCCCTAGAGCTTGGATCTCAACATTATTGAAGCAGTGTGGGATCATCGTGACAGAGAACAGAACAAAAGGGAGAGCTTTGAATGTCTCTCACCAATCCTGGAGAACTATTGCTGACACTACTTAAAGAAATGACAAGAAATCTTGTATAAAAGGGTTCAGGCTGTATTGAAGAATAAAGCTTGAAAGTCATATCAAATATTGACTTTCAAGCTTTTTGTAATTGTACCACCTCTAGTTTTGCATTTCCATTTCCATGCATGTTTGCACAAGTGTAAGTGAATCGCAACACTTTCTAGCAAAATTTAAAGAAATGAGGGGCTTTTGCAAAGTCATGAAAATTCAACAGTATTTTCACCTGATTTGCGACACAAATTACTTGCAGTGGAACCACTGCAGTTGCCAGGATTTATATTATGAACAAGTAAGGAGCTAAAAGATCTAAAATTTATGGCTAGATGATTTTAATAGAGAAAATGTGAATAAAGATATGATACCACTTAATAGTTTGGACCTACCATATCCAGTTTTTTGACAGGTACAGTAAGTACTTTGACCATATAAGATTGTTTGCAGGATAAGCAAATATTAATGTACATGTACTGTACTTGAAATGTCCAACAACCATGCATATGACCACTGAATAGAACATAACACATTTAAATAATCAAGCAGAAATTACTTTAAAAAAATTGATGTTGAGCATCTTTTGTTGAAAGTAGTTTGATGTTATTTAATTCATTTAAAGCTTTATAACAGATTGATTTAATTAAAATAGTTTCACGTCATGCGGCACATGAACTCATTCAATGTTATCTTCAATAGCTACAGTAAAGTGTCTCCTTTTTTTAAACACCTGTCAGTAACACAGTAGCAGTCCATCATAGTTGGGGTGATTTGGGATCAGTGCAGAAATAGACTTTGGCCCTGCTCACAAACAGCTGGAGTGTCAGAATTGACATCTTAAACTCCCTGTTAAACTGATCTGATTTGCCCTTGAGAGATGCTTAATACTATTTTCTCTACAGCCCCACCCAGCTTTGTAAACCACTCTAACTCTGCTTGTGTAGTCTATGACGGCACAGGATAAATAATGCATGGTGCATATGCCCTTTTTACTTCTAAACACACATACATTCTGCAGTTGTGCATAAAACTGTCAGAATCCTTACAAAAACACGAGACAAGTAGAAGTGCTCGCAGAGATCACACACAAGGTCACATGTGATCACATCATTCCTTTGCTTGTGCACCACCTTAATTCTTAATTCTCCTTAATTGTTTGAATGATTTTGCTGACAAATGCCTCTGAAAACAAACAGCGACGTCTGCTCTTCCTTTGCGAAAGGGGAAAGGTAAAGAAAAACATGCAGATGAAAAAAAAAAGATTGAAAAAAGTGCCACTAATAAGGATTGTCCAACATTTGCCCTATTTTTATGCTTTTCTTGATAATGTGAAATCCTACAGATGAAAAGAACAGAAAGGAGACTTTTTTTCATTTTCTTCTTCTTTAAGAGATGAAGAGGTTTGCAGGTCAATGTAGAAGCAACTACAACTATATTTGGCGTTTGGGAAATCAGTGTTCTTCCAAACCAGACTCTTTCAGCCACAAAGGTCCGAGGAGATGTTTTGAAGGCTAAATTTCCATCCAGTAACGTGATTGGTGATATGATTTATTCTTCAAAATAAATAAATAAATAATATGTTACGGGTCTCAGAGTGAAACAGGAGTTCTCTTCTTGCTACACCAAAAGGCAAATAAAACACAACTTGAAAGAAAAAGCTGTTTTTAAAGATTCAGCAACTGGAAATAATTGGGAATCCCACCATCAGATTCATAAATGTTTTATGTAGCAGCACAGATTTAATGTGATGCCTTCTTCACATTGTAGGCCCAATAAACACCAACAAGCCAAAACATGATGACCACTCACGGACAAAGTGAATATTAATGACTAAACTGTAACAGCCACACATGTCATGGTCTGGGATATGTAAGATGTACACTACATAGTGTTGTTCTCAGAGAGCCGCTGCTACACTTCTTATGAAACAGTGGCTCTTGCATGAGCTCCCAGATTTACATCTGGCACAATCAATCCACATTTAGTTTGAAAAATACATAACACTGTATTTATTTAACTTATATAGTAATTTATGAATTATTATTACATATCTTTTAGTAAAAACTAATAATAGATGTTTTTGTCATTGCCGATAAGCCTTGCGATCTTTGCAAATGATTTCAAAATCTACAAATCCTGCTAAATCACATGGTGCACAAAATCCTGCCACGATGGACACCTATTTATGCCACATTTATTTATGTGACGGAGATATGTTGAAATTGTGCATATTCTAAATTATTTTTGTCTGATTAATCTCTGTGTAGGTACGTATAAATCTGTACAACTGCACAAAAAGCAGTCATCAAAAACACCTAATCCTTGAAGATTTATCATGGATGCCTGCCAGTTTTCTTTCATGCGTTGTCAGGTTGTGATAATACCTGATAAATGCACTTGGAACATGCTTTTGGCTTTAAAATTGGAGTTTCTTAAATCATTTAACCACACAGCTGATGCAAGCTTCTTCTTCTTTTTTTTCGCTTATCCAAAAAGCACAGGTTCAAAACCTATGATAAATTTAAGAGGCACATTTGAACTCTAGTCATGAGTGGGAACCGCAGGTAGGAAACCTTGGAGTGAAATGTATTCACAAATCATTTACAGCGAGTCTGCCTGAAACAGGTAGAGGTTGGTGCCCACGGGTGGAATTACCCCCAACAGTTTTCAACAACTGCTACCAATTGATCATAAATAGCAGAAGTCACATTTGTCAGTGTGTGCTGTAACTAATCTATTTTTATGTTAATCTAAGTTGTAACCTCCCTGTTTAAAGAGCCAGTGTAATACTACTTCAACAGTAGGCCAAGGCCCACAGTGGTCGCCCTGCTTCCCTCCTGTAGGGTGGCAGAATGTGCATACTATAGTCACACTGTTACGAATTTCATGCACTGTCACGGTTATGCCAAACACTGAAAAAACATGCGTACTCTCCAGACAGTGAATCAGAGAAAGGCTAGTCTTTGATAACATGTTGTTCACCTAGATGGAAAAAAGAAAAACATCCAACGCATCATCACCCGCAAATCCTTTGGTAGTTTTTCACAGGCTGTATTTCTCAAACACAAGTTTTGGGAGGGGTTTTTCCCCCCTTTTTGTTCTAACTTTCAAAGTCAGTCAGAAGCTGATGATGTTTCCTGTGCTGCTGCTGACAAAGAATAAAGACATTATCTAAATAATTAGTTTAGTTTCTGAGGCAAGATTTGCAAATGAATGTTGGACCTGAGCCATCCATAAGCTCCTGGGGTCATATTTGCTAGGGCTTACATAACCAGAATACTTTGTGTAACCTGATTTCTTAATGAGAGAAACCAAGTTGAATAAGTGTGATTAAATGAGTTCCCTGGATTCTTGCTTTCTGCTTTTTTCTTCTTCTTCTTCTTTTTTTTTACCAACATGGTTTACAGCAAAACACGCACATACTTTTACATCTCTAATTCCCTGACCTACAGTTCTATGTTTGAAAACACACAAGACCCAGAACTTTAATCTATATGAATATAAATAGATTTATTTGTGAGAGTCTATATACAAAAGAAACAAGGGTGCCTTAAATGAAGATGCTACCAAGATAGATTTCTCAGGGTTTGAATCTCAGATTACCAAAGAACAAAATGTAATCATTATTTTCTGAGGTAGCTGAAGTTATGTTTCTTTGCTTTCTGTGACAGTCACTGTTGGCTTACACCATTTGGACCCAGCTCACTGTGGGATGAAGATGAGAACTATAAAAAGGACTTGTCCACAGGATGCGGCAGGTCTGCTGGCCTCAATCTGTAGCAGTCTTTCAGAGAGCCTGACAGTCTTGCCAAAGTGGATCAAGCAGATTCAAGACAGCCACAGCTATGTGATGTTGGCTTGTCAGACAAACAGAGATTTTGCAGTAAGCGGCTGATGTTGGTCCCTGTTCCTTTGATGTTGATTTTGTCTCTGAATTGTTACTTTCTTTGGCTACGCTTGTTTTCAGAATTTGTGCTGTGGCTGTTTGACTTTCATCTATTATCAGAAAGTGATGAAACTCCCACACACTGAGTCCAATTTAACTCAATTTTACCAAGAGTAACTTTATCTAGTTAAACTTGGTAAGAACAAAACTTGGAGAACACTTATGCAAAGTACAAACTTAATTTCATTTCTGTAAAATTTTTAGACTAAATTTAACTCTAAAGCTTTTAAAAAGAAGGGAATGGAATGGTGGTCGTTAGCACCATCACCTCACAAGAAAATCTTGGGTTTGAATCAACTGGCAAATCTTTCTGTGTGGTGTTTGCATGTTCTGCCTGTCCCTCTCCAGGTACTCCGGGTTCCTCCCACAGTCACGGGAGATGTGTTATGTTAATTGGTGATTTTACATTTTTGTGTGGTTGTCTGTGTGTCTGTGTTGGCCCTTTGATTGGATGGTGACCTGTCTGGAGTATACCACACCTCTTCCCCCCTGTGCCAGTTGGGATAAGTGCCAACCGGCTCACTCATCACACTGAATTGGATAAATGGAAGAAAATCACTGAATGGACGGGTTCTGGTGTATCAGACAAGAAGCAGTCAAACATATTTAATCAGCATAATTTCTAACACAAACAAGCAGACAGATACAGATTATAGATACAGATACTGATTACATTATGAAAATGATTTTCATGTAACTCCTAAGGATCACAGTAATGTAATAATTAAGCCTTTGTTTGTGGTGATATAATCAACCACAGGTAAATAAGTAATTTTGACAAATAGTGAATCATATTAAGAGTTACATTTCAGGATTTTTCAGGGTTACAGATCTTTCATTAACCACTTTACATTTTCTGATATCTGTGTTTCTATTTCAGCTATGGAATATTAGGGCAGGCACATGAGGAGACTGTGTTTATAATCAACTCTGCATTTATTTATTAGTAATTAGTTATTATTTTCTGGCTCTCTTCCACAGCATGTCTTTTGTCCTGTCTTCCCCCCCTCATCCCCAACCTCTCACGGCAGAAAGCTCAACCTTCCTATGTGTGGTTCAGACAGATTTCTTCCTGTTAAAAGGGAGTTTTCCCTTCCCAGTGTCACCAAAGTTTTGCTCATAGGCAGTATTTTGATTGTTGGGATTTCTCTGTTTTTCCTTGTATTATTGTAGGGTCTGTACCTTAAAATAAAAAGCGCCTTGAAGCAACTGCTGTTTTGATTTGGCACTATATAAATAACAAATAACTGAATTGACTTGAATAGAGATAGATTTGTTCTTAAATTCCAAGTGGAATACAAAGTAAGATAGCTTCTCAAGGACTGACTCCACAACTGAAGTTTTGTAGATTTGCTAATATGTTTTGGATGGCTGTCTTTATTGAAGCTCAGTGATTATACAAGTTACCCACTGACAGCATCATATTCCTCTTCAAAATAGACTGTTTTTCTCTGTCTGTTTTAACAAATATTAATCGCAAAGAGAAGAAATATATTTAGTTACAACAGCTGGATGTTGTCTGATTGTTGGGGTTTTCTCTGTATTATTCTAGGGTCTCTACTTTACATTATAAAGCACCTTGAGATGTCTGCTGTTGTGATTTGATGCTTCATAAAACTGAATTGGACTGAATTTAAATTTCATGAACTGTTCATTATTGTTAAACAGTGATGGAAAACAAATTTCTGGGTGAGAAATCTTTGCATATCTTTACAGTTTAGATACCAATGGATGAACTGCGACACTCCCAAAGGTCAGCACAACATGCTAGTAGGCATATTCACTAGAGATGGACCGATCCGATATTACGTATCGGTATCGGTCCGATACTGACCTAAATTACTGGATCGGATATCGGAGAAAAATAAAAAATGTAATCCGATCCATTAAATATCATGAAAACACCTCACAAAACTTGCAACACGCCGTAACTCACCTCAGAACGTTAGCACGTCGGAGCAGTATGCATCACGTGATAGAGCGGCTGTGGCATGCGGGACCTGTCGGTGGTCTGGATAGCATTTGGAGCTTCGCTAGCAACCCGGCATTTCATCTCCGACAAAGTTATCCCCGAGAGAAGTAAAGCAAGTGTGTAAGTCCATCTCTGAATGTTTGTAAAGCATTCCTGCGTTAAGCTTAACAAGCGATATATGGAGCGACTGCCTCTTCTTGCTGCTACTTCAATCATGAAACTGCTTAATGATCAGCTGATCGGCTTTTCTGTCGCGAGTCCATCTCTCTGGTTTGTTTTTGGCCCACTTTGCACCAGAAAGAGGAAACCAGGGGCTGAACAACAGCAGCACGTTTAAGCTTGATCAGCTGTTGTTAGAATTTATTTAATATTACTTTCTACACCAGGATCTTTTTCTACGTAGCTGACGCTGGTAACTGTGCAGGGGCGGCTCTAGCAAAGTTTAGCCAGGGGGGCCGATAGGGCATTAACAGGGAAAAGGGGGCACAAAGACATACTTTTCTTTCTTATTCTTATTTAAAATGTCTAGCTTTTAATAAATAATTATCCGAATCTTACACCGAAAGTTTTAATTTGATGTAAAATGAATAGAAGTCAATTACTGTATATAGTGACTATTAAGTCTAATATATATACCCTAGTAAGCTATAGTACTTTTTCCTTTGGGAAGGTACCATCTGTACAGTCTGCAATTTTGTTGAAGAAATATGTTGAATCTATTTAATATTTCTTGAAAAATAATTGATTTCTGTGCATTTTTTTTTCACACTGCATCAAATTAAGGTTGATTACGTTGATTAAGCATCATGAGGTGGAGCGTGAGGGGTGGTTCCCTATTTTTTATTTATTTATTTTTGTTGTTGCTGGGAGTTGGAACCCTATTAGTTAGGTTGCTTAATATTTACGCTAAGTACTCTTTAAAATACCAGAATAGGGAGGATGGTGTAGGTTTAAGTTTATTAGATTGCTCAGTATTGCTGAACTATAAATATTTTTTTTTTTGCATATAGGTATAACAGAATAGCTTTAGTGTAGTTGTTGTTTTAAACTTGAGTATGAACTTATACAAAATGCAGCAAGATATTTTTAAAAAAACAGTTTTATTGATTAAAACACACTATATCGGATTCATATCGGTATCGGCAGATATCCAAATTTATGATATCGGTATCGGTATCGGACATAAAAAAGTGGTATCGTGCCATCTCTAATATTCACTACTGCATGGCAATTATGCATGAGGGGCTGTTAAAGTGACAAGAACTATAGTAATGCAAACATGTATGCTTCTGGCAGCATTATTAACTATAGGCCAAACGGTCGCATTAACATGTGGAGGCAGAAGATTACATAAGAGCACCAATGGAGATATGACTAATACAGTGATATGACAAAAGAGATATGACTAATCTACTTCCCAACAGGCAACGAGCCGCTGGCTGGGATATACACCCTATGGACTTGTGCCTACCAATCATCTTTATTTATTTTTTAACAAGAACTTCCCCTAGAGCTGCTTTGTGAGGCCAATATAGTCTCTATCCATTACTACAAAGTTTTTAGCTTTCAGCAGCATCTGCTTGAAGTGCTAAAACACATGCAGACATCTCTGGGCTGTCAACAACTCATCCTTCACACTGTAATCGAAAGCGAATGACAGTGATAACAAGACGTCCTCAGAGGAAAGCATTCTTTCATAAACCTGTAGCAGATCTTTCACCAGAGCGCCCAGATATTTGGATATTATGAGTAATATACAACAGCCTTAACTTTGTACTGTTACCACTGCTATTTCTGCTATATCTACTGCTACTGCTAAAATAATAGTCACATTCATGTCATCACATTCAAAATGAACACATTTTCTTTTGTTTTGTTTTTTTCTTGAAAATCACTCTTTGTATCAAGTTTTATCAAATGTAGCATTTGGAGGATTTTGCACGTCATTAAAATGATCACAAACTTTTTTGGAAACTAGTTTATATGATTTGGGTCAATGTGGAGACCATTGCTGTAGAAGTAGAAGAAGAAGAAGAAGAAGAAGAAGAAGAGGAAGAGAAGAAGAAGAAGAAGAAGAAGAAGAAGAAGAGGTTCAACTTGAAATGAATGAAATGAAACAAGAAATAAATATCACACTCAAATAGTTCTTCGTTTCTTATCCTGGCCGTTCATGTCCCGCTCATGCTGGCACACCAAAACTCTGCAAAAAATCACAAAGGATTCGTGGTTTCAAAATGCAACAACAGGCTTTTGTTTAAATTTACAATAATGTGCTTAAAAATAGAAGAGTCCGAGCATTTTAATACTCACTCGAGGGTTACCAGACAAGCAACAGATAACAATATCAGTCACTGTGTGTCATGTTTGCACATGGTAACTCTATTGTTTACTGAATTTACTATTTATTGTTGTTTTATATCATTTTGGTTTGTTCCATCTTGTGAGGTCAATATGCGGGTTTACAGTCACTAAATGTTCCAATACTGCTCATCTGAAATAGACACTGTAGGTCTTTTGAAGCAGGACATGCTGCTGCTGGTAATGGATAAAAATGAAAAAAGAAAGAGGTCAACTACACAGACAAGGTGTAATTAGAGTGCTTAACAATTTGTGGACCACCACCCGATGTAAGGTTTATGACATGGTTCCCCCAAATTAACAGTACTAGCAATTACCAAAATATTTTTTTCTGTAATGGTTAATTCACCAGTACGTGCAACCTCTTTAATCAAAATTATATTTTTACTGCTAAAATATATTTATTGATGTAATCCATGAATTTTCATATTTAAATTTGGCCAAAATAAGCACAAAAAAGACCATTACTTTTTAAACTGTAATTTTGTCGAAAATTAGAGTTTTTTTATTTGCATTCTTGAACAGAAAAATAATTAAAACAACAAACAGTGGATTCGGTTTGACATTTGCTCAATAACATATTTATTTTTGTTTTAAATAAGCAGTAAGTTTTTGATAGATTTCTAAAATATTTGTGTTGTCTTGTTTTTATTGACAGGTGGTCTAATAAATTTCTTAACACCGCACCGTTATTTTAACAAGTCTTATCTTTACTAAAAAAAAAAAAAAAAAAAAAAGCTTCTCTCTGATATTTGCAATTACACATATTAAAAGACAACTAACCAAAAAACCATGCAAGAATAAAATGGTTCAGTAGACAATAAATAGCCTTTGGATCCACTACTATTAAATGACCCAATCATACTACACGATAGTTACCAGCAGTCTCATTTATCATCCAATTATGGTTACTACAGTGACTCGTAATTTATGATCATGTCACCTGGAAACAGCCACATATACAGGTGTGCATGCCTAATATATTAAATAATAAATAAAGTTTGCATTCATGTAACCACAATTCCAAAAAGTTGGAACAAAGTATACAATGTAAAAGAGAATTATTTTACTTGAAAATCTCATAAGAAGATAAAAAAATAAAACATTTCAACTGAGAAAACTGTACCATTTTATGAAAAGAAAGTAATTTTTCAATTTGATTGCAGGAACTGGACTGCAGGCTGGTCAGTTCATTGATTGCACTCTTTTGTTACAAAAATCATACTGTTGTAATAACAGGTAATAACTTAAGTATGTGGTTTAGCATTATCTTGATGAATCAAGCAAGGCTTTCTTTGAACAAGATATTGCCTTGAAAATTTGTTGCTCTGAAACCTGAACCTGTATATACATACTAACACTGATGGTACCTTTCCCAGTGTGCAAGCTGACAATTCCATAGACACTGATGTAACCCCATACAATCAGAGATGCAGGCTTTTGAACTGAGCACAGATAACAAGCCGGATGGTCCCCCTCCTCTTTAGTCTGGAGGAGACAGTATCCTCATTTTCCAAAAACAATTTCAACTTGTCTGACCACAGAACAATTTTTCACTTTGTCTGAGTCCATTACAAAAATCCCAGAAGAGAAGATGGCCACACTTCTGGATCATTTTTGTGTACGGCTTCTTATTTGCATCATAGAGCTTTAACATGCATGGCAGACTGTTCTGAAATGCCGGCAATAAGTCGGACTCGTTCCCGGTGGGTGATGGGCTTCGCCAGGGCTGCCCTTTGTCTCCGGTTCTGTTCATAATTTTTATGGACAGGATTTCTAGGCGCAGCCAAGTGGCGGAGGGCTTTCGCTTTGGTGGCCTCAGAATCTCATCTCTGATTTTTGCAGATGATGTGGTTCTGTTGGCTTCATCGGGTGAAGGCCTCCAGCTCGCACTGGAACGGTTCGCAGCCGAGTGTGAAGCAGCGGGAATGAGGATCAGCACCTCCAAATCCGAGGCCATGGTTCTCAGCCGGAAAAGGGTGGAGTGCCCACTCCGGGTCGGGGATGAGTTCCTGCCCCAAGTGGAGGAGTTCAAGTATCTCGGGGTCTTGTTCGCGAGTGATGGGAGAAGGGAGCCGGAGATCGACAGACGGCTTGGGGCTGCGGCTGCAGTAATGCGGACGTTGCACCGGTCCGTCGTGGTGAAGAGGGAGCTGAGTGTAAAAGCGAAGCTCTCAATTTACCGGTCGATCTACGTCCCTACCCTCACCTATGGCCACGAGCTGTGGGTAGTGACCGAAAGAACGAGATCGCGGATACAAGCGGCAGAAATGAGCTTCCTCCGAAGGGTGGCTGGCCTCTCCCTTAGAGATAGGGTGAGAAGTTCGGCCATCCGGGAGGGGCTCAGAGTAGAGCAGCTGCTGCTCCACATCGAAAGGAGCCAGCTGAGGTGGTTCGGGCATCTGACAAGGATGCCCCCTGGGCGCCTTCTGGGTGAGGTGTTCCAGGCATGTCCCACCGGGAGGAGGCCCCGGGGCAGACCCAGGACACGCTGAAGAGATTATATCTCTCGGCTGGCCTGGGAACGCCTTGGTATTCCCCCGGACAAGCTGGAGGAGGTGGCTGGGGAGAGGGAGGTCTGGGCCTCTTTGCTTAGGCTGCTGCCCCGCGACCCGACCCCGGTCAAAGCGGATGACGATGGATGGATGGATGGATGGCAGACTGTTCTCACAGACTGTGATTTCTGGAAGTGCTTCAGTGCCACCATCGGCATCCAATATTGATATTCAGCCTGGTCCATTGCACACAAAAATTTAAACATAATATATGATTAATAAAAATAGTTATCCATTATTTTTATTTAAAATTGAATGAAAGAAAACAAAAGTTGTATGACCACCTAAGATTTAGGACCTAGAGCATATATAAACACACAAAGCTCTGAATTATGACACCTGTGTGTTATATTCTTTACTATATTGTTTTGGTAGGCTGCATTTCCTTCTTTCATTTACCTCACATGTCAGCATATTCTGCATTATTACTCTAACTCAGCACTATACACCTACAAGGAAACCTGCACATAGAGTTGCAGCCTTAGTCTCCTCTCTCACTTTGCGACACACAGTAGATCAACTACTTCTAAGTAGCCCCGTGTACACATTAAATCTTCTTCTCATATATGCAGGGCATACACACATAGTTATACTCCTTCTTGTTGCTCTAGTAGGTACAAGAGAAGCAGACCGGAGCCCCCTGTTTTCTAGCCGCGGCACCAGGTCACAGAGTTACATCAGACACAGGTGCAGTGTGAAGCGAGGCAGCATGAGAGATGAGACGAAACATAAGGAGAGACTAAAGGAGAGGGAGGCCATACTCTGAAAACAAAAGTGGAGCAAGTGAGAGAAAGGACTGATGGGAGGACATTTGAGGGACAAAAAAAAAACAGCGTGATAGATGGAAAGAAAGAGATGGAGTTTGTTGGGAGGCATGTGATGAAGAGATGAAACATTTCACCCATCATTAGTGAAGTTGTGCCAGTCTCAGAAACTCCCCTGAGGCCTTGATGCAGAGGCTCGAGCAGGGGCCATGTCTTTCAACTCCACCTGGCTGCTGTTTCAATCAGTTAGCAGTACAAGAGTTTCACATTCTCTGGCACTGCTGCTGCTAACTTAAAATCACAAAATCCACTAAGCCATTTACTGTGTAACCTTCAATCCATGTTGCCTAGTAACATTGCTTGAACACTCTCATTCCAAAACAGCGTATTCATTTTTGAAAACAATCACTGTATGAGATGTACCCAGCAAATATTTGAAAACCAGAAGCGCATACACAACACAAGGCCAGTGATGGTTCAAACAATCAGCTTCTGCTCTGGTTTCTCTAACACACACTTTACAGCACTCCCCTAACTTCTCCAACACCCTGGCAGCAGTGATAGGGAAGCACGATTAACATGTTACCAGAGCTGCAACAGCCCAGGTGCTCTTTCCGTTCATATACAGGACATATTCAGTGTCGAATAGTGATGTGCGATACCACTGATTTCCTTTCCGATCCGATACCAAGTAATATTCAGGGTGGTATCGACGATACTGATCCGATACCGATACTTTGTACAAAAACGTATTTTATTTATTGTATCTCAAATTATAGCATCATAATGATTACAGGACATCAGATTACTTGTTCTTATCACTTAATAATGCAGAGTTCATCATATAGAAATAAAAAACCTGAAGTTGTGCGCTATTTGAACACGTTGCCTGCCTGCAGCACTAAAGGACTCCGTGAGAGACGTCTGTCTCGCCCTAGCAGCACCTGTCCCTCTCCTTCTCTTCAGTTCGTCTCAACATACGCTCGTCATATTCTGTGATATGATTTACTCTGAGGTGTTTGACAAGGTTAGTGATGTTGCCACAACCATGCATGCCAACCCTCCCGATTTTTCCGGGAGAATCCCGAATTTCAGTGCCCTCCCGAAAATCTCCCGGAGCCACCATTCTCCCGAATTTCTCCCAGCTTTCTTTAGACCGCAAAGGCCTCAGGTGGAAGCAGCCTCTGAATTTGGACACCCCCGCTGTTTCCGGGCCAGCCAATAATAACGGTGACATTTAACGTATTTTGTCCGATAAATAAACCCTGTAAAATGTATTTATCCCCCCCCCCCACAACAGCCCTTTTGAATGTCTCCCAAATTCTGAGGTCTCAAGGTTGGGAAAGTATGGCCACAACACCTCACTCTTGGAGCACTTTTTTGCCACATGTATCGCAAACCACGTCTCAGCTGTTTGTGGAGGTAAAATACGTCCGCACATGACGCTCAGCCATTGTTGTGAGTGCGCACGCCAAGGGGCTGCGAGACATTTATACAGCTGTATTTCACACATGACTATGAAAGACAGAAGAGGAAGTAGTTCCTTTGAATGTAGACAATCCGAATGTTATAGTTTCTTTCCACTGTGTTCCTGTTAATGATAAACTACAAATTTACTCTAAATTACTAAAATATCGATATTTTAATGTGAGAATCGATTCTAGAACATAAATGACTGGTATCGGAGGAATCGATATTTCAGGATCGATCCGCACATCACTAGTGTCGAACTTCGGGTCATGCATATTTTGGAATAACTCAGGACTCCAAGTAGCGGGTTTGCCACATTTTTACTACTTGTGTGTAAAACATGGACTTAAAAATATACGTGCATTGCCAGGAAGGAGGAATATGCTCCAAAGGACGCATAAGAGAAAAACATAAGCAGACACAGAACAAATCCTTCTTAATTCTTGTGAATTAAAGGTTGTGGCATGCTCCCAGTTGGACAGGCGGGATAAATTCAGGTGGGAGAAGTGAAAATATGGCAAGCAAGGCATTTAACAGCTGTACTAGATGAGCTGCCAGGTGTGAATATATAACTGTGCAAGTGCAAACCAGGGAACATTTGTAAAAGAAAAAAAGGGAGGGAAGGGAGACAAAAGGCATTCATACTTGCAAAACCATTACAAAAACAAGGAAAAAATGCTCAAATATGATTGCCCCTGCCAACAAAAGTTTATAATTACACTTTTAGCTCACCTTTATTTTTATTTAAACAGAGAATAGGGGTAGTTTTTAATTACCTTACAAAGACACTGCTGGCAATGAACATGCAGTGCCTTTCCAAATGAATACAGTGGCATATTTATGCAAAGTATTTAGACAAAACAGTGGTTCCACCTGTACTCTGGTAAAGTCTCGTACAATTTTCTATGTGATGACTGAGTCATTACACTAATTAACACTTTACCGTACAAGTTGCATAATCTTTTACAACCTTCAGAATTTTTTTATGCTCAAAAGGTCATGTGAGTGAATAAAGTAAGCTCTGCACTATCAAGTTTTCTTGAAGTTGTATATTTACCCATGGTGTTTGACTAAATGTTTGGATTACTGCTAAAAGAATATATATTTATAATGCATTTATGCTTTTGTTTAACATCTCAGAGCAGGACATGTAGAAAATTTACAGAGCATTTTCTTTTTTTTTTGCTTTAAAGCATTACTTTAAATTGTGTGATTACATAAAATACAACATTAACATAAAATCTCTCACTCAACCAAAGTAGCCATTTTTCTTAAATTATGGCTCTGCCATAAATTGTTATTTGACTTGCTGAAATATTTACTATGTACCCATGACAGTATTTCAGTCTCTACATTCCTAGCTGGATTAATTTAAGAAGAATAGAGAAAACATGTTTAGTTCTCAACTGGAAAAGGGTGGAGTGCCCATTTCAGGTTGAGAAGGAGTTGCTGACCCACCTGGAGGATCTTGTTCTTGATTGAAGAGAGGGAGATTGACAGGTGGATTGATCCAGTGAAGTGGGTGCTGTACCAGTCTGTTGAAGTGAAGAATGAGCTGTGGGTAGTAACCAAAGAATGTGATTTCACATACAAATAGCTGAAATTAGCTTTCCCTGAAGGGTCTCTGGGCACTTCCTTCAAGATAGGGTGAGATTCAACTGCTGCTACTCATCCGCACTGAAATGAGCCAGTGGACGAGTTTGGCCATCTTATTAGGATGGCTCCTAGATGGTGAAGTGTTCTGGGCATCACCTACTGGTTAGACCCAGGACAGGCTGGAGAGTTTCTCTGTTGCCTATGTAATGCAATGAGCTGGACAAAGCAGCCAGTGAAAGGAAGTCCCAGCGAAGTGGATTGATGGTACAAAGATGAATCTGACTGATCAGTTTGTTTCTAGTCATTCAGTATGTCTTAGTCTTTTAGGCACCATATTCTAAATAACTGCAGGATTTTCCTATGTTGTTGCTACGTTGTATACATTCTGCTGCTTCAGCTGCAAATGAGGTACTTTTTATCCTCTACCTTATATAATAATCAGTCTGTATGAAGCATATAGACTGACTCAAATAAGCATGCACACATGAACACAATGCATTTTCTAATAACACATGTTCATATGCATACTGCCTACTCATACTCACACAACATAAGAAAAAAGGAAATCAAGACGAGAGTGTAATTGCAACCTAAATCCAGTGATTAGAGGGTGTGAAGCGAAGAGAAGCTGATCAGCTGATTTGGTTGATTAGCCTGATGCTGACAACTTTAATTCACTGCACAGAGTCAAACAGAGGACATGGCAGCATAAAAAAAAATGTGCCATGCTCTCTGTTTTGGAGACTTAAACACAGACTTAACAATGTGGTGTATGCTGTACAGTGCAGCGAGGAATGCCCAGACCTCTACATTGGAGAGACCAAACAGCCACTTCACAAGCGCATGGCACAACATAGAAGAGCCACCTCCACAGGACAAGACTCAGCAGTCCATCTGCATCTTAAGGATAAAGGACACTCTTTCGAGGATGCCAATGTTCACATTTTGGACAGAGAGGACAGATGGTTTGAAAGAGGAGTGAAAGAAGCCATCTATGTCCACTGTGAGCGACCATCTTTGAACAGAGGCGGTGTTTTATGACAGCGGTCCCCAACCCCCGGGCCTCGGACTGGTACCGGTCCGTGAGTCGTTTGGTACCGGGCCGCGAGAGTTGAGGCTCAGGTGTGAAATGTATGGTTTTCAGGGTTTTTATCGGTTTTCAGCTTTATTTTGTTAGCATTTTTATTGTTAACTTGGTTTTCCTGGGTCTTTTCATGTGTGTTATGAATAAATCTTCTTTTTTTCGGTACCGGTACTAGTTTTATTTTGTTGTATTTATCTGCGACACCTTAAAGGCCGGTCCGTGAAAATATTGTCGGGCATAAACCGGTCCGTGGCGCAAAAAAGGTTGGGGACCGCTGGTTTACGACACCAACTGTCTGCCATCTATAATCCAGTTTTTAGTTCCCTCCCCAGACGCCTTAACGCCCACTCACATCCTGGGCGGTCTGACCTCAGGAAATCGCATGATAAGGTGGGGCCAAGTTTCACAATGAGCTCACCCAAAACCCTGGCTGATTGTGACCTAAACCCGCTTTCACACCTTGGCTCAGGTGATTAGAGGATCATCAGGGGGTCCTTTTGTCCCTCTGTGGGGGGAAACTCCCACTAGGTTTAAATCTGGGACTCCCCACCATTTGACCTTAGAACTGAAGAAGCTGAAGAAGAGGTGAAACATCTTCAAGCAACTTAAAGAAGTCCAGACGCTTTTCTTTGCAAGCTCCTTTGACTCACCTTCTCTTAGTGAATAGCATCTTGGCCGAGTTTGAACTAGTGAATTATAACTTTGCATTTTTAGTGTTAAGCATAATTTGTTTTTTAAAATAGATCTCTAGAATATAGATCAGAAATCGATCATGCTTAAACATTCAAACCATCCTTTTTCAACTTCCTTTAGTCCATTTGTCTATGTCTTTTGTAGATGGCCTGGTTGAGGGCTATAGGGCCTACAGTCCTGGTTGCTTTCTGTATTTTTTTTAAAGAAATTTCATCATCCCCAACTGCAAAATCCTCCAGAAGTTTGACAAAAGGTCAAACTACAGAGCCCAGTTCTCAGAGGGGTGGTAAACTCTCTTCCTGTTTTTGATGAGTCTCTTGGCACTGAGTGCTGAGGAGCTGATATTGCTGACAATTTGATGGAGTTGCCAGAAGTGAGGATACACTACATGTGGCGAGGAGGTTGTAGTTATGAATATGAGAGCTCTGCCTCTCCCCACTGTGCTGAGGCTGAAGGGCAGTCTCGTTCATGTAAAGGGTCTTAATTTAAGAGCAGTACAAATCAAGGATCTGACTGTTAGTTGGCCAAATGGCTGTTTGACTGGACACTACAGTAAAGAGGGAAAAAAAACGCTAGAATAGGATGATTACAACTTCTGTAGGATTTTTTTTAAATTACATAAATCTATACCTTGTCCCCATGTCAGCCGCACCAAAAAAGGCGTAGGAGTGTACTAGCAGGGAGATGCAGCATGACATGTAATACCAAAAGGTTGGTATTACATTTACACTGAAAAATTCTTTTATCTTCAAGTTGAAAAAGATTATTTTTTTCGAAACCAAACTTCACTGGTGCGTGACTGATTGACAAGACTTTTGAAGGCTGCAGTCTTTTCACTAGTGATAGAGTTAGCAGTTGGGTAAACATGGAAGATAATTCTCATTTTATGTACTGCAGCAGTTACCAGTTTAAAAATGTAACATTACCGACCACCAGCTTGTTCCTCAGACTAGATAATTATCTGATGTTTGGAAGTATGTCAGGGCCAATGATGTAAATGTAAATGCATGAACAGATCATATGCAAAGAGTGTTGTACAGTCACGTCTGCATCACAAAGCAACAGCTAACTTATTCAACCGCCTGAAAACATGTCACAAACTGCAGGATAATTAATGCATGAAGGCCAGGAAAAACAGTGCAACAGTTGCTAAAGTAAATCGCCCTACATCAATTCAAACCTCCATAAATGCAAGCCAGCTAACAAAGCTGTGTTGGAATCATCAGTGCAATCACGTTTCATTTGTCCAAAGATGTGTGTAATAAACACAGAGTAATCAAGGCTTCAGAAAAATGGTTAATATATTTTTCGAAAGTGGCTATGTCTGCGCCGTAAGCAAGACATCACAGGGGCAAAGTAGAGTGATGTCACAGCTGTCAAACAGCTGGTTAGGAGCTTTGTTCAGACCCATCATGCATGCACAATGAATGGACTGAAATACTTTGTAATATTTTTGTGCAAAAAATAATTTACAAGGATTAATAGACAGGTTTTTAATACAACTGCAGTTTTTCTTGTAAGAGATGCTTGGGTGAACAAAAAGGACCAATTTTATTTTGAGGCAGTGGTGCTTTTATGTGACAATGTAATGAAACTTTGTTAACAAAAACAATGAATAACCATGACAAATAATCGTGAAATCAAAATTGATTAAAATAAATGTGATTTTGTCTATAATTGTGCAAATCTAACCAGAACTACTGAAATAGGATACAGCCAGGGATCATCTGATCATCTGTGCAACCAACTACTTACCAAATACAATTGTCTCACTGCAAACCAAACTTGTGTCCTTATGCCAGCGGTCCCAAACCTTTTTTGCTCCTCAAAGCAGTTTAAGTCCTACAATATTTTCCACAGACTGGCCTAAAAGGTGTTGCAGATAAATACAACAAAATAAAACCAGTACCTGTACCAAAAAAGAAGATTCATTCATAACATACGGGAAAAGACCCAGGGGAACTGAGTTAACGATAAAAAAACGATTAAAAAATAACAATAAAAAACAATAAAAACCCTGAAAACCATCAATTTTACTCCCGAGCCTCAACTCTCGTGGCCCGGTACCAACAAAGCAGCGGTCCACATCCCCAGGTCCAGAGGTTGGGGACCGCTGCTTTATGCTATACTAACAAGACTGATCTCTCCCCTACTAAGAGGAAAAGCTAAAACAAAAACACCAACTTTCAGGAGCTCAAATAAAACAAAAGGACAGCTCAGTAAAAATGCATGCCTCATAAGTTAAAACCCAACAGTCTCAAGCTAAAATAAAATAAAACAGCCTAAATAAGATAGCAGCAAAGGAATCCTATAAAAAGAAGAACAATTGTTATCCAGGGTTCATACAGGCCAAACTACAGACTTAATGTGCAATCCACCAGTCACCAAGAGATATAACAGAGCTAGTCCACTAACACCGGGATCAGACAATGACAAAAAGGGAGTTGCTAAACATGCTTTGCTAATTAGCCTAAACACATTAAATCCTTTTCCCATTATACCTGTAAGCACCACTGTCATCTGCAGCCGGAGTGAGCCAGAAAGCCAAGAGACACAGAACACTGGGATGCAATTGTGTTTTATAATCAAGCTGTGATTTGGGGAGCTAGAGGAGGAGTCAGGGTTAATGCAGTGTTCAATAACACTGCTTGGCAAGGAGCGCTTTACACTGGGAGAGTTCAGCACCACAGCGTCAACGCTTAACACATTCATTAGATCACTTGTCATTAAGACAGCAAAAGACAAATATTTTAGAAATTTGTCAAAAACATTTTGATTGTAAAACTTATTTATTAATCAAATAACAAACTAAATTCTCATTTTTATACCCACACTGCACTTTTAAGAGAAGTCAGGTATTAATCAAGCATAACATTCATCCACTACCACAAGTATCTTATGGCTGTATACGTTAAGTAGCTTAACCAAAAACTAACAATGTGCTTTTGTTGTTACTTTTTCTTTCTTTTTATTACAGAAAATCCATTAAAAATAGAATTTTGCTTAAAAATCTGATGTACTGATGGACTGGCAAGCCCAGTTTTTAGGGTTGCTAAAAACTGGTTGTTGTACCTGCTAAGAACGTTAACCATTCAGTAGCTTTTCTAGAGTTATAGTAATAGATTATCTTTGATGTCTTTTATCTAATTAAGTCCTGAGAAACTCTTGTGTTGCCATTTAAAAACTTCTTACTGATGAAGTACAGAGTCACGAATAAATAAATAATACTCAAAGGTGTCTTTTTAGTCACAAAAGCCCTATCATCTTCTGATCACCAATTTAGATCAAAAACATACTAGATACAGATAGTTTCAATCAATCATTCCCTATTTAGTGGCAAAATAGACAGTACAGTCTGCCATTAACTTTAGCACACATACAGTTACGGAAGAGCTATAATAAGTGGGTAAACATGTGTGGGTAAACACACATTTGCAATTGAAAGGTCTACGTTTTTTTTTAGTAGCCTACACTGTTCTCTAGCCCCCAGAGAGAAATTAGATTTCTAGGTTTAGTAAAAACAAAAGCACTAAAACACAATAGAACAATGGCTCTTTTGTATGGAGCTGAAACAAATGCTTCTGCCAATGTAATGGTCTCATTGCTGCCCAGACCACACAGTGCTGCGCCTGACTGATTGATTTTTTAGCAGCAACATTTGTACAGTAGTTGTTATATGTTATGTTATGCTAATGCTCCCACCTCACAGATAATTCTTATTTGGCATTCGGCTGACTCTTAAACAGAAAATAATTTTCATTCAAGGGCAAACAGACATTTAATCGTCAGTGCATTCAGGAAAGGCTTCTTCGCAGACACTGAGCTGTACAGACACTTTAACAATTACATTTAATTAACTCTGAGGGACTTTATCTGAGGTTGTTTCCACAAATATGGCAACAGTGCTTTAAGCAGTCATCATACCACCATAGGTAAACAGCAGTCCTATTTGTGGTGATCTTAATACAACTATTTGTTGTCTCAAGTGAATATAACAGATGGTTTACTCAGTGGGAGGTCAATGGGCCTTTAATTTGTTGTGTCAACATTTTATTTCACATATATAACAAGCCCGTTTCAGTTATTGCAGTACGAGCTTATTTTTTTTCCGGTGCGTTGCTGCGGGATGAACACTGTGCACTGGACTCTGACAATCCAGGGCCATAGATTACTGGGACCCTGTTTTAATGAAGTAGCTGGATGTCGAGGAGATTTGCAGCAGATAGTAAATAAGGATAAAAACTCTGCTGAAGTGCAGCCTTATCATTTTCTACGTGTAAGCAAACTGTCTGTCTAAAGTCAGCACTGTTAGTGTAGCGACAACGTGATGTTCGTGTTACAGCAGGTTACATTAGGTCCTATTTTCACTGTGGTGCTAAGAGGTAATTTTATGTAGCGAGTAAATGATCTGTTAGGTGATCTCCTCTAACAGCAGGTTAAAAAAATAAAATAAAATAAAACATACTGTTGCCATGTCCTCTTAGCTATGGAACAGCTATAGGACAGTGGCAGAATAGGTATAAAAAGAAAGTGTACAGCTACAGGAGGTAATCTGCCAGGGCTCAGAGGAGCCGAGCACCAGGCAGACCGACGGATGATGATGAATGTGTGTACATGCATGTGTTTGTGTGTCTGTGGGTGGGTGTAGTGACCCAGTCACCAGCAGGGTAGTGGATAAAGAGGCTAAAACAGTGACCCAACTGTAAACCTCTCAGCCAAGTCACATTGGGCTTAGCTTAGAGGGTTCACATTTGCAGCTCTACTTTCATTTCATAAAGCAGCATCCGCCCGAATAACTTTGTGTCTTCACTCCCCAAAAAATACTTCTAAAAGAATGAGTCACTGAATTTTCCCTAAATCATTGCACTCATCCCAAAAATAGTACTTTTTGGCCCAGGCAATTCTGTTAAAAGAAATCCACCATGAGTAGGTGGTGGTTCTATCAGCAAACACTAGCTGCAGCCATCATCTGTAAAAATGGGTGTCATTTTAAAAGCATTTTTTCCCCAGTGGTTCATAGGTTCTGTTTCTGTTATCCAAGTAATATGACATTAAGAAAATGAAAATAAATAAATCGGGGTGGTAGATGTTGTTTTTATAAAGAAGTAGATAGATATGGGAGTCATGGTCTTGCACTTTTGCTTTTTCCAAGGTCGGGTTGGTTTATCACACCTGCTGTCCGTCAGTTTACTGCTGATATTTAAGAACCAGCTCCATCATCCACTCTGTCAGATTTTCTTCCTCATAGTAACCAGGCTCATCCATGAAGCCTTAATGTCTCTGTTTTCCTTGCTATCCTCTGTGGCTGAAGAGCAGCTCCTTCTCTCCAGTAACACCTACCTGTCCCTGTCGAGGTGGTCCACTCCTTTTAGATTCCTCATCAGAAAACTCACTGAAACAACTCACCTTCCTGCACAGACAAGGAACAGTTCTGTGGAAATCTTGTCAGTGGATTAACCGACGCTGACCTACTGCTCCTCTTTCACAGGGGCTCCAGTCCCCATAACCACTTAGTTTTGTTGCTATTTAGGTGTTCAACACTACATCTGTATATACAGTAAAATGCATTTACATCTGTGTATGATTACAGGACCACATCAATCTTTCATTATCTAAATAAATGATTGTACTACTACACTCATCAGCCAGACTCTTTCCACCTCCAGATTTTGTTCAATCAAATATACACCCTCATAGTAAAACATGGTTTTACCTGTAGAATAATATCCTTCTGACAACAACACATATAACTAATTCAAATAGCTAATTTAAACAATTCGTTTTCTAACATTAATCTTCTGATAGTCCCTAAACACAGTAAAGTTGGCTTCATCGGTTCATATCTTCAGTTTGAAGATATCAAATAAAAGTGTATTAAACAAGTTATATTATTGTTGCCGTCATAAAATAAAAATGCTATAATACATTGTTACAGGTGCATAAAGCCTACAAATTATTATTGAGTTATTGGTAGATTGTTGCTAGGCAACATGATGAAATCATAATATCTGGTATGGATAAAAACCTGTTAAAGTGGGCTGAAACAGACTGCTTTGTGGAGCGACCAGAACTATCTACTCACAAATAAAGCACAGCAGAGTGTGGGTTTAGCAAATGATTCTGTGCCAGAGTTCAACCGACAGCTCAATTAGTTCCACAATCCCCACAAAACAAATTACTGAGTGATTTATCACTTCAACAATACCATTTTAATTAGCTATCTTTTATCTATTGTGGTTAACTTTTTAGATTACAGGCAACAGTGATTTAGTGTCAGATTTCCAAACTTTTCCGATCTGTGACTCCATGACAGATGGAAATTTTTCAAAGACAGATATTTTATGAGTTTTCTCAGTTTGCCCAAGATCTGAAAGCCTGCTGAACAAGATCTAAACAAGTATTATTTGTTTGTCTTGTCTTGTATGAATGTATTTCTTTTGTTTCTCCTTGTCCCTGTCTACTTGGGCGTGACTTAGCCAATTAACCAATACCTACCTATTATATGTCAGCTGAACTATCTATGAAGTTTTGACTGGTTAATTTGAATTTTTTTTTCTGTTTCCTGTCTTGTATTTAAGCAATTTTTACAATGTTTTACTATGACCCTGATGAAGGCTACAAGCTGAAACGCGTTGGTCAATTCTTAAAGTTGTTCATCTTCCCTCAAGTGTTGCTGGAGTTCCTGCTTTGTGAATTCTTTCATCCTCTCCATGCACCTGTCTACTGTTTTGCAAAAAGCAGCCAAACAAACCAAAACAGTGTTAAATAAAACATAATTTAAACAACTGTGAAGAACCACATGCAAATGTGGTTTCTGCTCTGTTTCTGCACAATTGTAGTATGTTAACAGTTAAAAAAATACTCCTCCTGTAAGACAAACAGATATATTCTTTAACTATTTAATTGTTTTTTGTTGATGGTCGATTTCTTATCATGGTTCCATCTAATAGATTCCCTGCCTTTTTTCAGCATTATAAACATGAGCATCACTTAGTATCTTCTCATTCTTTTTTATATCATACAGATTTAATACAGATTTTATGAAAAAAAGACAAAGCCAGACAGTTAATGATTATGTGCTGCTTTGTGCATCACAGAATCAGTGTGAAACAATAATAAAAATAAACATCACATTTATATAACATGAAATCATCTGTGGGACGATGTTTTGTTTTCTCTTCGGCTCTGTTGCACCGGGAGTGTGTATGTGTGTGAAAGGGTTTAGTGATATTTGAAATCAGAAAAAAATAGAGCTCAGTAAATATCACGGAGAAATATGGAGATAGATAGGGTTGCGTATGAGGCGAACAAAGGAGAGTGAAGCGACGGAGCTGAGGAGCAGAGTGTAACTGGGAGGCTGCGTGAATGATGGATGGATGATGGGCAATAGGTAGGAGTGAGGAAGGAGGGTGGGTGGGATGCAGGGAAAATGGAGGGAGCGATGTAGGAATGATGGTGGGAGTATAGAGAGAAAGGAAGAGGGAGGGGGGGAACAACAGTGGGAAGCATGGAGGAGGAACAGTATGTCATGCATTGTTTTATTCTCATCCAGAGGCCAGTGAGAGGAGGCAGATACCTGCTGATTATTCTGTTGTATTATCTAACACTAAAGACCGAAAATGTGTTTGTTTGCGTATTTGCAGAGTGTTAGATAAGGACCGCTGTTGGAATGAAGCAAACATTTACACTGTTGTTACCCACTTCACTTCCTTTTCACCTCACCTTTTCTCAGCTTTATACCCTGATTGTTCTAGGATTCTAGGAACTTCATGTTTTATATTAGAGCTCAAACAAAGAAAAAAATTCCTACAAGATGTCTAAACTGGACAATGAACACGTAGAGTGCAAAGAGAGGGCATAGATAGATTGTTGAGGTAAATAAATTACCTAAACGTGACATGCATCCCTGCATCTATCAGTTGTACAGGTCATTAATTCTGCGCCTTGTGTTTATATGCTACCTTGATACAGTCTAATATGCGGCCAGATAATATAAATTCAATCCAAAACACTCACATATCCTGTATACATAAATTGAAATATGTTGTCTTGCACTACAGTATGACATGACTTCAGATCACGTGTTGGAAATGAGCATTTTCCACATCTCTTCTCCTCAAAGGGTAAAAGGTAATGCTTCTAATTACACATGAGGAGATGGGCATGCTGCCATACGAAAATGAATGTTTTATAAGGCTGATTTTGTCTCTTGACACATTGCTGAAATGTTTATGGGCCAAAGGGAGGTAGCCCAATGCCAAATGTGACCACGTTTGCACATCAATGTGTATTAATGTGATGTATATGCATACACTGTAACACGTTTGAATTCATAAATGTGGGTGATTAAGTGTGTGCAAACCCTGTTGAAAGCTACATGAGATGTGCAAGTTTAAAATGTTTCCCATTCCTTTAGTTTAAAAAGCAAATTCCACAGTAACCCAGCCACCAGTGAGTTAGCATATGACTAACGACAGCTGATGACACATTCCTCTGAAAATAACAATCTGTTTTACTGAGCAAGCAATAATAGTAGATAATAGTACATCTCACATTTGGTGACAAAACTCAATGGCAGTGAAAGCAAAGAAATCTTTCCCTGAATGTTTGGCAAAATTGCAAATTACAAAGACAGGCAAACATCGTGGCTGTTAGTAACGTGCTGGGTTGCCACTACAACGGTTTTGTAATGCACTGTCTATGATTCTCTAAGTATATGAAGGTCTGTTGGATTGGTGGAACTTCACACCCCATAAAAATATTCTCTAATTTGGTGTTTTGATGATCATGGAAGGGAGTGGGTAGCATTTTGGTCCAAAAACTCTCGTAGGTATTTAGCTAGGTTGAGATCTGTTGACTGTGAAGGCTGTAGCATATGATTCACACCATTTTCATCCTCATTAAAACCAATTAGTGACAGCCCATGCACTGTGGATGGAAGCATTGTGATCCTGGAAACGGGTGTTGTGTTGCATGAGTGAAATGAAGAAAATTATTCACAGAGGTTAACAGAGACACTTAGAAATCTGTCGTCATAGAATGATCATTTATATCAACTGTGCAATGACCTTAAAAATCAGAGCACAATTTCAGCGAAATGCTCTCCACAACATAACCAGATGCTATCACTGTAGAGTCAAGGGCTCAAACTCTTCCTTTTTTTTTTTTTTTTTTTTTTTTTGCCTGTCCCGTTTGGCTCTTTTGCCATCAGAATTGTTGTCTAAAGGCAAAGAAAGATGCCCAACGGATTTACTTTACCAAATTGACCATCCCAGCCTTGCCGTAATGGTCCATTTGATTCACCTTTTATTGTTTATTTTATTTTCACTTACTGAATACGGGACAGACTTGACTGGGGGAAAGAAGGGGAGAAAGAAAGAGGGAAAGAGAAACAGCTGAGAAGAGGGATGGGGGAGAAGGGCAAAAGACAAAAAACAACAGAACGGGCAGAAAAAAAAAAAAGAAAAAAAAATGCATATCACCTGGATCACCTGCTGAGAAAGAAAAAAGAAAACAAGCAGAAGAGAACAAGAGTAATAGAATAAACAACATCACAATGATATATGGGAATATGACAGTAAATACTAAATATTAAACATTATTGTGCAGCACACAAGATCAACAGAACACAGTGTGCTTTGAGGTAGGAGCCAAAAAGGGTGTAGTTTGTGGGTGTGATCACCCGTGTGTACACCTGTGAGCATGGACGCGCTTGTTTTTTTTAAAAGGTTCCTTCATGTAATGATCTGCTAGAGGGTGTGGGGGGGCCACAGCCCCGTCCTCCAGCGTATGAAGCAGGTATGGAGGAGATCAAAACTCCAGACATCCAGAGGCCCCCAGAACACAAGAGACCAAGGAAGACCAACAGAGGGGCAGCCGCGCCACTGTCCCAGAAAGAGCTGAGGAGAGTCCCAGATGAGGGCTCACTCAACAGCCGCGGAGCAGAAGCCAGGGGGAGTTGCAGTGACGCGCCCGTGAGCTCCGTCGGCAGCCAGCCGTGCCTGAGTGACCGAACCCCAGGCCAAGAGGCCGGGGGCACCCCACCTTCGAAGTGGCCCGAGCGAGCCCCAGGCTCCAGGCCCCGATAAGCGGCCGCCAAGGAGTGAGCCGGTGTGTACCTGGACGCCCATCCCCGGACACAAAGAACCACCAACGCACCGACACCTGAGGGAGTCCGCCACTGGCAGGGGAAGTGGTGGTAGGGGGGGCTCAAACTCTTCCTGTGTTACCCATCTGTCTGTAAATCTGTGTGGAAGCGGAAGTTCCACATACATTATATAATATAATAAAATTTAAAAAGAAGCAAATCCACAAAAAGAACCCTGCTGCCTGTTTAGGAGTCATTCATGTAATTTGCTGAGGTACTATACAATGAAAATCCCAGAAGTCACAAATTGAACACAAATATCCTGTTTGTGTCCTCATTAGAATAGGATTTGTGTTGGTATGTGAAACTGTAGCAGTAGTAGTAGTCCTATATTATTAACTGATAATTATGTGACAATGGATTTCAGGTGATTTTACAGAGTGATGCAACAATAATGTAATGAATCAGTAGTGATAAGAATCAATAAACTGTTCTTGCACATAACCAGTTCTCAGTAGTTTGATTCCTTAGAATTGTTAGTCTGCTTGCCTATCGATCCCGCTTATCGGTTCCACTTGTATTTGCTGCAATCAACTGATTTTAGTTTGTGTGCTGGAAGAGGAAAACAGTGTAGTCTACAGTGTAGATATGGACATTACTTTTATTTATAAAGAACGAGAGCACAATGGTAAAGCGCCGACTACATCCAGGGGAGACACAACTGCATTATGCTGCAAACACAATGTCAGCTTTTTGCAAGTATTTGCACTGACGCTAAGCTAGCCCAAAGTGACATTAGCTAAGTACACGCCAACCCCAGTCCAGCAGCCTGACCTTCAACTTCAACAGGTAACAAACTGATGAGCATTCAGGCTTGCAACCTCTGTTTCCACTGTTTCTTTATGCTGGTTTTCATCTTTGCTTTGTGCCGTCAGCTTTGTGTTCATGCCTTCATACTTAGAGCAAGCCTATATGTATGTCTTCATTAGCACAGGGATTTGGGGTGGTGTGTGGGACTGTAGGTTATTGGTTTATATTGTTAAATGGTAATTATGAGCCAATGCATTTCACGTCATTTTATGGAAAAACACAAACGTATTTCCAACATACTGCATTACTTTTAAAAAAGTGTTCTGTGTAATATATTACTTATTCTGAGGATATACATATTGGTTGCGTGTCTCTCTGCCCTGTCATGAGCTGGTAATTTTTTCAGGATGTACTCAGCCTCTTGCTCAGTGTCAGCTGGGGTTAGCTCCAGAACCTCAGGGACCGTACTGGATAAGCAGTTAAAGAAATTCATGGATTGATAGTTGGATTCCATTTTAATTATTTTATAAGTGATTAAACATCCCTTAGGTGAAACCTGTCTTCTTTAAACCTCTGATATCTGGAGTCTCTGTGTAAAGCGTCCTTAATACCTTTAGGGAAAAAATAGCTGTTTATACCTGTGTGACATTTCTCAAACGGACTCAGGTGCAGACCAGGAATCCTTTGCAAAGAAGAAGTGATGTTATTTGGAGTGAAACACCAAGTGCAAATATGTACAATGTGCAGGGAGGGGTCCAGGGCTCCGGGGTCAGTGGGGAAAAGGAAAGGTCCACACACACACCACTCTCCTCGAAATTCCGCTCTACTCTTTCCGCAGTTTGCCTACCGGGCAAACAGGTCGGTGGATGATGCAGTAAACATGGGGCTGCATTACATCTTGCAACACCTCGACCGCCCGGGAACTTATGCCAGGGTCCTGTTTGTGGACTTTAGTTCGGCTTTTAACACCATTGTGCCTGAACGTCTCTCCTCCAAACTCTCCCAGCTCAGCGTGTCACCAGCTACCTGTCAGTGGATCACCAGCTTCCTGACAGATAGAAAGCAACAAGTGAGGCTGGGGGAGATCACCTCTGAAACCCGGTCCCTCAGTATTGGTGCCCCTCAAGGATGTGTCCTCTCACCACTACTGTTCTCCCTCTACACTAACGACTGCACCTCCAAGAACTCGGCTGTTAAACTCCTAAAGTTTGCAGATGACACCACTGTCATTGGCCACATTCAGGATGGTGATGACTCTGCATACTGGCAGGAAGTTGAGTGGCTGGTACCCTGGTGCAGTCAGCACAATCTGGAGCTGAACACTCTTAAGACTGTAGAGATGACAGTGGACTTCAGGAGACATCCCTCAACTCTGCTCCCCCTCACCATATCAGACAGCCCTGTGACAACTGTGAAGACCTTCAAGTTCCTGGGTACCACCATCTCCCAGGACCTGAAGTGGGAGACCAACATCAACTCCATCCTCAAAAAGACCCAGCAGAGGATGTACTTCCTGAGACAACTGGGGAAGTACAGTCTCCCACAGGAGCTGCTGATCCAGTTCTACACTGCGGTCATTGAGTCTGTCCTGTGCTCCTCCATCACAGTCTGGTATGGTGCAGCCACTAAACAGGACAGGAGCAGACTGCAGCGGACTGTACGGGCAGCAGAAAGGATCATCGGCACCCCCCTGGCCTCCATCCAGGATCTGTACCTCTCAAGAACCAGGAAACGGGCAGGGAAAATCATCACAGACCCCTCACACCCTGGACACAGACTTTTTGATCTGCTGCCCTCTGGCAGACGGTACAGAAGCCTGCAGACCAGGACCACCCGACACAGGAACAGTTTCTTTCCCCTCGCCATCTCCCTTCTAAACAGTTGACCTGTCACACTGCTCCCACTGCCAGACTGCAACTGCACCTTATGTCCATTCTGTAGTATTCATTCCACCTCATTTCATTTCTGTATTTTATGTATATAAGTTTAGATTAGTTATTTATAGTTGGTTTACACAGTGTTGTGTATGTATGTGTATGTATGTGTAATGTGTATATATAGACACGTGTGTGTGTGTGTGATTTACATTGCTGTGCTTGAGAGCCACCATCTACTGGAACCAAATTCCTTGTATGTGTCTGCACATATACTTGGCCAATAAACACGATTCTGATTCTGATTCTGGTTCTGACAATCATGCTACCACACACTTCGCCACCCAACACTCACGGGTCTCTCGGGTTTACAGGGACAGTTCCAGGGAAGATCTACAAAAAAATTCATCTTTCAAATACTGCTTTCCAGAACTGGCCACACGAGTAAATTTGGAAGAAAATAAAATGCCAAAGTTAAGCCCATTCCCCAGATTTTATGACTGAATCTACATAAGTCTTGCAACTGTTGATGTTAGGAAACCAGACAGAGATTGCTGAGAAGGCAAAGACAAGACTTTTCAGTCCAGACTAGATTTTACTTTGGACAGACAAATCAAACATGCAGTTGTTTTGCTTCATAACTGAAGGAATGTTTGGCACAGACCAAATAAGCTTTTGAGGTAAACCCTTAAACCAACTGTGAAGCATCGCGCTTCCAAATATCATAGTTTGTGGTTGCTTCACCGCCTCAACGCTGAAGCTTGTAATGATTGTTTAAGCAATAGATTAAGCTTCATATCAAACATAATTCAATTCCACTTGTACAACAATTTAAGTTATCATATATGTAGACCTTTATAATGTATAATGACTATTTAATACATTTCAGTAAACAAATCCACAAAATGGAACGACAGATTTGGTATTATGAGATTTTATTGCCTTGTATTTATCTATTATTTTTATAACCCACTGATCTCTGATGTCAGTTTGATAAAATCAAACTCATCAAACTGACATCAGAGGTCAGTGGGTTATAAAAATAATAGATAAATACAAGGCAATAAAATCTCATAATACCAAATGTGCACTTACATTAGCAATTATAAAAAATATATTGGTTTAAATCTAGAACAATCTTTATTAATCAATGTCCATGGGATGTAAATATTTTTTAACTACCTTATGTTAATATTGTACAGTATGTGCAGTACATATATCAGCCACTGATACAGATATATTAATAAGATACAATCTGGCTACATCCAAAATATCCCTAAGCTTTCAATTCATTTATAGTGCTTCCTTTGTAACTGCCAAAATATCTTCTAATGGGTGTTTCTTCAATCTGTGCAATCACAGTGTCTTAAACCCACCATCCCTGCATGAAAGCTATCCTACTGGCAATGCTGCCATTTCTAAGCATCTACGCATTTCTAAAAAGGTTTTTGAGGAGGCAGTGAGCAGGGTTATGGGTGAGCTGTAAGGGATAAGATAATGGGATAGACATGCCTGTTCTGTTTGATAACCGTTTTAGCTCTGTTTTCTTTGCCCATGATTCACAGATTCATTGTACTTTTCTAGGCTGTGAGTGTATGGTAAGTGTGTGAAATAGGAGAAAAGGGAGAGATTTTAGGTTGCCTTGTGTTTAATACTGGTCCAACTGTGAATTTTGTAATTTAGTCAGACTTAATGAAATCATTCGGGTTCAAGTTTGTTACCTCAAGTGATGTGGAATCTTGAATTAACAATTAAAGAGACAAACATATGCAGCAATAAGTTCTTTGGATATATTGTGCTGCACAGAAGAACTATTATCGATGAGTATCTGGAAAACAAAGTGGATTGGGTAAGTTTTACATTAAAAAAAAGTTTGTACACATAATATGAATGTAATATTCGTGCATTGCAACTGATTGTGTTGAGATGACAAACAGATTTTTGACATTGGTTAGATGAAAGCTTATCTAGTACACAAGATTAAAGTGCACAAGCCTGTCATTTATATCTGTAATATTTGTACTGTATTGATTTACCCCAAAACCACCAAAAAACATGCCTGAAATAAAGTTAAATAATCCTTTAAAATATGTTATATGTCTTATATATTTCAAGTTTTTAATTATTAGGGGTGGGGGAAAAAATCGATACTGTGTAGTATCGTGATATTTTGTTTGCTAATAATGTATCGATACAGGGACAGCAGAAATCGATATTTTGTTACAAAAAAGTTTTTGTGGACTGGAACATGCTCTGACTTCAGAGCATGTTGATCCTTTTTCTGAGCAAGAATCCTGACATTCCTTCACTGTCCAAATGTGTTTAACTTTTTTTGGCAGCAATAAACATGACAGTTTACTTATTTTAATTTAAGACATGTTTTGTTTTAATTAAGGTTAAAACTTTTTTATTTAATGTAAAATTATATTCTGTTTTAATTTACTTTCAAATTCTTCAGTTGCTGAAGGGGCTGCATAGTTTTCATAAATTGCATAGTTCAGAATAGCTATAATTGTACCAGATGGTTGCATTCAGTTAAGTTGGACTAGACTGTAATACAAACCATCCAGTTTGTCAACAATAAAACTGACTGAAATGAGAGAAAGACTGAGTGCGAGACTTTGAAATTAGATAAAATGAATATTGATAAAGCTTACCTTTATGTACAGAATCTGAATATCGCAAAATATTTAAAAAAAATTGCAATAATATCGTATCGTGCGTTAAGTATTGTGATAATATCGTATCGTGGGATGTATGGTGATTCCCACCTCTAGTAATTATTAGGGGTGGGTTTTTATAATCGATTCATCGATTCTGGCTTGGATAACGTAAAATCGATTCATTAAAATCCTGAATCGATTTTTTTAATACAAATTTATTTTGCCCGAAATGCCAGAATCTCTGGTGACATCTCACAAAATTTCAAGAACCATCAAACAGTTAAGACAGTAAATGAGAGCAGGTACACGGATTCTGCACATAGACTTAAACACACAGCGCGACCCGCGGATCAGAATCAGTTAGCTGTCGCCTTTCTCACGGTCGGGGCTGAAAGCCGACAGCTCGCTGATTCTGATCTGTCGGCGGGTCCGCGCTTTGTGTTCACGCCCATTATGAGCCGATTCTAAAGCTGTTAGTTTGATGTCTCTCCAAACAATATTGACTGAACCAGCAGCAAAAGAAGATCCAAACGCTTCACATAAACATCGTCATGAATTCACTCTGACTTTTACTGTTTTGCTTCCACCGCGATGCACAGCTCTCTCTCTCCCTCTCTCTCTCTCCCTCTCTCTCTCTGTACTTCAAGAACAGTTTCCCTTTCTTCATTATTTGCTTGCTTGTTACGCACAAGTTTACTGTTGTTTACAACGCTGTCAGCCGCATTTTTTTTCCCTTTTACATTCTTCCGAAAAGAAAACCTAATTTCTGCCGTTCAATACTGAACAAATGTAAACTTTTTAAAATTATTCAAAATGCAAAACGCTTAGCCGTGTCTCTAATAAAACCGCTGTAACTTCAGAGGTAATGTTCATATGTTGATTAATGGTTTTCTTTCGTTTTTGATGTACTGCAGAATATTTTTATAAAATCCCAGGCCAGGAAAATCACCTTCATGTTTTTCTGTGTTTTATCTTCAGCTACTTTGACACAAAGGTATCTGCTGTGACGCTCACACCTTTGATAAAGTCTTGCGTGTGTCAGCTTCCTTTTTATTGATACAAAAATATGTAAATGTACTGATCTGAATTATAATATTTCTGACTGTCAAAATTTCCCAGATTTAAATCGAATCGTGGATCGAATCGATTCGGGACCTTGTGAATCAGAATTGAATCGATTCTAGAAATCAGTGACGATACCCAGCCCTAGTAATTATGTACACTGAGTGTATTTTATTCACAAATGCACAAAGATGTGTGAGTCACCTAAAACAATTAAAATATGAAGTGTGCCATTGATGCTGCTGCAACACTTACTGAAAAAACAAAAACAAGAACAACAAATATACAAGTGTGCATTATGCTGACAGAATCTACAAGAATGTAAGCAGGTAGGAAGAGCAGGGCAGCAGATGTCTCCATTAGGAAAAGTCCATTGTCCTGCAAAAACAGCTTACTATCAAAGCCCAGCACTTGCAGCACTCTCCTGGCACTATTTGGACTTCTGCTTGAAATATAAACACAGCAAATCCATCTGCAGACACGACGAAATAAATAAATAAGTTTGAAAATCTGTCCCAAAGACAAAAAAGTGCAGTAGGTCAGCACGACGCTTTAAATTAGTAAAGATTAGGGAATGGACATGTGGTGTACAGTGACACATACTGTACACTGTGAGACATCCTCACACAACTGCATATACAACAGACAGCCACACCTACAGAGACCAACACAAACACAGCGAAGTACATCCACACATGGTGAAATACTTACTCAGCAATACAGCACTGCCAGAAAACCCACACACTTAAAATGTTTAATTCCTGTGAACAACTTTCTAAACTTCTTTTTTATTCATAAATAGAATTTCAAATCACTGCCCTAATTTCTTTTCTCCCTTCTTTTCTTTTTCTGGCTCACTCGGCTGCGTCTATCCTCACATTTGCAGTTGAAATGAAGATTGTGTTTTCACAGCAATGCAGAGCAGACCTCTTCAAAATTGGCACCCTTAATAATTCAGCGTTTGAATAAATCTGAATGTTGCTGCATGTGATTGGGTGCATGTAGAGTAAGACAGTTTGTGAAAGAGAGCGGAGTGACGGGGGAGGAGGACAGAGTTTGTGAAAGAAAGAAGACAGAAAACGGGAGCAGGAGAAAGCGATGAAGGCAATTCAAGGGAGTTGTAATAAGGTTTGACAAGCCTTTTAAGACTTGCACTTAAAGGCTACTGAGTGTGCAAGCGTGCTAAGAAAGAGTGGATGTGCTTGCTTTTTGTGTACTGTAAACTGGACGCATCCTCTGCGATACCATTTAAACAAGAAGCGCAAATACAGAAACACACACTCAGAGGCTGGTTTTGTTTTAAAGAAAAATATCCACTTAGCTACATATTTACTAGTAACTGCTTAGATGTGCTGTTGTTGTTACCTTAAGACTGAGCCAGAAACAAGAAAACTACTTCATGACTTCATGCTGTGTTGCATTAACAAGCTGTTAACTATCATTCATTCAAGAAAAATGATTTTTATTCATTGTGTTTTATTTCTTTAGTGCCATCTTTATTGAATTATGGTGCTGAGCTACATTCATAGCACTGGTGTAACTCATAAAGCAAAACTGCATCTTAGGGAATTTTTAGAATATGCTTCAAAATTGCATGTCTGCACTTCTATAGTATGTGTGTCTCCTTGTGTACTGGAGTGTGCATTAGGTGAAATGGCTGTATACAAAGGGGTTGTTTTCCCTGTATGAGCACAATGAAACACGCTGTGTGTACTGGTGGTCTATAGCTGGGTTTAACCGAGGCATGCAGTGTGAACAGCATTCAAGCTGTCAACCAGGTTCGCTACAAACGAACAGAAGTAGACAGAAAATCAGAAACACGCCATCCTTTCTTCTAAAAGAGTGTGTGTTATAACACTCACAGTGACAGAGCCCTGAGCTTAAAGAAGTGGGTGTGGGCTGTGGGTGGGCTAGCTTACACTGAATTTCAAATGGATCTGACAAACAACAAAAAAGTTGATGTGGCATTTTCAAATGTAGGGCAGTCATATTGGCACACAGAAGAAACACAGAAGGCAACATGTATGAGGCTGTAAGGAGTACGCTGAGATGAGTGATTCAGTGGGAGTGGAGTTTCCGTGTGAGGAATGAAAAAAGGGGGAAAATGGTGACGCTGCAGTTAGGATTCAAAGCATCAGCAATACTGCACATTTATCACGTAACCCTGTTGGGATGTATAATCTTCTGCTTAGTTCTCACATCCAGTGCATTTAACTCAAATTGTAAACAAAATATCTTTCTTTCTAAATTTTCATTCCTACTCTACATTTTGTTCTTTTAAAGCTGAATATTTGATTCATTTGCTACTCAGAGCTGTAGTTACACACTTTGTCTGTAGAAAGCACAGAATGAGCTGCATGTCAGAGGGCAACAGTTCTAGTACTCTGGTCGTGTGTGAGCTGAGCTGGGGGGTCACCTGTGCTTTGGAAGCACTCAGAGACATTACATTACACTCACTATAATTATGCACATAAGATGCAGGGTAATAGATATGAAGTGTAAATATACGCTCTGGGTCAAGTTTATTGGCACGGTACAGCTTGAACAAAACACAAGAGCCATTCTGTTTTGAGTAGTATATTGGGATATTAATATATTAGAGCTATTTGTTTATATTTTTCCAATATTTTTGTAATATTTCGTAATATATTGTCTAATTTTGGTACTTTAACTCGTCGGTTATCGTTCTCATTGTCTTGAAGCAACTGTGGCCACATAATTTCCTCAGGGATTATTAAAGTATTGTGATTCTGATTCCTGTTAAGACACTTGGGATAACAAAAACAATAATATGTATGCTGTCAGTTGGTTTACATGGTTAAAGAAGCATGTTTAAAGTTTCTGTGCAGGCTTCACTAGTTCCCCGGTGTTTTGAACAGTGAAAATAGCGAGCCACTGCTTTCACTCAGAGTTTGAAAGTGCTCCGCAACAAAGTACAGTATGACCAGGATTATCCAGGTAACTTCATGACAACCTTGGGTTTTCAGTACTATGAAAGTAGATGAACTCTTACTGCTGATCACTTCTTACTTCTTACCAGTAGACAGGTAACTTATTCTGCAAACCCACAGTGCTGTAAAAGAGTATTTGTTTACTTCTGGATTTCTTACTTTTTTATATATTTGTCACACTTAAATGTTCAGATTAACATAAGATAAGTGTTTCCCGTGTCTTTATGGTAAGGTTGTGATATTGATAAGTCTGTTAACTCACACAGTCTGTATTTTTGTTAGATTTTTTCCTAAGCTTCAAATATGTTAAAACAGGGCTTTTCCTCTCACACACATTGCTGTGTGGATTTTAGTCTGTATTATGTTTTTTTAACCTCTATTTTTTTCCATAGTATAGTTTTATCTTTTTTGAAATGTCAGCTGCTCTGTTGGCAATACGCTTACTAGCACTTCTGATAGGTTAGATCATGTCAGTACCACCTCTTTTATGTGACCTTTTAAGGTTTTTATTGGCTTTTTTGTTATACATCACTTAGTAAGTTGATGACCAGCTTCATTTGACCGTTTATCCTGATTGACAATGTTAGGATAAAGGAATGCAGATGAATGGAGAAAAAACCTGGTATATGGAACTTTCTTTGTGGTACAGGTCTCAGAAGTTACCCTTATTATGGATTGTTCTGCAGCATATCATGCTTATACTATTGTAGTGTTTATTGTCAATATATACTGTACATGGCTCAATGTGCTCATAGTGAAAAGTAAAAGATCAAAGACCAAAAAGGACCTTCTCACCACCAACTCTCTCTCTTTCCCTCAGTCCTTGAACTGTAGTTTTACTGTAATATCAAACCTAACTTAACCATAAATTAACTATAAACATGTGGATGTTTGATAATGAAACAAACTCAGTGTCAGAAAAGTCTGGATGCATTCACATAGGTGGGGCCGACTGTCCATGAAGTAGAGGCAGTAGAACCTCATTGGCAAAGCTGGTATTTTCTCATCAGTTTTTCCTTCTTAGGCAGTGACTTGCTAGAGTTTAGGACACACACTGGGACACACTTTTTTGGTTACTTCTCTAATTTATGTGCATGTCAACGTGACATAAAGGCAAGCAAATGTACTGTATTATTATTATGACTTAAAGGTTTATGTTTACTTTGCTGTTCACACAGGACCTCCTGATATTCACAAGAGTGCTAATGTAATTTGAAAACACTGAAAAGTGGCAAAGTAATTAGTTTTCAAGTTTGAGGAAAACCCAGTGAGACCAAAATTCAATAAATATGTTTATTTCAGCTCGGTTATTTTAGACATCTGCTTTAAGTTTGGAGTTGTACCAAATAATCTGGCACAATACACCTTGGTAAATGTGGAAACAAAATAGTATGGACGTCTTCAAGGAAGTGGTGGCACATAGAGCAGAGTACATCATCTATCTTGAATATTGATTGATTCAGACTCCTTGAAGTAAAGTGAATCTTCCGTGAGGGAATATTATTAGCGAGTGTAGCATCCAGTCGAACTGAGAAGGCCAGAACTGATGGTTGTTGAATGACCTTTATTATTCCTTGCCGTGTATCAGACAACGAACCAACGTAAGAGCTAGACAAACAAATGAAACAATTACCATATTATTCATGTACAGCATCTTAACCGCTCATTACGCTGGTCTAACCGTTATCTATTAAACTATATAATACATATTATGCATTTCAACTTGCTCAAATTAAATCTTATACATTACAAACCTTGTTCCCCTGTCGACTGTAGCTAGAACCATTTGTCTTCGTACAATTTAACCATAATCTTCTCTCCCTTTTCTCCGTTAGTATTAGTTTTCCGTTTTCTTCCGTCTTTTTTGTACATCCAATTTTTACCGTTACATCATTCACTTCCGGTCACACAGGAAGTTACCAGAATAAAAGCACAAATGTTATATTACGTGAATATGCGCTAGCTTTACATATCCGCCGTTACACTCCCACCAAATTATTTGCTGTTACAAACAAAATAAAACACAAATAATTTCTAAACAGGTAACTTAACAATGATAATACCTTTGTATATGCAACAACAAATTTTCATTGCATTTTAACTGCTTAATGCATCTTACTTTTCACAACTTTCTAACAGTAGAATCAACTTATGAACTGGGCGTTCCACTGTAGACATCCTTTGCAAACGTTCACCCTTTTTACTAAGGTTTCTGTCTGCAAAGGTTACTTTGACCTTTCTCACAAGTCCATCTTCGTCTGTTATGGTGTCCACAACCCTACCAAGTCTCCATTGGGATCGTGGCAGTATTTCTTTCTTGTCCATCACTATGTCACCTACTTGCATATTCCTTTTAGCAGCATGCCATCTCTGCCGAACCCTGATGTTGTGAAGATACTCTCTCTTCCATCTGCTCCAAAATTGCTCCGTTAGGTATTGTACCTGACGCCATTGCTTCCGAGCATACAGATCCTCTTTAACAAACTGTCCTGGAGGAGGCAAAGCTGTTGTGGTTTTCATAGTTAGGAGATGATTTGGAGTTATTGGTTTCAAACAGTTTGGATCATTGAGATTGTCTGTCGTCAACGGGCGGCTGTTTACTATTGCAGCTGCTTCATAGAGAAAGGTTCTGAGTGATGAATCGGTGAGTCGTCTCTTTGCGAGAGCAAGTGTGGCGTTGAGGACGTTTCTCACAGTCCGAATTTGTCGTTCCCATACTCCACCTGCGTGGCTAGCATGGGGTGTGTTAAACACAAAATCACATTGTTTTTCAGATAGAAAGGTTGTCAGTTTTTCAGTGTCTATTTCATTCAGTGCTGCACACAGTTCATTTTTGGCAACTACAAAGTTAGTACCTCGATCACATTTTATTTGTCTGACAGAGCCTCTCAGAGCTATAAAGCACCTTAGTCCATTAATGAAAGCGTCCGTAGTCAGGTCTTCTAACATTTCTACGTGTACTGCTCGTAAATAGAAACAAATGAAAAGGAGAGCGTACCTTTTGTTTTCTTTTCTTGCTTGCTTGGTTAGGAACGGGCCGAAAACATCCATACCACAATATGTGAAAGGCGGAGAGTGTTCGACTCTTTCTGTGGGGAGATCTTTCATTTTTTGTCCTTCCACAGCTCTCCTTAGTCTCCGACATGTCACACACTGACGGATGTAGTCTGATACTGTTTGACTTAGCTTGGGAATCCAATAACCGCTGGACCGTATTTCGTTCATTGTGAAGCTCTTTCCTTGATGATTTATTCTTTCGTGACAGTGAGCGATTATGAGTTTTGTAGTATGATGGTCTCTTGGAATGACAGTTGGATGTTTGAATGTGTTAGGAAGCGATGAGTGTTGTAGCCTTCCTCCCACCTTGAGCACATTGTCTTCGTCCAAGAAAGGATCCAACTTGTAAATTTTGTTGCTCTCATGTAGTGCCTTTCCTTTGCTTAATGTCTTTATCTCATCTGAAAATGTTAGTCCTTGTAGGTTTTTGATAATCACCATTTCAGCGTTTTGTCTTTCAGTTACAGTGCTGAGTGACTTTGATTTGTCTCTGAGTAGGAACCGCTTGAGACGTGCTATGGCACTGACAGCATGTGACCAGGATGAGAACCTTGTGAGACGGTCACAGAGACTTCTGTGTTCTGTAGTTTGGCTGTTGAGTGTTTGCACGTTTCTCACCTCTGGATCTCCCACCAAAAGTTCAATAGACTCTTTAGTTGGAAGGTTTAACTTCTTTTCCCATAAGAACTGAGGGCCTGTGAGCCAGTTTGATGATAGCAGTTCCGCTACTGATGTGCTCCTTGATGTTATGTCAGCGGGGTTTTCACTCGTCGGTACATAGAACCATTGCTGTGGTGTAGTATTGTTTTGTGTCTCGCCTTCAGGTCCATTATCATCAATCTCTTTGGCATCACCCCTTTGTATAATGTCATTCATGTATGTGACATAGTCTCTTTTGTATTTTTCATCACGCATTGGTTTACATTTGAGCTGATTGAGTCTGCTCTCGGCGAGTTGTCTGTTATCTGGCATTTGTAGCCTTTCTTTAAATGGCAATGACATTTCATAATGTCCCTTTTCTGCTTGTGTTATGCCTTGTTCAAGTTTCTCAAGAAACCTAAGGTCGTCTTGAGACACCGTCTTTTCGTTTATTTCGTTTTCTTTAAAGTCCCTTTCTAGTGCACGTATTGCATCTGCGGGAGTACATGGAGGCATTTCTTTAACAGTTATTCTGTGACAGAGACTCCTTGTTGTCTCTGATGCACTGCATGGCACTGAGTTGCCAACTATGCTCCATCCTAAATAAGTTTGGATGGCATATGGCTCATTGTCTTTACCTAAGAGTACTTGTCTAGGCGCCAGAGCTTGGGGACAAGTATAACCTATCAGGAGACTCACCTCACAACTGAGGAGCGGTGGGATCTCATCTGCAATGGACGACAAATGACTCCACAGTTTTGCCGTGTCACATGTTGGTATGTGTTCTCTATTTGCAGGTATGTAGTCCTTTATGTAAGCAGTTGGGAGCCTTAGCACAGTTGCTGAATTGTAACCTCTCACTAGAAGATCACACACCTTTCCGCTGCTTACTACTGCATTTTTACCCATCATTGTGGTAAGTCTGAGTTTTACAGGGCACACATTTGCTTGCAGTTTCTGTGTTACATCCTGATCTATAAAAACAGTGTCACTCTGCGTGTCTAGTAGCGCATAGACTAGTTTTTCCCTTTGTGGATTAGCAGCCGTTGAGACCCATACTGGGACTATCATGGAGGTGCTGACTGTGTGTTCTGCTCTAGCGACATTTAACGCCATGGCTGTTGCACTTTCAGGTGAGTTCCCTTGTATTGCGATGTCTATACTCACTTGAGCTTGCTTTTCTCTTTGCAGACTGATGCTGTAGTTCTCATCGTGAAGACAGGTCGGGTGTCTCTTAGAGCAGGTTTCACAAGTGAGACGCCGTTTGCAGTCCTTGGCACTATGACCTTGCTTTAAGCAACCATAACAATGTTTATTATCCTTTACATGTTTCTTTTTCATTTCCAGGGTCATTTGCAGAAAGTTTGGGCACTTTATAAGTGGATGCAACTCTTGGCACAGTGTGCATGAAGAACTGTTGTATATTTTAGTCTTTTCATCTCTTTCAGTTGTGTTAATGTTAAATACACTTGCCTTGTTTCTTTTGACTTCTTTTGTGTTTCTTTTGTCATCATTTGTTTCCGGGGAGCGAAGTGCATGTATGGAAGTGACTGGGTTACATGCTACTTCTGCTTCAAGCGAGAGAAAGGAGGCAAATTCACTAAAGCTGGGGAATTCACCACCGCCCATGAGTATCTTTGTTACATGCCTGTTCCATCTTGTGTTTATCCAGTCTGGCAATTTATGCAACAGTTTCTGATTTTCTTCACAGTCATTGAGTATTTGCAGTCCTTTCACGTGAGGCATAGCAAGTGTGCATGCATTCACAAAATCAGCAAAGTTCCTTAGCCCATCAGCATCTCTCGACTGTATTTTAGGCCAACTAGATAACTTCTCTCTAAATGCCCTTTGTAGCACGAAAGGCTGGCCATACCTTTGGTTTAACTTTGCCCAAGCATCGTTATACGCTTCTTCATCATTTCTGAAGAAAGTCCCTTCAAGGCACTTGCGAGCTGAGCCAGTTACATACCTTTTCAGATAGTACAGTTTATCTGCTGCTGACATGCCAGTTTGTTCAATAAGTGACATGAAAGTGGATTTCCATTCAATAAATTTTATTGGCTCACCACTAAACATCGTTGGTTCTGGCGTGGGGAGTCTATTTATTCTTATGCTGTCTTGTACCGCCTGTGCAAGCTGGCTGACACTAGGAGGGGTGGTTGGCGCCGGTATGGAGTATGATGGTACAGTGTGTTTGGGTGTGTGCTCTGGGTTCACCTTTTCCATCTTAACTGAATATGCATCATCAAGTTGCGACAACTCTCTGTTGTAGGCGTCCAACCTGGCGCGAGCGGCTTCCACCTCCCTTTCGGCTTTCAGGCGTTCCAACTCTGATGTTTGAACTGCCATTTGTTTCTTATGCTCCTCTTCTAGAGCCTTTATCTTTTCCTTCTGTCTTTGTTCCTCTTGTACAATCTTGTACTCTGCCTCCTTTGCTGCTAGTTCTGCTGCTGCCTCTGCTCGTTTTGAAGCAAGATGTGAGGCTGAAGACAGTTGGCTACGTTTCGATGCTGCAGTTGAACCATAGATGGATTGGGCATAATCATGTTCTAATAGTCTGCGTAGACGTTTTCTTTCATATTCTCCATCAAAATCTCCATCTACACCGCTTATTCTTTCCAGGATGACTTTCACGATGTCATGAGTAACTGCTTCACATGCATCGGTTTTTCTTCGTATGTCTGATGAAGGTGCAATGTGACTTCTCATTTCAGTGTACAACTTTAGCAGTTCATCTTTTCTTTGCTCTACATCATCTGCAAGATCTGCCATTTCTTTCTCTGAAATGTCCAACTTTAATCTTTCTCTTGTTTCTCGCACTCGTATTTTCCATTGTTCATAAAGAGTTAATAGTCTTTTTTCTTTTTTACTTATCTCTTCTTTCTGATAAGTTAGCATTTTTTCGGTTGGCACCTTGGCTCTTTCTGAACGCCTTGGAATCGCAGAGTTACTTTGAGCTTTATCTTGTGGCTCATTTAATATTTGTTCTTTGTTTGCAAACTGTTCATTAATGTCTTCTTCTGAATCCTCCATTTTAACTTTATTTTCCTTATGCCTTTCGCCGTTTTGTTCTCTGACCTGCTTCTGCCATCTGCTGGACGTTGTGGGAATTGCCGTTAAACCTTGAGCCCTCTGGTGTAGCAAAATGGCGGCGGTCAAGCTCTTACTGTAGCATCCAGTCGAACTGAGAAGGCCAGAACTGATGGTTGTTGAATGACCTTTATTATTCCTTGCCGTGTATCAGACAACGAACCAACGTAAGAGCTAGACAAACAAATGAAACAATTACCATATTATTCATGTACAGCATCTTAACCGCTCATTACGCTGGTCTAACCGTTATCTATTAAACTATATAATACATATTATGCATTTCAACTTGCTCAAATTAAATCTTATACATTACAAACCTTGTTCCCCTGTCGACTGTAGCTAGAACCATTTGTCTTCGTACAATTTAACCATAATCTTCTCTCCCTTTTCTCCGTTAGTATTAGTTTTCCGTTTTCTTCCGTCTTTTTTGTACATCCAATTTTTACCGTTACATCATTCACTTCCGGTCACACAGGAAGTTACCAGAATAAAAGCACAAATGTTATATTACGTGAATATGCGCTAGCTTTACATATCCGCCGTTACAGCGAGCTTAACCCTGAGACCTCTAACCTGTCATGCCTGACATCCGATAATTTATTCATCGAGATGGGAACTTTCAGACAGGCAGGGAGAAAATTAAACGCAAAACTGGACAGTCAGATAGAAAGACAGACAGAGCAGAAAGAAGACAGATGCATGAGCTAAAAGAGTAATGACTAAACAATGACAGATGCAAAATGCTTTGAAAGTTAGATGATCAGGCAGGTGAAATTCCAGACAAATGCTGGCTACGAATAAAAGAACTATAATGACGTTTTAAGAATAAAGCAGAGAAGTCAAGGTTCACCTCATATACCTCACGTGGTCACTGACTCTCTTAAATCTGACTCCAATAATCCAACTTTATCTCACAATGTTACTGTATGCATGCTAGAAGATAAAAACCACGAGCTCAGCTTGCTGAAAGAATAGCTTGAACTTTACTGAACATGATTGGTTAGATAATAAGGTTTCTCGCCTAAATGCCACGGCAATTATAAGAGACATCCTTTCATACTTTATATTATGCAATGTCAGTGACAAACTGTCCCCAGCTGAAATGCGTTTTAGGATGATTTTTCTCCGCGTGTGCCAAAACAGTCGGACGAAAATGTGTTTTGAACCTTTGAGACTCACTTATCAAAATATATACAGATGACAAAATTGCTTCGTATAAAACGCTGAACTGAATAATGGATCATCAGTCTAATGAACAATGTGGTGAGTCTGTTCTGGTACACCGACCGAGCACAATGACATATACACACATGGAAGGAGAAGCAACGCAGCCTCGCTGAGTGACTGTTTGACCTATTCAACACATTCTAAGTCCTCTGGCAAAAATAACAAACAAAACAGCGCCGCCGAACATGTCACAGCATGGTGGCAATGAAGCTCCACAGAGACCCCGCTGACTTGCTAATTCAGAAAAAATATCGAACCCGGGACAATCTAACAAAATAAAGGCTTGTTCACTTACACGAGGACTTGACAAAATGCAGAGGGTGGTAATATTACATTCCCATCTGCACTCTTTCTGTGTCGTTGTGTAAATTTGTGGCTGTGCTGTATCCTGTCCCAAGGCAATTAACATGACTTGAAACAAGTGCACCTCTCTAACTGTAGAAACTAAGTCAAAACCCATTTAGCCATACAAACAAAAACGTTATGTTTATGTTGTTACTGTTGCTAGCGTGCTCGCACTTATTGACTTTCACTCATAGCTGCACAGAGTGCTCAGCCACACATCACAGTAAATATGATGAATTGGTCTTCTTTGAGTGTAACACACTCCTGGCCCAAGGATGATAGGCTTACAGTTAGGTCCATAAGTATTTGGACTATGACACATTTGTTTTTGTAGTGTCGCCTCTCCACACCACAGAGGATTTTAAATCAAGTAATCAAGATTTGATTGAAGTATAGACTTTCAGCTTTGATTCTAGATGTTTAATCGATGTTTATTACTATTCAAGATTTAGAACCATTTTATGCAGCCTTTCAGAGGCTTAAAAGTAAAAGGACAATCTAACATAATTTTAACAATGATTTTTTGTAATACTTGGATTTAAATCCTTTGCAGGTGTAGAACCCGTGGACATGATGCTCTGCCAGACATTTGCTGCAGTCGTCTTCAGTTGTTGTCTGTGGGTCTTTCTGCAGTCAATGTTGCATTTAACATCTGAAAAGCATAATCTGTTGGGTTGATCAGGTGACTGACATGGCGATTGAAGAATACCCAGTTTCTTTCCTTTGAGAAACTCTTGGGCTCCTTTTGAAGTGTGCCTTGAGCAGGGGTTAAAATGAGATTTGGCAGGTGGGGGAACCTTACGACTGAGTGTAGTGGTGCAGCATGGGGAAAGAAATTGAATAGAAATACTTCGCATAACAACTCGTTTCATGAGCTCTAGCTGATTTTTTTTGTGTCCAGACCAGAGATGGGCAGTAATTACTGTAGTTACTGTAATCCGATTACTTTTTTCAAGTAACGAGTAAAGTAAGGGATTACTATTGCAAAAACGGTAATTAGATTACCGTTACTTTCCGTAGGAACGCTGCATTACTGCGTTACTAAAACCGTGATTTTTTGCAAGAATGTCTCATGACAGTGACATAAGCAAGTGCGACGTTCGTGACAACAGCTGTGTGCAGATCAACAATGGATAACATATCGAGTGCGAGAGAGAGTATGAGCGTGCAGCGTTTAAAGCGTGGAAGTACTGACCTTATTTGGAGTTTGATTCCATAAAAAGTGACAAAAACATTAGTGTCCGTTGTGCGTGGGAAGAAAACTTCGTTTTACAGCGAAAAAAACCCCTAAACTTCCGAGCAAACACCGAGTAGCTACGACGTAATGGGAAACTCACAGAGAAACTCGCGGATTCTTCAACTGACCGCTGCGGCACACCTGCACCAGGGTAAACCTCCGCCTACCCTACTCCTGCTTTACAGGTGAAAATAGAGCAAAAGGGCCGCTGAGTCTTTGACTTTATTTATTTTCTGCTGTGTTTTACTTGCATCTATTTGAAAGAGTGAGTGTAAACACACAAAAAATATATATTTCATGTGCTGGAATGTGTAGAAAATAGGTTTAAATATTAAACTAATTTCTTCCAGTCAGAGAATGTTGCATATAATTACATTTTTGCTTGATGCATAAAGTTAAAAGATTAAAACTAATAAAACAAGTTTTAAAAAGAGACCTTTCCATTTGATTACATTTTGTATGATGGATTATGCAGAAAAAGTAGAATTGGGCGAAAGATCTATCACTTTATCACCCATTCAGGTTGTAAATCGTGTTTTTAAAAGTAACTAAGTAACTAAGTAATTAATTAGTTTTGAAAATAAGTAATCAGTAAAGTAACGGGATTACTTTTTGGGGAAGTAATCAGTAATTAGTCACTGATTACTTTTTTCAAGTAACTTGACCAACACTGGTCCAGACTGTGGTCAGCTGACCTGTGCTACTCCAGCATTTACTGCTCTTTGTGGATTTAGCCAACTGAATTTGATTAGATATATATTTAGGTGATTCACAAGCTGATTACCAAACCCTAGACACTATAAAGCTAGTATAAAAGTTAGAATTTTGTGAGTGAAAATAATCAGCTTTATCACCTTGAATATAAATTGATGGCTGCTAATCTTGATATATTGTACCTCTCAAAGATAGAGGATCACTATAAACTTTCACAATAATGCAAACACATCACTATACCCTCCACTAAACAGCCTAGTATTTTCAGTATTTTGCTACCTTTGAATGAGACCAAATTATTATAATTCAGCTTGTTTGGCGAGATGTTTCACAAAAAACATAATTCAGCAACACTTCATGCAATATCTGATTCAATTTCCACAAAAGATGTTGCCCCTGGACCAAGCTGGGCATCATTTTAGTGTAGCTGGTGTCATTTTTCACTTTTTTTTTTATTTGACGGGTGGTGGTGTGGGCACAGTGGCCCACCCACGGATTGGGCCTGTCCCAGACAGGTGGATAATGTTATCAGCAGGAGAGCTGCTAATGCTTTGACCAGGATTATATTTCCTGCCATCACTGCCAGAGAAGAGAATGTCTAGCAACCCCCACAGCTTTTGCCAGATTCAGACTGGTTTTGGTTTTAGTTGGTGATTCTTGGTGAAGTCCAGTCCACTAGTTTTGCTGGAAGTCTTGTAACAACATTATTCCAAGAAGTTGTCACATATTCCAAATAAAGGCGGGGGGGGGGGGGGGGGGGGGGGGGAGTCATTCTAGGTGATGTATGAACACATATCTAAAAATGTGGTGTTTTTTTTTTTTTTAACAAACAAAAAAGTAAAGTTAGTCCCCAGAGCCAATCACAGAAGTCCGGAACCACACCAACACCTCTGATTTCTCTCATTTTCTTTCTTTTGTAGCATGAGATTAGATTCTACCCAAAATCTAATAGACCTAAAAGATCTTCTTTAAATTTAAATTCACTCACATTATTTCACATCAAAGCACTGATACTGGGGGAGTTGCTTGTGACAGGTGCACAATGATAACAGCAAACTCTGTCTGCACTGAGACACTTGGCTCTTGGACACTTTTAGTATGAAAATGCCCTCTTTAAATTTTAAATGTTATTCACCATTTTAACTTACCTAATCTAGCGTGACAGACACAGAGTTCCAGTGGTCCATAATAAAGCTGGGGGAGCTTTTAGCCATATTGCAGAACTAGTTCTGGTGCCCTTAATTAATATTAAATTAAAATGCTTCAAAGATTCAATTTACTGTGTGCTTGCATGCAAGGCAACATGCAAACCTGCTGAATACATTTACTGTGTTTTCATTTAATTTAAGCCGCTTAAAAGCATAAAAACAATGCAAAAGGTCAAAGGCTCCGAATGCTCTCAGTCCACAGTATACATGTAACAGGTATCTGCGCAGTCGTAAAGGCGACCCATGATTTAAACATTTGTTCAGTGTTTTTAGGTTAGCACAGCACAACTCTTTGCACCAGTATTACGTTGCTACAGTAACAAGTTGGACATTTAAAGTCCCAAATCGGGTATACTCCCCATGCACCACAAAAAGTCAGGCCATTTTTCCCTAACACACTCATGACATTACATAAATGTAAAAGGTGCAAAAGGTTTTCATGGACATGTATTTTTTATGTCCACATGAACTTTTGATCTCTGCTTTCAAAGGTTAGTCTTGCTCACTCTCGTGGTAAATACCTAAGCTATTAAAGGTATAGTCTTGTGCTGCAGTGAAATGACCTGTAGAAAGGTTGCTGACAACATAGCCTCTCTAAGCCTCCAAGTCACTTTTATTTCAGTGGAGACACAGACCCTTTAGAAGAGGGATAACAGCAGTGGCAGAATTAACTAGAAAAGATATTAAACGAAACAGAAAACGAGGTATTGCAAAAAGGAAGAAGAACAATTTTCCCCAACGACTGTGTTTGAAACACACTGTAAAATAATAAAATACTGTTGCTAAAAACATGAAAAGAAAATGAGCTACGAGAACTTAATTGTTGTTGCTTTCATTTGTGCTCTGAAGGCTGCAATTCCAGGGAATTAATAATCCTATACACTTTACCTCTTTACTAGTTTGACAAAAAAAATCCAGGTAAAAACCATTTCGTTTAAACAACACAATGAAACAGCATGTGGGTAATTATAGTTACGCAGCTCTCTCATATAAAAATATAGCCACAATTAAAAAGGGCTAATTTCTCTAGGTGTACAAATGGATTAATGAAGTAACCAGAAAAGAGTTGGAGCCTCTGACTGTGGGTGCAAAATATCCTCAACCCAAATTCATTTGATTTGCAATACGTGAATGAGATCATTCTTTAAATCTAGATGATGAATGACCTCATTTTAGTTCTGCAGAGACATGAGGAGTACTTCACAATGTCTGACTTGCCAATAGGCCAATCCATTAAAAAATCATTGAGGTAATCCCTGTTGGGGTCGCTCAGTCATCCTAGTTACCTCTTTTGATGCAAATGCAATATGCTACTATTAGCGGACTCATTAGTTTGAGCTTGGTTGTTACTGCAATGATTTATTGTAAGTGTGGGTGGTTAACTCTTTCATTACCAAATTTTATGACTTACTTACAGTTTCAGCAAATCATTAGAATTAAGTGACATGAAATAAAGAAGTAATCCCTAATATATCTGCTTGTAGTCTTGCAAGTAGCAATGCCTATGTCTGTGTTAACTAACAAGTTATTATGACAGGTGTCAATACTTTCAGTAAACTGGCATGTCATATGTATCATCACTTTTTTTAAATTTGTGAACATGCACCTTCTCTAATATCCTATCCCTAATATCAACTGGTAGGCATTTGGTTGCAAAAACAAAACAAACAGGAATTTTAAGAGCAGCCAAATAAAAATAAAAAGGCAGTAGTGGATGATCTTTAAACAATAAAGATATTTTTCTTTAGAGAAAAACAATAATTTCAAGGTAGACTTTAAATGATTGTGCTAAAGAAAAATACCTTCAGAACATCCAGATGTTCATGATGTTAGTGATGGGAATTCCGGCTCTTTCTAGAGAACTGGCTCTTTCGGCTCGGCTCACTAAAAAGAGCCGTCTCTTTCTGCTCCCAACCAGCTCTTCAGGTTGTTTTGTTGCTTTAATTAATTTATTATAATAATGGATACTTTATTGATCCCCATGGGGAAATTACTTGTTTTTCTCTGCATTTGACCCATTCACTCAGTGAAGCAGTGGGCAGCCCACTAAGCAGGCGCCCGGGGAGCAGTGTGTAGGGACGGTACCTTGCTCAGGGGTACCTCAGTGTAGCCGTTAAGTGGATTCGAACCGCCGACCTTCCGATCATGGGGCGACCACTTTACCTACTGAGCTATCCCTGCCCAACATTATCAACAACAATATAAAATCATGCACAAAAGGAATTACTAATGTGAAACAAACCCATGGTTTTATTTATATACGTTTATATATAAAAATATACGGTGGCCCCTAGAGACAAAGCAGAGAGAGAAAGAGAGGCTGGGACAACAATATGGGCAGAAATCTGTGCCATCAGAAACTGAATTTGAATAAGTTAAATTTGAATTTGAATTGCTCTGATTGAATCTGAATTGTAACTTGAATAAATGCTTTTGAAAACTGAATTTGAATTAGTCTAATTTGAAATTGAATTTATGGTTTGAAAATGATCATCACTAAAATGAAATTGAATTTTATATTTTGAAAATGAATTGATTTGCTTTGAAACTGCATTTTATCCTTTAAAAATTCAGCTCTCGAATAATTTCAGTTTCACTTCTCACCATTCAGTTTCAGTTCTACAATTCAATTTCAGTTCCAAAATTCAGGTTTTGGAACTTACATCCGGTTCCGGTTCAAGCGCAGATTAATAGAACTACGTTTTACTAGCGGACCGAAAGTGTTACTGACGGGAATCTACAGCGTCTTAAGCTGAATTAAGACTTCAGAAGTCATTCGTCATGTCGAATGACCAGCGGATGAACTCTCAGGTTGGTAATAAATATATTACATGTATAAGAACAAGCGTCATGTTAACAAATGATAGCCGTAAGGTAACTTTTATGCTTATTGTAGCTGTTAGCTAAAAACGCTAATTTAGCGTAGTTTGCCCTGAATTCAGCTTTGACAACAAATATGATCGACTGTTTCTAGTAGAATTACAAAGTTGTCATCTTGGACCCTCTCAGAGTACCCCCTCTGTATGCTTACAGAGACCCCTACAGTAGGGAAACATGCAAAACGCTGTCCAAACCTTTGTATTTTAGCTCTATTTATGTCTTACACAGCATCCTAACTCTTTAGCCAACTTAATAACTTTAGCTAAAGTGAATAGTTAGTCTAATTCATTAGTGCAGCATTACTGGATCACCTCTGTTTGAAGTGATATAATGTGATATACAACTATCACTGAAACAGCAAACTTTGTAAATAAGCAAACAACACTTCTCATTCTCTAAACGTTTGGCCAAAGCTGTAGATTACACTATCAGTGCTTGTTCACTCTTGACAATAATTACATTTCAAAATTTACTTTGTGCATTTACAGGTAAACAATATCTAATATTTTATCTAAATGACTGCTTTGTCTTTGAAAAGGGTGAAGAGCCTGAGGCCGGTGACAGTCCAGTTCTACTCTAAGTACATCCTTACAGTGGCTCACAGGACAAGGCCACATTCCTGTCCTGCCAGAAGAGAAGAGAAACTTCAGTCTTCATGCAGTTCAACCACACCTGTCATATTCCATATGACAGGGGTCTCAAACTCCAGTCCTCAAGGGTCAAAGTGTCATGCAACTTTTCCATGGCCTCGAGGACTGAAGTTTGAGACCCCTGCCGTATGGTGTTCATGCTGTTTTCTACCCCACAGTTACAGCATGTCTGACTGCCTGTTCAGCATATGCAAAAAATATATGATGAGTTTCAGCATGTGATGACTAAGGCCTTCCATTATGGTGTTTGTCATCACATGTCACAGACATCTGGATGATCATTTGGAATAAACAAAATACTAAAAACTTGTTACTTCATCTTTTATCTTTATTATTATTATTGTTCTTATTTTACATTTTTCATTGTTAGGCATTGGGTTTATTTGTAGTAGTCCTTTTCCTACTTCTTTCCCTCTTCCATGTCACTGTGTCAGCTTGTCAGCATCTATGATGTGGGGCGATCGTGGCTCAAGAGTTGGGAGTTCGCCTTGTAATCGGAAGGTTGCCGGTTCGAGCCCTGGCTTGGACAGTCTCGGTCGTTGTGTCCTTGGGCAAGACACTTCACCCGTTGCCTACTGGTGGTGGTCAGAGGGCCTGGTGGCGCCAGTGTCCGGCAGCCTCGCCTCTGTAAGTGCACCCCAGGGTGGCTGTGGCTACAATGTAGCTGCCATCACCAGTGTGTGAATGGCTGGATATGTAAAGCGCTTTGGAGTCCTTAGGGACTAGTAAAGCGCTATATAAATACAGGCCATTTACCATTTATTTGGGTTTGGAAGTGGAACAGAAAGTAAGGAAATCCAAAGTGCCATTAAAACCAGGAGAGGTTCTTATATTTCAGAATAAGGGATTAATTCAAAAGAAATTACCTCAATGCCATATTTTATTTAGGAACCCTAGAGAGCACTTTGCAAAATAACACATTCTTATAATTTCACCCTCAGATGAGCCAAGCTACAACTGTCAGGGAAGGTGATGTAGGTACAGAGCATATGAGAGTGGTTAAGTTTGTCTCTTTTCTAGATGAAGGCACAAGAGGGATCAATGGCAAGGCGTAGAGATTCAGTATCTTCAGTCTTCAGTGGACACTCCATTTCTGGCACAAAACACCTGTAACAGATGGACATAGTAATGGAGCAGTATGTTTAAAAAAAAAAAAATCTAATTAAGCATGCACTCAGTACCCTAAGAATTATTATGGTAGTTAAGCACAGTGATAGTTGTATATCACATTATATCACTTCAAACAGAGATGATCCAGTAATGCTGCACTAATGAATTAGACTAACTATTCACTTTAGCTAAAGTTATGAAGTTAGCTAAAGAGTTGGGATGCTGTGTAAGACATAAATAGAGCTAAAATACAAAGGTTTGGGCACCGTTTAGCATGTTTCCCTACTGTAGGGGTGCTCTGAGAGGGTCAAAGATGACAACTTTGGAATTCTACTAGAAACAGTCGATCATATTTGTTGCCAAAGCTGAATTCAGGGCAAACTACGCTAAATTAGCGTTTTTAGCTAGCAGCTACAATAAGCATAAAAGTTACCTTACGGCTATCATTTGTTAACATGACGCTTGTTCTTATACATGTAATACATGTATTACCAACCTGAGAGTTTATCCGCTGGTCATTCGACATGACGAATGACTTCTGAAGTCTTAATTCAGCTCAAGACGCTGTAGATTCCCGTCAGTAACACTTTCGGTCCGCTAGTAAAACGTAGTTCTATTAATCTGCGCTTGAACCGGAACTGGATGTAAGTTCCAAAAACTGAATTTTGGAACTGAAATTGAATTGTAGAACTGAAACTGAATGGTGAGAAGTGAAACTGAAATTATTCGAGAGCTGAATATTTAAAGGATAAAATGCAGTTTCAAAGCAAATCAATTCATTTTCAAAATATAAAATTCAATTTCAATTTAGTGATGATCATTTTCAAACCATAAATTCAATTTCAAATTAGACTAATTCAAATTCAGTTTTCAAAAGCATTTATTCAAGTTACAATTCAGATTCAATCAGAGCAATTCAAATTCAAATTTAACTTATTCAAATTCAGTTTCTGATGGCACAGATTTCTGCCCATACAACAACAAGAAACAACATCGTCACATTAGAAAGGTACAGTAATCATCCACAGTTATTTTCAGTTGCGGATGATAAAGGATTCAGAAAGTTTATTCATGCAGTGAAAAAAATCATCCCAGGCCTATATGACAGAGAATGTGCGTCTTCTGTTTGTTTTGCATATTTTAATGTATATTTAATTGTGTTGTGGTTTGCAGTGTTTTGTTTTGTTTCATTTTAAATTTGGTTAAAAGGAAAAAGATGAAAATTTAAATAGTTTAAAGTTGAAATGTAAACAGTTGGTTTTTGTATTTATCATTATTTATTACATTTTATGTGGAGTGAATAAATAAAACTATATTTACGATGGCCCCTAGAGACAAAGCACATACAAAATACAAAACAGGTACAAACTCCGAAACAACACAAAACACTGCAAACCATAACACAATTAAATATACATTAAAACAGAACAAAAAGAAGATGCACATTCTCTGTCATATAGGCCTGGGATGATTTTTTGGGAGAGTGTTTTCCTGCTTGGAATTGCATACATGAATTGCATACATACAACTAAAAATAGTTGTGGATGACTACTATACCGTTCTAATGTGACGATGTTGTCTCTTGTTGTTGTCCCTGGCTCTTTCGCTCTCTCTCCCTCTGCTCTGTTCCTGTGCTACTGCCAGTGTAACTACTGCCCCTCCCCCCTCTGCTCAGCGCAAGCACAAGCCTCATGTGCGGAGTGAAGGAAAAAAAAGTGTGTGTGAGAGAGAGAGAGGGTGAGAGAAAGAAAAAAAGCCGGCTCGCATCATTCACTTCAAAGATCCGGCTCTAAGAGCCATTTCGTTCACGACCGACACATCACTACCAGCTATGAGAATTTCATCTTTCGGGAGGAAGACGTATAATTGTCTGAGTCTAGCATGAAGAAAAGAAACTATTCAACTATTCAATAAGAACAAAATAGACAAGTTGGATGTGTTTTGGCAAAGAAGCTAGTCTATGAGGTGCCGTAAGGGACATTATTACTGAAACGCTCTCACACACACACAACTGAAACGCTCTCACACACACTACTGAAACGCTCTCACACACACTACTGAAATTTTAGCTCTCACACACACTACTGAAACGCTCTCACACACACTACTGAAACGCTCTCACACACACTACTGAAATTTTAGCTCTCACACACACAACTGAAACGCTCTCACACACACTACTGAAACGCTCTCACACACACTACTGAAACGCTCTCACACACACTACTGAAATTTTAGCTCTCACACACACAACTGAAACGCTCTCACACACACTACTGAAACGCTCTCACACACACTACTGAAATTTTAGCTCTCACACACACTACTGAAACGCTCTCACACACACTACTGAAACGCTCTCTTTGGTAGCAGTGCTAAGATACAACTTATATATATTATATATACTTATATATATATATATATATATATATATATATATATATATATATATATATATATATATATATATAGATAGATATATATATATATATACTTATAAATATATATATATATATGACCTCAGGATTTTTTTTTTATCCCTGCTAATCACTAGTGAAAAGAAAATTCACCTCACAGTGTCATAGAGCTGAACACACCCAGACGCAGAACACATGCAGCCTCAGCTCTCCTTCCTTTGTTCTATTTGGACTGGCTTATTAAGTTCCTTTCACTTTCACTGACTGCGTGTGTCCAAGCTACAGCCACAGTTATCAGACACACACACAGAGCTAAAGCTTTAGGGAGGGGGTGCTCCTGCAGACCATCGTGATGAGGAAACACATTAACTCACATCACAAATTCTGACACACAGAGGTAGGGGCAGACAGTACCAACACCAAAAATGGAGGTGAATCTGAGACAGGCTAATGTTGACCTTAAACTAGACAAAATTTGAAGCAATCTCAGAGTTTGAGACTAATTTCTAGTTGCAGTACACCTAGGGCAGATACATGTGTTCTCATGTTAGAAATTCATTTTTTGTGAGGGCTCAGTCAGAGTTGTCAGAAAAGAAAGAAAAGGCCCAAAGGTCTGCAGTATATACTCCAAACTTTTGACCGGTTGTGTAGGCTTGGTTAGGACGTGGGGTCTAGCCTAGGGACCCTTACTGTTCCAAGGGCATATCCAGCTTAAATATATATATACCCTGTGTGTACAGGGTGGGCCATTTATATGGATACACTGTAATAAAATGGGAATGGTTGGTGATATTAAAGTCCTGTTTGTGGCACATTAGTATATGTGAGAGGGCAAACTCCTCATAAGATAAGATAAGATAACCTTTATTAGTCCCACACGTGGGAAATTTGTTTTGTCACAGCAGGAAGTGGACAGTGCAAGAGTTATGAGGCAAAAATTAGAATACAATAAGAACTAGAAAAATTTGCATTTCCTGCGAAAATGCAGTGTGGATGCTTTAAAGCTGAAGCTGTATGCAAAAAGTAGCTGAAAAAGCTGAAAAGTTGCAGAAATTGTAAAAACTTTGCAGAAGCAAAGGAACTTTTCTAAAATGGAATAACTTAGCAGAACTGCAATATCTTAGAGGAAACATAATACTTGGCAGAAATACAATAGCATAGCAGAACTTAGCAGAAATATTGTAACTTACCAGAAACATAACTTCTCAAAAATACAAGAATTTAGGAGAAATAGTATAAGATAACAGAAAGAATATATTTAGACAAAAATACTTAAGCATTACAGAAACACTATGATTTAGAAAAATAGTACAACATAGCAGAAATACTGTGATTTACCAGAGACACTGTGATGAACTATGAATATTGTAATTTTAAATTAAGACTATGTTTTAGCACAAATATTATAATTTGGCAGAAATACTATGATACAGCACAAATACTCTGGTTTAGCACAAATATTATAACATAGCAGAAATACAATTATATAGCAGAAATGCTATATTTAGAAAGAAAAATATAATATAGTAGAAATAGTATGATTGAGCAGAAATACTACAATATAGCATAATAACAATGATTTAGCAGAAATACTATGATTGAGCAGAAGTACTAAGATGTAGTAAAAGTACTTTGATTTAACAGAAATACAATTATGGAGGAGTAATACTTTAAAATGGGAGAAATATTGATACACACACACACATACACAGAGCCTAAAGGGAAGAGTATTTGTGCCATGGAGTGTTAAGAATGTGAGGTCCATATTAGAAAAGCTGGTAAAATCATAAAAGTTTGCAGAATTGTAATAGATGATGAATATGAATTACTGGTCTGTGACAGTGTATTAATTTGTAGGGAAAAAAAACATGTTGACCAAGGTGGAATCGAACCCACAATCTTTGGCTTGCAGACCCGTGTCATTACCAACTGCGCCACTGGGAAAGAGAGGAGCCATTTTGAAAAACAGGGTGATGAGCAGTCAGAATTAGATCCCGGTGAGAGGCGAAAAACGCCGTTTTTTGGAGTTACAAAACGTTGTGTAACTCAAAAACTAGGTGGACTAGAGGCATAATTCTTGTACTGGGTGAATCAGCGGACTTTGGTGTACTTTGACTGCGATTTTCATTGCTCTTTGTACAACCGTCGCTGAGATATGACGAGAGAGGAAACGGAAGACCTCAGACATGATTGGCTGGCTGGGAAGCCGTGCAGGCCCTGATATGTGATATGTGTCTGAGTCCGCACAGAGGATTGGCTGCCTGGCAGAAATATATAGAAATAGTATGATTAAGCATAAATACTACATTTAGCAGAAATACTATATTAAGCACAAATCCTATAAAAAGCAGAAATAGTATATTAAGCACAAATCCTATTAAAAGCAGAAATAGTATATTAATAAAATGATCAGCGTTCTGCTCTACCAGGTGTAACAATTGAGTTTAACATCCAGGCATCCATGAAAACAGAATTTATGACATTTAACGGAGTTAGAAGTTAGCAGGGAGTTAGCTCGCTAGCTTCTATCTAAATACAATATAGCATGTCCTGACTGCGGGGTTTTGGAAACAAATTAAACGTACAGCTCTGTTATCACTTCCAGCATAAATGAAGACAGAAAGCTAAACAGCAGTGACGTTTGTAGGGTTACTGAAGTTTGGCTAGCTGGTATATAATGATGTGCTACGTGACCGCTAGCGACACAGCTATGTTAGCATAATATAAACAAGCTAACTTTTTTTCCACTTGACAAAAGTTATCGTGAGTGTTCTCGGTGGTCAGGAACAAATGTAATTGCATGGCAGGATGCTGTAAACGGACCAAACTTCAGCCAGGAGAACAACTGAGATAATCCATCCACAATACGAGGTTAGTCATTCATATACTGCTGCATGGGCTGGGCTGTAGTTACATCCTAAGGTTTTAAAAACTGAGCTTAAATAAATGATTAGCGGTAATAAAAGCCGAGGGAGGTCAACAGTGATCGCTGACTGTTTTAGGAGCTTTTTGAGATCAAATAGAAGAAAATACATAACATTAAACATGTTAACAACACAAATGCCATATTAAACGCAGACTACTTTAGACCCGGAAGTAGGATTCGTCGCGTCATCACTGAACAACCGGATTGCAGTCTATTTGTCATAATGACGACTCCCCTCAAACAAATGACCATAATTTCCTAACCGTAGGGGCTAGAGCGGTCATTCTTACACCGTTTTGTTCAGAAGAGATGGGGGAATCTTCAAGTGTTGACAATTTATCATTAAAATATGAATTTTTAGAGATATATGACATGGATGACTTGTTGACTTAGAAGCCACGAATTCCCCAATATGCAAATTTGAATGCCTCAGACCACATATATGATTGGCTGGCTGGGAAGCCGTGCAGGCCCTGATTTTTGGATTTGAATTCCTCAGCCCTCAGATATGATTGGCTGGCTTAGAAGCCATGAAGGCCCCAATATGCAAATTTGAATGCCTCAGGACACATATATGATTGGCTGGGAAGCCGTGCAGGCCCTGATTTGAAAATTTGAATGTCTCAGTCCTCACAGAGGATTGGCTGCCTGGGGACCTGGCAGAAATATATAGAAATACTATGATTAAGCATAAATACTACATTTAGTAGAAATACTATGTTTTAGCACAAATACTATAAAAAGCAGAAATACTATAATTTAGCAGAAATACTATATTAAGCACAAATCCTATAAAAAGCAGAAATAGTATGATTAAGCATAAACACTACATTTAGTAGAAATACTATGTTTTAGCACAAATACTATAAAAAGCAGAAATACTATAATTTAGCAGAAATACTATATTAAGCACAAATCCTATAAAAAGCAGAAATAGTATGATTAAGCATAAACACTACATTTAGTAGAAATATTATGTTTGAGCAAAAATCCTATAAAAAGCAGAAATACTATATTAGGCACAAATCCTATAAAAAGCAGAAATAGTATGATTAAGCATAAATACTACATTTAGTAGAAATACTATGTTTTAGCACAAATAGTATAAAAAGCATAAATACTGTAATTTAGCAGAAATACTATATTAGGCACAAATTCTATGAAAAGCAGAAATAGTATGATTAAGCATAAATACTACATTTAGTAGAAATACTATGTTTTAGCACAAATCCTATAAAAAGCAGAAATACTGTACTATGATTTAGTAGAAAAACTATAAATAATCAGAAATACTATATTTGGCAGAAATACTATATTTTGCACAAATCTTATAAAATAGCAGAAATAGTATGATTTAGCACAATAGTAATAAGTTAAACAGAAAAATTGGAAAAGCAAAATGGACAGCTGAAAAAATGCTGAACATGCTGAGGGTCCCTCAAATATACTTGTTAAATGAAAAAATCAGCAAAAAAATGCACAGGGAGAGAGAAGTAAGTTTCTAGGTCAGCCTGGGAGCTGCTGAATTTGAATCCACCAATCAGACAGCCTGTGTACTTTTTCCCGCCAAAACAGGTGCATCTATTTACACACGCAGCACAGAGAGGCACAGGATTATTGCAGCCTATTTCTCATAGTGACGACTCCCCTCAAACAAATGACCATAATTTCCTAACCGTAGGGGCTAGAGCGGTCATTCTTACACCGTTTTGTTCAGAAGAGATGGGGGAATCTTCCAGTGTTGACAATTTATCATTAAAATGTGAATTATTAAAGATATTTGACTTCTAATGCACCATAACTGAGTAGAGCGAAGCAAAAACTGGCTTGACTTGCCCTCAAACAACGCTTTGTAACTCGAAATCTATTTGGAGTATCGATATCATTCTTTCACCGTAAGAGACAGCAGGCTTTGGTGAATAGTCATGGAAATTTTCAGGTCTCTGTGGAAATCCAACAAAAAGTTATGACGAGAGAAAAAAGTGGTTCATTTCCAGGGTTTGAAATCTGAAGAAATCTGAGCGACGGACGAATTTCCTACCCTCAAACAAGTCCAACTCATTTCAGAACGGTAATACGTGAGAAAGAAATTCTTGAATTGTGAGCGTCACGAGTGTCTGAAGATATACCGGGACAAGCCTCATGTCTTAACTTTGCTTCGTTAAGGAGATATGACGATTCGAATATGCCTCTCATTACAGAAATGCAGCGGTGATTTTGAACAAACTCTCCATTGACTTTATATGGAGAGTTTTCCGACATTGTGTTGGTCTGAGGAGATTTGCGAAAGTTCTATGAATACCACAACAATGATAGTGACATTTTCGGAAACCCAGCAAAAATACCTATGTTTTGATGTATAATTTGTGGAAGTTGAGTGAAGATTGAGCAAGTAGCAAGAAGTTGTTCGGACATGAAGAGAAGACTGCAAAACCTTCAGTGGCACACTGGAAGCCAAGTGCATAGCAACCATGACAACGCATGTATTTTGTGAAAAATCACAATTTTGCAACTGAAAACTTTAAGAGGCATAAAGGTAAAACGGTAAAAGATTTGAAAAAGCTGAATCATACCTGAATAGCCCAATAATTTGAGAACATTTTAAAGTTTGAATGGTTGTTCTACGTGAAAATATGAGGAAGTAGTTAAGTTTCAGAAACAAGCTAATTGTGTGGATGCTTTAAGCATCCACACTATTGAGTTCCTCTTGGGACTTCCGCACACTTTTTGGCACTTAACTACTTCCACAATTTTCAGCCGATTTTCACCGTTCAAATTTTAAAATATTCTGCTATTTCTGCTAATTCCTGCTATGTCTTTTGGTATTTTTCACTATTATACTTTTTAAAATATTAAGCTTAATTTGTCCCATTGAAATGAATGGGAAACTTCTGCAATTCTGCTAAAATTTGCTTGTTTCTGAAACTTAACTACTTCCTCATATTTTCACGTATAACAACCATTCAAACTTTAAAATGTTCTCAAATTATTGGGCTATTCAGGTATGATTCAGCTTTTTCAAATCTTTTACCGTTTTACCTTTATGCCTCTTAAAGTTTTCAGTTGCAAAATTGTGATTTTTCACAAAATACATGCGTTGTTATGGTTGCTATGCACTTGGCTTCCAGTGTGCCACTGAAGGTTTTGCAGTCTTCTCTTCATGTCCGAACAACTTCTTGCTACTTGCTCAATCTTCACTCAACTTCCACAAATTATACATCAAAACGTAGGTATTTTTGCTGGGTTTCCGAAAATGTCACTATCATTGTTGTGGGATTTATAGAATTTTGGCAAATCTCCTCAGACCAACACAAAGTCGCAAAACTCTCCATAGAAAGTCAATGGAGAGCTTGTTCAAAATCACCGCTTGATTTCTGTAATGAGAGGCATATTCGAATCGTCATATCTCCTTAACGAAGCAAAGTTAAGACATAAGGCTTGTCCCAGTATATCTTCAGACACTCCTGACACTCACAATTCAAGAATTATTTTCTCACCTATTACCGTTCTGAAATGAGTTAGACTTGTTTGAGGGTAGGAAATTCGTCCTTCGCTCAGATTTCTTCAGATTTCAAACTCTGGAAATGAACCACTTTTTTCTCTCGTCATATCTTTTTAATGGATTTCCACAGAGACCTGAAAATTTCCATGATTGTTCACCAAAGCCTGCTGTCTCTTACGGTGAAAGAATGATATTGATACTCCAAATAGATTTAGAGTTAGAAAGCGTTGTTTGAGGGCAAGTCAAGGCAGTTTTTGCTTTGCTCTACTCAGTTATGGTGCATTAGAAGTCAATTATCTTTAATAATTCATATTTTAATGATAAATTGTCAACACTTTAAGAGTCCCCCATCTCTTCTGAACAAAACGGTGTAAGAATGACCGTTCTAGCCCCTACGGTTAGGAAATTATGGTCATTTGTTTGAGGGGAGTTGTCATTATGAGAAATAGACTGCAAAAATCCTGTGTCTCTCTGTGCTGCGGGAAAAAGTGCACAGGCTCTCTGATTGGTGGATTCAAATTCAGCAGCTGTGTGTGTGTGTGTGTGTGTGTGTGTGTGTGTGAGAGAGAGAGATTCATTGTAAGATTCAAATTCAATATATTTAGACTGGTTGACTGAATTGGATCTTGTGTGTGTCTCTCTCTGTGCATGTGTGTTTCCATATGTGTCCATATTTGTGATTGTGTGGCTGTTATATTTTTTTTTGCCAATTTTTTTCATTTAACAAGTATATTTGAGGGACCCTTAGCATGTTTAGCATTTTTTCAGCTGTCCATTTTGCTTTTCCAATTTTTCTGTTTAAGTTATTACTATTGTGCTAAATCATACTATTTCTGCTATTTTATAAGATTTGTGCTAAATATAGTATTTCTGTCAAATTATAGTATTTGTGCTAAAACATAGTATTGATTTAAAATGACAATATTCATAGTTCATCACAGTGTCTCTGGTAAATCACAGTATTTCTGCTCTGTTGTACTATTTTTCTAAATCATAGTGTTTCTGTAATGCTTAAGTATTTTTGGCTAAATATATTCTTTCTGTTATCTTATACTATTTCTCCTAAATTCTTGTATTTTTGAGAAGTTATCATGTTTCTGGTAAGTTACAATATTTCTGCTAAGTTCTGCTATGCTATTGTATTTCTGCCAAGTATTATGTTTCCTCTAAGATATTGCAGTTCTGCTAAGTTATTCCATTTTAGCTAAGTTCCTTTGCTTCTGCAAAGTTTTTACAATTTCTGCAACTTTTCAGCTTTTTCAGCTAGTTTTTGCATACAGCTTCAGCTTTAAGCATCCACACTGCATTTTCGCAGGAAATGCAAATCTTTCTAGTTTTAGCAGAATTGCAGAAGTTTCCCATTCATTTCAATGGGACAAATTAAGCTTAATATTTTAAAAAGTATAATAGTGAAAAATACCAAAAGACATAGCAGGAATTAGCAGAAATAGCAGAATATTTTAAAATTTGAACGGTGAAAATCGGCTGAAAATTGTGGAAGTAGTTAAGTGCCAAAAAGTGTACGGAAGTCCCAAGAGGAACTCAAGAGTGTGGATGCTTAAAGCATCCACACAATAAATACAGTACACAACTGTACAGAATAGAATAAAATAAAATACTATATACAGTAGAATAAAATAAAATAAATATACAATAAGATAAAAATAGAATACAAATACAAATACTATATACAACTGAGTAAAAATACAACGATGACAGAAAGGATTATTGCACTTAGTATTATTGCATATGTATGGATGTGTGTGCTTGATCAGTTAAAGTCTTTATTATGGAGTCTGACAGCAGTGGGGAGGAAAGACCTGTGAAATCTCTCCGTCCCACACCGTGGGTGCCGCAGTCTCCCACTGAAGGAGCTGCTCAGTGCTGTCACAGTCTGGGGTGGGAGATGTTGTCCATCAGGGATGACAGCTTAGCCGCCGTTCTCCTGTCACTCACCACCTCCACTGGGTCCAGAGGGCATCCTAGAACAGAGCTGGCCCTTCGGATCACCCTGTTCAGTCTCTTCCTGTCCCCAGCAGAGATGCTGCCGCCCCAGCAGACCACACCATAAAAGATAGCAGAAGCCACAACAGAGTCATAGAATTTCTTCAGGAGTGGGCCCTCCACTCCAAACGACCTGAGTCTCCGCAGCAGGTACAGCCTGCTCTGCCCTTTCCTGTAGAGGGCGTCTGAGTTATGAGTCCAGTCCAGTCTATTGTTCAGATGAACACCAAGGTACCTGTAGCTGTCCACAGCCTCAATGTCCATACCTTGGATGTTCAGTGGTTGCAGTGGAGAATGCTTGTGCCTGCGGAAGTCTACCACCAGTTCCTTGGTTTTACTGGCGTTGATCTGGAGGTAGTTCAGCTGGCACCAGTCCACAAAGTCTTGGGTCAGACCTCTGTACTCCTTGTCGTCCCCATCAGTGATGAGGCCGACTATTGCAGAGTCATCAGAGAACTTCTGCAGGAAGCACTGGGTGGAATTGTGGGAGAAGTCTGCAGTGTAGATGGTGAAGAGGAACGGAGCCAGAACCGTTCCCTGTGGGGCCCCCGTACTGCAGACGACCCTGTCCGACACACAGCCCTGAGTCCTCACATACTGTGGTCGGTCGGTGAGGTAGTCCAGGATCCAGGTAGTGAGGTGATGGTCCACTCCAGAGTTCACCAGCTTGTCCTTTAGAACCGAGGGAAGAATGGTGTTGAAGGCACTGGAGAAATCAAAGAACATGATTCTCACAGTGCTTCCAGCGGTCTCCAGGTGAGTGAGGGAACGATGTAGGAGGTGAATGACGGCATCATCCGCTCCAATGCCAGGCTGGTAGGCAAACTGAAGTGGGTCCAGTGATGAGCTTATTAGGCGCCGAAGCTGAGCCAGGACCAACCGCTCCAGGGTCTTCATCAGGTGGGATGTCAGAGCCACCGGCCTGTAGCTGTTGAGGTCCTTGGGGCTTGAAGTCTTTGGCACTGGTACAACACAGGAGGTTTTCCAGAGCTGTGGGACTCTTCCCAACCTCAGGCTCAGGTTGAAGAGGTGCTCCATCACCCCACACAGTTGGTCCGCGCAGGACCTGACGACCCTCGAGCTGATGCCATCTGGACCCGCTGCCTTCTTGCCATTAATCCTCCTTAGTTCCTTCCTAACCTGGGTGGTTGAGAGAGACAGGCTGGAGCCTTGTGTTGAGTGTGTATTGGATGCTGTTGTTGGGGGTGGGGGGGAGTGAGCAGGGTGAATAGAGGAGGTGTGAAGTGTCTGAGGTGGAACAGCAGCAGTGGGGGTGGGTGAGTCTGCAGCCGATGTTGCAGACTGCCTCATGGCTGAATCAAATCTGTTGAAGAAATGATTCAGTTCATTTGCCCATCTCACATCCCTCCCAGGCAGAGAGTTCTGCTGTTTGTGGCCCGAGATGGTTCTGAGGCCTCTCCAGACTTCACCAACGTTGTTTTGTTGAAGCTGGTTCTCCATCTTCTGCCTGTAGCTCTCCTTCCCATTCCTTATCAGTCCCCTCAGCTCTCTCTGCACCCTTTTCAACTCCTCTTTGTCTCTGGATTTGAAGGCCCTCCTCTTCTGCTTGAGGACGGTTTTAATTTCTGGGGTAATCCAAGGTTTGTTGTTGGAGAAACACCGTACAGTCCTGGTAGGTACAGTGTTATCCACACAGAAGTTTATATAGTCAGTAATGCATGTAGTAAGGCTGTCGATGTCCTCACCGTGGTCATGAATTATTTACAAGTTTCTGACCACTTATAAAATGTGTTCAATGTGCTGCCCATTGTGTTGGATTGTCAATGCAACCCTCTTCTCCCACTCTTCACACACTGATAGCAACACAGGAGAAATGTCAGCACATGCATCCAGTATCCGTAGTTTCAGGTGCTGCACATCTCATATCTTCACACCATAGACAATTGCCTTCAGATGACCCCAAAGATAAAAGTCTAAGGGGGTCAGATCAACTGGCCCACGACGACCAATCCACTTTCCAAGACACCCTACAAGACCACCCATCTCCCATGGTACAGTTAGCAAACTGCTTGCTAAGTTTCGTGAAACTGGTTCAGTGTTGGATTTGCCAAAATGTGGATACAAGAAAACTGTCACTAATGAAGAAACATCAGTGGCTGTCCTAGCTTCATTCAGCATGAGCCCACAGCGTAGCACTCGCCGCATGTCACTGGAGAGTGGCATTAGTCGAACATCCCTTTGGCGGATATTAGCTACTCACAAATGGCACACTTACAAACTCCAGCTACTGCAGCATCTCAACGAGGATGACCCAGATCGGCGCACAGAATTTGCAGAATGGGCAAAACAAAAATTGGAACAGGACCCTCAGTTCACGCTGAAGATTTTGTTCAGTGATGAAGTAAACTTTTATGTGAACGGTGAAGTTAACAAACAAAGCCACCGCTATTGGTCTGACACTAACCCACATTGGATGGATCCCTCCAAGACTGTTGGAACAACAAAAGTGATGGTTTGGTGTGGTATATGGGGTACAACGATAGTGGGTCCATTCTTCATCAATGGAAACCTCAAGGCCACTGGATATTTGAAATTGCTACATGATGATGTGTTTCCCTCTTTATGCACTGAAGCTGGCACGTTCCCTGAGTTTTTCCAGCAAGATGGTGCACCACCACATTATGGGTGCCAGGTCCGAGCATTCCTAGATGAACAGTTTCCTGGAAAGTGGATTGGTCATCGTGGGCCAGTTGAATGGCCCACAAGGTCTCCCGATTTGACTCCCTTGGACTTTTATCTTTGGGGTCATCTGAAGGCAATTGTCTATGGTGTGAAGATACAAGATGTGCAGCACCTGAAACTACGGATACTGGATGCATGTGCTGGCATTTCTCCTGCGGTGTTGCTATCAGTGTGTGAAGAGTGGGAGAAGAGGGTTGCATTGACAATCCAACACAATGGGCAGCACATTGAACACATTTTATAAGTGGTCAGAAACTTGTAAATAACTCATGAAAGAATAAAGTTATGTTGAAACCAAGCACACCATTGTTTTTCTTGTGACATTACCAATAAGTTTGATGTGTCACACGGCCCTCTTCCTATTGGAAAAACAAAAGTTGTATCCGAGATGGATGACTTCTAAATGGCCACCATGGTCACCACCCATCTTGAGGAGTTTGCCCCCTCACATATACTAATGTGCCACAAACAGGACTTTAATTTCACCGACCATTCCCATTTTATTACGGTGTATCCATATAAATGGCCCACCCTGTACATATATCAACTCTGAGCAGTTGATTTAGACATGTGTTTTATATGGGCTGTAATCTGAGGTGCTGCTAACTTGTGATTTCTAAGGCTGGTAACTCTGTTTCATTTATCCTCAGCAGCAGCACTGTACTTGGGGACACAAATTTCAAAATAGGGCTTTCAGCACTTCTGCACAACACAACTGATGGTCCCAACCCCATAAAGAAATTCCACAAATGAACCCTGACAAGGCACACCTGTGAAGTAAAAACCATTTCACGTGAGTATATCATGAAGCTCATTGAGAGAGGGCCAAAGGTTTGCAGTGCTATCAACAAAGTAAAGGGTGGCCACTTTGAGGAATCTAAAATCTAAAACAGAGTTAGTGTTATTATCATTTTTTTCTTTGCTACATAATTCCATGTATCTTGCTTCATATATTTGATGTCTTCAATATGTAGGGGAGACCGGGGATAGTTGTAACATTTTTGACATTTCTGTCTGTAAATTGGAGCTCTAGTGGATTCAAAATGTAATGCAAAGTATTTACATGTCTCTGCTATTAAATAGTGCAGCTATTTTCTCTGCAGCACAATTACCCATTGCATGGTATGGTCTCAAACACAAAGAGTGAAATGTTACAATTAACCCCATAGTCTGGGTTAGTTGTAACATACCCTGGGGTAAAATGTAACACAATGAAATAAGGGTACTAACAAAATATTAACATGTAATCTTTGTTTATTCAACACATGAATGCACTTAGAGCCATTTATGTAGCTCTGTGTGTGTGTGTGTGTGTGTGTGACAGAATGCAGAAATCTAACTTTTGAACATATTCCAACCCCCCAAAAATGACAAATTCTGGAATTTTCTGCAACTGAATATTTCATTAATTTTGGCTGGTCTTCCTTGAGTTTGGCCTCATTGGCTCAGTGGGCATTATAACCTACAACTCTTGCACCAATTTTGAACATAACAATGAAGCTGAAAAAATGTAGTTGTTCACCAGCATCGCAATTCCATTACTTTTTATCATGGCTTACCTTGGTGTGGTTTGCAAAGTGCTTCAGAAAGATGAGGAAATCTGTTTCTTGCACCCATCCTGATTTATTTCCACTACCAGTACTTCCTACTGGTCCATCTCTGACACAGAGGTCTGCATAATGTATGTGTGGGAACACAAACAGTGGAGGAATTGTGTTGCCAATGGCATTAACCACATATACAAAGTGACCAGTGAACCTCTCTCTGCTGATGTCGTTGCCCCAACTTGTTTAATATAAGTTAAAGTAATAGTGTGGTAAGTTGTAACATCTGCATTATTGTTACAACTAACCCAGACTGTTGCTGTTACAACTGACCCAGACTCCTATAGCCATGAACTAGCTAACATTACAGCCAACGGCTAAAACATTAGCACTAAAGACCTACACAGTATATATCCCCATAGACGTACAAATAACATAATTTAGGTTTGATGAATTTAACTGAAAAGCAAATAATGCTATTAGAAATTGAAATAAAGTAGAAAAACTTACTTTTTGGCATACAAATTACTTTTTTTCGTGTTAAATTGTCTGTGTTTGACAAAATGTGCTGATTTTTCACATGTGATAGCAGAACTGAATTGGGCATGCACAGGATGAGTCACATCATTTGAAACTTAGCCCTGAATGGAGAAATTGGAAGTGTTACAACTGACCCACGTTACAACTATCCCCGGTCTCCCCTATCTACAATGTAGAAAGTAGTAAAAATTAAGAAAAAACAATGAATGAGAAGGTGTGCAAACTTTTGACTGGTAGTGTATACCAGATAGATAGATAGATAGATAGATAGATAGATAGATAGATAGATAGATAGATAGATAGATAGATAGATAGATAGATAGATAGATAGATAGATAGATAGATAGATAGATAGATAGAATCCAAGGGGTTCTCTGAGTAGCAAGGGAACAATATGTCATAGACATAGTCTACGACGACTATATCCAGTTGGTTAGTCATCATTATTTTGTCCTAACATATAAGAAAAACAGGAAAAAAAACAGTTTGCATTATAGATTCTGGCTTTCTAAATGACTCATCAGAATAAAATACTAAAAACACCAACATCATGATCAATATTGCTAAATATCAGTGTAACCTAATAAACAGTAAACATATCACCCTCTGATCAATTCTTCCAAGAGTAAAAGCTCATTTATTTGGATGTTTCTTTTTGTCTGAAAGGATCCCTCTGCCACTCCTGCCTCAAGGCATAAACTCTTCTCTTATTTTTAAGTGCTTGTTGATTGGGTCCTTTCACAATCTCAGTCCTTCCACCTCTTGCACTGCTAAAGAAGCATTTTTTAATCCTATGTGACCCAGAAATGTATTTGCTTTAATATGGAAAATATAAATAAATAAACTAAGCAATGAATAAAAATAAATATTTAAACATAAAATATTTAAGGTCAAACATTACAGTATAGTGATAGTTCAACCTCCGATCACTGAAAGTATAGGTCTTAATACATAATAGTGTAAAACTAAACAGATTATTTTAGCCTTGGGTTACCCAGTTTATTTTATTCATGTATATCTAGTGTACATGAAAAGTAACAGTAATTTTATTATAAGGAAAAAAAATCTCTGTATTTATTTGTGTCTTGTGCATGAACTCTGGTAGACCATTACGAGATCAGGAACTAAGCCACCAAATTTGGAGGAGCTAAAACACCTAGAGGCTCTTATCTGTATCAGCTATTATTATTATGTTTCCTACCAGTGAGTTGAAATTTTACTGTCTGTAATAAAAGTCCTGAAACCTGAAAGTCTAGTGGAGTAAAAGAAAAGAAAAAGCTGTGTGGTCTGTTCATTTGACCTCTTCCTTCTGTCTTTTTTCATCTAGTAATCAAGATGTGAAATGATTGTGGCGAGTATTTTTTTCGCCTAATATAGATAATGATAGAAAAGCAGAGAATGTGTATTGTGTGCTCTGAACCAAAGACCATGAATTAGTTTTGTAGGCTATTAGCATGAATTTATTAGAGAGGCAGAAACTATTCTTTTAATTAATGAACAGTACTGGTCCATTAACTACCACCAATTATTAATATAATTAATAACTAGGATGGAGGAAGATATTAATTTAGTGAAATCTAGTTTTACAAGTAGAGTCCTTGCTTTCCTTTAAATTTTCCTTTCTACTTTTTAAAAGTTGTACATGTCCCTTAATTGTCTGTCTCTTGACTCTGTCCTTTATTATGTCACAGCATAAAATGCTCAGCCCTGTTAGGCTTTTACATTGTGGAGATCTGGAAAGATGCTAATGTTGATACCTTGGTCTGGCTGCCATCTTTTATCTGTCCTTGATCATTTACACTGAAGAAGAACTCTTGTGACATACTCAGCAAAAACTTCTTAAGGTGTTTGTGTTTCCTGAATATTACATTTTCACCAGGATTAGCCAATAATCTCTTAAGCATGCTGTTATATTTCCCAGTCAGAATGATAAGAAAGGAAGAGCTCAGCTCAGTTAGCAGGGGGAGTTACAGGCCAATGTCAGTCTGACCTGGCATTTAGATTTGCGTGTGTGAGAGCTGACAAGCAGTGATTGTATCCAGCGCTGATGTGTCCAAAGGCTCAGTGAGGCAGCTGGACATGATGCCAGTCCTTTTTTTGTTAGTCTGTTTTTGCTAGACACCGTACCATCTGTGAGCTGCAAAATAGACAGTTTCATACTTCGACAATCTCCAGATCTGTCAGCATTTGATGAACACAGCCCTGTTGTTCACTTAAGTAAAAATACTCATCTTTTGTTGTGTAAAATAAGTATTTGCTTTGTCAGTTTGAAAAGACAACAGTTAAATCAACCAAAGTCTGACTGGTCTGCAACTTTTTTACTCTCATTTTGTGTTGCAAAACTAACAGAGTGTGTTCACAGTCTTGGCAGTGTCATGATTTCTCATAGATACCTTGCCATACTCACCTCTCTTATCTGAACCAAGCTCCTCTGTAACCCCTCAAACTTTTATTTCACAATTACAGTCTTTCCACCGCTGTTTGCATCCTCATCTCACACCCTTCCTCAAAGACATATTATTCTATTATGTACTGATGTGACCTTTGAGACTGCAGGCTGACAGGAATCTCTGCTTTGATCACTGCTTGATATTTCATCTTGGCATCCATTTTGGCAGTGTAGAGATGACACAATGTTTTACAGCTGCAGCACAGGTGTCAAAGGGCTCCTCTGGGACTGAGGCTGCATTGTCCACCAGAGACAGATCTTCGGCTTCTTGTTGCTTCCACTGCAGAGCCTTTCAAGTTCAAAGAGTTTAACACGGTCTAAAAACTAACACTTACCACTCTAAGATCCAACAGAATGTCAGCTAAGAAACATGCTGAAATCAATATTTCTAAGCAAAAGATCTGCTTTAGTAAAAGTGTTGTTGTTTTTTCAATCACCCAAAGGTGAAAAATGTTTATTGTGTCTTGATCATTTTCAGCTTTAAGTACAAAAAAATATTGTCAGCGGGTAGGACCTGATGGTGAGGGACTTTCAGAACTTGGTGTACAATAGTCTCATGCTGTCAGTAGTGTCATATTTGAAAAGTAATAAAGATGATTACTGAGGTCGGTGCACAAAATAACATTGAATTGATTTCTGAATCTTTCAAATAGATATGATATTAATATTGTCTCATAATTCTAATACAAGGCTATATGGAATCACGATTCATGTTTTCTTAATATAATGATGTTTTATATTGTCTTATGATGTTGCTTTATGTCTTGAAAAAGAAAAATATGATTTTACTGACTATCTCTAAAATAACTTAATTAAAGGTTTTTGTTTTTCATAAAATGTATTTGAGTTTTGCCCTTTAATTAACTTGGGCTTGTTCTCACCATGAATCACAATCTGGAATTTTTACTGTAAATGGAAAAAGAAAAAACTAAGCCTACTATACATAATGGATATAGACTTTTAACATCTTTTTTTTTTTTTCATTTTTCATGCCCTCTTTATAAATGCTGTGTTACCATGAATTTTATGAAGCCTTTAAGCACAAAGGAGTAGTCAAGCAACTCCTCTGTTTTACACATTAAAATTGCTGTTTTTACTATTTCTTTTTTTTCTTTTTTCTACTATTTCGTAGTGAAATGTTGTCCATCGATCCATCCTTTTACTTATCAAGCTCAGAGTTAATGTTGGGCTGGAATCTTACTCAGCTGTTAAGATGTGAGAGACAGCGCACATCCCATCAGGTCACCGGTCTGTCACCGGTAACACAGAGAGACAGACATTTATTCACACTTACAGCAATATAAAATCACCAGTTAAACTAACATACATGTCTACTGATTGTGGGAGGAAGCCAGAACAACAATAGAGAACCCACAGAGGCACAAAGGCTGAGAACAAACTCCACACAGAAAGACTCAAGCCAACTCGTGGATTCAAACGCAGCACCTTCTTAGTGGTTACTACCAAACCACTGTGCTCCAGTGAGCTGTCTCTACAAGTCAACCACTGCTATATGTAATTTCAACCTCATAGTAATGTGTACTTTCAAACTACAGCATAATATTTAGTGTTGAGAAATTGGGATCATCAGTGTGACAGACTACTTATGCAAGCACTGCCACAGACTTTCAAGAAACAGCTTATATGATGTGGCACCAAACTATATCAACATAAAGAGCAGTAATGTTATTTGAAGACGTTGCAATATACAAAGTGTATAAACTGGCCACGGTGTATTTTACTTTACTTGGCATGATGTGCAATGCCCTGCCACTCCCACACTCACCAGCTATTATGGTGAATGCAAGCACCATGATGTTAAGAGGATTTTAGAACCATTCGTGCAAACGGGTAAAATGATTAAAAGGAGTTGCGATACTTGATTCTTTAACATAAGATGCTTGTAGTGCCTAATGGATCAGGACACGAGTGCAGCTGAGTGAACTGAAGTGATGATTTGAGCGATTACAATGATGGGAGTGAATTGCGGGCCTTTGTTGGACACACAGTGCCTGACAAGGTACTGCTGGATCAGTTATGAAAATCCTATGAAGTGTCATTCCATACTAACTCACCCTAACCCATAAAGGTAAAGGTGAACAAAGGTCTCTAGTCTAACATTAAAGAAAAAAGTAGCAATAGAATCATGGTACATGGTCTACTAACACAGATGTATATTAGAATGTATTACAATGTCAAACATGTCCACCTGCTCTGAAAATCTTTCCAGAGGAAGACGTTTCTCCACCTGTGGAGAGGAGATGCTTGAAAGGTGTTGATGTGGAAAGTACACATAAATAGAGACTTTGATAGAACAGCCAGAGAGGGAAACCTTGCCTCATTTGCTTTCCACCACAGCAGAGGATCTGTACTTTTGTCACTGAATAACTTATGACTCTGCTCTGAGTTTGATCCAAACATTGTGTCCAGTATAGACTACTTTTTCTGTGTTTGAGCTCCTCTTCGTGTGCTGTTGTTACTGAGCTGCTGTCTCTTCCCACCTTGCTTCTGAGACCTAAGTCCCTTGGGCCTAGTGACCAATTGCTGGCCCCATGGCAACCTCAAGTCACCAGCCAAAAATGTGTATTTCATTCCTGATGGGTTGGTGAGTGGTTTCTGTAGGCTCCTATCACGATTTGATCCCAAAGCGATATAAGGTGCTGCATCAGTAGTGAAATTAGAAAAAGTGCAACACAAACAGGAAACTGAATTTTTGCCATCAAAGTAAAAGTTTTGCCTTACTGCTGTAACCAATACACTTCAAAGGTCACAACTTTTACTTGTGTAAAGACTTTTTGAAATACAAGACATCACTTAGTCATTTCTGAAGTAGGCTACTGGGAAGCCTTCTGGCCCTTAATGAGTGTTTCTTCTTTTGTAACTCACATTCCTTTCAACTGTCTGTGCATTCATACACTTCTACTGTATTTAATCATTAGCAATCATTAAACTTCAGCTCTCTCTTCCATAATTTCACATTCTGCTGGAGGTTTCTTCCAGTTAAAAGGGAGTTTTTCCTTCCCGTTGTTGCCAAGTGCTCAGGAAGCCCCTAAAATAGGCAGTGATCACTGACAATGTCTCTTGGTTTTTTATTACCACTATTAATTTTAAAGCTCAGTTTTTAAACCTTACAATGTAACTACAGCTCAGCCCATGCAGTAGTAATTTAACCTAACCTCGTATTGTGGATGGATCTGTGTCTTCCTTCTCTCACTGTCTCTCACAGGGAGTTTTTCCTTCCCACTGTTGCCAAAGTGCTTGCTCATAGGGGGTCATTTGATTGTTGGGTTTTTCTCTGTATGTATTATTGTAGGGTCTACCCCACAATATAAAGCGCCTTTATGCGACTGTTGATGTGATTTGGTGCTATATAAATAAAATTGAATTGAATTGGATAATCTCAGTTGTTCTCCTAACTGAAGTTTGGTCCGTTTACAGCATCCTGCAATGCAACTGCGTTTTGTCCCTAACCATTGGGAACCCTCACTTTAACTTTTATCGAGTGGAAAAAAGTTAGCATTCATCCTTCCGCTTCACTGTGTTTATATTACGCTTAACATAGCTATGTCGCTAGCACATCATGCTAGCCAACTTCAGTAACCCTACAAACGCCACTGCTGTTTAGTTTTCTGCCTTCATTTATGTCGGAAGTGATAGCAGAGCTGTAGGTTTTTATTTTAATTTTTTTTTACAAATCCCTCAGTCAGAACATGGCATATTATGTTCAGGTGGAAGCTAGCGAGCTAACTTCCTGCTAACTTCTAACTCAGTTAAATGACATAAATTCAGTTTTCATGGATGCCTAGTTTTTAAAGGTAATTATTACACCTGGTAGAGCAGCCACACTGATCATTTTATTGAAGATGAAAGAATTTACACAGTTGTGTAAGGCATTACACAGTGATGCCTTAGTGTACGTTTGACTTCGGGACCTGAAGCGAAGTTTGGAACTAGAAACAGCTAATGACGTCAGACTTAAAGACCGGATACAGAAACCACTCCCCATACAATTCTGGAATACACTGGCTTTTCCCAGGGGGCCAGCGACCAGTCTAGGCCTGTATAACCGAAGCTTTGGCAAACAATTTCACTATGACTGCCAGCAACAGCCAGTCACAACCACTCAAGGAAAACACATTTTCCCTCATGACCTGTGGTTACCAGATGGTCGCTAACCAATCTCGAGGCCTGTGTGACTGAGACCTAATGTAAGGACTTGCACCTGCAATTATGTGTTTTTAGGTCATTTCATATTCTTTCCTTGGTCCGATTTCATGTACTGCCTCCCAACCTTGATTTTTCCCTTGGAGGAATTCAAACTTCACCGTTTCAACCAAGGATGCATCATAGAATTACAATGGTTATGCTTTTGTGGTCTCATCATTCAAAACAGTGCCTATATGATTTCTGCTCATGTGTAGTGATAGCGCTACAGTGGCATCAAAACTTTGCCCAGCATACAACAACCTTTAATTTTCAAGTCTTGGGTCATTTGAATTTTTTTTCTAAACAAAGAATGAGATAAGATTTTGTTTTGATATTTCTTCAACTCGTGAACTGGTGGGTTTATTTATTTATTTACTTTTCGTGTATAGTAATCAATATAAATATATGTATTTTTGTTTTGTATGGTTGTTTTGACAGTCTGACTTTTATCACATTAACTGAGGATAACGTCCACAGCAAGGTTCAAAGGTTTTCCACTGAATTGTACATGTACATGTATCATGGACCTGAGGCAGGGGGTGTGAATGCACATGTATAGGCAAGACATGTGCATAATATTTTGTGTTTCATAGGGTCCCCTTATTGTTTTGCACCAACCTTTTCTTCAGCTCAGTCATTAATAAAACATACAGTAGGTACGGCAGTGTGTGTCAGGAGAGAGGGACTGCGCTAGAACACGGTGAAAATCTAGGTCATCAGCAACAGAGAGAGGGGAGGGAGGTACAGTGTAAAGACAGCAAGATAAAGTAAAATAACAAAGACATAAGTCAGACAAGAGTAAAATAAACATCTGAAGTTTGGGACAGACACAGTTTTAAATAAAATGAGTAGTTTATAGAAAAGAAACTGTATATGAAAAAGATTTAGGTTTACTTATAGTATTGCTTGCTATGGGCAGCAGTGGTATTATCACAGCAGGTGTGGAAACTGTACAATGTTTGTTAAGTTATAGATTTTCCTCCTACTTTTTCAGATTCAACCAGAGAAACTTACTGTCAAAGTTATTTACTGCCTAGAGCAGTATTTGACATAGTGCTCTGCATGAATTATTGGTGTGAAAGAAGTTGACGTAGTCTTTAGTTGCTCATCAGACCCAGTTGAAAAACTGCCAAGGTGATGTTGGACATACATGCCACTCGACTGTAGACACTCACTATTGTAGCTCTTTCCTGACCTCCTCTGTACATATGGTGATTTGAACCAAAAATTTGTATCAGGTCTTTGCTGAAGTTTTGCTGTAGATAGTTTTTTAGGCGCTTACACTAAAGAAACTTTACGCCTCAATGATTTATAGATAAGTGTTAAATGATTTAACCAAAAAGATATTGCTTAGAAAATGGCCAGATACAAGGACTGGAGAGAAATTTAGTGAAAAAGCCTGAAGAACTATTGCTCCAGATCAAAACATAAAGATTTACTTTTAATTTGTATGTATAGTTTCATTCTCTTTATTTTACTTTTTTCCTTTTATTCAAAATTTGAATTTTAAAGTTCCACATGACTACAGTAATAGTAGTAACATCTGACACAATGCCCTGATCCTGAAATTTTAACAAATCACTTAAAAAGGTTTCAGCTACCAAAAAAGCAAACACAGCCTGCATGTGTACATGTTGCGTAAGAGACCCAAAGGATCCATTGAGACAGTGACATCACTGCTCGGGGTATAGAGGCTATTCTCATGAGTTTGCTGGGAAGGAACACACAGTATGGAGCTGTAACACAAGCAGAAACACACACAGTTTCATCAGCAGTTTGTGCCAGAGTTGCTTAAAATAATAATGCAATAAATATGCATAGACATGCAGAGAGGATGTAGTGACAGAATGTGCAAATGCAATAATGTGTTAAGTAGATGCCAGAAGTAAAATGGCATCTTCACAATATGTTTCTATAGCTCAGCAGCTATGTTTATGCATGCAAGGAGTTTTATTCGTCTGTCTGAGACCTGGCTTTGAGTCAGTGTGTGTGATGTTAAAATATCAGCAGCAAGCTAAGTTAGACTGCCTTTCATGTCATTTCTGCCTTCCATGAAAAGATTCACAAAGCCTTATGGGTAAATTTTGATGTTTAAATTTTGATGTTTATTATTGGGATCATCATTTATTTTGAAGCACCCTGTTAATGCTGTGTAAAGTGGCAATCAAACAAGCAGACAGATGAGTTAGTAATGGTCAGGAGGCAAATACGTATTTGCTGACTATTTGCAGGTGGCTGCTGGTTGATGTCAGGTTAGTCACAAAGAGGATGCTGTACCAAAACTCTCTTCTAATGTTTGCAGCTATGCAAATTACAGACAACCACAGGAACCTGTTAGCAACCAAAGCAATCACAAGAAGGTTTTCAGAGTGCTACTCTAGTGACTGCCAGCAGCATTCAGAAATGTCAGAAACGTCTCCCCAACTGGTAGCAGAATACACAAATTATGTGTAATGACCAGCAGTTTACCAGAGGGGGGGTCAGTTACCGATCTCTTGGCCAGCCTGACTGCGACTTTAGCAATCAATTTCACAGCACTTGTAAGTGGTTGGACAGTGTACATTTTCCCTTAGTGACTTTGTGGTTCCCAGATGGTCACTAACTGGTGCACACCTGTGTTATGGGAGACGTATGCTGCTCGTGGACCTTTTTTGTATCATTGTGTCACACACGCGTTGATTCATGGCAACAGTTATTAGTAGCAGTGTAGGTTTGTTTTGGATATAATAGACTGCTGTGATTATTCTGTTTGTTTCTCCTTTATAACCAAGATATAAATAATCAGAGTTGGTTGGAACTAAACTGTATAGGAGTTTACCCATGGAGCGAACAGAGTAGTTAGATTCACTGTAACTCACATTTTCTTTGTCTGTGTTCTCTAAAATAACACACCAACAGCGATTATTCACTCATCTAATAGTTTCGTTTTATTCTAGTTTTGAACATGTTGGTGACTGTTGCATGTGGTCCAGTTAAATTACAATGTGGTGTACAGATGTGTATATATAGCAAATTATATTCTAATGCCTTCATCAGCATTTTACGTAAAGAAGAACAAAAAAATCTTCTTGGTCATTAGAGGTTTGCTTATGCTTTTTATTTTTTCATGATGCTTATCCCTTATAGCCCATTACGTACAACAAGATGTTTTCACTGTTGATAATCCCATTGCCTGAGCCAGCTGCCAGCTGTATTCATCTTGCCACATGGGTAAGATCCTCTAAAATGAATTTTACCACATACTGACGTCCATTTCCATTTGCAGAGACACATAAGCCTCACTAAATCGACTGAAAACAGAGAACACATTCAACCCAGCATGTGTAGGTGTATAAACGCTTGCATTCTAAGCTTATCTGTACTCACCTCAAGTGTGAAGACAATATAACAAAAATATCAGAGGATGTCAGAAGACAACAGTCAAATATCAGCAGTGCATGCATTATCCTCAACAAAAGAATTACAAATGACTCTGCAGGGGGTCCATTAAATAACCGACTATATAATAACATCACAGAGGTGGTAAAGTACCTAAAAATGTACTACTTCACCTTGCATCTACAATACCAATCACACATTCTTTCCCCATGCAGTTTGTTAGCATTTTATCAAATCTATTACAGCAAAAAAAACAACTTTTTTTTATTATTTTGAAACATTTAACTATTAACCAATGATCAGTGGTCAACTTACAAACTAGGACACTTGCAATTGGTGTCTCAAAATAAGGCGTTAACATGAATTCTCATAAATATACAATAATCACTGTGTAATTTTCCAACACATTTTTTATAAACCTAGAGTAGGTTCCAGTTTGTTGAAGCTGCCGTGTTATCCCACCATTGTTAATAATGTGACAGCGATATCTGTTTCTAATTGCGTTTTATGTATGTGGCTAGAGACCAGTGTTGCCAACTTAGCAACTTTGTCGCTATATTTAGCGGGTTTTCAGACCCCCTTAGCAACTTTTTTTTTCTAAAAAGTGACTAGCGACAAATCTGGCAACTTTTGCTGGTGTTATTGGAGACTTATGATGACTTTTTGACATGAAAGCACGTTTCACTCTTACTCTCAACAAGCAGTTGCTGCCATGGGCACACATGGGCGAGGTGCGGATAGTCTTCACACAGCAGTCGCCCCCAGCTGCTGTCAGAGAAGGAAATGTTGACCTCTATGCATCCAAATTGCAAATGAATCGTGCATGAGCAAAGCCGCTGCTCCCACCCTGACTGTAACGCAGTCAGTTCTTTTTTTACTGATACTTTTTGTGGATCACAAGGTTTAAAACTACTTAAAAACACACACACAAAAAAGTAACTCAGCCAGAGTGCCTATTCGAGGCACTTTTGTCGGTGCCAAGCCTGGATGAAGGAGGAGGGTTGGAATTGTGACGTTGAAAAAAATAATTGCTAAAAGAAATTTATATTTATATATATTTATATTCTAAATGCATTTAAGATGTTTTTACTCACTTTATGTCTCTTCCACGATGTTATTTCTCTCTCCTACAGCGTAGGCTACAATTACATAAGCATGACCAATTATGCAAATTAGGCGATGACATCATGTAGCCACTTCTAGTGACTTTTAGGACAGCCAATAGTGATCTTCCTTACTGAGGAGGCAAATTTTGATTTGTGTCTGCACCTTCAGACTCAAGATATGATGGATCATGCCTTTTTTTTATTTTATGAGAAGGGGTCCTCTTCACCAAAAAGTGAACGTGACAGGTATCTGGATAAAATCTCATTCTCTTCCTCCTCACCCTAAGCTGCGACTCCTGAACTGAAGTGAAGGCTCTAACACACGAAAACCTGCATAAACATGCTTATTTATCCTGGATACAAACACTTACTGTCAGCAAATTAGACTTCCCACCTGCAGACAGTTGACAACAAGCCAGCTAAACAGCAACAACAGCTATAAGCTAACATTATACAATATTTAGCCTAGCATTATGCTGATAGTAGGCTTGAGTGGCCTAAAAATCAGACTTTCCTATTTTTTGATTACATTCTACATTGAATGAGAGTTTATTTATGTCTGTTTATTTATGTCTGAGTCGAACAATAATAGATCTGCTTTAAAGCTTTGCTAACCCTGACTAATAGCAGCCACCAATGCCAAAAAGCAGTGCTTACTGAAGTAAAAGTTCAGAATATGCTAAAAAAATATGAAAAAATATGAAGCACATGTTTAGCCTGCATCCATTTTGCAGTTTTGCAAGTAATTAACTGCATGTTTAAATAGCAGGAGATAAAGTGAAGAAACAAAGCAGATGCTTACAGAGAAGAAAAGAAAGAAGAAGGTGAAAGTTTACATCTGGTCTGAAGTAATCCGCTCTAAACATGTGATTTGGAGTTCTCTATTTGCAGCTCATTTTCTTTATAGAAGAGTTGAGTTTAAGAACCACTACCAAGACAACCAGCTCTTGACTGACAGTTATTTTTGCATGGTGCCAATCAAACTGACTTATAGAGAACATCATTTACTGTATTTAATAATGAGATGAATAAAACCAAATTGAAAACAAAACAAAAGAGAAGACAGTGAGATGATGATGAGACTGCAACTGATGTGTGCAAAAGCAGCTCAAAATCAGGACTCCTTTTTAACATGTGAAAGGCATCCCGGCAGCTTCACAGAACCACTGGGAACAGAATACATTTTTACTTTCTCTTGGATTGCGTGCTTCAACTTTTCCGATTATACTGAGAGTTTGGAGAAAAAGTGAACGAGAGATAGCGATACAAAGAAAAAGATACAGGTACTTGAGATCAATGTTAGCATTAAAGAAAAAAAGAAAATATAAGAGGTTTGATATTTGTTTAATCTCCTACTTTGTCTTGTGCATTGCTTGCACTCCCACGATTACAATAGGGGAAGCTATTGAAAAACAAGAGAGTTAGCAGGAAAGGTGAAAAAGAATGTCAAATTGTTTGCGCATGAAGGATCGGTGCAGCCAATTAAAAATACTTTGCAGCACCTATGACAGTATTTACAGTGAGAAACTCTCATTGCTTATTCTAAGTTAAATAAGAGGAAATGGAATTTATAAGAGAATTGGCAGAGAGAAACACTAATGTTATAATGTTATATAATGTTATTTCAGTGTCTACATATTTTCCAACATCCTGTATTACTCCTCACAGTAACCTGCTTATGTGGATTTAACAGACATATGACAGTATGTCAAAAATATGAAAGTATGAAGAACAATTCTTCCTTTAAAAATATAGTCAAAAATATGTGTGTGTGCGTTTGCTTCTATTAAAAGGTACAGGGGAGGAGAAAAATAATTGTCAAATTGTTTTTGTAGCGCTTTTCCCGGGGGATTTGGATGCTGATTCATTAATCTAAAAGCAAGCTATATGCCCTCTCTCTGGATTTTCTGGAGAAAACAGTGCAACACGTGAAAGAGAGAAGCTACACTTAACATTTTTCTCTTCCTCTACTACTCGTTTCTATCCATTTCTTTGCATATTTGATTTTGCTGTCCGTTTATAGCCCCACCCAGTCACTCTGGTACTATTTTTCCTCTCTCTGCCATAAAATACTGATGAACGTGACTAAAAAATTTAACTCTAAAATAAAAAAACATGAATTGTTTTGACAAGTTCACTTTTAGACTTTTAGAACCACGTATCTTTAAAATTTCAACTACTAATGTCTGATATGCATTAGTAATGAGAAACCTGCTGACTTATCTATCGTATTGTAGTGCAGCTGTGTATGGTTTGAATAAAGAATATTTTATATACAAAAAAGAAAGAATGAATTTTTGTTTGGTTGCCGAGCTACCAGAACTTTCTATACTAATTTGTGAGATAATGTAAACTATTATGGCTTAGAAGAGAATAAACACAGATTCAATTTGCATGAACTTGTAATGAGCTTCTTGTATCATGACTTTATTCTGTTCAGTTTGTGCAAGAAAAAGAAATGTAAATTGCATTTCATCCCACAGGTGGACCTCAGATGTGTGTCATAAATCAAAGTGAGTTCACCTTATAAAGGATTGAGCCTCACATTTTCATGTGGCCTCTGCAGTGGGTGTTCAGTGTTCCTGTGGGTTTTTCTCTCACCCTCCAATTGAACCAAACTCAAAGAGAAAGGGCTCAAGAGCTTGACTAAACGGTTCCAAACATAAACAGTGTGAACACACTTTTTTGTGTTGCTTTGCTGAAGTAGTGGATGCCTACACACACAGACACCCACAACTTCCTCGGATTACATCACCTTCTTGTACACGAAAAGCACAGTTGCAAACATACAAATCCAATCATAAGCATATTTTGCTTGGCATTTGTTCCTAGCTCGGCTCAACTGGGGAGGGGGAGTCACTTAAAGCAGCCTTTTAAGATCTAAAAGAAGAGCCTACTGAGATGCATTTTTCAAGTCCAAAAACTGTCCACAGAATTAACCTGTTTCATATTTATATTTTGTGCTTTTGTTGTTTTTTTATGCTCTGACTTGTCAGACAAACACCTGAACAAAATCAAAGCAGAATAACTGACTTCATCTGGTTTGAAAAACCTTGGGTGTGCTAACAATGGACAAACAGTTGCAGCCATTATGGCTGCTTGATGACTGGTTAAAATGCCAGACTAGAGGACATTGTGGGAAAAAAAATCATGAGCCACCATTGCAGCTGCAAAAAAGGTTTTTGATAGAAGGAACTAATTGAAATTGCCATTGATTCAAATGGCAAAATATTGCGCTAACGCCTCATAACAATGTCATTTTCCTCCAGCTACTGTTAGCATCATGGTGTGTGCATTTTTTGCTATGTGATGTGTGTTGACTAAACAATGTCTGACTGGTAACCTGGTTTTCGCCTAAACCTGCTAAATTGAATAGACTGCACCTGCAGGTGACCTGCTGGCTTAAGTGCACACACACTGACAGATACACACACACACACACACAAAGACACACACCTGTGATTATGATGGTTGTTATGCTTGAATACAAAAGGACAAATGTGCATGTTAGCATGGACACTAACTTGCAAGCCCCCAAGCATAGTAATGTACATAATGCTCATATACACCTGTGGGAATTTATAAAGAGGCTCTGATGTGTTTGGTTGAATCGGGTCAGACCCTGCGTTATAAGTATGTAAACTACATAGTATGCAAGTACGCATACTATGTACTTGCATACTATGCGTACTTGCGTACTTGCATACTATGCGTACTTGCTTACTGACACACAAGTACGCATAGTATGCAAGCACGCATACTAAGCGTACTTGTGTGTCAGTACGCAAGTACGCTTTCACTTGCATACTTACACACAAATCAGACCACACAAATACTTTCTGGCATCGGGATTTAGCTAAAGGGGGTAAACGGAGAGAGAGAAACAGAAGTAGACACCAATAAGAAAGAAGAAAGAAAAAAAGAGTGATGAAGAGAGATAATGATAATAAACTAAGGCCTGAGACACACAAAAAGAAGGACAACATAAGAGTGCTTCTGTAAGAGTCAGAGAAACAATAGGGTGTAAGGAAGGACAGAACAAAAGGTAAAACCTTTAATTCATGGAGCCAAGTTACACAAACTCAGCTACTGATTAGTTGCTAGACCTTCTCAAAATAGCAGCATTACACATAGTTACAGAAGGCTGCATTCCTATCAATAGTATAACTGCATTAAAAAAAACAAAAAAAGAAGTTATGATTAGATGATATAATATTTGCAAAAACTACTGGAATTTCACATGTTATTTAGAGTGTGCTATTTGAAAATGTAAGTGTTTAAGGAAGCATGGCAAGAAGCCAGGAATCCATGCGAGGCTAGAAATGAACCCCAGCTGGCGTACTGTCTGGTTAATCCTGCTCTCCAGTGGTGACTGACCAAGACCTTCCGGTTTTAATAACAGACTGCATAAAAGAAAAATGCGCAGTCTAGCCAGCACGTCTTCTACAAACCCGGTTCTTATACAGTTCGCACACTGTGTAAAATAAAAATAAAAACAGAATGCAGATTTACAAAAATTTCAATTTTTAAAAATCCATGTTGTTTTTAGTAAATGTACCATCTTATGAAAAAACGTAGGTTATTTTGGCATTTGACGGCAGCAGCATGTGACAGGAACATGTTTTCCACTGTGAAGCATCCTCTCTTCTTTTAAGAACAGCCCCAAAACATCTGGGAAATGTGGAAACCAGCGGCTGGACTTTTTTTTTTTGGTTGTTGTTGTTTTTGTAATGACGAGCCAAATGTTTTCAGTAACTGAAAGATCTGTATTGTAGGCAGGCAAGTTCAGCACATGGACTCTTTAACTACAAAGCCGTGCTGTAGATGCAAAATGTGGTTTAGCATCGTCTTGATGGAATATGACACGCCTTCCCTGAAAAAGACGTCGGCTGAATGGGCGTATATGTTGCTCACCATCAGTCCTTTCAGCACCGATGGTGCCTTTCCCAATGTGCAAGTAGCAATTTCTCTTCAGTCCAGAGGATGCTGTGTATATGTTTTCCAAAAAAGAATTTTAAATTTTGATTTGTCTGACCACAGAACAGTTTTCCATTTTGTCCCAATCTATTTTAAATGAGCTTTGGCCCAGAGAAGATGGCAGTTTTCCAGGGAAATGTTCATGCATGGCTTCTTCTTTGCATGATAGAGCTTTAAACTGCATTTGTGGTCACACAGTGACCACTTTTGGATGTGTTCCTACATGCAGGGATTACCATGACAGAAACATGCTTGTTCTTAACACGGTACTGCCTGAGGGCATCCTATACTGATTGTCAGAATTATTCTTTGTGCACAGAGTTTTCTCCAGATTCTAAGAATGGGTTTTTTTTTTGATATTATGTACTGTGAATGATGAGATATTCAAAATCTTCACCATTTTATGCTCAGAAATAGATGCATTTTTTTGTAGATTGGTAAACCTCTGCTGATCTTTAGTTCTAAAAACTCCGCCTTTAATTACCTGTTTCTACATAACCTAATTAGTTACAAAATGTTCCTCCAGTTGTTTCTTTTTATTGCCACTTACTTTTCCAGCTTTTTGTTGCCCCTCTCAATTTTTTTTAAAAAACCTGTTGCCGCCAATAAATTCAAAATATGCTATTTTTTTCATGTCATACTAAAATATATAAGAAATTGTTAAATGTCTCTGGTTTTCTATGTTCTTCTTTGAATAGGATATGGGATTTGTCAATCAATGCACTCTTTGTGCACATTTTACACAGTACGCTAACTGATTTGGAACTGACGTTGTGCTTATTCTTTAACTCATAAATTTGATCTGGGCTACAGTAGTATTACAGGGTGAATTGACTGCTTTGCATGCTCACTTTAGAAGATTTTCTTTTAACATATTTACCTTGTTTATTTGGTGTTGATTTTAACTGATAGACAACAGTAACTGTCTTCTACTATTGAAATTTTGTGCTTGTGCTGTCATAATGCTGGGCTGTTTGGATACATTCGAAATGCAGAGTCTTTTAACTAAGAGAGATTTATTGGAAAGAAAATGACCAAATAAGGGTTTACAGCTGGGGAACCAGAACCACTTCAACGCGTGAGGGATCACAGGAGCTCTGCCAGAGGAAAGAATGAGAGTTAATTTGTTGCCCAGGGAATGAATATAGTTAGTTGGTGCATAACCTGAAACAAATTGAGTCTTACTTGAGAATGTGGCGAGGCAGAACATGGAAGGTGTACTGGGTCAGCAGGTGGGTATCCACGGGAACCAGGTGGAGAGCGGGCAGGCGGGCTAAGTGTGAGTCGCAGATGTCTGGAGGTCCAGGTAGTGATGAGGAGGAGAAGCAAGGAAGCTTGATTTATGACCAGATTGTGGGTAAGAGGATTCTTGAACTGTCTTATGTTCAAGCCCACAAAGTGTTGGGTTTTTGCAAAACATGAAAAAAATTAAACTTGTCCTGATGTTTCTTAACGAGAAAAGGAGGAGATTGAGAGTCTGGGTTCATCCAATTGTCAAGAAAAGCAGAGAGAAATTTATGGTTTAATCCAGGAGTTGAAGCTGTATTACGGCTGCTTTCGTACATATTTCAGGATGTCCGTGGGGCAGTTTAAGCTTTTGTTGGCAGAGCTCCTCCTGTTGGCAGAACCACATCTGAGGAGGCAGCGGAATAATGTCAGCGAGCTGTGTGTCTTTGACCAATCTGTTCATTCACATGTGAAAAATCATAAAAACTGAGCTTGATCTGGAAAAACTGAATGTGTTCTATGTGAACGGCACATGAAATATAATGTGCAAAAAACGTGTAAAGCCCTTAAGAATCATCACGGTGACGGAAACGGTCGGCAGAGTAGTGTGGTACCACCTCTCCCTCTTACACTCAGTTCCAGATAAAGCAATTGAACACAGGCGAGGAGGGTTTGACCCACACCATCAGCCAAAACAGAAATGATTGTACTGGGAAGGCACATCCTCTTCAGACACAGAAAAATTGTTTTCTTGTGTTGATGGTTGCGAGTGGCTCCATAGTTTGATCCCAGGAGGAGAAACAAATCCCTTTAGGGTTGCGTCAGGAAGGCCATCCGTTGTAAAAACTCTGCCGAATCAAGAATGCGAAGCTCCCTGCTGTGGCGACCTCTTGTGAATAAGGGAGCAGCTGAAAAGTAGCTTCTTGTGTTGATGGTTATAGTGAACACACAAGTGCTGCTGAATTGACTAAAAATGTAAGCGATCAGTAATTTTAAATGATAAACGTTTTCTATTTAAGTACATAGGTCCTTAACATGTAATTGTAATAATACTTTAGTGTCCTATGTATTGTATCTAAACAAACCCATTTGCCAAGACCCTGAAAAAATGTAGTGCAAACAGGCAGGAATCCTGAGTCACCTAAAAGTAATCAATAAAAGTTTGTAATGCATGTCGTATGAGTGATACGTTTTCCACCAGACCTAGTAAAACAAGAAAGGAGAGTTTGTTGATTAATGGATGGATTTATGAAGAATACAGTGTGACCATGATAAGACTACATGAAGAGTGTCAAATCTTGCTGCTTATGGTGATCCTCAAAATGACAAGCCCTTCCCTCAGGCCCGACTCCATGACTCCAGGGTCGATTTCCTGAATCCTTATTGCTAACATAATTTGGAATCACAGTCTGGATCTTCAGAAAGGACCAATTTGGCTTGACAAACCCTATGAAGGTCAGAATACCCCCTACAACATATAATGTAAGAGGCTTTGATAGTTCCTGGCTACTGAAACTGGCTTTAGGCTCTTTACAAGGAGGTGGAAATAGATGTGTTCCAACTTTAAGAGCAACAAACTCACTGTGACAGTCTACACCTGGGTAGAGGAGAGGCCAGTCCACTCCTTAACTGAATCTTAAACTGAGCACTGCACAGCTCCTTACCCTTTCACAGATATTCAAAGGTGTGTTGGAGTTTGTCCAACCAAGTGTTTCATGAACTTCATCCTTTAGGCTAAACTATGGGGGCTACATTCAGAGTATTTTGTATTGTTGATGTGGGAGCTTGGTTCACTATACTGGAAATAAGTTAGAGCCATTCCCAGTGGGTTTTGACCTTCATTGCTGACTCTGTACTTAACTTTTATAGAGTCAGCTTGCTTCTCATGCTAGAAACCCAAGTTTAACTCATGCATCATTTGCATGTTATAGATGTTATAACTACTTCTCACATTATTAATTACCTAATATGTTGTGTGTTTAAGTTTAGGCATTAACAATAACTTGATTAAGTTTACACCTTGGAAACAACTTGGTTAGGTTTAGGCACTACAGAGGGCTTGTTGGTGTTAGGCACTTCAAGTTAGGTTTACAAAAGAATCATGGTTTAAGTTTAAAAACAATGTTTGCCACACTGAACTTCCACTTTTTCAAGACAAACATACATGCTTTGATAAGTAATTTAAATGCATTACTTAAACATTTGTGATTGCTAACATGAACAAGTGATTACGTTAGTAGTATATTCAGGAACACAAGACAGCATTTTGTGCCTAATTTATAAACTGAGAAGGTGTGTAGTGCCCACTCTGGGTTGTAAATGAACTTCTGCCGTAAGTGGAGATGCTGAGCTGAGGTGGTCTTATTCACGAGTGGGGCAGGGATGGAAATTTACAGACAGATTGGGGTATTTTCTGCAGTGATACAGATGTTGTACCAAACCTATATCCTATATCCTATATATATATATATATATATATCCTATATCCTAGAGCTGTGGGTAGTGACAGAAAGTATAACATTGTGGATTCAAATGGAAGAAATTCAATTTCTTTGAAGGGTGCCTGGCTTTCCTCTTAAAAATAAGGTGCAGACCTGAGTCATCTGGGATAGCTTCAGATTAAATTAAAAGAGCTATAGTTGAGGTTGTTCAAATGTTTGGCTTGGATGCCTCGTGGATGACTCCTTGAATAGGTGTTTCGACCACATCAAATTGGGAGGCGACCCAAAGGCACACCGGGGCATGCTGAGGATTAGGGCTTCCACGATTAGTCGACTAGTCATGATTATGTCGACTATCAAAATCGTCGACGACTGATTTAATATTCGACGCGTCGTTTGAAGCTTTGTAAGATCACAAAAGACGCAGGAATGAGTAGTAGGATTTAAGAGTGTAATAACGGACTGAAACAGAAGATGGCAGCACTGCATGTACAAGGATGCCAGCTGCCGTTAAACCCCGAAGAAGAAGAAGCTGTGTCCCAGAATTCATAGCGCAGCCCAGCTCAGTTTCCAACAATGGCGGCAGCTAGTTAGTTTTAATGTTACTCTTATTATTCTTTCTGGGTCACAAAATAAACGCTTAACATATTTTCAGGCGAGAATGTAGCTGTGTAAACCTCAAATATCTGCTCAGTTTATCAAGACACCACATATTTTCAAAAGCGCTCCGACGTTTTCGGAGACGTCTGTTACCCACTAGCTCGATAGCTAGCCGGGGTTTAACGCTCACTAGAGCCGTGAGAACACCGGACTCCCGGCTAATCGTTTTCAAACCCACCACCGTCTTTCGCTACTCAGGTTAAACATGATATATAAGTCACTTAGATAACTTAAAATGTTATTGTTTGGCTTTTTTTAGTGTTTTATTTGTTCCTGAGTAAATCGGTTTGGCTGAGATTAAAGTTATAGTTTTTACACAGCTGAATAAACGTCAAGCAGACAGCTGATTATCAGAAGTGTGAGATGCTGGAGAATATACTCCAGTGTCCTGTTATATTTTAGATAGCAAGGAGTTTATTAAACTTCACCAAAACAATCTGCAAATTTCAATAAAATTTAATAAACTATCATCTTGTCTTTATTTTTAGTTAGCACATACCTGAAACACTTAAAGCTGTAAGCTAATGATAGTTATATAAGAGCAGATGCTGCTGGTGCAATAAGCTGTACGTTTTACGTCCAATGGATGCATGATCTGATTAGTCGACTAATCGCAAAAATAATTGGTGACTAGTCGACTATCAAAATAATCGTTTGTGGCAGCCCTACTGAAGATATTATTTCTCTTGGCTTTCCTTGGAAGGCCTTGGATTTCCCCCAAAGGAGCTAAAGGTGGTGACTGGGGAAAGGGAAGTCTGGAAATGTTTCTTTAAACTGCTGTCCCCAGAACCCCGACATATCTGGACATGTCCAAGTTTTTGTTCATACAATGGAACTTTTCTACTTTCACCTGTAGCTTCATGTACTACCTTTGTTTGCACACAGTGTGAATTATATTATCTTTTTTAGCACTACAAAAAATACATGTATGCCAGTGTATTCTGTTACTGCACGGTATAAAACTGACCTGTTCTTCTTCTGCTCACCTTCAAGGCCATTCATAACCTCGCTCCTTCTTACCTTTCTGACCTGTTAACCACCACTTGTTCTGCCCGTTCACTTCGTTCTTCTTCTTCTGTCCAGCTTACTGTACCTTCCTTCCGCCTCACCACCATGGGAAGCAGAGCTTTCAGCTGCTCTGCTCCCAGGCTGTGGAACTCTCTGCCCCCTGAAATAAGAAATATTGGTTCTCTCCCCCAGTTTAAATCCCAACTCAAAACTCATCTGTTCAAATCTGCATATTCACTGTGAATCCACTGTTTGTTCATTTTATCTTGTGCTTTATTTTATTGTTCTTATTCTGCCATTGTTTTACTAAGTGTTTTATCCTATTGTAAAGTGTCCTTGGGTGACTTGAAAGGCGCTCATAAATAAAATTTATTATTATTATTATTATTATTTGTGCCATAAACAGATGAAGTTTGACTTCTAAGACAGAGACAGCTGTGTATTATTAGGCTTCCAACATAACATCTTCTAACTACAAAGATTTTGCCAGGGAGAAAAAGTGCCAATAGTTCCCAGTAATAAATCAAAATCAACTTATTTTTAATTTGTGCTTCCTTAAATGTCTTTTTATTTATTTTGAAATATTACACTCAATGTAATGGCATGTGATACTGCCTCATATCTGACAAGTGCTATTTCCAGACTTGTTTACTACATGTATCAGCAATAAATAACTAAAAATACTCTGCCGCTGACACCTACACACACAAAAACATACATTTAAACTCTGTAGTCCCTTGACACGACAATCTGTGTTTGAGCTATGCTTCTTATATTTCGTGTTGTGAAGCAGAGAAAAGAAGATCAAGGAGACAGGAGTTACGTTGAGAGGAATGGATCCAGGACAGAGCAATACTAGAAAAAGCAAAGCTGATATGAGATGATACAACAAGTGAGAGCAGAGAAAATTCAGGGTGAGAATAACAGAATCAAAAGTGTTGCACAAGGAGTGGACGTGGGGAAAAGAGAGCCAGAGGCCTCAAGTTCACAACACTTTGACACAACAAATGCCAGGAGCACAAGATGACTGAATGAAAACCAAGCCGCCACCAGAGGGAAGTCTGAGTGAGAAGGGATGAGAGACAACAGAAAGGAGCAAGGCACAGAGGCAAATTGATATGTGTGGGTGAGACACCAGAGAGATCCACAGACACTGTGTTGTGAATGTGTAAGAACAGCACACTGTACAGAGGGCAAAAAGAACAAAACTGTAGGCAAAATTTACCAGAAGGACAAAGAAGAAAGACATTTCAATAAAGTATATACATGTAGGTCAATACGTTTTGGACAATAAAACAGTTTTGTTTGTTTTCTTGCACCGTGAAGCACCACACAGTTTCTTACTATTTGTCTGAATCTGAGCAGAGTATAGCCCTGTACAGTTCTGCCTTGCTACTTCTATCAACAGTCATCAAAAAACAGCCACACATGTCCATGACATAGCATAGATTATGTGGTGTGCAGAGCTTCTTTCATTCCTTCTCTTTACCCATCATTCCAGTATAATTTAATCTTGTTTTTTTTTTCTGTCCAAAGATATTTTTTCTCTAGAGCTGTGCAGCATCTTTTAGATGTTTAATGACAAAGTTTATTTTGGCCTTGCTGGATCTTGTTGTACACCCTCTGTATTTCCATTTATAAAGGAGCCTCTTGATTAAGTTCATGACAGCACTTCCATGGTCTTTCAGGCCTTGGGATGTGACTGAGCAGGCCCGATTGTTTCTTATTTTAAGAATGTACCAGATTGTACCAACTAGTTAGTCTGAAAATTTTTCAAACTAACGATGGTCTCCCTCACTTACACACTGACATCTCGTTGGAACTACATTACATTGAGAGTTCTACTGAACAGCTACCAAATGCGAATTCAACACTTGAATCATCTTCTGTCTGCTTAATTTGTTTTGGGTTTATGAGTTAGTGGGTGCTGGTGGCCATGAAACCGCTTGTTGGTCAATTCTCCAATTTCTTTTGAGCCTCTGAAAACTATAAAAATGAATGTAATTCGTGAACAGTTAATTAAAAAAAATTCCATGAATTAAAGTTGAAAGTGTGAATTTAATCACATCTTGGTGGTTTGATGTAAAATCCATTGTGGTGTTTTACAGAGGCGGAACTGTAAAAGTTTTAGGGTTTTTTGCTCATAGTTTATTCCCATATTGTTTGTGTATCAATCACTTGGCAATGTCACATAAAAAGAAGCGAAACCATGTGTCATAGTCAGAGGTTACCCATGGAAAAGGAATAGTAAAAACTTATATGATTTACTCATGAAAGTGGCCACTTTCTCATTACTTTCATATATTGTTTTAGTAAGTATCCAAAACATACAAGTTTCATTATATAATTTTTCAAGGGATCTTATATCTGTTTTAACTCTTGTATGCTTTTCATACAAGTTTCACACAAGACAGATACAAACTTTATAAGATTTATATATATCGTTTCCATATGGGTAAGATCAACCAACATGTGCAAAAATAACAATGACAATGTTACTGAACATCACACAGTACTAAATTTACAATAACAACATTTTTGGAGACAGCAGCCCAAGATAGTGCGTGTCTGTGGGTACCTGCCTCCAGACATGTGTGCATGAGTGCACTTGTGTTCATAAGGTTTTTGCATGCAGTGTCGAATAGTGGGTATGGGGAGCCACAGCTCCACCCCCCAGGATATGAAGCAGCCATGGTGGAGACCTGGGCCTCAATCATCCAGTGGGCACTCAAGTCACGAGAGCACCAGGAGGACCACCGCAGGGACAACTGCGGCCCAGCCACCCAGCAGCCACAGTGCAGAAGCCCCAGGGGGCTGTAGCAATGAGCACACAGGCTCCAGCGGCAGCCGGCAATACCAGAGCAGACTAAGCTCCGGGCCCAGAGACTAAAAACCTTGGGACACCCCATCCTCCAGCAGGGGGACAAAGCCAGGGGGACGACAGGAACAAGCCTAGCACACACTCTAGTGTTCAACCACTGGCAGGGAGTTTGGCAAGGAGAAGTACATATAATTAGGGATGGGGAGGAAAGGACCCCCCCCCCCACACACACACACACACCTTCAATCAATGCACTGAAAGCCCCTAAGCCAGGGCCAAGCACCAGTGCATGCACCAACCCACAACCCTGGCAAAACAGCAGCCATGACCCGAGCAGCCCAGGGCCAGCCAGAACCCCAGGTGCAGCACCCTCATAACGCCAAGCCCCCAAGCTAGCCCCGTAACTACCAAGGAGCAGTGAGCATGCAGAAAAAACACCCAAGATCTACCAAAGCCCCAATTCAGGTCAGAACCACAGCCAGGTATTTGATAAGTTTGGTCTTTACATGTGACATTATGTTTTATCATACCGTGAAAAGTAAACTGAGGTAGACTAACTGTGTTATTTAAAGGTTGCATGAAAACACTCTGCTGTACTGTGGATTTAAAGTAAAGAATAGTGTCTGACTGGTGCAAGGTGGCTGTGGTGCTCATGGTCAGAGTTAGGTTAATCAAGTATAACAGACATCAGTTTAACCTGATGAGATTCGTTCACTGAATCCCACCTTCATACAGACTTTATACCTTGTAGTATAGACAGTATAAACAATATCTTGTCAGTGCAGAGGATGGAAACCAGTCAGGACATCCCATGACCTCTTGTTGAATTCAGTTGGGTAAATCCAGAATCAGTATCAGTAAACCTCACAGCAGCATAGCAGCACAGATCACTGCATGTATATTAAGAAAATGTGCCACTCATAATAAAAATTATTGTGAGTTATGATTCTTTACCCACCTTGAGCCACTACAACTGATTCTAGGGTTCCCCTACTTTAACCCCTTTCCTACTCGTTTTCCTGTTTAGAGGCAAAGTCACCCTCCACGCCTTTTCTTTTTTCTTTTCTTTTTTTCTCTGCTCATGTTCTGTTTAACTGATTCAAGCTGAATATATTCATTAGAAAGAAAATCTAAGACTTAAATAAAGTTTGCTCAATTCTCACAATTCATTACATATCCAGCTTGTGGCATAAAGAAAAAGCAATTTATCACATAATTCACCTGTTCAAAAAATCCATGCATTGGTGTAGTATCGAAAGGTCTGGAAGTGGTCTGGCTTCAAACGGTCCTTGAAAGCTTTCTGTTGTCTTTAGGTCTCTTTGATAGTTGCTGTTTGTCTGTTTGCCTGGTTAGCTGGCTGTCTGTACAGGGAAGAGTTTACATACTGACCCAAGAACAGATGAAAAAATATCATTAAGACTTCATGTCAGGCCATTTGTTAAATGTCAGCACACAGACTCTGTTTGTTTACACTTACATTGTACTGGCAAAAAAGATGTCTGTGCCTTCTATGTGTCTGATCCTTACAATAATGGATGGGTGAACATTTTTAATTGAAGCACTGACATGCATTCTGTATAATTTATAAATCATAACATGATGCAGGGTTGTATCTCTTATATTACAGAGTTTGGTGAAGCTGTTTGTCTTTATTTGACTAAATGTTCTTGTATTTTTAGTTTGAACCAAGACTGCAATATTGCTTTTTATTCAGGGACAAAATCTTTCAAGATGAAAAAATGTGTTTAAAAAACACACACATGTTGCAAAAAATAGATAAACTTTTCTGTTTCACTCAAATCTCTTCAGCCACTTGGTTCTTTGTCTTTCGATTTGCCTCATTTTCTTTTTCCATTTTGTTCATCATGTTTCGAGATGCTGATCAGATAAAACAAGTTGGAAGGAAAACATTGCATTTAATATCCTGTTTTTCCTGGAAATCTGCAGAGACGTGTCAAAACAATTAGCTATGACAGATGAGTTTGTTGATCTGAAGCAGCACAAAACATTTTACTACCTTCTCAGTATTCCCAACTGAACAACTGCTGATTTCTGGCAATGAGAAGAACTGCCAGCAAAACAAAAACCCAAATAAATACAAATGTATAGAAATATATCGTTTACCAACTAGTAGACATTAGCAACCTTGGTTGGCAGTTGGATAATTTGTATGTGGCTTTCTAACTTTCAGGGTGTGTTACCAATTAGACTGCAAAACTTAAGTATAAGGATAAAATGAAGAACAAAATACACACACAAACAAAAAAACACAGGATGTAATTGTCAGCTATGTGATATTAAAAATCTGTTTGCCACTCCAGGGAAAATTCATCTTGTCTTTGAAGCTGAGCATAAAGTAAATGTCCGGTGTGATAAATCCCGCAGCACAAACATTCAATTAACTGCATAGTTACGCCCCACTTAAAAATGAAGTGTTGACTGGGGCGGGGGGTAACAAGCCCCTTCATAACACAAACAAAATATTTGACTGGTAAGCTGATTTCGTTAGAACATCTACTTTGTCAATATTAGCATAAAGAAGAAGGCGAAAAAAAATAGCAGCTGTTCGTGATGAATTATAGCCCCAATTATTAAATGATCATGGCCTGCATTTGTATAGCGCTTTTCTAGTCCATAGGACCCCAAAGCGCTTTACACTACATTCAGTCATTCACCCATTCACACACTGGCGATAGCAAGCTACATTGTAGCCACAGCTGCCCTGGGGCGCACTGACAGAGGCGAGGCTGCCGGACACTGGCGCCACCGGGCCCTCTGACCACCACCAGTAGGCAAACACGGGGTTAGTATCTTGCCCAAGGATATTTGGCATGCAGCCAGGATGCAGCCTGGGATCGAACCACCGACCTTCTGATTAGTGGCTGACCTGCTCTGCCACCTGAGCTACAGCCACCCCTTAATCATAACATTAAATGTTTTTGATATGTTTGAATAACTAATGAGAGTGTCTCCATTTGACTGCGATGGAGTTGGTAGTAGCATTTTGCTGGGCATTTATTCCAAAAATTGCAGTTCATTTTCTGTTTTCTATTTTTGTAAATTGGGTTTTGAGTGAGGACTTTAAGCTCCAGCTCTATCACAAAGCTGAAATGGATAAACACAAGATAATGCATGGGTGGACGGATGTAATTCAGATGCTGCTGGTTAGGTTTATGAATCTAAACTACTTTTTTATTTTTAATCTCATGCATTATCCTTCTGGACATTTAGGCAGTCTGCAGTATAACTAATGGGTATAACTGTATTGTGTTAATGCATAGTAATAATATGTAATCAACTAAGGAGGTGAATCTGCTAACTGTTATCTGATCATGAGTAATATGGATTTGGGTTTGATTCCAAGCATAATAATAATCTACTTACTTACAGCAATTCTGCCATGATGTACTTGACAACATAAATGTAAAAAAGAGAGACTGAATTGTTTTTAAAATAATATTAATTTAGCTTTTTTATAGCAGATCCTCAGAGTAAAGGTTTCAAAATTACATTCATCAAGAGTCTCACGAGGCAGAATTAATGAGTTAGTGAACTAACTTTAGGCTTAACCCCAATGCTAGTTCTGTTTTAAGCAGGTACATCTCCATAGTAACTCTTCTCATTATAATTATCTTTAAATATGTAAAAAGCTTTTCTTAATCTCACCTTTCAACTAGGGAAAAATGACATCGCCCACCACTCCTTGAAGATACTCCTCATTTGGATGCATACATAGCAAAAAAAAAGTATTGTAGCTCTTTTTTTTCAGTGATGAAAGAGTCGATGACATCTATACTCACTGTGATTAAATGTTTATGTAACTACTTTATATTCCTACCAGGAATCTACTTTGAGCTTAGCGACAGATGTCTTTTCAGCAGAAAAAGTGAGTTGCTTATTTATTACTTTGCTATATATACCTGTCTATCTGTTTGGTTGCTCTTTGTTTTTGGTTACTTTGAGCTTATTACAAACCTTTTAAGTTGCATATTGCAACACATTTAAAATTTTGGTTGATGATGTGTTTTGCTTGTACTGGTTAAGGCCCCGGTTATACTGGCCTAGAGTCAAGTCGGGGACAACCATCTGAAGAATGCGATTTCAGCAACCAGTTAGGAAGTTTGTGTTGATTGACACCAGGCACGACTTGTCTGCACAGTGAAACTGTGAGAATGCAATGTAAACTGTACATTCTACATTTCCCATTTGTGTAACATGTGTGCAGCTAGCGAGTGTTTGCAAACAAATTGTCACCTTCCATGCAACCTACAAGCAACCGCTGCAATCTTCTAGTGACCAAAATAATCACAAGGAGGTATTTGGTGCAGTAACTTCTTTGCAACAGTGAGTAACCTACAGCAACCATTCACCAAACAGTTGGAAATACACAAAATTTTTGCAAATTTTTGCATGTGAACACAGCTTTAGGCAGCTGTGTTCACATGCATTGGTACCGCTCCCCCAAAATCAAAACAAACCCTGATGTGTAAAATCTCTGGAGTTCTGCTTTCATTTATTTAGTACATTAATTGCCACTTTCATATTTCAGCACACATTTGAAATCACTGTTGGGACTGAGTTAGTATCAAAACATCATGCTACCCTGTTTTCCATACCTCCGAGCTTAATGGTTTAACCACTCTGCGCTTGCATTGTACATTGCTCCCAGTGTGCAGATTATCGTTCCATTCTGTGGTTGTGCTGTCAAGATGTTTTTAAACATCATACTGAGGCAATGTGACTACTGTGATGGTGGTGAAAAGTATTAAAGCAACAAGTACTCAAAAAAGCACACGTGTTTTGGTGCAACCAAAATAATTTACTTCCTGCATGTAATTAAATGAGAACGTAGTTTCACTTCCTTCAGCACAAAATACCTAATTAGCTATTTTGCTTTCCCTAATATTATGTAGGACTTCATTAGAAAAGGTAGCCCACACATTATGTGTAATTATTCAACATTTTAATCTCACCAAAAAAAGAAAACCCCTTCAAAGCATCCTTCAAATCTGAAAAAGGCTGTGCACCACGGTTTACTTTGTTTCAATAACCAGGTCCCACAAGCTGCCAGAACATAGGGTTGTCAAAGTGTATATCAACATTTGCATTGTACTTCATGTAAATGATGTGTCTTCGCTATAGAACAGCAAATGGGCAATTTTGTGCATTTTCAAATTGTTTTTTTCTTTTTTTTGTGTGCATGTGTGTGTGTGTGGGGGGTGGTGGGGGGTTGCATCAAATGCGTTTATGCAACATTTCTCCACCTTGAAAAAAACTAATTTTCAGAGTCTCTCTCATTCTGTAGTCAGTGCAGCAGCTCTGCATCTTTAGTTTGGGGGTTTAAAAACTCATCTCTGAACTGCTGCACGTCCCGTCTCCCCACTGAATTGGAACCCTCCGTGTACACTGATTTTATCTCAACAAAAAATATCCCCTATATCTCTCTTTGAGCATTTTTTTTCTAGGGTATTTTATAGCGCTTTCCTTTCCACATGATTACTCAAGAGGTCGCAGGAGAATTGTGCACTTTTACTACGATATTCCTGGTGAATTATTTGCAATTTCATCCAGAAATTAAAAGATGCTGTAAGCTTCTCTAGACAGCAAAATCTCACACACAAAGTTTGCACAGTAGAGTCATGTTTCTTCTTATTACTATTACTATTATTAGACCAAAATATTTGCACTGCTTTTTTTATATTTGGAATAAAATTAATTACCAATGATATATAACATGAGTAATAAACAAATGCTTCTAATACTATGCAGAACATCAGGTTTTATGATTTTACACAGCTCTTTATTTATGCATTTATTTATGTATAACAAACAACCTGACTTTAAGTGAAATGTCACAAACACCTGAACATTACTGCTAAGATTCCAAAGTTTACCTAACATAAAGATTAAAGCATATTAAAAATGCCTTTTTAAAAGAGATCCTCATTTGTTGGCTTCCTAAAACAAATACTGGTGAACAGCCAGAGGTTGCAGTTTGCTTCAATCTTACTTCTACCATATATCACCATGATATCATCTCCCCGAGACAAGAAAGCAAAGCCAAAATTCATTGCTTTGTCAGCACATCCTGTATTTAGTCAATACAGACAGATTTAGAAGGCACAAACACAGAGATTAGTCCCCACAGAATGACCAGCAACTATATATATTTTCTGTTTTAATCCTTCCTTATCTCAGAGCTGTAGAAACAAAAATCTAAATTAAGATTTTATTGATCATTCTAACCAAATGCATTGAGTTGGTATTGTGATTTAGCACACCTTATAATATATTCCAAACTACGTCTTGCGGTCCTTGAATAGTTTTGTGTAGGCTGTTTAAAATTCATCAATAGAATATCCCAAGAAGTTGATTCTGTTTATCTGCATCCAGATGGACAGAATCAACTTTTTGGAGTTCCTCATATGGATGATTGAGCATGGATCAAGACATAATTACAATAGAAAAAAAAACAAGAAAAAAAGAAGAACATGAATGATAAGCATTATGCTCCTGCATAACATAAAATACAGCAGAAAGAAAAAGAGAATTCAAGTTATATGAAGCCACTATAACAGCAGTAAAAACAGCCACGATGTCAATACACCACCTCTAAGGGCAGCACCCTCGCTGTCACTCCTGATTGCCTGTTAAAAATCTGTGTGATCTAATGTGGTTTCTTAATGGCTTCCAACAGCCTGCACCCGCTGCTAGGAAGAAATCCTGAAATTACTTCATAGCTTAAAAACTTTATTAAATATTCTACACATGTAGTCATTTACAAAAAATAAAAGCTTTAAATAAATCTGCATTTCTAGCAATGGGTGTCCTTAAAATATGACAGGTAGACTCAATTCAAACCATAGCTGGGAGGCTGCCACATTGCTTAGATTACTTTGGATTCATTTCCATAACCCGTTCTCCTGCCACATATGCTTAGTTTTGTCTGTGCATCTGCATAAAAGACAATTTATATCATCTAAGCTCCATATCAAAGATAATTTATATTGTTTTCTTTTTGCGAATCTATGAATCAAATCGGACTCCCCATCTGATCATAAATTCAACACTGCAGAAAAATAAAATAAAACTAATTTAATACCACAACAGCTTGGTCTGGAGGAAGATAGTCTGAAGATATGTCCTTGCCGATGGGCGGCACACCAGTAAGAAAAATTAATTAATTAATTTGATTTATTTATTTATTTTTTGCCACATTACCATATTTTTGGGCTGGAAAGTCAGTGGCTTATCATATTCAATATTTGACAGGGCACTGGATTGCAGGAAAACAGCTGCTCAGTTAAGCACACAGTTTCTTTAATCAGTGGTTGCTATGGTTTCCCTGAAATTCTAAGGCCCATGTTCCATATGTTGTATATCAGAAGCATGTGTTATCTAGATGAAATGCCACTGTAAGTCTGGGTGTATATGCAGCTACACGCTCCTTACTCACAGCCAAACTGCATGTTTGGCTGTTTGTGTTATTAATCCAGAGGCTGTGAGTTTGTACCTCGAAGGAGAAACTCTAAATGCATGACACCTCCTCTTGTGTCTGTTTGAATAAGAGTTGTTTGTCATACGTTCGGCTGTCCAGGACTGCTGTAGGTGACTGCTGCTGCACACTTTGAAAAACGGTGATGTTCAAAAGTTGCATTTATCAGTGACACGCTATGTACAAATACCTAGAAATGAAAGAGTATGGAGATAAAGATAAAGTAAAAGATTTTCTTTTTCATTCGATATGCACTGACAGCTCTGCTCAAGCCAGATTCAGATTCAGGGAATCCATTATTCAGGTGATAGAATACAAGTAGGTGAGACTTCATAGTACCATGCACAATAATGCCAACGAAATAAAGAAATCCAAAATAATAAGGATGTGAACTGATGACGACTTACCACGGAGCAGACAGGGAGATGTCTAGTATTCATTAATACTACATGTATATTGAGAAAATGTAAGTAATGACTGCAAGTTTTTCACAAGCTATAATTATCCATGAGTTTTTAAATAATGAATCGTTCGTGTTTCACCTCTTACTCATTCTTCACCGAACACCCAGATATTTATGTGTCACGTTGTAATGTGTAAATATCTTTCAGAGCCCCTGAAGGCCAGACCTCTGCCTTGTCCTCGGATGACTTACATCTAAGATAAAACCAAATCAAACTGCATGTTTCTGCGGCCTTTGTCAAGTCTGACTTTATTAGCAGGAAGTTATTTTCAAAGTGCAGACAAATTTGGAAATATCAGCTTAAAAGTCAAGGAAGTTCTATACGTAAGAGATCAGCCACTTTGTTCACACATGAAAGACAGCTCGGGCAAATTGTTTACCAAGCTAATGGAAAGTCGTTCAAAAAAATCAGAAGGGTTTACGGCTGGTTTCTGTTATTTAACTTACACTTTTTTTTTCAATGATCCAATTCAAGTGGAATTGAAATGTATTGTAACATTCACAAGAACCAGACGGTTGGGTCTCAGTTTGTCCGTTTATTCGGCACATAAGCAAGCGGGTTGCTAACTCCGGGGAGAGCGCCCTCGTACAACCCCTCTCTCCAGCCTGGCACACACACAAAAACAACCAGGTCCCCCCTCCCCTTCCTGTACCACAACCAAACATGAATCTTAAAGGAACAACAACAGTGTGCAGAGATCACCAACATGTCACTGTAAAATAACACTTAACCATCGTTACACTGCCCCCCCAGCAATAAGTTCCTCGTCCCCGAGGGAACGACACAGTCTCTGAGGCGGGGTGGTAGCCTACGTTCCCTCCTTGACCTCCTGAGCCCCTGAGGTGGACGCGGAGCTTCGGGGCTTTGGGGTGGAGAGTCCGAGGGAGGGGAACGCAGCCCCGGTCGGGGGTCCCTCTGAGCAGGGTCACGGACACTCTGTACACGTCCCTCTGGAAAGGAGGGGAGGGACTGCCCTCTGTAGGGGGCCATCCGGTCTCTGTGCAGCGCTACTATCCTCCCCCTAGGAGGCAACTGCACCCTGTAAACAACCTCCCCTACTCGCTCTAGGACGCTGCAAGGCCCCACCCAGCTGCTATCCAGTTTAGGACACCGTCCCTTCTTCCTCTTTGGGCTGTAGACCCACACCAGCTCCCCAGCATGGAAGTGCCTCCCCTTAGTGGTGATGTCGTAATTCCTCTTTTGGCGCAGGCCTGCCTTCGCCAGCTGCTCTCGGGCGTAGGAATGTGCAGAATCCAGCCGGTCCTGCAGCTTCCTTGCGTAGTCCCGGCCCGGTGGTGCCTCTGGCGCGTCCGGGGGCTTCCCAAAAGCCAACTCTGCAGGAGTTCTCAGCTCTCTCTCTAACATGAGCAGGGCAGGCGTACATTGGGTGGAGTCCTGTACTGCCGACCTGTAGGCCATGAGGGTAAGGGGAAGATGGTAATCCCAGTCCCGTTGGTGTTCTGAGGTAAGGATGGCTAGCTGCTGGGCCAGCGTCCTGTTAAACCTTTCCACCAGCCCATCGCTTTGGGGGTGAAGTGGGGTGGTGCGGGTCTTCTTAATCCCAAGGCGTCCACACATGGCAGCAAATACCTTGGACTCAAAGTTACGCCCCTGGTCACTGTGGAGGGTCTCTGCTGTTCCACAGCGGCTGAACATCCCCTCCACTAATACATCAGCGACAGTCTCAGCCTCCTGATCTGGGATGGCGTATGCTTCCGGCCACTTGGTAAAATAGTCCATTGCCACAAGAACATAGCGGTTTCCTCTGTCTGTGCGAGGAAATGGGCCCATGACGTCCACAGCTACTCGCTCCATTGGGGCTCCTGCTGGTTGCTGCTGAAGCTGAGCCCGGGACTGGTCCTGTGGCCCTTTGTGTGAGGAACATGCATCACAGCTGCGGCAAAAGTCCTCCACGTCCCTCCGCTGTTGACCCCAGTAATAGCCCTGGCGGAGGCGGCGGAGAGTCTTGGAGACCCCAAAGTGGCCAGAGCCAGTGCTCCCATGGCAGGCTTCCAGCACAGCTGACCTCAGCGACCTTGGCACCACAACCTGCCACCTCTCCTCCCCCGTGGCAGGGTCCTTCCAGGCACGCTCCAACACCCCCTCCTTCAGCCTGAGAGCTGCAAACTTGGCCCATAGCCCCCTGGTACAGATGGAAAACCCAGTGACCTCATCCCAAAGGGGTTGCTCCCCCTTCTCCAGCCACTGCAGGACCGGCAGCAGGTCCGTGTCTTGTTCCTGCCGTGCCCTCCACTCCGCTGCATCCACCACCAGAAGAGCCCTGCAGGCGAGCTGTGCTGCTCCGTCTATTGTCGTGAGTTCCCGCTCTATTTCCTCTCGCTTCTCACAGTAACGGCAGCCAGCTGCAGCACATGGGCGGCGAGAGAGGGCGTCTGCGTTAAAATGGTGCGTCCCTGCTCTGTGCTCCACAGTGAAATTGAAGGCTTGGAGCTCCTCCAGCCAGCGAGCCACCTGTCCCTCTGGCTCCCTGAAAGACATCAGCCACTGAAGGGCAGCATGATCAGTTCTGATAACAAATGCTGTGCCGCACAGGTAGTACTTAAAGTGTCTCACCCCCGCCACCACAGCCAACAGCTCTCGTCGTGTGACACAGTAGCGCCGCTCACTCCTGTTCAGGACCCGGCTGAAGTACGCCACCACCTTCTCCCCTTCCGGCCCAACCTGCGACAACACCGCTCCCAGCCCCACATTACTTGCGTCAGTGTCCAGGACAAAAGGCAGGGCGGGGTCAGGGGGGGCAAGGACTGGGGACTCTGTCAGCGATCTGCGGAGGGTGTCGAACGCCTGCTGACAGTCCCGGGTCCAGATGAAGTCACGGTCCTTCTGCAGCAGGTGGAAGAGTGGTGCGGCTATGGAGGAAAAGCCCTTCACAAACCTCCTGTAATAAGACGCCAGTCCTAGGAAGCTTTTGAGCTGTTTCTGGTCTGCTGGTGTGGGCCACTCGGTAATGGTGTGGATTTTTTCCTCCAACGTGCTGATGCCCTCACGACCCAGCTTGTGGCCCAGAAACTCCACCTCCCTCCTCATGAAGTGGCACTTGTCGGGGTGCAGCTTCAGGCCTGCAGCCGCCACCCTCTCCAACACTTGTCTCAGGGCATCCAGGGCAGCATCAAAGGAGCTCCCGTGCACTAGAAGGTCATCCAGGTAAACCAGACACCGTTGCCGTGGGACGCCAGCCAGCACACTGTCCATAAGCCTCTCGAAGGTCGCAGGAGCGTTGCAAAGACCAAAGCTCAGGACTTTGAACTGCCATAGTCCCCTGTTAGTGCAGAAGGCTGTCTTCGGTCTGGATTCCGGGGACAGTGGCACCTGCCAGAAGCCACTCCGCAGGTCCAGGGTGGAGAACCAGGAGGACCCGGCTACTAAGTCGAGAGACTCATCAATCCTGGGAAGGGGGTAAGAGTCCTTCTTAGTCACTTTGTTGAGTGGTCTGTAGTCCACACAGAAACGCATCCTAGGACTTTTTTTCTTAGGCACCATCACCACCGCGGAGGCCCACGGGCTATCAGATGGCTCTATGATGCCCGCCTTCATCATTTCACACAACTCTCTGTCCGCAGCCTCCTGATGAGCCAGGGGCAGGCGGCGTGGGCGCACTTTAATAGGCTGGGCATCCCCGGTCTCAATGACATGCTCTACCAAGTGTGTCAAGCCAACATCACTTTCTTTCAGGGCAAAAATGTCACTAAACTCTTTTAGTACCTGCCATAGACTCTCTTGCTGCTGTGGAGTCAGCCCCTCACAGTTCTTTGACCAGATACTCCTCACTGCTAAGAGCCTCTCCTCCTCCTCCTCCTGCTGTTCTGCTGGCGGGTCTGCAGGGGTCTCTGCGGTGGAGGTGGACGCCGCGGCAGATGCTGTGCAGACCGGGGGAGGAATAAGCGGCACCTTCTTCCCATCAGGGATTACGAGGAAGCCTTTGCCTAAGTCCAGTACACCGCCAATGGCTCGTAAAAAATCCAGCCCAAGGATGCAGGCGTCCTGCAAGTCAGCCACCCAGGCAGCATAAGACACACCGAGGTCCCCCACCTTGAACTGGAACACTCCCCTCCCTCTCATTGGGGCCAGATCACCGGTCACAGTCTTAAGTTGCACATTAGTCGGTTGCACAGCAGCTCCGGTTGGGACAATATCGGGTCGGACCAGCGTTGCATTGGACCCCGTGTCCAGCAGGGCCGTACAGGACACCCCCGCGATCGACCAATGTAACATTCACAAGAACCAGACAGTTGGGTCTCAGTTTGTCCGTTTATTCGGCACATAAGCAAGCGGGTTGCTAACTCCGGGGAGAGCGCCCTCGTACAACCCCTCTCTCCAGCCTGGCACACACACACAAAAACAACCAGGTCCCCCCTCCCCTTCCTGTACCACAACCAAACATGAATCTTAAAGGAACAACAACAGTGTGCAGAGATCACCAACATGTCACTGTACAATAACACTTAACCATCGTTACAGTATTTACTTGTGACCGGTGGCCACTTGAAGGTAAACATTTTGCAGAGATTGATGTTTTACAACACGAAAGATCAAAACATTGTCTGAACTACAGCGCGTGCATAGTAATTTGGTGGATCCTGAGAGTATAGTAATGAGCTCCTGAGAGGCCATTCCAGTCTTACCTTATAAAAGCACACATAAAAAGATAAAGCAAGGGTGAACTGAGAAAACAGCGTAAACAATTTAACAGCACATTTAGAAAGAAAAAACATAGATGCTTGAAAGAGGAAAAAAAACAAATGCAAGTAGCAAAACACAGGAGTCATTGCAGAACACATCTGTTTCTAAATTCAAGGGAAGGGCTTGCATTTTTCAGCCACATTTTAAGGGTCTCTATTTTAAATATGGCCTCCAAAACCTCTGAATTAGGTGGGAGGACTGAGCCCTGGGGTTGACTGCTACAGTAATGGAATGACTTGGCTTGAACAAGCACTTTATTATGGTTATACAAGACCAAATCCTCATAACTAGAATAGTCATTACCATTAATCATACATTTAGTACACAGTATAACAGTTTAATGGGGACAGCTAGAGTCAAAGCCACTTAAAGAGAACACAAACAAGGAACGCTCAGTGGCATGTGTTTCAGTTACAGATGGATTTGTCATTTGTGGACGCTGCTATTACAACCAACAGTTACATTTTGACATTAAGCAGCCTCTAGTGGCCGCGTGAAAATTCGAGACCGTAATTCTGTGCATTGCGGATTGCTTTTTGTTGATTTTGCTGCTCTGATAAGGGTAGCGATTGCTGAACAAAGCTGCTTCCGCTCCATCACACAGGTTTTGAGGGGAAGTTGATGTGGATTCCACATACACTGCAGTCTGCTTGTTTCACTCCGCTGTTTGCTGCAGGGACCATTGCGAGGATTTAAAACTACAGTCACGATTTACTGTATAACCTGACAGCAGCCGCAGAGAGCCCAGGAGAGAGGCTGAGCGAGCTGAGTGAAGATAAATAGCAAACTGGAGCTTAAGTAGCTTCAGTTAAAGGCAAATACCTCACAATTCTGTTACTTAAGAATTTAATTCATCTGGCCAGAGGCAAAGCAGTTTGTCATAATGAATAATATCTCCTATAGCTAAATAAAAAGAAGAAGATTATTCTCTTCCAAAACTTCCAGGCCTCACCAATGTAGTACATAGCTTTATTGAGAAGTAATTGGCAAAAGTCTCATTTGAGTGTAAAAGCTGTTATCAGCGTCAGTCTTGTAATAAATTTCTGAGTTCAAATCCTGGTTTTACATTTTAATAATATCAGTAAATACCTTCTTAGTTCCCTGGTTTATTTGAAAGAGAGTTGCTGATAATACTAGTGAGTCACAAACTAAATTTTTCATCATGAACCAAAGAAAATACATTTGGTAGACTTTGCACAAACCTATTATCTCCCTGGTTTTTACATAGAGCTTCCTGCGCAGAAATAACATGCTCTGAATGCTTCCAGGAAACTAAGACAGTTATGCTTGTAATAAGTATAAGCAAGTCGTACTGTAGATAAAGTAATTTTATGTTAAGCGCTGGCAAAATGATGGCATTAGCTTTCTATTTATCAGGTACCATGGAAACAAACTCAGTCGTCAAATTGAACTCTTTGGGCTCCTTGATCACCAGTTTCATCTTCCTTAGTCTACTATGCTATAAAAGACCAAGCTCCTCTTGTGCCACAATTAGACTGGATGAGTGTGAACACCAAATGTGAAGCAACTGGGGCACTGCAAATGGAACAAAGCTGTTTTATAGAAAATGGAAAAACGGGATATTAAGGTTAACAATTTATATTCCATTTGGATTTAACTAAACTTAGGACAATATGTAAGGAAATCTGTGTTTGGTCAGTTATTTCTTTGATTTCTTTTTTGTTTCTTTAACAATGGTTCCTCACAGTAAATCTTAACTGTTGGAAAGCCTGCTTATTTCCCCTTTATTGTGCCACATTTGAAGGAAAATGCACTTTAGCCACCTATAGTCTAGATCCTAAATGGTGTCTGCTCCAAGCAAGCCATTGTTGACTGAACTGGATAGTGCCCGTGCTATAGGGCAACTTTAAGCTGGTGTTCTGCAAAACCAGTTGGGGTATAATTCCTAGTTAGGCCTAGTGCCATTTTCAAATTAAAGGTCATGTTTGATAAAATCGGGAGTCTCAGAGACAGGCTGTGAAGTGGGCATCCCAAGAAGACAACACCACAAGAAGACCTAGCCCTAACCCTGTAAACCCTTAGGAAGTGTAAGCAGTCTGCAGTCAAGGTTTTATATGGTCAACGGCTCTATCCCCAGACAATCCTGAACAGACTACACACAGCCAATCAGAGGTCTTCCACTAGGGACTGTGACTGTCCTTCACCATCAGGTCAGTTTGCACTGGTGCTGGCAACATGTTCACTGGAATCTGAAGGAGGAAATGTTATGTTTAACAGTAAGTCTAGATTCTGCCTACTGCCATTGGATCATAGAGTGGAAGTGTGGCGAACACACAGAGAATGCTATGCTGATTGCTGCACTGATAGGGTAGCTGCTTTTTTTTCACAGCAAAAGCACCTCCCCTCGTAAGACCCCCCTTGGTTACAAAGACAGGGCACTATGTGTGTGTATGTGTAAGCACCTGTATGCATGTGCAACAACGTTTGTGTGTGTGTGTGTGTGTGTGTGTGTGTGTGTGTGTGTGTGTGTGTGTGTGTGTGTGTGTGTGTCATGGGGGTGCGTTTGTGTGACCTCCTGCTGACCAAAAGGATCATAAAAGCAGGAAGCAATATCACAAGAAACAGATCTTTCAGATAGGATGTATCTGCAATAAAACCTCCCCCAGCACAGAGTGGCTGGAGAGGTGCTCAGAGATCCTATAGATTGAACTGAGACTTTTCAAATTTAAGAACATAATGACAACATTCAACAATTAGACTTAACATCTATTATCTAAGTTGATACCGCTCACCCCCACAGAGTGGGGTTTATCGGAGACTACCTCCAGAATTTGGGAGTGGAGTGGATGGAATGTGCTGCCTGTAGTCTTGACCTCAATCCCACTGAACACTTTTGGCATCGGTTTGAGACATGCTGTCCATGTAAGGGTGACCAACACCTGTCTCTCTTGTCAAGAGAGAAAGATGAGGTGAGAGTATTATTTACTAAGCAACATTCCATCCATCCATCCATCCATTCGCTTCCGCTTATCCTTTTCAGGGTCGCGGGGGGTGCTGGAGCCTATCCCAGCAACATTCCTTCCCCATTAAATGGAAGCATTTACTTGGTCCAATGTGCCCTAATTCCACCAAAGTCCAAAATCGAGCAGAGTAGAGTAAACAGAAAAGGAAAGAGGAAATATAGTTCATTATTACCAAAACATTGCTTAATATACTTACAAAAACTCTACTTCCCTTGTCCGGATTCCTGCTGAGAACACTCACATTGACTTCAGTTGCCCAACACTATTACTATTAGCATAATCACATGTATATGAATTATTTCTGAATGCTGTAATTTCGTAGCTAGCTATTAAGTCACTCATCTAGACACTCCCAGGTAAATGAGATCTTAGGGATGTCAGCCTCTTTGACACCAAAAGTTAAGGCTCAGATGATCTCAAATGAGGTCAGACAGACACCAGGACTGTCTCTCTCTGTGCTGATGCAACACGGACCTTGTTCAGCATTCACCAAATAGAATTATCACATTTGTAGGGTTATAGAGTAAAACAAAAATGTTGAACAATCTTGTCTCGTGGTACTTTAAACTACTAAACCGAATTGAATACTGTGCACTGTTCTGGTGTCTAATAAATCTTAAAACTCATACATGGCACTCAGACCTAACCCTAATTTCACTACCTGAAACGGTGCACCATCATTCTCACAGCCCCTTGCATTTTTTAAGGAAGGGCTGTATACCCACTGAGCCAGAGGCACTGCTGGGGGGAAATGAACCTTGTATTTTCCACAGCAAGTAAGAATTTCTTTCTGCCTGTGCATGCAATGTCATATTTAATCTATCTTGTCAATCCTTGTAATCATAAATCAAAAGCCATATTTTCATAGTCTGACATTACAATTTTTGTGTTAAGGTAGCAAGATCACTTAACAGATCTGTTAATACACCATGAACTTTGTAATAGCCAAATTATGATTCTGATTTTCAGAGAATTTCAAATAATATCCTCTCGATTACCCACACGAATCTTCTGCATTTTTGTTTAGCTTAAAATTTCACACCAACTTAACATATTGAACACTCCACTGACAACACAATGCTGTTCATTTATGTTATTTGAAATTTGGACTATTGATCCGCACACAAAAAAGCCAGCTCATTGGTGACTGTCATTTAAGGTCTGGTTTTTCAACTTGGGTTTATTTAGGTGTGGCTGTGCCATTTGCAATCACTGAGGCAGGCACACATGTTTCTTGGCAGCAGGGGGGCATCACACAAACAACTCATCAGCCAGGCTGAAGGAAGTGGGCTGTCTTTGTTGCTGCGTGTCTTTGTTCATGCATGGCAGCGTGACATGCGGTGCAGCAGAAGAGGCATTTCACTGGCAAATCGGGATGACAGGTGAAAACCTTGCAGTGCTGGGTCATAAATTATAGAGTTGATGCAACTTAACTGAATGTGTCCTTGGAGTTATTGACATAGGCATGAATATTTCAAAGGTGTGTGTGAGCACGGGATGAGTGATGTAGATTTGTTTACTGATGTGGAAATGTGGACAAGGATAAGGATAATGTAGTATCAGGTAAATGTTAAGTGGTAGGAACGTTTCTGCTGGGTTGTTGTTGTGGGGGGGGATGGAAAATAATAAAGGACACTCATAGGAGTAATGGGGCGTCTCGTGTGTCTGTGTGTTATGCCTCCAGTCAAATAACATCCATAACCTCAAATAACGGAACATGGTGTCAGAAGACAACTGGAAACGTTAGTTGGGCATAAGTGAAAGGTTTCGGCATCGGTGCCAGGTTAAAGGTCGGCCATAGAGGAGCTGCGCGAAAAGAGACGTGGCGTCATGAGTCAGTTTCAAGTCACCCCGCCGGAGAAGTTCACTTTTAGGTCCGACGACTGGACCAAATGGATAAAGCGTTTTGACAGATTTCGCATCGCGTCTGGATTGGAGACGCAAGCGGACGAAAATCAAGTGAACGCCCTTATCTACCCTATGGGCGAGGAGGCAGAGGACATATTGGTATCCCTGCACCTGACTCCCGAAGAGGCGAGCGATTATGAGACCGTTAAAAGGAGGTTGGATGCTCACTTCGTAGCCCGAAGAAACATCATATTTGAGCGAGCGAAGTTTAACCAGCGCCAACAAGAGACGGGTGAGTCAGTTGACAACTTCCATACTGCACTGCATTGTCTGGCAGAACATTGTGGATACGGGACTTTGCATGACGAAATGGTGCGAGACAGATTTGTCGTGGGTCTGAAAGACAAACGATTGTCAGAACAGCTACAAATGGATCCAGAACTAATGCTAGAGAAAGCGCTTAACAGAGCCCGACAAAGTGAGCTTGTAAAGAAGCAACAAGAGATGCTAAGCACTAACTTTAAAATGGATATTACCAACTCACAACTGAACCGCGTCCATGCTAAACGGCAAGAAGGGGCACGTCCCAAGCAGCTGACACCGCTACATAAACAAACCGCCAAAACACAGAAAGAAAAAAAGACACAATGCAGAAGATGTGGAGACATAAAAGGTCACAATCTTCAACAATGCCCTGCGAGGGAAGCCGCATGTAATTACTGTAAGAAAAAAGGACATTTTGCCAGGATGTGCAGAAACAAAAAACTGTGTGAAGTCAATGCTGCAACAGTTTCAGAGAACAGCGATACAGATGATGAGGTCGCTTTCTTGGGTTCCCTCTCTGCGGACACCAAAGAGAGTCCATGGGTAACAGAGATACATGTGGACAAATGCAACACATTCTTTAAAATCGACACCGGAGCGGATGTCACAGCAGTCCCAGAGACTTTCTACACACAGCATCAGTTGGGGAGATTGGATAAGCCCAAAAGGGTTCTGCAGGGCCCAGGAGGAACACGTCTGAAGGTAAAAGGCATGTTCACAGCCACTCTCAGCAAGAACAACCACAAAACCAAAGAAGACATTTATGTCGTAAAGGGTTTATGCACACCGCTGCTGAGCGGGCATGCTGCAGTGGCACTACAGCTGGTTGCTAGAGTTAATCATATTAGCTTAGACTCTATTGACGCTGTCAAACAAGAATTCCCCAAGCTTTTCAACGGCTTAGGCAAAATGGAGGGGGAGTACAGTATTGTTCTGAAACCAGAGGCACAGCCGTTTTCCCTCTCGACCCCTAGGCGAATCTCTCTTCCACTCTTACCAAAGGTTAAAGAAGAGCTGAACAGGATGGAGCAGCAGGGTGTCATTTCCAAGGTGGAGGAGCCCACTGATTGGTGCGCGCCTATGGTGGTGGTTCCTAAGCGCACAGGCAAAGTGAGAATATGCAGCGATCTCACTGAACTAAACAAATATGTCATGAGAGAGAAGCATCCACTCCCTTCAGTAGAACACACACTAGGACAGCTTGCAGGAGCAAAAGTGTTTTCAAAGCTGGATGCCAATGCAGGATTTTGGCAGATTCCCTTATCCAGGGACTCTTCTTTGCTCACGACCTTTATTACACCTTTTGGTCGGTATTGTTACAATCGTCTGTGCTTTGGAATCTCATCAGCCCCAGAACACTTCCAGAAACGGATGGCACGCATTCTTGAGGGTTTAGAAGGAGTCCTCTGCCAGATGGATGATGTGCTCATCTGGGGGACGTCACAAGCAGAGCATGATGAGAGACTTCGAAAAGCACTGGTTCGACTGCAGGAGGCTGGAGTAACATTGAACGACAAGTGTGAGTTCTCCAAGAACAGGATAAAGTTCCTGGGGCAGGTCATTGAGGCATCGGGGGTTAGCGCAGATCCTGACAAGGCGCATGCCGTGAGTTCCATGGATGAGCCCAGCAACGTAAGTGAGGTGAGACGCTTCCTGGGCATGGTGAATCACCTAGGAAAGTTTCTTCCTCACCTGGCGGAAAAAACGCGCCCCCTAAGAGATCTACTGAAGAAGTCCAACCTGTGGTCATGGGGGCCACAGCAGCAGCAGGCTTTCGACGGCATCAAAAAAGAACTGACAACACCCCCAGGGCTTGCTCTGTATGATCCAAATGCTGAAACGTGCGTATCAGCTGATTCATCTTCGTATGGCTTGGGAGCAGTGCTTCTCCAGCGGCACGCCGATCTAGGGTGGAAACCAGTAGCATACGCTTCAAAAGCTCTCAGCGCGACAGAGCAGCGATATGCTCAAATTGAGAAGGAGGCCCTCGCTTCAACATGGGCCTGTGAGAGGTTTGCAGAGTTCCTAATTGGGAAAACATTCCACATTGAAACAGACCACAAACCTCTGGTCTCGTTGCTTGGCTCCAAGGGCCTGGACGAGCTTCCACCTCGTATACAACGTCTACGCATGCGATTGATGAGGTTCTCTTATACCATATCTCATGTTCCTGGTAGAGACATTGCAACAGCAGATGTACTGTCCAGAGCTCCTGTATGTGACACAACTGAGGGTTTGCCGGAGGAAGAAATCAACTTGTATGTGGAGTCCGTCATAGCAAGCCTGCCAGCCACAGAGCCACGACTCAGAGAAATCCAGACACATCAGGACAATGACAGCATTCTAAGCCAGCTGAAGAAGTTCTGTGTGGAAGGATGGCCAGATAAGTACTCCATCGAAAGGGTTTTCCAGCCTTATCTGCCATTTTCAGGTGACCTCACAGTCCACAATGGTTTGCTTCTTTATGGGAGCAGAATAGTGATTCCCACATCGCTCAGAGCAGACATTCTGTCTAAACTACATGAGGGACACCTAGGAATAACGAAATGCAGAGAGAGAGCTAAACAATCTGTTTGGTGGCCAGGCCTGAGCAGTGAGCTGATAAAAGTGATTGGGACCTGTGACACTTGCTGCCGTGAGCGGACTAACCACAAAGAAACCATGCTACCTACCGAGTTCCCACAAAGACCGTGGGCCATGGTGGGAACTGATCTGTTCCAGATAGAGAATAAACAGTACCTGGTCATCGTGGATTACTTTTCCAGATTCTTCGAAGTTGCCAAACTGACATCTACAACATCAGAGGCAGTGATCGAGCACTGTAAATCAATCTTTGCACGTCATGGCATACCAGAGCGGGTTCGCTCTGATAATGGACCTCAGTTTTCGTCTGATTCCTTCAAAAGATTTGCACAAGAATGGGGTTTTAGCCATGAGACATCCAGTCCCCACTTCCCTCAGAGCAATGGGGAGGCCGAGAGGGCAGTCAGGACCATCAAAAGTCTTCTTAAAAAGTCTGGCGATCCCTATCTCGCCCTTATGGCATACCGGGCCACTCCATTGGCAAATGGCTACAGCCCAACGGAGCTTCTCATGGGTAGACGGATAAGGACAACTATTCCTGTCATCCCATCACAGCTACATCCAAGAGGTACGGACACAGACAAGCTCAAAGCTATAGAACAATCGTACAGACAAAAGCAAAGACAAAACTACAACCGCAGACACAGAGCACATGATATGCTACAGCTCAATCCTGGAGACAAAGTGTGGGTCTCAGACATGGATACTAGAGGGACAGTCGTGTCCATGGCAGGCTCACCGAGGTCCTACATCATCGAGACAGCAAAGGGCACGCTGAGAAGAAACCGTTACCATCTTACATGGACACCTGGGGCACCAGAGATTTCTGGCGATCCACCAGAGGCTTCACCTGAGAACTCTGTTCCAGCTGCACAGATTGTGTCGGTTCCAGACACTATCTCACAGGAGGCCAGCCAGCAGACTCCTGAAGCTGGGAGCCAAATCCAACCCAGGTCTAGGAGGCCTCCAGCATACCTAAAAGACTATGTTTGCTCATAGGGCTTGGAACTGAGTGAGCACTGGGGCAGAATAATCCCCACACTCAGGCTGAGGGCTGGGTAGTCTACCCCATCCCTCATAGAGACAATGAGAAATAAAGCAAATGGTTGCACTGTTTAAACATGTTGTTTGTAGCTGCACTGAATAGTTCAGAAATGTGCACTTATGCTTAGTGTTCAGAGTTGTATACTTTGAGAGTTTATTTTTGGACATTCTGAGTAGTCTGGTTTGAAACCAAGCGAGTTCAGTAAACAAGCTGTTACCAGATAAAGCACAAGGACATAGTAATAGTATACTTTAAAGCGTGCGGGTCTAATCTGTTTTCTTGGTTATATTCCAGCATCACATCCTATTTAGTAGGGGGGATGTAGTATCAGGTAAATGTTAAGTGGTAGGAACGTTTCTGCTGGGTTGTTGTTGTGGGGGGGGATGGAAAATAATAAAGGACACTCATAGGAGTAATGGGGCGTCTCGTGTGTCTGTGTGTTATGCCTCCAGTCAAATAACATCCATAACCTCAAATAACGGAACAGATAACATGTGGATTGGCCTGATCAAGATTTATTCATGCATATCTTGTTGGAAAGGAGGGGGTCCTAGAAGGCAGCCAAAAAAGATTACGATAATTATGAGAGAAGAGAGAAGATAAGGTAGCTGATAAAAGAGACAAATTACTTTTAAATACTGGATACAGTGTCAGTGCAATCATGACTGCTGGTGTTGCGTTTAATTTCTAAATAATTTCTTGAATTAGACATTAAAGAGAAGGATTGAGAAGAAACTCTGTGCTGAGAGGGAAAGGCCTTTGAGAGCATCACACAGAAGCAGAAATAGGATAGGGATGGAAGAAGAATAAAACTGCAGGGAGCTGTCAGGAGAACTGATGAAGGCAACAAAGAAGGAAGGGTGGAGAGGAACTGAAGGTTGGGGTTGAAGAATAAAAGAAAGAGAGAAAAAGTGCCAACTGTTACATTAGAATAAGAGAAAAACAACAGAATCAAACAGAGAATAAGGGAGAGACAGACATGGATAGAGACAAGCCCACCTGAAAACGACAAGACCTGTATTACACAGGTATAATAGGGAGGAGAAGAGGGAGGGGAAAATTACATTTTCATTTCAAAAAGTTATTGTTTTCCTTTATTTGAAGTCGTTGTGGAAAATGTGAGTCAGAAGGCAGTCAGAGTAAAAATAAATGCAGTGAAAGCAGTGGACAAGTTCTGTCTTTGTGCTTTGTTTCTTCCATTTCTTTCTGTCACTGTCCTTGAAGCAGAGAGGTAACATTCAGCAGTGGCAGGGAAAGACAAAAGACAAAACATCAGACACTCGCACTTCACAACTTTACTTACAGACAAATACAGGCATGTCTACAAAGCCTTGTGAACAATATTGTATGCCGAGGGACCCATCCTGTATTACATAAACACATGTTGCTGAGCATACTCCTACACAAAAGCATGCACTTTGCACATGTATCTGTCTTTGTCAGTCTTTTTGTTTGGGGTTTTGTCTCTTTTTTGTGTTGTCATCTAATCTGCCCTTCTTTCAGATTGCCTCTCTTTCCCTTCCCCTCACTCTATCTTGCCTTCCATCCTCACTTGGATTTTCTCCCAAAAAAAAGCCCCTTGCTTTCTAAATGCTGCTTTTCTTTGGCTCTGTCTCTGTCCCTCTATTTCTCAACATGGCTTTTGTCCTGCCGTAAAGATCCATTCATTTCATTTCTATGAAAAACCCACACCAGGACAGTTGTCAGAGCCGATTACCCACGTAGTGTACAATCTGCGGATAGCTATTTTTCTTTTATTTCTTGGTTTCTTGTAGTGCCAACCACCCACAGGAAGGGTTAGGTACAAGCATAAATACCACCAATGAAACACAGACAGGCATTTAAATAGAGAGGAATACAATGCAAACACTGAGAGGTGTGTTTATTATTCATTTCAGCTTTATTTATCCCACCAATTGAATAATTCCCACCTCGAAATCATCTTGTTGAAGGCACTTTTACAGTGTTAAAAGGAAAAAATCATAGACGTCAATAAATTCAGTGTGTCTCTTACAGATTCTCAGTAGGACTGAACCTGCTAAATACATGGAAATATGTATATAAATATTGTTTTTTGTATATATGATGTTAAATGTGCAAGTAATATACAGTATCTAACATTTTAACCAAATCCTTATTAAATGTGTGATATGACACGTCGCATCTGAAATTGAGCAACTTAAAACTAACTTAACATGTCATAAAATAATGGAAATATACTGAGCACGCACATATATGTCTATAATCCCAGATATAGTTAAAACAGAACCAGCAAACAAACATCGTTTTTCATATTTTCAGACAAAAATAAAATACAAAGGTTAGCTAAACCAAGTTCTTATCTTGGAGTTAAAAACTCTTGAAATTGTGATTCTGATCTGAATAAGTATACGGCAATATTTAGTTAGAATTCTAATAATAACATTTAATAATATATTAATATAATTAGATCCATGAGATGACAGATATTTTTTTGTTTTTCAAAGCAGCTGCAAGCAACATTTGAGGCTGGCTGCAGTAACATCCTGGCAGAGCATCTCGAGGGAGGAAGCATGGGATTTGGTGATGTCTATGGGCTCAGGACATCTCCATCATCACCAAAATACTTGAGCCTATGAAAATGTGGTACTACATGTCATGGTGTACAGATGCAAAATTACAAAACAAATATTTAACAAAAATGTGTTTGGGTTTGTTTCTTTTCATTGTCTGTAATTAGAAGATCTACTCATGAAACAGTAGGGAGGCCAACATCCTGCCGACATACAATAAAATGCTGCTTTGTCTATATAAAAAGTAGAGGAACCGATATTAAAGAAGCAACATTAAGTTGAAGGTCAGCCATGTTTTGACAGGACTCGGAGCCTAACAAATAGACTCGAGGGAAATATTTCTGTTCCGCTGGATTAGATGGCTGAGAAATACACCATATAGTTCAGCAAAGCTTTTTTGAGGGGAATGATTCATTATGTTAATAGTAACGCCTGCTTACTAATTTACAGTGTTTCGGATAAGTTCTTCATTTAGTTGCAGAGTTTGCATGTTACCCTGTGCCCGCTGCAGGAAATCATCCATGTTAGGTTCATTTTGATTCTAAATGATGTCGTTATCAGTGTGTCTCTCTGTGTTGGTCTTGTGAGGGTCTGCCAGGTTTTTAACCAGCTCTCACTGGGATAGGTTCCAGCCACCCAGCAACCCTAGCAGGAATAGAGATTAAGCAAATAGATTGATATATGCATCTTAATTTAGCATGTTACCATGCTAATTAGCTCTGAACACAAAGTACATCTGTACAATCTTTCCAGTATTTTGGTTATTAACCTTCAAACCTATTATTTATATATTTTAGCCTGTGCTAAAAATGAACATTGCTATCAGTTGAACCAACATAATGAACCTTATGCGCAAGTTCAATGATGAAGTTCTGTAATCATTCATCTGCCTGTTTTCCCGGGTGTTCAGTTGCTAGTCTATTATTTACATTACTTCCACTTTCGCAGACTGTCAAGTTCAATCCCCCATTATTACTCTGGTCCAATCATCTTCTTGCCTGTCTTCTTAAAGCCAGTCAGCCTCCACTCTGCGTGATTTATGTCGCCATGCTCCTCTGTCACTTTCCCTTTCAGAATCTCATTCGTGCAACCCACCTCCTCCACATCTCTCACCCGAGTCACTCCTCAGCCTGCATCTTCAGAGGGTCCTGTCCTAAATCCTATCGTCCCGTGGATTCTCTTCTGCCATCACAGATCATTAGAGTCTAATCACCAGATAGATTAATTCATTTCTGTGTCACAATAAATATTTTTTTAATTCTTCCAAATGATTTCTCTGTATTGAATGAATGTGAAGAAAATGTAAAGAGCACTTAAAAGTTATACATCACAGTTTCCACTGTTTAATCCTCTCATGTTCAGTACCAGAGATGGGCAGTAACGCGTTACAAGTAACTCATTACTGTAATCTGATTACTTTTTTCAAGTAACGAGTAAAGTAAGGGATTACTATTGCAAAATCGGTAATTAGATTACCGTTACTTTCCCGTAGGAACGCTGCGTTACTGCGTTAGCTTCCGTTGTGCGTGGGAAGAAAACTTCTTTTTACAGCGAAAAAAACCCCTAAACTTCCAAGCAAGCACCGAGTGCGCAACGACGTAATGGGAAACTCACAGAGAAACTCGCGGATTCTTCAACTGACCACGGCACACCTGCACCAGGGTAAACCTCCGCCTACCACAGTCCTGCTTTACAGGTGAAAATAGAGCAACAGGACCGCTGAGCCTTTGACTTTATTTATTTTCTGCTGTGTTTTACTTGCATCTATTTGAAAGAGTGAGTGTAAACACAAAAAATATTTTATTTTATGTGCTGGAATGTGCAGAAAATAGGTTTAAATGTTAAACTAATTTATTCAAGTCAGTGAATGTTGCATATAATTACATTTTTGCTTGATGCATAAAGTTAAAAGATTACTTTTTTGGGGTTGGTCAAGTTACTTTTTTCAAGTAACTTGACCAACACTGTTCAGTACTCACCTGCAAACTGGAACTGCTCCACTCCATCAAAGAAAGGATATGCATTTACTTACTTTCATTCACCTGCCTTTGCACATTCCACCATCACCTGAGCTTCCAGAAAACTCCCAACTGGCTGACCTCCCTACTGCTGCTTTCCAAGCCTGATCTTGCAGGGGATACAAATTTAATTGAGACAACAACTCCTGCACATCTCTGGCTTCAACAGCTAACCACCTTTCTCTTTCTGACAGATGCTTGCCCCAGAGCTGTGAACCCATTCCCACCAGTGAACTCCTGCGCTGCACTAAACCTCTCATTCATTTTCTAGTTTGTGTGACAATAAACCTTGTTAAACTGAGCACTGTGCGTAAGTCTGGGTCTTGCTTTAGAGTCCTTAGTAAATTAGCTCTTGCACTGGTTATGACAGGTTGGACTTGATGGATGATTGTGATTTATTTTAATATGTTCCTGTTTTGAAAAATAGACTTAAAACTCTGAATGCGGAGCCTGGAGGCTGGATTCAGCCCTGATGCAGTATTTTCCCCCATTGGGCTTCATGGAAAATGGGTAGCAACCTGGTGGGACCCTGAAACTGACAACCATACACAGTATTACCAACAAATACCTCAATCTGGCAGATAAAACAAGCCGGACTTCACTCTCTTTACACCAGTTTTGCTATATTTTCTACAAATGTAAGCTCATCGCAGAGGTTGTGGGTCTTGGGAGCTTTTCATGGGATGTGACAAAAATGAAAAATAGAAAAGAAGTACTAGATGCTAAAGCAGAGTTTTCTCAGTTTTAATAGATTTTTTTTCAAACCCCTGGCAACTTCTGTGTAACAGCATATATTTTCTTCTCCTGCCAAAAATATTAATCTATAATGGAAGTTTGTTTGAGTGTGTGTTTGTGTATGTGTGTGTGTAGGTGTGTGTGTGTCTAAACTAATACTAGATGACTTGATAGGCATAATGGCTCTGCCAGTGCATCAGAATGATTGAAATGGAAATAGATGGATGCTGTCAGAGAGGTTGAAAGCCACAGAGTTGGATAAATCACTGCTGTCACAGGGGGAAAAACATGTAGCTTTATGATTTAACCTTTACTTTTATTTCCTTTTTCAACAACTTACTTGACGAGCGAGTTCCATAATCACTGGCTTTGAAAGAAAAGCATCTGAGTCTGCATAAATTTACATAAGTATTCCCACATTTCTGTTAAAAAAAATAAAATTAAGAATTACTTTTACAGTTGTAATTTAAAGTTGATGTGAGCCCTAAAGTGGAAATGTGTAGGTTGTGGGCAAGTGTGCATGTGTGCATGTGTGCCTTCCAGATCACTGTGCTGCCACATAATTCATTTGTGAAAGAGTCATCACTCACGTGCACACACACACACACACATTCAGACTCTAGTGTGCACAGCCTACAACTTATTCACAACAACATTATATACAACCATGACAAGAAAGAGGATAAATGAACAATGCAAACACACTTTGAGGCATATGGCAGGACATATAAGTAGATAGATTATTAATGCATACTCACGCAGCTACCTGTCCTCAAATAACTTTTGGTAATTTTTGCTACCTACGGCATACAGCATAGCTTGATTGGGAAGAATAAATTATCAAAAGGCATCACTGAAATTGATCTGAGTTATAAAGTTACCGATAAAAGTAACCCATAAAATTAGTTTTTAAAGCAACTCGCTCAGGATTATTTCCTGATGATAAATAGTTGCAAGAAGTGGCTCTGCCATTAAATCTGCCCCCAAAGGAAACCGATGTTGTTGTGTGGGAGGTGCAGACTCACTATGCCATGTTAATTTATGTTATAGTATAAGAGGAGCATTTTGTGAACATATTGCTTCTGATTCTTTACCCACTCCACGTTACATGACAGTCAATGACAACGTAATGATGGTCACTCAACATTCAGTGCCATAGCCACATGATTAATTATGGCCTAGACATGCTTCAGGCAAATAGGTTAGGTTTATAACACAGTTGTGAAAGGCCAGAAACAACCTGTCAACACATGTTGTCATAGGGCTGGGTTTAAAAATCGGCCTGAAGAAAAAAAAAGTGAAGTCCTTAAGAATCAAAAAAACATTTTTGTTTTTAATTCAGCAAAGCTCCGTAGATGGATTCATGGAAGACCACAAGAAATGGTTTCTGTTGATAGGTGGCTTATGGAGTGATGAATCAAAATATGAGATTTTTGGTTCAAATCCTCATTGTCAAAATTGATATAATTGTGAAAAACACTGTCAGATTTTGATCCACCATGGGGAAAGTGTCTTAATGACAACATTTTCATAAGCTTTGTAAGGCCTGGAGAGCTGGAGAACTATTCCTGTAGACTACTTAAAGAAATTTCAAGAACGTTTGCCCAAGAGAGTCCAGGCTTGGTTGAATTAATCATTAATTTCAATCTTCATTTATCCATTTTCTTCCACTTAACTGGCAGCCAAAATAGAGAAGCCCGGACCTTCCTCTTGCCTGCCACGTCCTTCAGCTTATCTGAGGGGAACCCCGAAGTGTTACTCCATTGGCAGATGTAATCTCCCTCTCCCTAAACCACCCCCACACGACAACTGGGAGAAACACAGTTGAAAGCCTTCTCCAAGTCCACACATGTAGACTGTAGACAAACTCCAATACACACTCCTGTTTTCCACGACCAGGACAAGAAGCACATTGTTTCTCTTGCTTCCACAGAATTCCACAGAATTCCACTGTCTTCTTAGAATTCTACAAAATTTGTTTTGCCTTGTGACTGTTTCCACATGTTTCAATAAATCACTGCAAGATTAATGTTGCATGATTTATTCTTTAATTTATAAAGAAATGACCTGTGGCTCAGGACTTTTACACATTTTGCACATCTAGATGATGTAGTACCTGAACTTAAAGTCATCTTTGTCTACAATTCCATAAAGAATATCAGTGCAGTTACACCAATCATTGATTTAACACATTAATGCATTAATAAACATAATGCAGAGCGCAGAATTGCAACCATTATTATAATAGTGACATTCTCAACTTCCTGACATCTGGCTACTAATCAGCAGAACAAGAGCCAACCAAGCGATTCTGACAAATGAATGGAATTAAATGCCAACAGTTACATAACACATTCTCTTTATGAAGTCTAATTAAAATGTCATGATTTTATCTATTGTCAATATTGCCTGTAATATCATTGATCAGGACATCTGCTGGATATTTCATTTATTAATTAATTTTAATTTATAATGAATGATTATGTTTTCATCTGGTGTTCTGTGCACCTACTGATATGAATTACTGTGCAGGATACAGTGTCAGATCAGATTCTCAACAAAAGGATGGCACACACTTCCCAGTAGTGCATTCGGTTCAGTTCAGCTTCCTGTCTCTCATCTCACTAACACCATCCCATAGCAATTTTCCACTGCAATGACAAATTAATTATGAAACCGCTTAGTTATGAAACTAGACATAGGCTTAAATGTATCTCTAAGTAGTGAGCTAAACAAAGTCAGTCTTGTTCTCTTTCTCTGTCTCTCTTTCTTACTCCCCATGAAATGATCTTTGACTCCAAAAGGTTTCATTTTGATATGATGCCTGATACTAGAAGTGATGGAAAGGCCATTGTTAGGCCTATTTCACACAGACCTAATGTCACGGCGGGGTGCGCCGATGTGTATGGAAACAGGACCCAAAAGCAGATGAAGACAAGGAGTTGTAAGTTTAAACAGAAAAGTGATCCTTTATTAGATGACGGCAGGGGTTAACCAGGAACCTAAAGCAAACTGACAAAAAAAACCCACTAAGAAACAAAAACTATGACATACTATGACAAAGACTATGACTGAGGTGGGGAAAAACAGACGACCCGACAATGACATGCAGAAAACAGAGGGCTTAAATACATACATGAGGTGATCAGGGGAAGTGGAGACACATGGGGGAACAGCTGACTGACATAAACCTAAATGACAGGACCAGGAGGAGGAAAGCTAAATACAATGAACAAAAAACACATGACACTGTCAGAATAAAACAGGAAACACTAAAACTAGACATAAAAACACAAATTTAATAGGTTGTGTGCACAGGCACATCACCATTATTTAACAAAACAGATGTGATGGGTGATTTCACCTTCATAACTCTGATAACATAGCTCCAGGAAAAAACACCCGCACTTCACCAGCATACTGGCTTACACTAGTGAAAAGACTGACAAGGATTCACCTGCAGTTACAGTTTAGTATCTACAACATAGCATCTCTTTTCAACAGCGCCAAATTGCTTTTAAAGTTTTTATAGGCTTTCAGGATTGCTAAAGGAAGTATAACCCTTCCTGGTTGTCTGTCACATTTCAGCAATAACGCTTGGACAGATCATTGAATATCAGTGCAGGGAGCAGTCAGCCTCAAGTGTAAGGTCCACATCACAGCACACAATTTTGTTCTGACTCCAATAGTGCTTTCCATTAGAGCATGTTTGTGTTACAGATGGTGTCATCATGAACCACGGACAACTCAAAATGACACGTGGCTTTAACAATAAACCTCCGAGTTCATTCAAAACTCTCCGTGTAGTGATGAATCTCAGCGTGACCAGAATTGGCTGTGAGTATACCCCTCCCCTTGACTGCTTCATATTTAATGGGCAGATATACATGTGGTATCGCCCCCGTTGTTAGACTTGGTGCATAAAGATGCCCTCATAAAATCAGCAGACAGGAAAGCAATTCAGATTTGCTTAGCAGCTCCAGTTCACTTGATAAAGTTTAACAGCGTGCATATTTCCAGCAGACTGTTCAAACAATACAAATTTCATTCATGTCATTGCATCCTTCACATCTTCTAGCGGTGGCAAACTTGAGCTGGACACAACCCCAAGCATTGCATTACATGTCACAATGTGTTAAAGCAATGACAAAGCATTCAAGTGTCAGCTTCAGTTGCTGCCACTCCAGAGCATTAGATGGCTGTTACAATGTGGGATTATATTCTGGCAATATAATCCCACATTGTGGGTCCTCCAACCTCTGAAGGATGCTGCAAAGCCCTTTTTTTCATTTTCAAAGCTTGTTATTGCAACTTTGATTTCAAATTTTCAGGAATTAATGTAAATTCCCTTAAAACCATGTTGTAGGAGAGGAAGAGAGAAGATGGAAGGTTAACAAAGAAAATGAGAGAGAGGCAGCAATAGAGGGACAGAAATGGAAGGAAAAAAGTAAGAGATCAGATAAAACCATCAGCAGAGATCTGAAGTTAATTTGTTTTTGTATTTTTTTTTTAAGATGACAGCAGGACACCCAGAATCTGATTCAAGATATTACAGACACACTTTCCAATCGGATATCTCTTCTATCTCTGCCTTCACGATGCATATCCACTCATCTCTCTGTCTGCATCCGTTTATCTCCTAATCTGCTTCTTGTCTATCTAGGTTTTTTTCCCCTCAAAGTCTTCATCTCCTTTCCTTTACATCCCAAACAGACGGTTGTCACCCCCAAAAAACACATGACACTGTCAGAATAAAACAGGAAACACTAAAACTAGACATAACAACACAAACTTAACAGACCTAATACGTGATGAATAATACAAGAACCCAAAACATAGAAAACCAAGGGAACAATAATAAATAACAGCTTAAACTAAAGCTAGATAGGAAATGACACAAAAACTAATCACATATCAAAATGAGACAAATACAAAAATGAACTCAGAGCGCTGGGTCAGAGACCCAGCCTGTGACACCTAATGAGGAATCACCACCCATCACTAGGGAAAATCATTTCTAAGTAGTTGCTGGAGGTTGATGGCAGTTGCTGTAAAATTCATTGCTAAGCTCCGGTCATACAGACCTAGAGACCAGCCAGTAACCCCTTGGTAACGACCGGTTACTAATGGTAAATATATGCATCCCCCCAGCTGGTAAGTGGTTAAAAGAGGTTACACTCCTCACAAATATGTGGTTTGCCAAAAAATTCCTTTGGTCATTAGTAGGTTGTCAAGGGCAGATGTAGTTTTTATAGTAAATGTCAACTTGCCTGCAGATGCCCTCCTCCTACTTGTGAAGAATGCAATGCAAACCAATAATGAAGCCTTTTCACCTTCAAAGTAAAAGCTGCACTTTTTTAATAAGGCTCAGCTTTTATTTTGAGGATGAATGGTCTTAGTGAATGATAGGTGTTGCATTTTTTCAAAGTTTCACTACTTTGGCTTGTTAGTCAGTGTTTGCAGACAAGTTAGTATATTTCATGCAAACTAAGGATGAGGTTGCCAGGGAGGCACTGACCCTCTACGCCTGTGACAACTTACACAACTTTCTCTTTTTAAATTTAGTCACTGATAACGAGATTAATAAGACTCATTGTTGTGAGAAGATTATTTCAGAAACCAAGTTGTAAGACGTGAAAATGAATGTGGAAAAACATTAATGTTTCTTATTTAGGGATTCAATGTAAAAAAGATCAAGGAAAGCCTCTTAAAGCATATTACTGTTGGTCTAATGACTCTGGAGAGAAAAGCACAGGACTTTCTTGAAGATGTTTCCCCATTTAAGTAGCCTCTTCAGTTCTAAAACCAAATGGTGGAGAGTCCCAGGTATTTAAACCCTAGCGTGGGTTATCCCATATGAGGGTTGTTGACACACTATTAATCATGTGACTCATCACATGAGCCAAAGTGTGGCTTGGGTCACTTTGGGTCATTATCACCAGAGGTTTAAGGCAGAATCATTGTGAGACCTTGCCTTACCCTATCATGTGACCGGTTAAGGTCACCTGACGAAGGATGTGAATTGGGGTTGAGGCACCTGGGAAGGGATCTCAAAACTGCATTGTAGGTGACAAACCACTAGCATCTGTCCAAAGCTGGTTGTTTAGAGTGGACACAGATGACCTCTTTGATGCCTCTTTTACACCATCTGTGTTTGACATTTTATATCTGTGTGTGTGTGTGTGTGTGTGTCTAAAAAGTATGCCAGAGTGTCCTCTTTTGTCTAGCATCTGAGATCCAGGCTATGCCAGGATACAGCTTTGTTTCAACACACTGTTTGATGGACAGCAGAGGTGTCAGATTACTATCAGTGGGGTCAGTAGTCCCATCAGCCCTTTCCTGGCAAGATGAGTGATCACCAGGGTTTAACATTACCTGTTGGGATGCTTGAAGTTATACAGAGCTGCAGTCTAGTGTTAACTCAATGCAAGTCTGATGAGCGCTGACAGCAGATGTGAAGCCAGTTGGCTTCAGGATGCTGGAATTTTATTCTAGGTTGTGTGCACAGGCACATCACCATTATTTAACAAAACAGATGTGATGGGTGATTTCACCTTCATAACTCTGATAACATAGCTCCAGGAAAAAACACCCGCACTTCACCAGCATACTGGCTTACACTAGTGAAAAGACTGACAAGGATTCACCTGCAGTTACAGTTTAGTATCTACAACATAGCATCTCTTTTCAACAGCGCCAAATTGCTTTTAAAGTTTTTATAGGCTTTCAGGATTGCTAAAGGAAGTATAACCCTTCCTGGTTGTCTGTCACATTTCAGCAATAACGCTTGGACAGATCATTGAATATCAGTGCAGGGAGCAGTCAGCCTCAAGTGTAAGGTCCACATCACAGCACACAATTTTGTTCTGACTCCAATAGTGCTTTCCATTAGAGCATGTTTGTGTTACAGATGGTGTCATCATGAACCACGGACAACTCAAAATGACACGTGGCTTTAACAATAAACCTCCGAGTTCATTCAAAACTCTCCGTGTAGTGATGAATCTCAGCGTGACCTGAATTGGCTGTGAGTATACCCCTCCCCTTGACTGCTTCATATTTAATGGGCAGATATACATGTGGTATCGCCCCCGTTGTTAGACTTGGTGCATAAAGATGCCCTCATAAAATCAGCAGACAGGAAAGCAATTCAGATTTGCTTAGCAGCTCCAGTTCACTTGATAAAGTTTAACAGTGTGCATATTTCCAGCAGACTGTTCAAACAATACAAATTTCATTCATGTCATTGCATCCTTCACATCTTCTAGCGGTGGCAAACTTGAGCTGGACACAACCCCAAGCATTGCATTACATGTCACAATGTGTTAAAGCAATGACAAAGCATTCAAGTGTCAGCTTCAGTTGCTGCCACTCCAGAGCATTAGATGGCTGTTACAATGTGGGATTATATTCTGGCAATATAATCCCACATTGTGGGTCCTCCAACCTCTGAAGGATGCTGCAAAGCCCTTTTTTTCATTTTCAAAGCTTGTTATTGCAACTTTGATTTCAAATTTTCAGGAATTAATGTAAATTCCCTTAAAACCATGTTGTAGGAGAGGAAGAGAGAAGATGGAAGGTTAACAAAGAAAATGAGAGAGAGGCAGCAATAGAGGGACAGAAATGGAAGGAAAAAAGTAAGAGATCAGATAAAACCGTCAGCAGAGATCTGAAGTTAATTTGTTTTTGTATTTTTTTTTTAAGATGACAGCAGGACACCCAGAATCTGATTCAAGATATTACAGACACACTTTCCAATCGGATATCTCTTCTATCTCTGCCTTCACGATGCATATCCACTCATCTCTCTGTCTGCATCCGTTTATCTCCTAATCTGCTTCTTGTCTATCTAGGTTTTTTTCCCCTCAAAGTCTTCATCTCCTTTCCTTTACATCCCAAACAGACGGTTGTCACCCCCCCCCCCCCCCCCCCCCCCCCCCCCAGTGTTTCTGATGTTGTTTCATGCTCCCGTCTCTCTGCTTTTTAAGCGCTTTCCCTCCTAGGGTCCTTGGCTCTGTATCCATCTCTTTTATGTCTCCTTTTATTTACAGTCTCTTCAGTCCACTCCTCTCATTCATCTCCTCTCCTTTTTCATTCCTCTTTCTGTCCCCTATATGAAAGTTTTACTTCTTCTGTCCCTTTCACCTCTGCTTTACTAAATTCCTCTCCTTTTACCCTTCTACCCCCTTCTTTCCCGATTGCTGGTGCTTCCTCCCTATATTCTCTGAAATCTATTACTGTCATCTAGTGTTTGAAAGATGAACCACAGCAATACAGCCTTTGATTTCTGAATCAAATAGGTCTGTTCCTCTTCTTCTCCTCCCAAAGCTAATGCCAACAATTAACCTCAGTACTATCAGTAGCATCCGTTGTGATGAATTCCTCAACTATTTCAGAGGTGATCTATCTTTAAGTGGTGTCCTAAATCATTAATAATATTGAACTCCAAAACATAAAACATGCTGTATTGGCATGCTTTTATACATTTCATATTTTCTATATTCTGTATTGATAGACATATGTTGTCTCTCTGATTAAAAAGTAATTTAATTGGAGATTTTTCAGCTACCAGCAGCACCAAAGATAAGTCAGGCTGTACATAATTATCTGTTTGTAATGACTAATGAGCTAATGAATCTTAGATTAACAAGCTGGAAGGGTTAAGCACTGATTCTGTGATATCCTGATGAATATGAACATATTACTTCACTACATGCCATCTGACATACGACATACAGAACACATGAAAGTTGCAGCGGCATCCTCTTCACCTGCTCGCTCTTATATCTGTATGCAAGCATTGATTCTTCTGCACAAAATTTGATGATTTTTCTATCAGCTGCAGCAGATCTTCACACCTGTTTGCTTGTCTGAAAACATTTTTCAATCCAAAGCGCGCGGTGTTGCTTTCTGCTCCAGGCACACCTCAATGACGTAAACTGGAAACTTAGCAGATTTGCAAACAGTCGTGTGGCATTTTGAGCACAAGCCTCTTCCTCACACTTGTGATGTGCACATTGGGTAACCATTTGTTAAAACACATCTTACATGTTGTAAATCGGTAGATTTGAATTCTATTTAATTAACTCAGTGAGGTGTCAGTTGGTTGAAAAGTGGTTTGTGGATACTCAACACAGTATACTAGATCTATACATGGTATCAGCTATCAGCTGGCATTCAGATCAGACAATGCACAGACATTTTAGGGGTGCAGATGATGTGATGCAAGTGGCAAATTCAAAATCAATATTGTGCTTAATAATTAGGGGGTTCCATCCATCCATCCATCCATCCTCCCAGCTATAGGGGATCTGTATTAAATGCTGTATAATGTTAAAAAAAGTAAATGATATTGATAACAAAGTGACTGATGCTTTGAGCGGACCTCATGGGTAACATTTGCACTTGTATCTTCTCTAAGAATGTTTGGTAAATATTTCAGTCAGTTGGTGTTAAAATTACCTCACCGGGACATCACAAAATGACTCCATCATCTTTGTTGTTTTTTGGGGTGTTTTTTTTCTCTGCTGCAGGTCAGACTCACACAAACACACACAAACACACACGCTCACACAAACGACATGCTGCTGGCCATGTCTGACACACAAGCTTTGACATACTCTTTCATCTCACTTGTACTGAACAGTTCATTCTGAGAGAAAGCTCATCTTTGTGGCACGCACGCACTGCGACTGGATGCATGCACTTTGGTTTCATCCAGAAAAGCATATGCTCGCAAGTTCATAATAATCCAAAAGATTTCAGATTAAGCCCATAGGAAACAAAAGTGGTTAAAAATTTGAAAAATTTACGGACATTTTGTAGAATTTGACATGTATGTCTTCTCTGCGGCCTGCTGGAGTAAGGGGCCTGGGAGGAGGAGTTGGCCATCCGACTGGGGTCTGGAATGTGGGGCCTCCCTGCTGCTGCGGAGTCGGGCGGTCTGCATCTCCCCACCGCAGGGAAAAGGGTAACACCACCTGGGTCTGGGTGCAGTTCCCCGCTCCAAGGGCAAGGGTACCTAGACCCGGGGCTTAGAGTACACTTGGGGAGTGTGATTGTGTGTATAGTGTCTCTTTGTGTCTGTCTCCGCGTTCGGTGAGTGTTGAGTAAGTGCATATGAGAGCATGAGGGTGGGAATGGATGTTTGTATCTGTGTGTGCCTGTATGTCTGTGTCCATATGTCAGGTCGGGTATCAGATGCCACCTCTCTGGAGACATCTCAGGCCCTCCAAGGTATGGAGGCCTATCTCCCCCACCACTTCCCCTGCCAGTGGCAGACGCCCTCAGACATCAGTGCGTCCAGGTACACAGTGGCTCACTCCTTGGTGGCTGCTTATCGGGGCCTGGAGCCTGGGGCTCGCTCGGGCCACTTCTGGGGTGGGGTGCCCTCGGCCTCTCGGCCTGGGGCTCGGTCACTCTGGCACAGCTGGCTGCCGGCGGAGCTCACGGGCACATCACTGCAACCCCCCCTGGCTTCTGCTCTGCGGCTGCTGAGTGAGCCCTCATCTGGGGCTCTCCTCAGCTCTTTCTGGGACAGTGGCCCCTCTGTTGATCTTCCTTGGTCTCTTGTGTTCTGGGGGCCTCTGGATGTCTGGAGTTTTGATCTTCTTCATACCTGCTTCATGCCCTGATGGATGGTGCTGTGGCCCCCCACACCCTCTATCAGATCATTACATGTAGGAACCTTTTAAATACAAGCACGTTCATGCTCACAGGTGTACACACGGGTGCTCACACACACACAAACGACACCCTTTTTGGCTCCTACCTCAAAGCACAGTGTGCGCTGTCGATCTTACATGCTGCACAATAATATTCAATATTTAGTATTTACTGTTATATTCACATAAATCATCATGATGTTGTTTATCCCTTGTTAAATGCTTGTTTTCTTTTTTCTTTCTCAACAGGTGATCCAGGTGATTGATATATGTATTTTTGTCTGCTTATTTAGTTGGTTTTTGTTTTTTTGCCCTTTATCCCCCGTCCCTCTTCTCCACTGTTTTTTTTCCTCTTCCTTTCTCCCTTTTCTTTTCCTCATTCAAGTCTGTCCTGTATCTAGCAAGTGAAAATAAAAAATAAAATAAACAATCAAATGTGAATCAAATGGACCATTACGGCAAGGCTGGGATGGTCCATTTGGTAAGTAAATCCGTTGGGCATCTTTCTTTGCCTTTAGACAATAATTCTGATGGCAAAAGAGCCAAACGGGACAGGCAAAAAAAAAAAAAAAAAAGAATTTGACATGTATGACTAATAGTTCGAGGACTAAAAACATATTTGCATACACTAATGATCACTTAATTCTTTCTGCTGTCAGACAGAGGGTCTAACAGAGTTCAGAGTTTGCTTTTCATTAAGTATTGTAGCTGGTGTTTGGCTGGCTGTACTGACATGTAATAGTACAAAAATGTCATACCAGTGACAAACATGGACGATGAAGGTTAAACGCTATTGTTATCTGACCATAACCAGTAATGTGACACTGTTCCTCATTCACTGTTTCTACACATGCATTTAAATGGCATGTGCAGCTGACTGTGACAACAGAGAAGCCAGGGTGTGTACAGTCTAAAAGAATTATAAAGACCATTTTCCTGGGATCTAAAAACTTTTAAGGGGACTGGGACCAAATTTTAATTTAAAGTATAAAATTATGAAATGGAAATTTAAAAAATGGGAGTGCTTTTCAAGCAAGAGGCTAAAAGTGTAGGTGCATGAGCACCACCTGGAGTTTATCTGTGCATGTGCACTAGATCAGATGAGGGACAGCTTAAATTTGTGCGCTGCCTAAACTAACACAACGCATGATTTATTTTTACATTGGGACTATAACATTGGGACTATAAAAAAAACACACCTGATTAAATATGGCCAAACTCACATTCAAAACTAAGTTCTTGTGCTCCTCTTGACCATTTTCACTGCTGCTGCTGTTTTTAGATCCTTCTATAGAGATCCTGTTATGTCCTCTTATACTTGTGATTCATGCTGGATCTCCTCCAGTGTGTCAAAACAGTGATTCTTCAAGTTTATTTTGTTTTTTGGTAGCAGATGGAGTTGCAGGGAGGCATGTCTGGTGAGTGGCCCGGCTGGTGAGCAAAGATTGTGTTGGTGTGGCCAAAAACATGTGTGCTCTCTCACTATGCTCTGTGCTGTCACATGATGTCAAGCATGACAGTTCAAGATGCTTCCATTGGATGTTCCCCAGACACCAAAGGTCATTAGAACTCACTTTTACAGTCTCACCATGCATGTCCAACCTTGTGAACACTAAAAATCCATCAATCAGTCAATGAAGTGTGCTTCCAGTGTGTATAGTCTAAATCAGTCTCAGTTTATGAAGAGATAAAATAAACACTGAGGCAGGCTTACTGGTGTGGCCCTTCACAACAATTCTGTTTCCCATGTGGCATCGTAGGAAAATTAATTGCACACCCCTGGTTGAAGTGGTCAAAAGTGGACTTGGCACATGCCAGAGACAAGGACCTTTAACAGGAAGTTTTTGATTGTTTTTTGTGGTATATCTATTTTGTTACTATTTGAGTGATGATGCTTTCTGTGTGTTTATGCAACAGCTTTTTTATTGGACACTGGGATAGGTATATGTTTTGATCTGTCCTTCATCTGTTAATTAAATGTTTCTTTGGTTTTTTTTAAGACTTTTTTTTTTAAAGAAAACAGCATGCTTCTCTAGATTTTGCAAGACAGCAGTTTGGGTTGGAGGGTATCGCATCCTGAAAATGTTGCCATACATGAGCTGCAGATCCTTTCCCCTACAGTGCTTTAGTGATTGAGGTGACCAAAAGCTCAAAGATTTCTTTGACTTCTCGCCGAACTCTAAAACCACAAAACAAGTGAATCAAATGTTAGCATTTCCCTTTTAAGCTAATGCTTTGCTACTATTAACAAGAGCAGTGATTACAAATACAAGGTTTTATGTTTCCGCCAACCTACTCCACAGGCTGCCTCAGCAGCATTCAGCTGAAACGGCTCTCTGTGAGTTATAAGACATAGCTCATTAAGTGAGCAGCAGGCCCAGCTGTCTTACTGTCAGGTATATGAAGGTTAATGGTACTTTTGTTGGCTAACTATTCATTTAAGGTTAAGCAATTATTGCATGTGTTAGCACAAGATCAGGTTACTAATTCCAACATTATTCACCAGCTGACAGTTATCTTCGATACCAAAAATAACAAAGATATGTAATATAAGGGAATGTCAGCCCCAAGGGTTTTATACTTGTGGTTACCAAAAATGAGGATCTTGTATAAGAGGCAGGTTTGGGGGGAAAATCTGTGTAGTAGTGGAGGGTGAATGTATTAGAATATATGAAGTGACTCTGGTGCAGAAAGAATATTTCACTACATGAATTTGGGGTCTGGTGTAGTGATGGCCAGTACGGTGCATAGAAATTGGAGTCAAGCAGTCAGTTGTGAAAAAAAATTCAGAACATGGACTCATTTGTCTGCCTTAACCACAGCCTGAAGGTATGGAGCTGCAGATCCTTTCCCCTGCCATGTGTGCCAGCACCAGGGATTTTAAAAGAAGTAAGTGCAGCTACAGGGAGCTAGGAGGAGTATCTTACAGCGCTAACATGAAGGAATTTGGGACAAGGAGAAACAAGACAGGCTGCACTGTTTGGGATAAGTTCAGGGGAGCTCAAGGAAGTGTTTCAGAAAGCTTACTTTGGGGAAACTGAGCCAGAGATGCTGTGACTTTGAGCCCTGCAGAGTGCCTGCAGAGGCTACATCTGATTTGATAGATGTTGTAGAGTGCAAACCTGCAGGATCAGGTGGTAGATTCACAGAATTCTGGGCAAGCAGAGCACGAATGTGGTTTGACTCATAACACTTATTCATTTAAATGAATAATCTACCCAGGAATGCTTTGCTGAATTTAATGTGAGAAGGTTTTGCTGGAGTACTTCTCATTGAAATGTGTGGAGAAGGAGGATATACAAATCAATATAAATGAGCCATCATTACATTTCTGCAGATATGTGTTACTTGCACCGACATGAAATTTGATGTCTTTTAAATGATTTTTGTTGTTATGATCTATTCACGATACAACACAGTGATGCGGTGGATAACAATGTTTTCTGACACCAAAAAGGTGAAAGGTTTGAATCTGACAGCTAACTGGGGCCTTTCTGGGTAGAGTTCATGTGTTCTGCCTGTGATTGTAAGTCAGGTAAGTAAAGTTTAGTTATGTAGTGCTTTTCACATACTATACAAATATTTAAATGCTATATCAACACATAATGTTTGGGTTCCCTATTTGGTACTGCATTACAATCAAGAAAGGTGGTAAGTAATGTGTAATACAATACTTTTTTTGAGTAACGACCTCAAAACTGGGTGTTAGTGTGGATGATTGTTTTGATGTAGCCTTACAATAGGCTGTCATCCTGTCCAGCATGTATTCTGCCTTTCATCCTATAGCAGCTGGGATTGGATCCAGTCACCTCATGGCCCTGAATTGGAGAAGAGACAATGGATGGATGGATGGATGGATGGATGGATGGCCCATTCAGTCTCGTTATGCAACTATGCTGTTACAGCTGTTCAACAACTGTCGTCTTTCATTAGCTTATAAGACTTAGCCTGATAGGACTGAACCTTGCCTTTGCTTCATTGTTCAACAGGGAAAACGTACATAAAAAGGATGATAGCTTAAAGCATTCAAAGCATATGACACTGTCTATGTGTTACCTCTGGATGTCTGGTTCAGTGTTGGTGGCATTTTTGGGAGTGATGCCTTGTGAGTTTATTCAAGCTGATGGTGCATACTAATTAAGGCCTGTATGGTCAGTGAGGTGTGAAATGTTTTTGTAACCACTCTGAAAATTACAATATCAATCACCCCATCCATCAATAACCACTCCAACTGCTATTTTAATTTGCTACAGCCTGCGTGCAAGTGCCGGGTGTTAAAGGATGGCTGGCAGCATTGTGTCAGCGAAGCTCGTGAAAGGCCCCGAAGCAACAATATTTTAGTGTGTCATCAAGAGCACGCCCCTTCCCACAGGCAGGGTAGTGAAAAACCCAATTTCACTTCAAAGGTAGGTTGTTTTTAAATGGGACAGCTGTTTTAAGCTATATATACTTTTTTTTTTTTTTTAGTTTTATTACAGTTTGAATTATTTACAATTAAAATATGACTCTTAACTCTCTGAGGATGTCATGGTCTAGCAGTCTCCAGCCAAATCTCTCCAATCTTCCTCTTGTCGCTCTCCCACTTTCTCTTTTCTTCTCACATGAACGAGTTCCCAGTTATTTGCATATTGTGCCCAGGGCTCCCAATCAGCCGCTGGCTACACATCCTGTTACGCACCTGTTGGTCATTACCTCATCTAGCCTTTTGCATACTTAAGCTCTGGATCTTTCATCTGCCATAGTGGTAATGTCCGGCTCAGGTTTAATGTTCTTTCTCGCTAATGTCTCTTTTTTCATTGATCTTACTTTGCCTCCTCTCTTACTCCGCCTCCAGTCCCCTCTCTGGACCTGCCATGGTTGAATTGGATCACTCATCTTCTCTGGATCCTTCACTCATCATCTATTAGGAAGAAAAGGATTTGAACTGTGTTAGATACCCACCTGCCTGCCCACTCTCCATCTTTTAAACCCATTAGTGGCACTTACCTTCTCATAAACTGTTTTCCAGAAAATCGTCCTTTTGCGTGTTTGTAATTCAGTGAAGCACCTGTGTTTAATAAATACTGTGAAACACTGGCTGGCATCTGGGTCTGCGTTTGAGTCCCATTTGGTAATCAATCATGACAAAGGTTAGGTATGACCTCACAATGAGAACCAACGCATTTTTAACTGATTGAATACAGCTCTTTCAAAGAGCACCTCAAACAAAAACAATGTGAATTGGGAAAGCACTCTGCATCTTTTGTTCTTGTTTTTTTTATTTCAGCCATGAAACATTGTTCAAAAATCACAGTTAAAAGGATTATATGTAAAAGAAAATTAAAAAATATAAACTTGTGCTGTCTGGAAATATCAGAGGTTAAGTTAAGTGAGTAAAACAATATTCTGCCATTACTGATAATAGTGTTTGCCTGCAACATCGCTTCTAAGTATTCTTACACAAATGGACACAGAGCAACTTAGCGACCATGTCTTACCAATCTATCTGTCCAACCGCGGACTAGGGTTAGAAGACAAGGACAGTATTACTGCAGATGCTCCACCCTCCTGTCACTCCTCTGTCCTGTCAAAAATAAATTTAAAAAAAAGTAAAAACTATCGATGTCTGTCATTGTTTAAAATACCTGTGCTCCATAGTACCTTGTTACAACATAATGCCAATGCTGTATACAAGCCTGTGAAATTCCTCCCTCATATAAGTCCTGCAGCTGAGGTATTAGGTACACTGCTGGGACAAACACCGGAGCAATGATTGCCTCCTTGTCTGTAGATTGTTTGCTAGATTGAGCATTTGACAGCCCAGTGTGCTTTCCTCTCTACTATACCACTTTTATCTCACGACATTAGCATCTTATACTTGACCTGATGTGTATATTTTCATTCTCGTTCATTCGACTCATTTGCTTTGTTACTGTTTTTTTTCTTAATGCTAATTTTAAAGAGCCTAGAACACATTCACACGCTTTATTACAGTTCCTCCCTTGACACAGACACAATTCCTCAGACCCATGCACATATATACAGTGATGCATTTATATACAAATCATATTAACTGTAATGGTAGCATACTCTTATCATCTTGAGAACCTAAAATAGATATATGCTGCTGTCTATGGAGATAACCTAGTTGCCCACACATGCGCTGTCATCAGTATAAGGACGCTCACACAAGCAGCCAGGTCTAAACAAACTTAAGTATAGGAGACACATCAGCATACTCACAGATGTGAGTTAATACCTACCCACACTCACAGGCACTTAAAGTATTTGTGCACACATAACGTTGGCACATTTGCAGTCAGGTTTTTTCACACATGGGAACGTATAACAAATAAACCCCAAACCCTTCTGTTATATTGATGCTATTGCTGATAGAGCAGAAAACAACATTTTTGGATTATTTTGTATGTTTACATGGGATATTGTTTAAATGTGTAGCAGTTTCTATTGATTTCCAGGACAAAGACACCCTTGTCCAATTTTTTGTGAGACTATCTGCCTCAATTTACTGTTTTTAGCTAGGAGTGTGGTCTTCTGCTGCTGTAGCACATCTGCTTCAAGGCTTAACATGTTGTGTGTTCACAGATGCTTTTCTGCATGCCTTCTTTATCTGGGTGATTAACACTGAACTTAAATTCATTATGTAGCTTCTCACTTGTGTCAAATAACTATTTGTCTCGGGATGCTGGGGTGCAAGTAAATGTGCTCATTGTTGATTTCATTTGAACATGGCAAAAATTGATTTTAAATTGCTTCTGAATTGAGTGGCATAAGATACAGCTGTGCCGCCACAGGTTCATCTGATCTTATAGACTTTGGTCACAAGGTGGCAGCACTGTGATTGTGCCAAGTGCATCTTGGTCTATTGTTGCGTCCACATTTGTTTTGGGCTGAGCCTCAATGTGAGACAATGTTGGGCTGGTATAATATGCTGACATATACTTATATAAATACTTTTTAAGAAATTACCTGTTGCTATTTGAACAAGATTTTGTATTTATTTGAAGCTATGTTATTATCTAAGGCATAGAGACCCCCTGCAATCTCCAGAGTATTCAAATGGTTTGTTATAACTGTAACGAAATGCAACAATACAAATTATGCACCAACCGTTTCATTGTCATTTGACAGGGTTGTGGTTTAACATCTTTTTTCTTGTGTAAATTTTTTTCTGTCATATTTTTGAGTTGTTTGTGTTTTGCCAAAACAACTGAATTGTAGCAAATGAGGAACATGTTAAGTCATTCATTTCCATGCAAATCTGTGTCTTTTTCTGCATTAGGGCTACAAGAACCCTGCTTATTTTGTCCCACATGCCACCTAATTTCCCATGCTACACTTGTAATGAGTAGTTATTTGAGTTGCTGTTGCCTTCTTATCAGCTCAGAGCAGTTTAGCCATTCTCCTCTAACCTTGGCCATCAGCAAGGCATTTCAGAACTGCCGTTCACTGGATGTTTTCTCTTTTATGAGAATTCTCTGTAAAAGCCAGAGACGGTTGTGTGGGAAGACTCCCAGCAGATCCACAAGTTCTGAAATACTCGGACAAGCCTGTGTGGCACCAGCAACCCTGCCGCCTTAAGAATCACTTAAATCACCTTTCTTACCCATTTTAATACTCAGTTTAAACCTCAGCAGGTCATCTTGGTGACATCTACCTGGTTTCTATACTGATAATGTCATCTTACATGCACTAATGTGTATTATTGTCTAAGAGACAAGTGTAGTAGAATAAACAGCTAGTGTGTATTTGGAAGTATTTACCTCCAGTCAGAAAAAGCCATTTTATTAAAGCAAAACTCAGTCGAGTCTCAAAATATAGCAGAAAACATGTTTTTGTGCCTTTGTGTCTATCCATGTTAAGCATTAGAGATTCACAATTTTGAGTTTTAATGTAGCATAAAGAAAAGTCCTAGGCGATATTATGTAATAAAATGTTACTTTATGAGCTACTGGTTGTTCTTTTTCAATGAGCTGGGAAAGTACATTTATGGCCCATTCTCCCTGTGGCCTCCCACACGGCAGCAGAGGTCAGTAAAAGCACTGAAAGAAGGGTTTCAAAGGTTTATGCTGGCATGATTTCAGTAGGGAGAAAGGATGTAGATGTGAAGCTGGTCTTGAGGCTGAGGGTGGATGGCAGTAAACCGGCAGCTTCCTGAAGCACGTGTTGGGATTGCTGTTATACAGAATGGCACCCCTGTAAACTGCAAATGACTGGCAAGTTAGGCAAAGAAAAAGTCCTGAATAACATCTCTATGGCACTTCTTGTAATGTTATAAGGAGGTTGATTCATAAAATGCAGTTGTGCTGTGTACTGAAGTCAACTGGAAAACCCCTACTGCCCTCTGATAAAAGAAAAAAAGGTTGAGGGATAAAGACCTTTTCTCACTTCTTCTTTTATGTAGCTTAGTCTAAATGTGTCTTTAAAGCTCAGCAGTGGTGCTTTCTTCTTGATTGTCTTGATACTCAGTCCACAAACACACATAAACTGCAAAGTGGGTGCTGGCAGCAAACAATGCTTCAAAGTTTCTTATAAAACAGCTAACTTTAACACTGCCATCAAAAATGTCACTTCTTTTTTAATATATGTTTTTGATTCCATGTAAATATTGACTTAAGTGACCTAATATCCATTTCTTTTCATGCAAAAAGAGAGAGAGAAAAATGTTCCTACGCAAGGAGCGGGTACTGCAAGGAAATATCCATGCATCAGCCACTTAACGCTACACCTCAACCTAAGCTCAACCTAAAGGGCAACTTAACAGAAAGGGCAACTGAGGCACAATCTGTGAAATTAAACTGAACTGAGCTCTTTTATAAGCAGGTGCAGCTAAAACCTGTGAAAAACGTTCCTCAAAGGCATAATCGTTTTTTTCTCTCCATCATTTAGTGTCGTTGTTACTTTTACTGATTTCACTTTATTCTATTTGTAACAAAGTGGCTATAAAAGGTGTAAGTATATGTTACTTACTTACTGCTTGTCATTATACAGCGACAATTTACTTGCATTTGCAAGCGTATATGTTTTTGTTGTACAAAAAACTGTTTTTATTACTATTCACTGTAAGACTCGGATATCGAAGCATCTCGTTAATGAGCTGAACGGCTCCAAGCTCATTGGTTTTGGCCCTTAGCACACATTTTCCTTCTGTGCAACTGAACTAATAAAATGTCTGGTTTCTCCTGATGAATTTATTTATTAAATCTTTCGAAGATCCTGCTACTTAGGTTCAAATTCTCCTGGGATCTCTTTTGCTGAAGTGAACTCCTGCAAGTTACAATTGATGTGTCTGGAGTAGAGTCTGCTGAACGATGCTGTGAATATGCCTCAGTAAACAGAGTAATCAAAGCAAATGTGATTATTTATTGTGGGAATTTGTTGAGTAGTTAACATCAGAGAATAGGGGACTACACGTGCTCACACTTTACATTACATTATATGATTTTCCAGCATTTTCAACACAGATATTCGGTTTGGATTGTGTTTAAGTGGGAATGATCACAATTTAGCATCAGATAGCTTCCTTCTATCCATCCATCCATTTTTCACTTTTTGTCTTTGCTTATTCAATGGAGATCGTGGCTCAAGAGTTGGGAGTTCGCCTTGTAATCGGAAGGTTGCCGGTTCGAGCCCCGGCTTGGACAGTCTCGGTCGTTGTGTCCTTGGGCAAGACACTTCACCTGTTGCCTACTGGTGGTGGTCAGAGGGCCCGGTGGCACCAGTGTCCAGCAGCCTCGCCTCTGTCAGTGCGCCCCAGGGTGGCTGTGGCTACAACGTAGCTGCCATCACCAGTGTGTGAATGGGTGGATGACTGTATGTATAAAGCGCTTTGGGGTCCATAGGGACTAGTAAAGCGCTACACAAATACAGGCCATTTATTATTACAGGAAATTTTACACTTAGAAGGTGCAGAGGATTTCCACAAGCTCTAGGAGATTTACACTTTCCAAACTTCTTTTGGCCTTTAGTATTCATACTATAAAAACTTAAAGCCAGTAATCTAAATCACAGAATTGGATTTTTGCCCACTGGCAAGATCAGGGTATTCTGCCCGGTTCCCCTAGCTGTATAGGCATATCTAGCAGCAGAGGTTTACATTAAAAAAGGCTTTTTTGTAGATTAATTTGGGTGCGTTGGTTCTCTAAATACCTCAGAAGAAGATGTACACAGTGTAGCCCAAGAAAAGTTCTGTGATGCCTGAAGACACACAACATAATAATTACATAATAAAAACCACTGGCTCTGTTGCTCATATTCTATAGTCTATGTAGTTATGAAAACAATCCATATGGACAATAGAGATTAAAAGATCACTACAGCAAATACTGACTTTGAGCTTTAGCAGAATATTAAAGCAAGCTTCATTGGGAATAATTAATAGGTCTAGTCATGCGTGACTGTCTTGCTTTGGGGTCATTCACGCTGCTGCTGTAGGTAATACAACTACAATATAACTACTTTTTTTCTTAATCCTGGATTATATATATGGTTATCTCACTAATAACCTCTTACAGAGAAGTCTGGATGTGCACTTCATGATTGTCGGTGACAGCACAAGGACAAAACACAGAGGGATTTGGTGGATGGAGAGGGCCACGTTAATTTATTCCATTATTTCAAACAATTATGTATATCTGGTATTACCTAATGGTGTCTAATGGTGCCAGTTCTAGTTGTGCTTAATCTGCAGTTGAAATAATTAGCCATCTGGGGTGCTCCTTCTAGCACTTGATACCCTATGGACAGAGCCTGATGCTTGCCTGCATGTAGATAGCAGCGACATGGCTAGAAACAAGAAATTAAGGATCAGAAGATTAAAAGTTTTATTAACAAGGTCCTCAGTTTCTCCCTGATAATACAGCTGGTAAATATTTGACAGTGCAAGGAGAATTTAAATCCTGTGATTACTGACACCCATGCATATGTACATGTGTCCATGTTGGAAGTAATTTAAGCTTTAAACCGGAGGTGTCAAACAGAAGGCCCAGTAGCCAACAAAGACCCACTGGGAAGCTTTGGAAAATGTGAAGGAGGGCAGATGGATTTCAAGTGTATTTTCATGGGCTTTGTACCTTTTCTTACTGATTAGACCACCCCATTCATTATTAAATAATAGATAGAAAAACCGTAGATGCACTGTTAGAACTGCACTTTTTCTTATTTTAACCGTTTATTCAGCGTGAGCCTGACAGCAGCCCTATTTTACAAGCCTTTTTTAAATGACCATAACTCTGTCACCTCTGTTAACAGTTTAGGAAAGAAGAGAAAACAAGCTATACTGGGATATTTGGTGAATCACAGTGGCACAAACCATTCATAACATACAGCTTTCTGAACATGTGCAATTATTTTGGGCTCCTGATTCCCTTTTTAGACAATAAGAGGTCTGGAAAATTGAGTGGCTTTTATTTTGGCGAGCTCTTGTTTTGCACAGCACTTCAATGACCTGTTAAATGTTGGTGTTAGTAATTAGGTAATTACTGTTAAGTTTAGACAGTTATGATAGGATAGGATTGGGCTAGCTAAGGTTTAATGCACCCTATTGATTTATGTCCTCACAAAGTGCACACTTTGACACACTCAGACACTTCTCACTTTACACCTACATGTACTGTGTGTACTTGGCCTATGTTGTCTGACTGTCTGACAACAGAGAGCAGCTCTGGGATTTTTCCAGTGGGTTCCTGGATGTTTATAGAGGACACTTGTGAAATTGTGTAATGGTTCAAATGTGAACGTGTGGTGAGGAGGTTATGTAAGTCCATCGCTCACATCTGATTCATACGTTCTCAGATCTGCATTAGCGTGTTTGCGTGTTTGTTCGGTAAAGGGTGGTACTCACAAAATAGTGGAGTGAGACACCTTCCTATGCCCCCCGGCATATATAAACATACCGCCAACATTCAAAGTCTTGAAGAGACACTAGCAAGGGCAAAGCGAGTAGGTAGAATGTAACACGGAAAAGTGCACGCCCACAGAGGCGCATGCACGTAGACACCTGCAACGCAGCATGACAAGTTTCAGTTTTGCTAAGAAGGTCAGAACACAGACGTGCGCGTTGCTGCAGTGATTCACTTCCCCAACGTGGGGAAACACATTTGCCTTTAAAAACCTTTATGTGGGGAGCTAATTGCAAATCCAAACACAAACTCTCAGGTTGCCCTCATTGCAGGTGTAAGACAGCCACTTGGTTTTCGTGCTGTCTGAATAGCTTCACATCTAAATTGCTACTTGTCTCAATGAGAAAAGCATAATAACAGAATTACTGTTTGCCTGGACCTTTAAATGAATATTAAAGTGAATACCAAGGTAACAGAGACAATTTGGTGGGTGTTGTTATCGATGTCTGGGACCCTGTTACTTAAAAGGGAAATTCCTACATATTCAAGACTCTCCATTCATTCCTTGCTTTCTCCCAGTGTCTACTTAATTCCTCTGAGTGCTGTAGCTAAGGTTCCAGGGTTTTAACAGTGGGATTTATTGTGAGTCGTAATATAAGAGATATAAGACATTTAGTTAAGACTTAGCAGGAATCTGACCCAGCACTTTCTTTAAACTTCTTCATTTAAGTATAAGAATAGATTTCTTGTCTAAATTCCCTGCATATGGTTATTTGCACTAAAAGCAAGCAAAAAAAGAATTTCTAGCTCTTCACCTTTTCTTCATTGTTGCATAATTTGCTTAAAGTTGACCATCATCCTTCGCCTTGCTTCCCTTCACTGTGTTCTGGTGAAATTTAGAATTTATTTTTTGAAAGTTTATAAATTATTTATAAAGCCCTGTATGACCAGGCTTCTGTATATACAACATACATATTAGTGCTGTCACCGTTAATCTCGTTAAAATGACGTTAACGCCATAACCACATTAATGCGGCAAATCTCCGTTAGCAAGTTAGCACAAGGACACTTGCTGCACAGCGTCAACGCATTAGTGCAGTTAGCTCGTTATTTTAACGAGATTAATGCTGATGCACACATATAAAACCACACTTTTGGGGTTGTAGCACTTTAAAACGTAAAAAAAAAACCATGCTCAGCTCATCAGGTCGGCTGAAGCTTTTGAAGGCTTTTCCTGGATCTTTCGCAAATTATTTTTCACTCTAAATTTTTCTGTTTCATTTCATTCCTCTTGTTTCTGTATATAAATGAGACTGTTATGATGCAACTTCATAAATCACAACTGACAGCAGTCCAGTTACAGTGATGGATTACCTTTGCCAGCTAAATTAGAAGATTTGTTGTTTCCTAATCCTGCTTGAAACCATATGGAAGTGAACACCTTAAAAAAAAACCTGATTCAGAAAATCTTTTCAACCATATCTGCCTTATTGAACCGCGCTGATACGTTGACGATGTCCCAGTCAGATGCAGCTGCAGTGCTGAAAGAAAACACCCTTGTACTGGTGGTTGTTTTGTGGTCACTTTTTCATGTATACTTGATCACTCTGAAAACCTGTGTGTGTGTGTGTGTGTGTGGGGGGGGGGGGGGGGGCAGTTTATAGGAAACTAAACTTGCGGTTTCAAGCCGTGTGTTCCTGGATACTGGTATACATGTAAGGGTGTGTATATACCGTATCTTTAGTGCATGTGTTAGGACCCCTGTGTCCGCTCATCGTGTCTCCCTCTTGTTGTCCCGCGCTTTTTATCTCTTTGTTGTGTTTCCCGTTTTCTTTTGGTTGTCCTTGTGCATTGTGTTCAGTTTTGTTTTCCCTGACGTTTTATGTCTAGTTTGCTCAGCTAGATTCCCATGTGTCTCCACTTCTTCTAATCACCCTTAGGTGGATATTGTGTCAGTCTCCCTTTGTCCTTCGTCAGAGCGTCTGTTACATTCCTGTTGTTCTAGTCGTGGATCTGTTTACCGGTTCTTGCATCTCCAAGTGTTCCTGGTTTGCTGTTTCGTTCCTTCTCAGCCAGAATAAAGGCCTCACTTTCAGGGTAAACTTCCCTGCCTGCACTTCAGTCGTCATTCCACTCACTACAACAGTATGAGCTTTTAATCGTGTGTGTGTGTGTGTGTGTGTGTGTGTGTGTGTGTGTGTGTGTGTGTGTGTGTGTGTGTGTGTGTGTGTGTGTGTGTGTGTGTGTGTGAAATAACACGCCTTGATTTCCCAAAATGGTCCTGGGTAATAATACCTTTGTCTGCTCACTTACAAGCTGAGGCAAAGAAAAGAGGATAACATAACAAATACAGTATGTGAGCTGTGTTTTGTGGGGACACCCTTAACAAAGTAGCTGATTAACCCATTAGATTTTCTGACAGCAAACTAAAGGCTAAGTCTGTTCAGCTTCACGCCCAGAGATGCTATCTCTGATCAAAGTCCACATGACTTCAAGGTGTCGGTTCAAATTATTTTTGCTGACATTATTCACGGTTAGCTTGAAACAGAGCTGTAAAAACCTCATGGCAACAATATGCATCACAGAGGAGAATGAGATGAACATCTGCAGTTTGATGTGTCACTGAATTCCATTTCCATCTTGTTTTCCTTCACATGTGAACTTGTGTCACACAGCATGGGTTTACATGAAAAGAAAAACAAGCACATAACGAAGACGTTTTCTGTTTACACATTAACAGGAACGTGCAGTTCATATTAGCTCCTGCGCAAACACTAGACTGGGCAGAGTGACCTCTATTTCCAACTCAAACACATGCTACCATTCAAAGTGCACCTCGGCACACGGTTCACCGCTGCAAGCTCTGAAATTACATTTTTCATCATTTATGCAAACACCACCAGAACTTTCACTTCTGGTGGTGTTTGCGTTTGTGCCATGACTAGGTATTTTAGAGTTTTAGGAAAATGTGGTGATCTGCTTATGAATCTGCTTTCCCGACTCTTGGCAGGAGGTGGCAGCACCATATTAGCAAACAGACATGAAGTGAAAAGAGGGAAGTTCTCCCATTTACTGGAAGTATCTACACACCTTTCCCAGACTACAATTACTGGCAACAATAAAAACACTTTTGTGACTTTTGATTCACGTTTATTTTTTTGAGGAATGTTGTTTTTTGTATTTTCACTTTACTCTCTGCTTTCTTAATATTGTGCAAAACACTCATAGCAGTGATCATTCATTAGTTTGGAGAGTGCATTCAGTTTCAGTGTGTACATGTTTCTCAGGTTATTAAATAAGTGTAAATGTTAAATCAATATGAAAGAACAAAGAATTCAGATTCAGCACTGACATCATTACCCATGTCTTTTAAAGCTATTTTAGACCTAGTGGAAAACAGATAAGCAACAGACACAACTGTAGGCTGATAGGAAAACATTTTTGAATGGGACAAATGTCAGAAGTTTCTGAACTTCTGCTTTATGATCTGCTCTTCCTTCAACAATGTGTTATTTTCCATGCCATGTTCACCACATGCAGTAAGTTTGTTTTTGTTGTGTATTTCTGCTTGGCATCACATGACCTCCACACAGGTTTGGCCAACAAAGTCTGTACAACTGTTGTGGCTGAGCAACCATTGCCCAAACTCCTCTGACTGCCTACCATAAAAAAAATTTCAGTTCAGTGCGCATCACAGTTTCCATATCTATAAATTAAGTTTGTGTAAAAGATGATACGCCATCTCAGGTCGGGCTTAATTTACTTTAGCTTCCTCTAATGTAAAATTTAAACCTGCCTAAACTAAAAAAAGACCAATAACCATGTCTGTTGGGAACTTTAAGCTTTGTTTTGTTTTTGTTTTGTTTTTTCTTGCATTTCTTTAGGAATAGGAAAACATGTAAGTGAATTACTGTTACTAGTGAACACTAGGAAAAATATCTCTTCATAACAAAACCAACCAACCAATCTTTTCAACCACTAAAGTTAATGACATTTGGCACATGACAAAAACACACTGTGGTTGTCTGTCTGCCGGTTATAAAACACAAGCTGGAACTGTTCTCATTGCATACAAAGTGTTTTGGGTAGGTAGACAAGTGTACTTTGCTTTTGAAGTAGAACTCCACCTCAGTAGAGAGGAAATGGAAAGGCTTTCAGAAAAGGAAGTGAGGCCCCTTGGTACGTAGGAGAAGTTCCACTTGGGGAGAGGAATGCTATTCAAATGAAATCAAAGGACTGCTCGTTACACAGTGTACTATACAGTATCACACCTACCCCCTCTTGTCCTCTGCTAATGAGCAAAGAAAAACTTACTTCTGCTTAGCAGGCCTCTTTGCTTAACCTTCCTGAGTTATTCTAGTGACTCCAAAAGTAACTCCAGAAAAATGAAATGACAAAAACAAAACATTTGTCATCTGTTTGGATAAAATATATCTCCTAGTGTCTTTGAGAAACTGATATCTTTACTTTGCTTTTAGTTTGCTTTAGTATTATTAGAAAGTCAATCATTTCTAGAATATTATATTATTCTGTAGTATATAATGAATACAGACAGGTTCAAAGACACATTCTTCATGAAGGTCTCTTTGAACTTGATCAAAGAACATTATTACAATGGGAACATCATTACTTTAATACTGTTTCCATTCCTCTTTATAAGTCATGTTGCTAGCATCACAACCTGAAACACAACATGCAGCTAGAAGCTTTTGTGAACCTCATTTGCTTGTATGAACAGGAGACAACAATGGCCACTGCTGAAGTCATTTAAATCTACTAGTACATGCCCATGATACAGTATTGTTTAGCCTGTTTATACTGTTGGAAAACTGATATACTTGATCTCAGTTAGAAAAGTGGAACGAATACAGGTCGTAGATGTTGTTTATATGAAAAAATAGGTAGTTTGAGCATAGTGAGAGTTGGTTGCTAGGCATGTAAAATTCAGATTTGTGGATATAGAGAAGATGTTACTGTAAGAAAAGGAAGATGCTTTCATAAGGTGTTGTAGGTACACAAAGGCTAAAAACAGGTTTAGCCTGCTTCTGTGTGGTTGCTAGGCAACATGACGGCGTCATATATGCATAGTTCTGCTTTTGTAGATTAAGTTTTGATATTATTGCTGTGAAATAAAAATGCTATGCTTTTACAATAGGGTGTTTAATAGGCATAAATCTTAAAAATTCATTTCAATCATTCATCCATGGACAAAAAAAACAGTCATTAAAAGACACAGCAAGACAGATTTGATGCCATATAAAGAAAGAACCCACTAAATGTATTGAAACTAGTAGCTGTTTATGTTTAGCAAAGCTTGAACTTGCACCTTTGACCATCCAGGGGCACCCACAATTTCAGCTTTTGCAATGGAACGCCACTGCCCACCTCTTCTGCGTGGTCATGTCTATAGTTGTTTATGGGTCCAGTATGTATGAACGGTGGAAAACCACCTACAAGCCCTTGACACATCTTTAGAGTCGCACGTTGCTATTGCACATCCTGTGAAACCACAGAGTATTTTAGCAGAGGGGTTAATCTCTATATAGTGTCTAACTGATGGGTTTTTGCGGGGATTATCTTGAGTCAGTGAGCAACTAAGCAAAGGATAACTGTTATGTACCAATACTCCTATTCCATACTGTAATACTCCTATAATACAGTATGTAGATATTCTGCATGCAAATCAACACATTTCCACATGTATATGCATGCATATGTATGTGTGTGAACACAAATTGTGCGTCAGTTAACACCCAAAAGACCATTACAGGCTAACAATAGATATATGAAACAACCATCCACCAAGCACTGTGTTTTTAATTAGTAATTCATGACTTCAGTAGGCATAATGTTAGTACCCATGCAATAGCAAAGCTTTCACAACAATTAAAAGTGTACAAATAGATCAAAAGTAAACTGTCAGCTAATGGTTAACAACACAAAATGTAAAAAGGCCATTTACATAGAATGATTCAGTGTTCAGTGACACTCCTTAAGCCAGTCATTACACGTGTACCGAAACGTGTAGAGTCAACAGTTTGAATATGAGGCAGACTATTCAGAGCGAAACAACAGAATCACAGTAGGTCTGTTAAATTCTCACCACATATATGACTGTATGCTTTCAATATGATATGTCATAATAAAACCAAGAAAAGCTAAAACATCGATAATCTTCAGTCTTCAGTCATCAGCAACAAACTCCAGTGGTCAAATCATTAATTCAGTACAGGAGTGCTTAAGAACTATCGGAATGACTCCCACAAAGAGTTGTATGTTGAATGTTTTCTCTGATCACATCTTATAATCCGATTTAAAATCTTGTTTTTTGTACATGTACTTTGGATTCTGTGGCTAAGAACTTTTATCTAATCAATTACACTTTGACTTCAAAGTCAGGAGGAAGAACACGAAACTACTGTATCTGTGTTTAAGCATTTACGCAATGCTAGTAAATAATCAACAGAGACCAGATTGTAACTGAATGGTCTTCATGAAGTATATTCGACTAAAAATGCTTTCTAAAATTTAAAATATGCAAACTACTCATTCTCAAACTACTACTTCTTTACTGCTATGAAAAGAAATACATAGGTACGTTAGGTTCTTCAGACTTCAGACTGTCATAAATAATGACTCAGGCTTTCTGAGACGTGTGTCTGGCTTTAAGGACCATAAAACAATTTAACATGGACAGAAGCAATAAACCGATGAACTTCACCCACACAGAAGAAAACTGGGGCAGCAGAGGATCTGACATCAGCCAAAATGTACTGCACATTCTCCACTGGGGTAATAAAAACCTACTCAATGTTGCAAAAAACAGACATACAGTAAACACAAAACTTTGAGATAAACAGGAACAAACAAAACAGTTCCACACGCACACGCACGCACACACACATGATTATTTGACATTTCACAGCCAAATAACTAAATAAATGATATACGGACTAGCGTATGCACACTCATATAAGAGGAAACAGATGACACGATGATATGATAACACAAAATTACCTGTAATCACATGCTCACATAAGCACTAAAAGGGAAGTGTGACCACATGAGCAGAGCTTAATCCACAGCAAAAAGTCCTAAATATGCTCTGTGTAGTTGATAACAAGGTACAAGTATCCGACTCTTACCATAAGCACAACTTAATGTACATTATCCAGGTAATTATAAATAAAACTAACAGAGAAAAGAGATAAAGGCAAAATTATAATATTATCTGTTATCTGTGCACTATAAATATTACATATGCACATATACACTGTTCACTTGATTCTATTGTTATCAAGCTGATCCAGTCAGTGTGTCAAATCCCTTCACACTTGTGAGCTGAACCTTTCTGACATTTCATCTAAACTGTATTTTTTATATTTAAAAATCTATCACCTGTCAAATTTCTGATTTCTTAAACCTCATGTCTCTCATGAATAGGACATGTCTGAAATCACATCTTCCATACACAATACATCTGTAGACCCAGGGTTATCAGTCATTGACATGGAGCCAAAAGTGCTACGTGCTTTAAAGTTACCCCTCCAAGATAAGCATAGCAGCAATTGCCCCCTCCCCCACCCCACCCCATCCCCCACATCACACACACACACGCAAATGAACACAGTTGCATGCATGTGCATGTCATTATAATGATGTTATTGTTCCTTTCCACAGACTATACAAAGTAAGTACCTGATTGATCACCATGTTTCTGAGATTTCTAAGGTCAACCACAACATGCGGTAACTTCAGTTTTGTCTGAATTTAGATAGAACAAATTACAGGTATACATTATTGTCTTCGACATAGTAATGAGAATGCTTGCAGAATTCTGATTTTCTCATTTTAAGTTCTCTAAAAATATTTGTAATAAAAGATGACAAAGGAAATAATGCAGAGCAGTCTGCGTCTTAGTACAGAACCCTGTGGAACTCCATTACTGATCTTTTTTGTGAATGTAGAAGTTGTTATTTATACTAATCTTTTTTTCAAGTAAATCTGTGATTACATCATCCATACATTTTCTTTCGCTTCTACGACTTGGACAGGATGCCAAACAGAGATGGCTTTGGACGGTGGGAGGAAACTGTACAACTTAGTTTGGATGAACTCATCAAATTTTGTACTGAAGTGCAAATTAATGTTAAGGCTTCAAGTAGCGATGGAGACTAATAGAGAGGTTCAAGGCATAGCTGAAGCCAGAACTTCAATAACTCAACAAAAGAAAATCAGTCTAAATAAAATTTAGCAGTACGCAATTCACTGTTTCCATTTGTCAGTTTTGCTCCCATTTTTCCAGTTTCCTAAACATAATATCTAAAAACGCACACTTACACACAAAGAGATGCACACACACTGACAACGTGACCCTGACCCGCAGCTAAAAATGAAGACCCAAGAGGAAGTTAGCCTTTAACAATGCTTCCAGCAAAGCAAGCAGTTCTGCTCTTTGATTACAAAACTGTTCTTTTTGTGGATTCACACTTACAAACTTTTTTGATAAGCAGAATTAGCAAAAGAAAAACAGGTACAAAAATAAATGGCACGAGGAAGCTCCTGCTTAACAAAATTTCCATTTGCAGTAACATTTTTTTAAAAACTTGTGTATGCCAGGGCCTCGTGGTAAATGGTAAATGGTAAATGGACTAGTTCTTATATAGCGCTTTTCCACTCTTCTGAGCACTCAAAGCGCTTTACGTGAGAAACCTGAGGGTAGGTGGTAAGAATGTAGAAGGTAGTGAAAGAAATGTAACACCAACAATTATTGGCTTACAGTAAGTGCTGTATGACAGGGCTCTGGTGACATGACTTGGCAGTGGGAGAATAAAATTTCAGTGTTCAGAAAGTGCTAAACAGTGCACAGTCTGCATTCCATTACTTGTATGACCACACCCTTGGAGTGCTGACATATACAGTCCATACAAAAATATAATCTTGAAATTATTCTATTATTATAAAAATTGTACTATAGTAATAGAAGCAACAGTAAGAGTACATGTATATCTCTAAAATCGCACTGTGAGCCATGGTGTTGCATGGTTTTTCAGTGCCGGCTGGAAATGGGACATGAACTGCAGTCTTCCATGCATAACGTCTGATGTTTGGTGACTCAGCTACACATTCTGATTACTAGGTCATTGACCCAATAGCATTTAGTGGTCGAAGTGTGTCAGTTGCTTGCAGAATTTAAGTATTTTTAGTCAGCAGTGACTAGCACGTTACTTCCTCATTAAATGTATACAATCACTAGCTATCAAAGAATTAATTATAATTACATTTGAAACCTCAGGGCTGAACATTGAAACAAGATGATTAGTAATCCTTTGGCCCACTGCTGAAGTGTCTGTAACTGGAAAAGTGATGACAGCTGTGGTTCTAGAAGTAGAGCAGGTTTTCCCCTCCCAGCTCTTCCAATGCTGATTTTGACCTCGGAAAAGTCTGGATGTGGCTTATAGTGTAAACCGCTTTTAATTGTCAGTAAGACTAGAACAGTTCTTTATGAATGGGTTTCATATGTTTTACCAGTCCATAAAAAGTAGCTAGAAGTCTTTACACTGAACGAAAGAAAAGTAAATGCAATTGTAAACTTCTAGAAAACATATATATATATTTATTTATTTATCCTGAAGGGAAAAAAAACCTCCATCATGTATAATACATAAGGTTGAGAAAAAAAGGGGATCTGTAAGTGGCATAGTTTCAAAAGTGTTCTTTTTTTTTATGCCACATGAAGCATCCAAAAACCCCACACTTAATCACAGGATTTCTAATCATGGTAGTGTGTAATGTGCTGAAGGGCGTGAGTATACATTCATGAAGAGATTGCACAAATTTGACCTGAGTGATGCCATGCTTCGCTGCTTCAGGGAATTGGGCAGCTCGCAGTCATTAATTCTGCATATCAAAAGGTGTTTGAAGATAATGTGGGCCGTCTCAACTGGAAGTAAGACCTTCAACAGAACAATGATTTGAAGCACACTCCCAAATCCAACACAAAAATCCAAAAGAAATAAAACAAATGTAAAATTGTAAAATTTCTTGAACTAATATTATTTGTGATTTTAATCAAGCATATGGCCTTTATCACTAAACACTACACCAAAAAGTAAGATGTTGCTGATTAATGTGCTTTTTGCAATATTCACAATATGAAAAATAAACTAAAAATGTAGCTTTTATGTGGTTTATGAACAAATATTTGGCCATCCCAAATACAGTACGGTATGAGAAAGCAATGAGAAAATCTCAGGATACAGGTATATAGACGGTGAATAGATTTTGACTGCAGGACCTATTACATCATTGGCAATAAACATGTTTATGAGTAGATTGTTTCCATCATGGAAAAAAGTTCACATGTTTTTTTAGTGCAGGAGAATCATTATGACTTAACATTACTGCGAATGGTATCACTCTAATCTTTCTTGCTCCATGTAATAAAATCTGCAGTCAGCTTTTCCACTTGTGTGTGGTCATGTGGGAATGATGATGTGAATATGTATTAGATTTCCTACTGTAACACACTTTGATTTCCGTAAGCGTGTTTTTTTACACCTTTCTGCCAGATGATTCGACTAATAGCGGGAATGGGTGTGTATTAAACACGGTAAACCTTGCCCTGTCAGGTGAGAGTCAGTTATGCTACACTGACTGTATGACGTGCATAACAAGAAGAGGGCTAAATCAACAGAGTGCAAAAAAAAGTGCCATGCTCTTCTTTTTCAGGTGGAGGTCATGCTTTGCCAGTAAAAGCTAAAGGTATTGTGCATCTACAGTAAAGGTGCTCTCTTACAGGACTCCCAAAGAGAAAACTTGGCATGAAACATAGTTCAAAAATGTTCCCTTTATGAATTATCTTTGTTCCTTTCTGAAATAAATTGCTGTAGCTTCTGTCTCTGTACACAAAGCCTTTGCTAGCTTGGTGTGATTGTCCCAAAGGCAAGAATAGCATTCATGACAAGAACCTTAGTATAATATGGACCAAAAATGCATTTTGTTAATACAAAGACAGATACATTAGCAAAACAAGGTGATATTTGATCACCCACGATCATCTCTTACAAACCTGTTATTTTTTATGTTTTGATTGTCATAAATTAGAGGAAAAGTGAAGCGTAAAACCCAGGTGCTCTACCTGTTTTATGTTCCAAAGGGACTCTTTTTTTCTTTCTGTATGCGTCATGATATGTTTACCCCTTAACAAAGACTCTAAACAACTGTAGCACAACATATACAGTAAGTGTAGGAACATACAGTAAACATACAGTAATTTGACTATATGCATATACCGTAAGTGGTACAATATGTGAGAAGCTCAGAGTCATGTGATGCAGACTAAAATCAAGAGAATGTGGTTATGAGTCACTCTACTTAGTTCTTTGATGGTACCTTGTCATGTGAGCCTGTGTCAGTGTGGTTTGAGATAGTATACTGAGTACTCCGCATCAAAACAAGGGGGAAATGAACTGTGAAGTAGTGGGAAACAAATGTATTGTCAGACCTGGAAACTTCTCTGTAATTTCCTGGCATCTTGTGTTGACTTCAAAAGAGAATAAAAGTGGCTAACAGAATAAATCTTCGATGCCGCACTGTTTTTTCTGATATGAAAAAAGAAAGCCAAAGTGGAAATCTCGGTTTATGATGTCATGATTACTGAACAGAGTTCCAGAGGACTTAAAAGCATGCTGCCCTCCATGTCACATCAGCATGCCACATGTACACTATGCCTTGTATACAGGCTAAAAGTAAAAAAAAATTCAGTCTAGCTTCATCTGCAATTCCAAGATTTTGACTATGAAAAGCTCATTTTAGTCTGAGCTCAGGATTCAGAATAATCCAAATAAAGCACAATGTTTGATGGGAAAAGGGGCAGTGTTCATTAACTATAAATATTTTATCAGTTTCTTAAAAAGAATGTGTCTTCTGTAATGAAGTGTCAGTAACTGCACACATGAATTTACTCGACTGCTGCACTGGAGAAGACACCAGTCAAGGTCTCAAACCTCAGACCCACAAACAAGCTCCCAATGACTGTTATAACAGCAGAGCCTTTGATTCTGCTTGACTTAATAGTTATTATTTTATTAATGGAAGCATCTGTGTGTGTCATAATCCTATATATATATATATATATATATATATATATATATATATATATATATATATATATATATATATATATATTTTTTTTTTTTTTTTTTTTTTTTTTTAATTTAATTATATTATGGATGAAATATGACAACTTTAGAAATATTGATGTCTAAAAATCTATTTTGATCAAATTTGGGAAAGTCTGTATATGCATTTTCAGTCATTCACTGTATCGTATTACATTATTTTGCAGTACTTGTGTTTTGGTATATTTTATTTTTTTCCACCATATTCAAATGTTTTACTATATTGCATCTATGTGTGAACTCTGTATACTTTAGTAACAGTGAAGCAAATGTCAGGCGATTGTAAGGTAACTCCTTCCAGACAGGATTTGGAACATCTGAACACGTTTTTGACTTTAAGTTTGACGTCTGAGAGACGTCTGTAAGATTTTCAAGTACCAACATGAAGGGTCCCAACAGCTGCACACTGAACTTTGCTCAAACCCGCATAGCTCTCACATTCCTGCCTGACTCACCAACTTTGCATGTGTGCATGTGTGTGTATGTATTTGTGTATCTTCGGTGTCTTTTAGGCCAGTACACACTCTCGCTTACTCCCACGGTGTAGGCATGCATGTGCTGTCTGTCCTACAAACAAGTCAGTGACTCAGAGTTCATTATATAATATGGTCTGAACAACATAAAAACCAGTTTAGCCATGCATATGTATGAAAAATAACAGTTAGTAAATTTCTTGTTTTAAGCCACAGGCCTGCGTGGAGAAAAAATGATTGTTTTCTCACTTTAACCACATACACAAACACAGAAAGGTGGCTGCATCATTTCCTGATACCAACAGAAAACTGGTTTCACCTGCTGATGTCATAAAGGCCTCACCTTCTTAAGCAATGTCTGACCACACCTTAAACTTATTTCCAGGCTTCGCACACATGCATAAAAAACATACAGACAGATGCGTGTTTTCACTTTCTTGCTGTATTAATGTGGTGAAGCATTTTTATTCACATTTTAGACAATTTCTTTAATGCATTTTATTTGCTCTACAACTTCTGTATGCTTTTTAATCATATATTATGTAACTTGATTTTATCACGTTTGCATTGCGTGTGTAACTCATTTCACGGCAGTGATAGACCGCAATGTAGATATTTTCTGCTCATTGTAGAAAATTTCCACTGTATTCCAAGTTTCTTTTACTTTTGACTCTTTTACGTGACTAGTTAAGAGAGTGTGTGTGTAGGTGTTTAAATCAAACATGACCCAGTTAGCGTCACAAAGAAGGTTTTGATGTCTTAATGACTTACTGGGCGAAGCCCACAGAAGATGACCTGATTTTACTCATAAATATTGTTTCTCAGGGAGGGCTGATGCCCAGTCCTCCCCTTTTCTCAACAGCATAGCTTTCTTGTGTAATTCATAGAGCTACAAAATAAATCCACAAGAAGACATAAAAAAAATCAGCTGTCACCAACAAACAAAGTAGTCAATGTTGCATGTGATGTTGCATATTCTGTGCATGAATGTGTGCTATCTGGGATTTTACACACAAGCAACAATTGACAGATGACAGAGTGTGTTACCTGGCAGATCGGACAAACTTAAAAACTTGTTGACTGAGCATGAGCTCAGCAGTCACATATAATGACTCATTCTGAGTCTTTTAGAAGGGAAGCAAATGAATAACACTAGACCGAACAATATGGTGGGTTCTTAACGAAATAAAAAGCAACATTTCATGTTCTTAGTCAGTTAACACATTTTTTATGATGCTGATACACATTTTAAACCTACTTACCACTCGATGCACTTCCATATATCAAACCATTACTTAACCAGGAACATCATTTAGAACAGATTCTTACTCATGTTGTTGGACTGCCCGTTTTTTATAATGAGACTGTGTTTCTGTGCTTAAAATGCTGAAATGTTTTTGGGGAAGTTGAGCAGATATTGGTGCATTAAACATCCCAGAATGTGAGTTTACTTCTTTTTCATTTATAGAGGCAATCTGGAATGTGACACATAAACATGATGTTGTGTTTTTAACCATAATGTGAAACATGACACAGGCTCACACACACTACTTTCCCATTACATTTTTACACTGTTTCACAGACCCAACAAGAGAGTCCTTCAAATTCACAGAGTGTGTGTGTATTCGCGTGTGTCAGTGGTGGTGTAGTGGGAAATACAAAGTGTATGTGAGAGAAAAAAAGAGAGCTGGAGAGCTGAGCAGAGGACAGACAAGTTGTAGCTGGAGACATATTTATGTAGTCCTCAAATGCCTCTCAGCTATGCCACATATTCTTTATCTTACTGCATTTCACACAGTTGCTTCTTTATAAAACTTAAGTTGTGCAAATACTGTTCCCAAAAGATGTGAGGTTTAACAAATTGCCAGCAAAAGACTAGCACTGCAAAGTGCAATACCAAACATAACTGCTTATTTTCAAAAAATATATATTATCATTGTCCCACGTAAATAAGAGGAAGAAGTGCCATAATGTATAAACCATAAACCTTTTTTTGACATAGTGCAAAAAGGTGTTTTCAATTGACCAAAAAAGGGAAATAGGACCAAAACAAAACCTGAAAAAAGTAGGGAGACAAGCTTTTTGTGCAACTTGTGAAAAGTGAAATGGACAGCATTGTGATCCTTTGTGTCAGTTCTTGCAGAATAGTACAATTATATCTGAGAAACATCTGTAAAACTCCTCACTTCCCTGCTTCTGATGTCTCCCTCTTTCTCTGTGTTGTTCCTGCAGTTCAGCCAGGAACATACTTTTCCTTTTAAAGAAACAGGAGGGACCCAGTGTTAGTGAGCAAGCACAGGGTGAGATACTGCTACGGCATACGGTTAGAAAGGTAGGGCCAGTAACAGCGAATAGGACTTACAGATATAAGGAGTTTTATCAGCTAAGCCTGGCATGTAGTCACACAGGACCGAGTGATGAAAGACAGTGGAACAACATCAAAGACACAAACGTAAAAGATGTCAGGGAAAAGGTACAAATGTTCATGCTGTTACTTGAATAGCGTGAGAGTTACGATGAATCCTGAGGTCAAATATATGACTTTAATAATTTAATAAGTCTACCTTTCATGGGGAGCATGTCGGTACTAGGGTGGTACTTTTTTTATGTGCTCATACAACTTTGTTTCTTCTAGGCAGATGGCATGGCATAACAAAGTAATAATAATTGTGGTATTTTTTTTTTCCTAGGGCTCATCTTTACTCTTATGGGTGCCATGAGCACAGTTCTTCAATCTGCCAAGACTTAATGAGTTCATCTTAAAGTTCATTACATGAAACTTTAAGACTCTTTCTTTACCCCTTAAGCTTCACAGCAGCGTGCTTTGTTAAGAACAAAAGGATCATTTAGTTTATAACATATATCCATCATTTAAATTCAGTTCAGTGAAACTTTTTTTTGCATTAAATTATAATGACAAGGCATTTATTCAAAGCCTGTACATGTATACAGTATGTTAAAGTAATAATGCAAAGTGCAGCATATACAGTGGCATAAAACAAATTAGCTTGACTTGCATTAGTGTGCTTTATGAAAACATAAAAAAGGAACTACATGACACATATGCTCATGTGTTTTTCTGCAAGAGAGAAGTAACATGAGAGAGGAACTGGAGAAAGGTCATCTCAAATACTTTCTGCTTACAGCTTTACCGGTGGATTGGTTGTTTTGTGTTTTTCTCCCCTTTTCTTCAGGTCTCTTTCTTTTTCTCTCTTTTTAGAAAAGAGCTTTTTTTTTTATCCTCCTGAGATCTAAGTATAAAAGTTATAATTTCCTTGAGTTTTTAGGGATGTTTTTCATTAACTTTCGGGCAGTTTATAAACTTTTTGGGGCAGTTTCACCACTAAGCCTGGCTCATTTCCTGGCAGTTGCTTCAGCGTGCTATTCAGAACATTTTGTTTCATTTTCCTACGTGGCTTCCCGTCTATCCCGCCCCCCTCATTCTTTGGCCTCACTTAAGCCTGGCCCTGTTTCCGTGTGAGGAGGAAGAGTGCTGATCCCTTGGAAAAGTGGGAAGGGAAATGGAGGCGAGTGAAGTTTTAGGGGAAACAGCAGAATTCCAGAGAATTTAATAAGTGCTTCAATGAGCAGTGCATGCTCCTGCCAAAACAGGCAAAGGAAAGAATGAATTAAAAAGGGGGGGAAGGTATAAACTATCTTTTTTTTTGTTTCTGTTAAATACAACCCAGCTGTAATGTTCAACATTTTCCAAAACTAAAAGATGTGACAGGTGAGTTAATCAATAATCAGCTCAATGACTTCCATGGTAAAGCTTTTACTTCATACTCACTCATTGTCCTCTGCTGTTTCTGGACTGAAAAACAAACAAGCTCACTTGGGAAAGCATTTTTGGGAAAGGTTAATGTATGACTTTTCACTGGAATCTCGCAGCTATTATCAGACATTTTTCACCACTTTCTCTGCAACAGTTTTGCTCATTTTGTTTTCTTTGCAGGACAAGAAGTATGTTATGTTGTCAGCAGCACTTAGACATAGAATGGCCTTATAAACAACCCAAATTAAGCAGTCCCTGAATAAATGGAGAATAAATAAAAACCCCAAAACCATCTGTTGAGTATTTGCAGCTAAACTTGGTTGCGTGAATAGTGAACACATGGAGCTCGGCTTCGTCCAAGATGAATCCTGGATGGCAGCCACAGTCCAGTCGGAAAACACCGTTGCACTGAGTCATAACATATCAAATATCTCCTAACAACACACACTGGTGACCTTCAGCTAAGAGTATCCTGCATATACACACAAATGGGTTAGGTCACTAACTTGCTGATTAAGCACTTACTATATCAGTGTTCTGAGGCAGTATTTCTAATGAAAAACAGCCAGCTTTACTGTTAGCATGTATGTTTTATGTGTCATTGAACTTGATTGAGACACACATTACATTGAAACAGTTAGATTAGCTCTGTCGTCAGTCCCAGAGATCAATAACTCTGGCAAACAAAAGTCAAGAATGTAACTTCAGAGCTCAGAAAAATGAGTTAATAAATTTCCCCTTTTAAATTAGATTACAAACTTGACAATTTAATGTGCAATATGTCATATAAGCGTTGCATTGCCAGTATAGTGTTATTTTAGCGTCCCTACTGCTGTAATCTGTAGAAACACACAATTTCTCATGCTGAATAGGGTCTCAAACTGCATGTCCCATGTGCCCCCAGTTTTTTCCAGAGGCCTGTGATAAGGATCAGGATGTGGGCTCATTTCAGGGTTAACTCTGGGTTTTCTTACCATATTACAGTAACTTAGGGCGAACAAGTTACATTCAAGAGAAGAGATCAACAGACAGAAAATCACCCTCTAGGCCAGATTTACACTTCTGCAGGGACTCTTTGCAGAGCCTATGATGTAGCCTGTGTGAATGGTCAATGTTGTTGCCGGCATTTACGTTTGTGCTGGTCCATTATGTCTTAATTATTGTGTGGTCGTGTTGTGCAGCTGGCACTGCGTTTCATATGTGGTGAATAGAAACAGGCGAGCAAATATGGAGACTTCTTTCCTTCCTGGGTCCTCACTCCTTGGTGTGGTCGGTTATTTTCATTGACAAACACATTTGCCCCTCAAGTATTTTTACTTATTGTACATACCCTCTTGTCCATTCTGATAGTTGCTGACTGAGTCCTTATACTCATGATACATTGAAAAATTATCAATGAAAAAGTAGTACAAATGCACAGGAGGAAAAGTCGGGGCTGAACAGGTCAGTCACAGTTCCTGTGTGGATCCATCATAGGTAGGTTACGCTGTAGTGTTTCAGAGGGGTTTGCAGATAAGAAGTAGATAGTATAAATCCCCAGTAATTAATTTGGTGAAAGAAATGCCATTCCTGGAAGATCCATTGGACCATAAAAGTGTCTAAAGTCTTTATCGCTCTCTGATGACCCTAATAAAATACATTGTCTTGTTCCTTGATTTTTCTTTCTTTTAACTTCAAGTATTTTTGAAACACTTGCTGCTGTGTAAGCATTAATATAGGATCCTAAAACAGGACACTTATTTGTACTTGGTGACCTGTGAGATTTTTATGTAAGCTTAGCCTTTGTTTGAATTTTGGTTTTTATTTACTTTGCAATATATTACAATAAAGTTTTTTTTCTGTTTGTTTTTAACACCACTGGGACTGCAGCTGAAATAATGAAGCTAACATTATCCCACACACATCCAAACATGATGGAGTACTCAGTTGTAATAGCTCAGCCTCTCCCATGTCTTAATGACAAAGCTGTGATACTGACTCTGTTAAGTTACACAGCTGGCATTTTTACCAACTTTCCTTCCTGGCTTCAAATTACTTTATTAATATTTTTAGTCTTACTGACTTTAGAGCCTAAAGTATATGTGCATTCATACAGCACTTTAAATGCTATACTATTGTTTCATGAAAATATGAAAGGGGTAGTTAGACTGGGAAACAGCAGCCAGACTAATCAAGCTGACAACTGTGTTTGTGTGGCCAACTAGCCCAATTTCCCGCATCAGGGTAAATGAAGCAGGATAACAGAAAGATATCTTGGGTGTGTTGCTTAGCAGTCCAGGCCATAAAACTAGGACAAGATATCAGTGCTTGTCAGATTTCCCTTGCTGCTAACACCACCTGATTACAGGAATCCTGTTTTATTCACTAATGACAATGACACAACATGAACTCTGACCAGAAGTAGTAAATCGCAACTGGAATCTCAGCCATGGTGTCCCATTTCCTGTTAAATCTCAGCACGGTTCTTGTTCACACAAACACCGGAAACCACATCACACATTAACAACAAACAAAATCCAAAAATAAAATAGTTTAAATACCCATAACAACACTTTTAGATTAAACTCTATCAACTGCCTCCTTGGGTTTCTAGAATTTGTCACTTTAAGGTTACTTTTTTCATTTCTTTATAATAGCTGTGAGCTAAACAAGCTTGTGGGACTTAAGGCAACAGGATTTTGTTCAGATGAGTTGGAGTCAGACTCAAAAAACAGAGTGAGACTGAAGTCAAGCCTAAATAAAATGAATAAATAAAAATATGCGTGCACAGCAGAGAAATTGAAGCATATATTGCACTCAAAGGTTTTTTTCTATAAGTAGCTAACATTGTCAGATTACTTGGGCTACCTAAAAAAACAAAACAAACTGGATGCTAAATAACAGGTGATTAAATCAGAGCATTAGTATGGGTACACAAAAAAGTACATGTTGTTCAAGAGACCCAAAGCATTCCAAACAACTATAGTATGACTACCCATATTGCAACATAACTCAGATCTTTTTTGTCTTGCACAAGTAGTTAAATGTCACGAGATACTCCCCTTTTTTCTCGTTTTACTTGCCAACTTGACAGGAACAGCAAGGAACTCATCACAAAATCTCCGCTTCTTCCACATGACTGGTCTTGCAAAAGTCAATTAGGCGTTTTTTTTAACTCTTTGCTGTGTGCTCATAATAAAACAAAAGTTTAAATGGGCCTTCAGATAAGATTAAATCAGTTCCACAGCAAAACTAGATTCTCAATCACTCACATTCAGTTTGAAGGATTGAGACATAAAGCTGGTTTTTCTTTTTTGCAAAGTGACTATTCGTGAGGGGAAAAACTTCACACCAAGAAAGAAATGTGTTTGAGATGTGCATGAGAAATGTATAACTCAGTGGAGAAAACAGACCAGAAGCCTCCACAAGCACACACACGCACACACACACACACACACACACACACACACACACACACACACACACACACACACACACACACACACACACACACACACACACACATACTAAGGCACACATCATCCAGATTTCACTCTTTTACAAGAAGCCACAAGCTCTTACTGCCCAAAGGCAACAGAAGGCCAATAAATAACTTCTAAGTTCTAGCTGAAAACAAAAATAAAGTTTGGTTGCATTCGCAATTCTATGATGTCAAGAATATAAACTCTGTAAATAATCATATGTAAAGAAAGCTACTTTTGGCTCCCCATTTATTCAGAAGTGTTCCCCCACATCAGGTAACTCTATGTATTTGTTTTGACAGATTTCTTTTTCTTTTCTTCTTTTGTTTTTTTACACTGAATGTCCTTCCAGACAACCCCCGAGAGATTTGTGTCTCCTCCCAAAACAAACTGGAATTCTTTTTCTCGTTAGGCAATGTCATGACCTGTGAGTTTGTTACTTTCCTAGCCTTTCCCCATGCCCTTCAGTGTCACGTTTCAGCATGTTAGTCTGTGATAGGTGGTTGTCTTCTATGTCTTTTGTCTAGTTTCTGCATTGTTGTCTTTATTCTTTTCAGGTGTGTCTTGCCATTCAGGTGTTTCCTATTCTCATGATTACCCTTTAGTGTTTCTATGTGTATAAATAGTCCTGTCCTTGTGTTGTATTCTGTTATGCATATTTGGATTGTTTGACCCCTCTTCTTCTAATGATTGTTTATTCATTGTTTGCCCTGCCTGCCTCTTGAGTGTGTCCTAATTGGGTACTAATTCTACTCTCACTGACAATATGCTCCGACTACGAATAGGCCTAGGAGACACAGCCATCTTATCCAGGGAGCTAGGGAAAGAGGTGACCAGGTATTTTAGACTCTATCAATGGACCTTTTGTCCATGATGGGTGTATTGGACAAACATCTACAACTCTTCCAGTCTCAGGTGTAAAGAAAATTACAAACATTTGACCGAGAGTCTGCCTACCCCCCTGACGCCATATGTTCACAAGTTCGATCACTCCTTACTTTGTCCTTTCCAGCTTCCTGTTTGACTGACATGTTCTCAGGTGGTAAGGAGCCAGTTTTTCTCTGTTCCTCCACTGTCAACCTCAAAGAGGAAGCATAGCACTTGGTTATGCTGTTTACCACCACCTGGCATGTGATCACGCCATTTTTTGTGACACCCAGGCCTCTCTATACAATGGTCCACCCAAGGCCTTCTCACAGACTGCCCCACCCAGGGATTCCCCGTAGGCTGACCTGGTGCTGACTATAGCTCAGTGACCAAAGTAGGCAAGTCCTGCACAGTCCCGGCTGCCTGACCCTGTTAACTTTAAGTATCCTGAGTCAGAGTTGGTGTTGCCCAAGCAAATTTTGTGACAGGTGACCTTTGTGCGCCACTACTCAAGGAGCCACTGAAAATAATCAGAATCAATCAATAATAAACAACTAAAACCTGCTTGTTGATAGGACTGATTTTACATCTATAGTTAGCCCCATAAGCTTTGGGACAATTAAATATTTATTTGCAGTTTTACTTCTTCACTGAACAACAACATCATTTTAAATCAACAAAAAACAATCAAGATGTAAAGTCCAGACTTTTAGCTTTAATTCAATGGCTTTAACATAAGCCTATTATTTAATGAGCAATTAAGTAGATAAAAAAGCTGGGAAGTTTTGAACTTGTTGTCGGAATAATTTTTGCAAGAATTATCAGTATTAGGTACAAAGAGAAGGAGGCCATCATTAGGATGAAAAACCAAAACCTAATGTTATGGACTTAATGCTACAATGATGGTGGTTTGATCTGATTTAGTTTGGTTTATGTTTTATTACTTTTTTTTTCTTTTTTTTTTTTTGTCAGGTGTAGAGATATTACTGTATAGGCCTGTCTTATTCCTGAACAATGTTGTAGTTCACAACACAGTTTTCACTTTTTTACATTAACACAAAAAATAGACGCCTTTAAAGGAACCTTTTGGTACAGTCGGACTTGTTGCATGTTATGTTGTTTATCTGCATTACACCTTAACCTACCATTGAAAAACAATCTGCAGAAGCAGGTTTGACCAGTCCAGCCTCATGCTGATCTGTGTCACATGATAAACCTTTACCTTGTTTACATCTTATGTCCCTTTTGTCTATTTTTCCATCTAACTAAAGTCTAAGTATAAAACTTTGTTTTGTCTTGAAAGATATAATTTCATAGCTCTGTATTTGTTCACCTGTGCAGTTTTAATAATGGAATTTAATAATGTGAAACTGGGATTTGTATTATTATAGGTTATTTGTATAGAACATAACAAATTTAGTAGACGAATTGTCATGAAAACAAGATAACACACAAACAATTATATTGCCATTAATTAATAAAATAACAAACAGAATTCATATTTTTATATCCAAATTGAACAGGCACACTGTAATTTCAGAAATCAGTAATTAATTAAGCATAACATGCAACCACTAAAACAATTTTTTCTGTTCAGGATTGCAAGTGAATAACTGTAACTTGGCATCTTAATCAAAAAATAATGTGGTCTACTAGTTTTCTGCTTTTTTGTAAAAAAACTAAATTTGAAAACTAATGGATAAAAATTATAATTATCTTTTAGCAAAAACATTTGATTAAAGATTTTGGATATAGTGGTGGATTAGCCATTACAGAAACATGAAAAAAAAAGATTTTGATAATTATCAGTACTGTTAATTTAGGGGAAAGGTACCATAAACGTTACATTTGTAACAAGCTGTTCATTTTCTGTATGATAAATCTTCATATAGCTGCATAAATTGATTTAGTGTAAATTAGTTTTGACACCGACTTTTGAAATCTTTTGTAGAAAAAGATTATTCACACCAGTCTCCAGCTCAGACGTAGTAAAAAAGAAACTGAAGCTAAAAGCACTGGAACATGATTGAAAATAGTTTCAATAATTGAGAAAGAAAAACACGGCAGAAAGTCTAACAAATGACAGTCTGTTTGTTGTCTCACACGGATGACACATACGCAAATCATTGTGATGAGTCATCATCTATTTTGACCCCCAGATTACTGGTAATTACTTGTAGCATACGGCAGCATATGAACCGAACAGACACATACGCCTGCAGTTGTTACAAAATGTGGGGATTTTGAACAGATGGCTTTAGTCATCCTCAGAGTAGTACCTAACTTACCTAAATTTAATGTACTGTGTTTGTTTAATGTGAAGTATGGTTCCTAAATTTACAAGTGTTTCATATTAGATTCACAAGTTTCTGAGACCCTTACTTAATCAGTAAGACTTTATTTTTCTCTCAAAAAAAAACTAATAAAATAACACAATAGATTTTTTTTTAATGAATTGCAAAACTCAAACTAAATACATTAAATTAAAAGTCATACATGCTTTTTTTTTTCTTTTCTTTTTTTTTACAAACAATTGAGTTTCAGAAGATTTCATGGTTTAGGCTTTACTTGTTACTTGCTTTGTTATATTCACAGTTTAAGTCATACACTGGTACAGTACGACATCACTGTGGAATTTAACACTTTGTTGTTTGTAGAAATGTATTATTAACAGTCACCTGTGAAGCATAATGAATGAATAAATAAATAAATAAGACTAAAAAAGAAAAACACTAACAAAAGGACCCTATAGAATTATCTGGCAAAACCAATTATGTTTGGCACATCAGTCAATTCAGATCATGATTCTGATTGTAAAGCTGCCAGACAAGACTGTCTTTTAAAAAAATACAAACAAACAAGAAAAAAACAAAACAAAATCACACACAAAGAAACCTCGCCTCACTAAGGGTACAAGAACCGTAAAGCAGCACCAAAACAAGCACAAACACCACAGTTGTTTGAATCTACATTACTGGTCTGCCGTGTCAAACTGCATGCCTTCACACATAATTCCAGGTAACGACCTCACACTTTTGCTTTATGGGAACATTTCTGCATGTGGCCTTCAGCTATATTCTCAATCACTGAGACTCCCTAAACTGAAAATTTTGTATCCATTACACGTTGTCTCTGTGGCACTGCTAAGTGACACTAAGCCCAAACCCAGAGTAAAGATTATGAGGGAATCTCTGGAAAATTTTGTCATCCATAAGAGCTCCATAGAATTGCCTGGGTTTTTTATCCATTTAATATTTATTGTTCTTAATTTTTTTTTTGCAATCTCTCTTGATATAGGGTATCACTTTGGTAAAAATCTGGTTCTTTAGTGCATTTAGCACTTGTTTTTTCTGACCTTTGGCAAATAAATAATTATAAATGGTTAATTAAATAAATATGAAGATAATCCCATGAAAAACATGAACAGTTTCATTAAATTTGAGAGAGAGAGAGATGTATATATATACTAATGTAGCATATTTAGCATATTGAAAACAACCTCAGTACAAGCTATGCAAAATACAAAATACACATTATACATAAAAGTCAACAATAAATATACACTAAAGTACACAATTAAGTTATTAAAAATGAATGTCAATTAAAAAAAACAATAATAGAAGTCAATACACCTGCGTTTGCACAATGAAAGCAAAAAATAAAACCTGCTAGGACTAGAATCGAAAGCAGGCGAGACTAAACAGGTTTTCGCAGTGTGACTAAGTGATTGGGAAACTCTTATGTTAAAAGTTGTTGTTCATTGTTTACAGTGTTCTGGAGATTTTAAATGATTTTCATGCACCACGCTGTTTACCTCCTCAGCTCTAAATCAGCATCTATAGTCTGACATTAGTCAGGACCTTTTGTTCTTTCAGTTCTTATAAAGACCACTTTTGTTAAGTCAAATGATCCTCATTTTAACACGTCTTTGCATATTCTCAGTACACTGTGGTACTGTGTGGTCAGTGCACTTCCGGTGCACCCCACACAGAAGAATCCATAATTGTTACATAGATAAAGATGGAAAAACAGTGCGTCTGGGATTCATTTGGGGAGACAGGTACTTTCCCTCATCATAATGTCAGCAGCTAAAATCCCTTCCTCCCTCCCTTCTAATGCTCCTATTTCTCCTCTTCGTTCGCAATTCCCTCCGTGGCCTTTCACCGTGATGAATCAGCTATTAAATTTAGAATCAGGAGCAGCTTGGCTTCATCATATTTCTGTGTCAGCCATATTAGCTTTGCAAACCTGCTCCACAGCTGTCGCTAAGTAACTGCTGAACCTGTGCCCATTTAGGCGTGCAATGTTTGGCATGTCACCATAGCAATGTTATGGAGGGCATGATTAAATATTTGCAAAGTATCTCTTATTAGAGAGACAAGCTGGCCAGAGCGTATTTATCGGTGGCTTTACTTACAACTTGACCTAAGACAGAGGGACAGAGGAAATGAAAGGCTAAAGAGATAAAGCCGGAGAAGCTTCTATGCAAATAAGTACACAGAGGCAGTATGGAAACCATAGCAGGTTGGGTGTTCCCATATATGTTGACCTCACCTGCCAAACATCTTGAACCACATGATGATGACTTGGCAGTTCACAGCCATCCGTGGTGAGTCAAACACCTAAAAAGTTCCCTCCAGTTTCCCTCCTCTATGTTGTTTCTTGAATAATGAACCTTGAGGAATAAAATACAGCATGTTTGGGTGTATTTACTATTCTTTTTTTTTTCTTTTTTTTGTGTATTTACTATTCTAGTATATTTTTGCCAGCTAGAGATATTTTCAAGATTGAAAATTTTCTCACCAGCTCTGTAATTAGGCTATAAATTATCACCCACTAAGCTGCAGGGATAACATTATCTAAAATTCCCCCAGGAGACTTTCTATATATCTTTAAAGAGTGATCTATTTTGCAAAGGCGGGTTAATGTAAAAGCCAATCGTATAGGGGATGGTTAAAAGGGTAAACACAGGCCTGTTTTAGTTAATGACCCATCTGTACATCTAAGTGACCGGCAAAGCTAAAGAATTAAGAGCTGATGTGGGTACAGAACTGCATAAAATTCATACTGCAGCACATTCCTTTCATAAGGCAACAAATAAAAAGATAAAAATCATATTGTAAAGATTTTCCATTTCATAATAAATTTATATTAGGGGATACGGGAATAATACAAATATGCATATTTGCATTGCATGGTGGATTTTCTCCCCACATATATTGAATGTTTGCTTTCAAGTCTGGGCTTTTTACCTGTGGAAAATGACCTACTGGCATTACTCGATGTTTAAATAAACCTCATGAGCACTCAAAATCTCATTGGTACTTAACTTATTTTTCTGTGGATTAGTCCCAATCTTACAAAGTATTGTCTTCATTTCTCATATTACAATTTTCCCACAGTTTCCTGCCTCATAGGGACAATTTCCTTTGAATTAAATGTGCGATCATGTTCTAACATGTTACAAGACCTCAAGTCTGCTGGTGTGTCACTAAAATCATCCTAGTGGAAAACTTGGCATTGGGCACAGACTCTCTTAGTCACCAAGGAAAGAAAAAACACAACAAGAACCTGGAAAGCACCATCAGCATTTTTTCTGAATATAACTCTACGTGACACTCCCTGTTAAAGAGAAAATCTATGCAACCGGGAAGACTTTCATTAGAAACCAGTAGAGTAAGGTAACCCACACTTAGACATACAAACAAAGGAAAGATATACATATACAAGATGTCAGTGCTGGTATTTTGCATCCCTCATGTCTGTGCCCGCTTACTTGCCTGCTGACGAACTAAATTTTTCAGCAAAGATGGGAACAATTGTTGCATGCCCTCTTGACAGACTTTTTTGTATCAAATGCAGCGGGGTTATTTATATGCAGCTGCAGTTATTAATAGCTGAACATGAGAGGCTCGTTTGGCTTGAGTTGCACTGTTAGTGTCGGCGTGCAGGTGAGGCCTGTGAGTTGTGTACATGATATAGATTGCGATTCTCACCAAACCCTCTTGCACATTTATACAACATGGTACCCAAGAATGATTTAAAACCAAAATAAAAGCAACTCATCTCAGTAACTTAAAAAACTCAAACATTATGCATTTAACAGTGAGAAAACTTAGGCTCAAAAACACATACAGAGAGCTGTTGTGAGGGAGTACACTTAAGAAAGTACAGTGAGAGCAAGAAGAGCATCCAAGTGTTCTGGCGGTAACTTGTAACGAAACTCTATGGTTGGCTATGGCTCAGTGTTTCTTGAAACAGAAGTGGGAACTTTAATCACGCTCTTAATTTACTAGCAATGTACTTCTGTATTTTCATTTTCTGCTTTGGTTTAATTTACTAGACTTATGTTGTATGTGAAGATATCTTTTGCAAGGTTAATCCAGTCTTACCCTTTATGCATTAATAATTCCCCTGTTTAAGCAAAACTCTTTAATTTCAGTTGGGAGCTACGTTTGATTTGGAGTGAAGGATTTGCTTAGTCTGTTAATTTTACCAAAGTGTTTGAATACTTTTGATTTACAATGCAAAGTTGTTGGGTTTTTTTTAAAAATCCTTGTGGCTCTTCTCACGGCACCCACCTTCTGTTTACTGTGACTTTTCTACTGTTTCACAACTGTGATCAGAATATATTTGCCATCATTTACTAGACTAAATATGACTCATGTGACTTGATGACGCAGCAGTAGCGACAAAAAAAATCTGGTGTTTCATTTGGCTGATAACAGCGTAGCAGTTTCGCAGAAAAATAAGAAGCTATTAGATTTACTGACATGCGTGAAATGATGTACAAGTGCGTCTAAAAAAAACCCAAAAACGAGCATTAGAGATGCACGTGATAGTGTGTTCACTTATGCACTCAGTGCTTAACTGGGGCGCCTTTATTAAAAATTACCAATGTGTTGAAGCTTGTAGCAGTGCTGAGCTGTAACTAAAGCCCAGGTTGCTTTGACAGTGGCCTCCAGCTCTTGTTAATTTTTTTTTATTTTGAGGTGGATTTGGAGGGTGAGGGAGTCTCATCTTCTGCCTTATGATAGCCCACTATGGGGGATTTCTAAGATATCAGGAACGTGACAGCTCTTGTGGTGGCTCCACTTCCTGTGAAGCTCTCCAAAGTTCTTGAGTTGACTTTTCTTGATAATCTTCTGTATGCAATCATCCCTGTTGCTTGTGCACCTTTTCCTATCATACTCTTCCCTTCAAGTCAAATTTACATCAACAGCTTTTGATACTACGCTCCGTGAACAGGCAGCCATTTCACCAATAACCCTCTATAGATTACTCTCCTTGTAGACAGTGTTAGTGGTCATCGTCTGTTAACGGTCTTCACCATGGCTGTGGTTGAATTGACTCAACTAGACCAAGAGACATGTGATATTTATATTTTATCACAGTCTTAATCAGCAAAATGCAAATGAAAAAGGGCTTGAAATCTTCTGCTTCATGTGTCAGGGTACAGACTATATGAACATTTATTGTTCACACTTGACACTGTGTGAAACCGATCCATGCAATGTGTGAATCACAGAGTGTTTCTACAGTCGTACTATACAAAAAAAAAAATCACCCCAGAATATTATAAACAAGTTAAGTGTTAATGTAACATGTTTTTAATGCCTGTGAGAAAGACAGAAAAACATAGCTAACGCAATGCTCACTGTGGAAAGAAAAAATGGTTAAACACTAATAACAATATGCTTCTGGTAATTACTTTTGTTTTGTTTGTGAAGTTTATGTGTCAGCTTCATTTCCACTGTGGGCCATCCAAAGTGGGGTATGTGTGCAAACCTTGCATTAAAACAGCTTTAAAAACGTGTGGCTACACATGACGTGAAGGAGTTATTCACCACACTCTACTACCAATAAGAGACCACTATTGGTTTCTTTCATCTGTAATCAATGCTTCTATTGTCTGTGTTCTGGTAATGGTTAGACTCTGCTGGAGCTCTGGTGCACAGCAGAAACCAGACCACAGATGGGGAAATGTCTGCATGTATTCTGGTAAACAAGAAAGCACAGTGATGTATATGTAACGTAATGTGAGCAAAAGATATAGTGTAGAGGCGACACGGGATTTGATCAGAGATGATTGATGGCACTTCCAGAAAGCTGGGCATTAGTCATATATGAGTATATGGCTGCATATGTTTATTACTATCTATTAACTACTACAGACTATAGAACAGATGTGCCTGTACTTTGAGATGAAAGGAGTCAGTGTATTCATCTTAAATAAACAGCCTTCCTTGCCACTTTACATTGAGCGCTTTGGGTTTTAAAAAGTATCACAGAGTTTGTGCGGTTAAAAATCATTCACACTAATTGGTACAGAATAAGAGCAAAAACAGCAAAACAAGTGTGCGCCGTTCTAGGTTTGGAGTGGGTATGAGAGCTATGTAAATAGGCCCCCTTGCCTACGAAACTGACACATTTCACGCAACTAGTTAAAAATACACTGTTTTCTTTCTTCTCTTCCTCTCTCTCTCTCTTCTACCGTTTAAGTCCCGCCCATCTCTTAGCTCATATGAAACTTGAGGCAGCAGCAGCGTCATCCCGGAAGGGGGAATGGAAACTCCTCCCAGTATAGGAGGGGCTTTTAAATAGAGTTAAAAGGAGAGGCTCGACCATTAACTTTTAAGACTGGACATATATCCAACAGTCAACTGGAGTTCAGACCCGAGTCCTTAACTTGTTGCCAAAAGGATGTCCGAAATGCTCGACGATATCTTAACAAAGGTGAGTCAAACTACTTCAGTGTTTTGTTTTTGTTTTGAAAAACCCTTTTTCTAGTTGGTGGGTGGCGTGGCTTAGGCGCTCTGACTGTAACACTTTGAAAAGGTGTTTTGATGCGAACACCTTTTGAAATGACAGAGGGCCTCCTCACTTTGTGATTTAAGACATAATGAGGTGACTAAGACGGTCAGCTGCTCAGTTGGTTGTGTGCCCTAGTTTAATCTTCCTGTATCAGTAAACTAATGGAAAATCACAAACTATGATTTTATTCATTTATATTATTTCAGTTAATCTCAATTTAATTTGGCTACATTATTGTTATTGTTGTTGTTATTATTTGTTTGGCATTCATGTAACCCAATATCCTAAATAAAGCTTTATAGAAAGACTTTGAAAATGTTCAGCATTTCATTAATATTAGACATATATTGTTTTGGATTCTAACAGTCTCCTCTGTCTGTTACAGAACTTGATCAACCTGGCCTTGAACGAAGTCTCAGGGCAGAGCCATCGGTCTGCCCCCTTTTTCACCCCTTCCCCTCCTGGCTCTCTGAGCCTCAACATGAGCACTGAGCATGTTAATAATGACGACACTGGCAGCTCTCTCTGGCCAACCATCTGGGGCCCGGCCCCTGTCTCCACAAAGAAACAGCTACCTTTCCGTCCCGATCGCTCCATGAGTCTAACTGAATCCAGCAGCAGCCTTCTCTCTTCGTTTGGACAGCTGAAGAACTCAGAGCTGTTTCCCTCAGGCCCTACTGCTACTACTGTGCCTCCCCCACCAGGCTTCCCTCCCTCATCTACTGTTTCTGCCCAGACCCCACCAATGGTGTCCTCTAACCGTTACAAAACTGAGCTGTGCCGTGGCTTCCAGGAGACTGGCAGCTGCAAGTATGGCAGCAAATGCCAGTTTGCCCATGGTGAGGCAGAACTAAGAGGACTGTACCGCCACCCCAAATACAAGACAGAGCCCTGCAGAACCTTCTATAACTTTGGCTACTGCCCCTATGGTTCACGCTGCCACTTCATCCATGAGGAGAAAATCAGCGATGGTCCGTTACTGTCTGCCAAATTCCAGCGGCAGCAAACTACCACAACACCCAGTGTTCACAATCCACGGCACCAGCTCCGCCAGAGTGTCAGCTTCGCTGGGTTTCTGGGCTCTTCTCGCAGCTCCTCCCCTCCATCATTCGCCTCGGTCTTCGGTGATCCTAACCAGGGTTTCAGCCGTGCTCCCTCTGTTTCTCCACCTCCTGCTGACCTTCTCTCCCCAGTGTTTGACTCTGTGCAGCGTGAGGCAGCAGCATTCCCGTTTGGCAGCCAGCAAACCCGTATGAGCGCTGGAGACATCCATAACATTCCTCTCATCTTGGAGCCACAGGTCTCACGTTGCGTGTGTGGTCATGGAAATAATTTCAGTAGCAACAACAGCAGTGTCTTCACCAACGTGAAGGACGGGCAGCACCAGGACAGCAGTATGCTGTTTCCAGCTGCTGGAACATTCGTAAAGCCTTCACTGCAGCGTTTCTCCTCTGAGGACTCCCTGGAGGAGTCCTACAGCAGCAGCAGTTCCAGTGGAACCGAGTCTCCGACCTTTGATGGCTCAGCCACCAAGAGGCTCACTGTGTTTGAACGCCTATCCCTGTCTGACTAAATGGATCCAAAGGGAAATAACAAAAGATAAATGACTTTCTTTTTAACTTTTCTGTCTATCTGGACTTTCATCAGCACCAGAACTGTTCAGAACAAGTCGACAATAACACTTAAAGTTCTTAATTTATGTGTGTAAAGTTGAGCTCATCTTAGACTAACTACACATACTGAGATGATTTAAGTACCCAAATGTTATCAATCTATTTTTATACATAACATGTAGCTTATAAGACCTATATATGCGGTCTTCCGTCAAAATTAACTCATCTGCAGGTCTTGACATTACCGGTGAATGTTGGTAGTGATCAAAATAGCTTTGGTGATAATCAGTGATTCCTGTGCCTTGAATATTTTCCCTACCTAATAGGCTATTTATGCTCTGTGCCACAAACAGTATGTTTGATTCAGTAGCCTTTACCAGTGAGACCTGACATGTGTCTGTGATATGCACTTTACAGCTAATTCTAAAGGGAGAACCTGTCAAATCTCTCAGTAGCATTCAACCAAAGCTTCGTTCTTCACTCTGTCTGTGTGTGGACGTGTGTGCGCATGTGGGCCTTGTACAGAATATGCATGTGAGAGTGTATGTGTGTGTCTGTCGTTTTGTAGACGTGGAAGCAAATACAACTTGCAGAATGCACAAAGATCAAAGTGCTCTAATACAAATAAGGTATGTCAGTGAATTCAAATCTGAATATATACACTTAATAACATTTGATTCTGTAAAACATTCTGTAATATTTGCTACTTTGTAAATTGCACACTATCTTTTATTTCCCCCCTTGTGTTTGACAGCCTGGTTCAGGGAACACCGCAGTATTCCTTTTGGGTATTGGTTACCTTGTGTTGTTTAACTTAAACTGATATATTTATTATGATATTTATTTGCATTTAGAGAAAATTGTATTTTGTACTTTATTTATGGAAAAAAAACTTCACTGTTTGTGAAATGCAAATGTGAGAAAAAGCAAAGTAGAAAAGATAATCTTATATTTTTGATTGCCTGAAAATAAGAAAAATACATTTTAAAAAAAAAATTCTCAATAAAGAAATGATTGTACGCTGATGTTTTGGACTCGTGTTATTTACAGCTTATGCATTCACATGCGGAGTTCAGGAACTTCCTGTAGTTACAGCAAGGAAAGAAGATGTGTACCGATGAAGGCCCAGTTCTGTTAAGTGTTTCAGTTAGACACATTGGAGCTGGGCTTCCCCTTAAATGGAAGCAACCATTATTAACCTCTGGGGGGTCCTAGAAAAATGCATACACTATTGGTCTTAGAGCCACAAATCAACCACGCCATAAAAAGTGCTATAAAAAGATTATATATTAATATTTTTTTCCACTTTAAATTAGCCAGTCTGTTAAAACTACTTCTCCCTGAAATATTCATACAAAGTTTTAATTATAGTTTCGTTGTTTTAAGGGTTAGGGTTAGGGTTAGCACCAACATGTATTTCGATCCACTTTTTTTTTTTTTTCGCAGGAGCATAAAAAGCCCCCCAGGCGGCCAGCTGCTGGCAAGCTCCCCACAAAGACTGAAGGTGGAACGATCACGATCCCTTTAACCGTAATTAATCTGCAGTGAAAAATAGCGTTTATAATGGGTTTCAATGGGGCACAAATCGACCACTAAGACCAATAGTGTAAGTTTGTCTGTAGCTTAGCCACTGAAGCTAATTTCCGGAAGTCATACTGGAATTTTAATAGTAAATGTGACCAAACTTTTTTTTGCAGACTTTCGCTATATTCCATTCAACACAGTGCGAATGGCGTGTATACGAACAATGAAAAATGGCACAAATCGACCCAAGACCACCCAGAGGTTAAAACACCACTACTTTGACTTCTACGTGTGTTGGTAGGAAATCCTGTGTTTTCAGTAGCACCAGATTTTAAAAAATGGAGGGAAATTCACCTTTCCAGTAATCTGCTGAACCTCTGAGCCCGAATCACAAATACTTTTTGAGGATTTTTTTCTACATTATTTGAAATGAGATCGAGATTTTGAATGCGCTAAAGCCTATACATGTTATACTTAAATATACATTCTGCTGCATTACAGCTAAATAATAACTAGTCTCCTGAATATGGAACCTTGACCTTTTGTCCTCCACTTTTTCTCTCCCGATTCTGTTTTGTGCCATACATCTTTGTTGTGTATACAGTCAGGTATTTAGATTACCGTGTTTATACGCACTATCACGCAGCTTTTTATTTCCAGGTAAAACCTGCAATGTTTTGGCAGCTCTTTGCAGCAGTGCATTAAATTGAATTTTGGATATTAGGGTATTGCTTTTAGTGTAACTGTTCAAAGCAAATGGAGAATTGCTTTTTACATATCAAAAAAGCATTTATCGAAAACTGAGCAGTGGGAAATCTCATGGAAGAAAAAAAATGATCTTTTTTCTGTCGTCACTTTCTGTAAGGCGCATTTACGAGTTAAGGAGGCGTTTGTTAAAACACTCTGTTGCAATTTCCATGTTACATTCCCCTTGAGACTGTTGCGCAAACTGCCCCCGCCCTCATACTGTCAAAGAAGTGTACACTGTCTAGCAAGATTGGGATCTGGAATAATAAAAGTCCTCCTTACAGTAACACCCAGAATATCTGAGAACACACACAGAAGAAGCACTTGTGGGAGATAAGTGTGAAATTGTCCGACACATTAACGAGATTAGGACAATAAAAACAACAAATCATTGATGTATCTGATTACAGTTTTGCAGCTTGTTGAGATAAATACGATGTGGGAATTTTTCCCATTTGATTTGAGATCTTTTGAATCAGGATTTCCAAGAAATGTGGGACGGTTCAATTCCCCCTCCAAGTTAAGAGCTTAAGAAATCAGTTTTGGAGACACTTCTTCCTACTAACTCGTATTACTGGTAACACTGTCATTGCTCTCCATCTGCTTCCACAAAAATTCTGGTGAGGTTTGTTTGTGGTGACCATACATGTTTATCCCAGCCACAGGATTATATGATAGTGACACTCGAATGACTTGAAAAGCTATAATAAAAAGAGTTTAGGCAACTTGTTTGCTGTCCGTCTCCTACATACTACAAATAACCAAGATCATTTAGTAACCAGAGTTACATGTAACCACATCACGGTGTCATGTGGTTATATAGTGTCGATACACATGATACTCCCAATATTAACAGAGTGACAGATGCGTTGCTTGTGTTGACATTTCCTGAATAAAAGTGAGTAAACTTCATCCACATTTGCAAACTTCACTAATCTGAACAAAACACCACAACCTTAGGAAATCATGAGTGAAAAACGTATGGCACACCTATCCCTAAGATAGCTCTGCTATGATCCTAACCCACACCCTTTATGTTCAAACAATAAAATCTAATTTATGACTGAAGCTCCATTTTTTTGTCAATTCTTTAGATTCTTTAAGGGCTGGATTTCAGACTCCAAGTGAACCTCATAGCCTTGTGCCTTCCAACTTTGTTCCCCTTCTGATCAATAGCAGGATGTGTTGCTATGGTGATGGACAATGACCACAAAGTGTAAACAGTAAGCCAAAAAAGCAGGAATGAGTGGGTGTTTGTGTGCTCACAATTTCACAGCCTGTTCTATAAGGCCAGACTGGTTAAAGTCCATTAACGTGTTCTTATGAGACCAAATAATGAAGACGAAAAAACTGTTTAATCTATTATTAACATAATTTTCTGTGAAAATATATGAAAATACAGAGAAGCTGGCCATTGTGGTTAAGTAATTTCTAATAGCTCACATGTGCAGCGAAGTGTACTTTTCCTGGAAGCATTTTAAGTCATAGTAATTAATCCGTTCAATTATTTCTTCTGTGTTTGTTTGACTCTTCGTTTCACGATGTCTTTAAGCCTGTTACAGTCATTTGAACTGCAACACACACACACGGCTAACATAACCACTGCTTTCTGTGAAATAGTTATTGATCAACCATGGCTGTTACTGTCAAAACTGACCTTACCCAAGTCACCTGATTCTGAGCACTATACACGTAAGGCACGTACGCATGCATAGAGGAACACACAGACACACACACACATACACACTGAAGCAAGGTCTATCAAAGCAGTTGTATGCAATACAGTCTAAAGGTAAAACCATAACTGAGATAATCGTATCCCAAGACACTTGAGCAATAGTTTCAAAAGGTCAAAACAGCCTTTCATTCTCATCATAAACACAAGCAGACTGATAGTAAAGTCAATGATACAAAAACTTGGTTCCAAAGGTATCACTCAGTATGAGCTTTATAAATCATTTTAATAGTTAACTTCAGTTCAAGGTGAAACTTCAGGGACTAAAGTTGTAAAACTAAAAGAACTTGAATTTGCTTTTATTACATGTATTAAAGAGGCTCTTTCAGTTGCCTGTTTTCAACTTCAACCAGTTTGGTAGGAACTTTGCAACCTTTGGCAATCAAATCCTTTTTGACCAAACTGTCTGGAAATAAAATGAAGTAAAATTTCTACCATCAAAATGTTCAAGGTTCAAGGTAACTTTATTTATACTCAAAGGCAAGGTAAATTTGCTTTACAGAAAAATGACAGCATTTGGCATCCCTTTAAAAAAAATAAAAATAAAAATAAAAAAAACCACACATACCTAGTAAATATATAAAGCTCACTGTGACACATATATAGTAATTGCTAGTATGCTAGTATGAGTCTCTGCATGTTTCAGTAAGTAAACTCAAGTTGAGTATGATTGTAATTTACTAATAGCTTTGAAAAAAAACGGCCTCTTCCCTCCCTATCTGTCTGTCACAACATGCAGATTAAGCATTGTAGTTGAGTAATATTTCAACCTCAAGCCTTCGTCAACCATTCAGAGCGTGACGGAGTACGTTATGTAACTTCTACTTTACCAACGAGGTCACTAAACACTGCCTTGTTTTTTCCTTCTTGGAAAAGATAAAGCCCGAAGGGGTTAACGTGCATTAAAACACTTTAAAAACACTTATTTGATGTTTTTAAAGGCACTCCCCCTTATAGTTTCCAGCATTTAATCGTTGAAGCAATAATATTGAAGCAACTGAAGTTCACCAGAAACATACAGTAAAATAGCTGGTTTATCAAAATCTATATAGACAAGGTCACACATTTTGTTATCCTACTTGTATTGTTGAACAATATTTCAGTCCACTTTAATGCTATATTACTGCCCTCTACTGTTAAACATCCTGTGCTCACAGTGGTGCTGATCCTTGCACAGAAGCGTGAGGAGTCAACCTTTGTTGAATCATCGCTATGATTCACTTTCACGTGCAATTTGAAGGGGGAGACCTGAAAAGATTAAATAGATTAAAATAGTGCAATACTAGGTAGAAGTCATCTGGAACACCAAAGACTTGAAAAAGCACTGAAAAAAAGCATCTAGTAATTTCAAATGTAGTTAGTCGTATTCAGGAAGGTGCATGAGCTGCTATGTCGATGATGTGCTTTTTAAAAATCACAGCCTGACTCTTTACATAGATGAATGCTGAGCACAACTAGCTTCACATATTATTAAAAACTCATTATAATCTAAAGTTCAATACGCTGCCAATTTAAATAGCCCACAATGATTACAAGACTTTATTTACAAAGACCTAATTACATGTTTATTTCCCCCAATCATCACTGTCACTTTTCTGAAATACTAATGAGCTTTAAAAAAATTTATCCAGCTCACCAAATCCATAACAAAGAAAATAATGAAGCTCTATGTACTTAAAGAGCACAACCAATTACTTGGTAAATTAATGTTTAAATGACAGATCCAGATGTGTGTGCCAAGAAAACAAAATATAGTATAGTTTATGAACCATGGATGTGAAATTGTAGACTAAATGTACATTCCCGGGCCTCGTGCATAGGAATTAATTTGCTCACATTGCATGTAAAATAAACATTCCTGCTTATGTTAGTTTTGGAAAATAATTCTAACAAATCCAAACTCCATAGTTTGGAATTTAGCAGGAAGGAGAACTGGAGAAATTCAGAGAAATTAAGGTGAAATAGCAGCATCCGTATGTCAGATTTGGAGGCAAAGGAAGGAGGAAATATCTTAGTAGTGACATCACAGCAGTGCAGGAAGTGTTGTCCTTTTATAGCCATCTTCTCTCTCACTGCTACATTCCTCTGCTAAAGACCTCAATCCACCCCTCCTCCTGCTCTCTACTCTTCTGTCTTCAATCCTTTGACGCAGACAGAGGGAACAGGGGGTGGAGACTGTAAGGGAAGAAGGGGGAGAGGAGTTGGTAAGGCAGAAAAATTCCCTGAACTCTCCCTTCACAGCCCTCACAGCCACTTCTCTTTTCTTTTCACTCCCCTCTTCCTCTCTCAAGTTTTACTTTCACCAGCCGGTTTGATTTAGCCCTAAAGGCATCCAACATATTCAATTTACAATTTACAGGAAGAGCATTTATTTATTCATTCTTGAATGTGTCTTGAAAATCTCACTCAACAAGGTCTCAAAGGAAAATTGACTGATTAGTGAAGTGTTATTCGAAATTTAATGCAGAAATATCTATGGATCCCTATCATTTTTTTCTAGTTTAGGAGTGGTAAAAGAAATGGTTTTTCATCCAGCAAAAATACTTGTTGTGATCCTAACCTATGAAACTTTTCTATTTCATAGAACAAGAAGTGAATCTAGATGAGTTTGTACAAAATGATCTGAAAAGCAGAAATGGCTACTTTGGGTTGTGTCACAAGAATGAAAACCCAGAATAACAACCTGGAAGGTGGCCATCTCCATGGATATGATTTATACAGAAGTTAAACAGAACTGGTCCATCAAGTCATGAACAGTGCACAAATAAACCTTGCTTACACAAATCATTTCAGCTGACTTTGACACAAGCGCGCCTTTAGATGCAGGTATATTCACATTACTGATGTATTGGAACTACATGAACTCTAGAAAGAGGTAATTTTGGCCTATTGCTAGGTGGTTTCCAAGTAATGTGACATCATCATAGTGTGTCATATATAACTCAACTTTTGTGGCTATAAATTATATGACGTTTTTATTAGGTGTTATAGGTGCATAAATCCTAAAAACAGGTAATTGTAGTCTGTTGCTAGGAGGTTGCTAGGCGGTCGCTAGGCAACATGATAACGTCAAATTATCTGATGTAGATAAGAACCTTCAGGGACCTAAGATTTACTCATATGCCAAGTTTGGTTGGCATATGATGGTCTAGGAGGAGTTTGCAGACAAGGAAACAAACAACCACACTGAGACGGATATCTTTGAATATACATATGTGTGTGTGTGTGTGTGTGTGTGTGTGTGTGTGTGTGTGTGTGTGTGTGTGTGTGTGTGTGTGTGTGTGTGTGTGTGTGTGTGTGTGTGTGTGCATGCCACTATACCTGTGGGGACTATGGGGATGAAATGCCTGTTCCCATGAGTTTGAAGGCATTTTTGAGGATTGTCAAGGTTACAATAAGGTTGTGGTTAGGTATAGGCCAAGGGTTAGGGTTATGCATTCATTTCTGATTGTCAGCATTATGTCAATTAGATGTCTTCACTAAGATATGAAAACGAGTGTGAGTGTGTGTGTCTGTGTATCGTATCAGACAAAATCTTTGTCTCAATGAGCTTGTTTGTTGTTCTTTATTTATGTATACATATACAGAGTTTTCACTTCCCATTTTTCCACATTTCTTCGTCAGTCATGTGTGCTGCTCCTGGAATGCCTTTCCCCTACCCCAGAGGACCAGCTGTCAGTTTGAGCATGATTTCAGGGCCCAGAATATGACGCACATGTGAGTAAGTGTAATAAATCTATTTTAGTTAGTTAGGTTTATATTCTTGTGTGAGAACGGTCAGCCCTTGTATAGACTCTGTAGCCTGGTCTGATCTGTTGCATCGGGGTGTTGGGCATAAGAAGAAAGTCCCTTCAGACAGTTTCACATCTGTTTGTGTTATTAAAGCAGATCTTTCACAACAGGCCAGCCCATACATATTCTCTGCACGCTTCCTGTTCATGATCACACTCAGTATGTGCTTCTCCTTTTAGACTTCACACTTCCTGTTTTTATGTTCTTTCTTATTATGGTATGAAAATAAATTATCACTGAGTCGGTGAGTTTATTAAGGACAGATGTGTGACCTGCACATGAGGATAAAAACAGCTTTCTATGTGAAAGGCCAAATGGCTTAACACTTTAAACACTGGCTGAAAAGAGGTTTACTTTGCTTTTAGACTAGTTTATGTCACATGTGAGTGATTTGTATTTGAATTAGTATGATAATTATACATTATAGGCTAAATCAGTGTACAAAACACATTTGCTAAGTCTAGTAAGGCTAATAGTGACTTAAAAATGTCATGTATCAACCCAAACAGAGCAAAAGATGCACTTTTATCTCTAACCCAACAACAGTTCACAATAGATTCCAGTCTTTAAAGCTGGTGCACCAAATAGCAATCATCTTGAATTAAACCACAATTGTCTGACAGTCAAAAGAATAGATATAGTTTCATTTTTATTTTTGTGGGTTTTCAACTAGTAAATATAATATAGAAGTATTTCAGCTTGTGATTTTAGGTATCCTCTGTCAAATAAAGAGGAGCAGAGACACAATCAGCTCAAATAGCATAAATCTAAGTTTTTTTTATTTAATTACCCCCAACAACTTTTGTAGCTAAAGTTTGAAAATGGGTCCCATCAAGGATATCATGTTACAGTCAGTTATAAATCCTATTAGCATATATTGACATTATAAATGTTATGATGATCCTATTGTTTTACAGCTTTATAAGATGAGATCTCCTTTATTAATTCCAAAATATGGGGAATTATTTGTTACAACAAGGCTAAACACAGCAAACATGTACAGTGACACAGCTGTAGAATTTCTTTTGTCTGATCACATCTAAATAACAATTCATTTTAAATTAATGAGCTGCATGGGAATGAGGAATACATTTCAATACAGTAGATGTCTTTCTAAAAGTGCTGTAAGTTCAAAGATGTAATTCCTCCACTGTTACCTTCAGGGCCATGTGCCACCACATTGCAAAGCATTGGTAGCTGGTCTCCACCACAGTGTAGAGAAGCTGCCTAAACTCTACTCACAGACAGGCTTACATCCTCACTGTGTACAAGCCTGGTTGCTGTGTCTTCTCTGAAAAAGAAAACCTTGAGTCAAATGTGTTTGACTCCCTGATATAACTCACAAATGTGTACCTTGAAGCAGATAACTCATAGGATGAGTTATGGTGTCAGTAATTTAGAAAACCTTCATTTAGCCTGGAAAAATACTTTTTTGTGGTATATTTACCCTCCTTAAAGCTAGGACTTCTTACTATTTGTTTATTTTCAGCTCTGTAGCCAGGTTGAGAAAGAATCAGGGCTTTATTGAACCCAGCCACAAATAAAAATTTCACCATTAGAGAGAAAATCATTCAAAATCATCCCATTTGCATGCCATTATGCGCAGCAACTATAAATATTATTATTACTGTATAGACCAATGTTCAACCTTTCTTTTATCTCAAAATTTCTTAAAAGGGTAGCTGTAAAATAGCTAATTAATTATCTGCAGAGGAATGGTTTATTTGAAGCATTTCAGTCAGAATTCATCACCGTAAAGAAAGTGCACAAGTGAAGGCTAAAAAAAGATCTTTTTATGGCCTTGGACAGTCTCATCTCTATGTATTTACTGTTAAACTTCCCATGATATTTTAGTACAGAAATTAGAACAAGCCACTTTATTGTTTCCCAAGGGGGCAATTAAAAAGAAACATTGAGCATCACATGAGACACAGAATAACAAACAAACAGCACTGTGGTGCAGTGGTTTGATTCATACCTATTTAACAGAGTCCAATTTCTTCATGTAAAAGGGGAGTCTTCTTCACACACTAACATTAATCATAAAGTTTCACAAGGCTCTCTGGTGGGACCAATTCTATTTACATTATCCATACTTTCTTTAATCAGAATCAGAATACTTTATTAATCCCGAAGGAAATTAGGGCTACAGCAGGCAGCACGCTAATGGCGCATGCGCACTTACAAGGTCTGGGATACATTTTCATTGCTATGCAGATGATGCCCAGCTTTATTTATCCATGAAGCTAGATGACATACACCAACTAATTACCAATTATGAAAAGACATAAAGACATGGAAGACTACTAAATTTCTATTTCTATATTCAGATAAAACTGAGGTGACTGGCCCAAAAAATCTTAGAAATGTGGTGTAACAAGATACTTACTCAGGGTAGCATTATCTTGGCAACCAGGAACACTGTGAGTCCTTTTTGACCACGATATCTCACTCAGTGTGCATATTACACAAATATGTAGAACTGCTTTTTTGAATATCTCTAAAATTAGAAACATCCCGTTTCAAAGTAATGTTTGTGATCTCAAACTAGTTCGTGTTTTTATTACTTCTAGGTCGACTATTGTAATTAATTATCAGGTTGTTCTAAAAACTCCCTGAAATCCCTTCAGTTGATTCAGAATGCTACAGCAAGAATACTGACAGGGACCAGAGAGAGAGACCATATTTTTATCATATTAACGTCTCTTTAAGACAGAAACCCTCTACTTGCAATCCTACTTTGAACCCTCCCTTTGTTACACTGCAATAGGCCTAGCTGGGGTTTCCCATGGTGCACTGAGCATTTCTTCCTCATTCACCTCTTTTCACACTTTCTGTGTATTCATATGCCACTTTTTTTAGTCATTAGCTATTATTACACTCTGGCTCTCTTACACAGTCTGTCTTTTTTTTTTTTTTACTGTCTCCCCCCTCTAACTCATTTGATTGTAGGAGTCTTTTCTCTACTGTAGGGCCTTTATTTGTAAGACCCTTGAGGCAACTCTTGTAATGATTTGACAATATATAAATACAACTGAACTGAAATGAATTGTGTATTGTAATTCATTATTATCAGGATGTTAAAAAAAACCTCTCTGAAAAGCCTTCAGTTCATTGAGAATGATACAGCAACTATACTGACGGGCACTAGAAAGAGGTTCCTTTTTAAGAACACAGTTATGTGTCATTTTTAAGAGGTTTCTTCCTCCTAAAAAGGACAAAAGACATATCCAAAGAAACAGATTCGCAAATTCAATTGTCCAGCCAGTTTTCTTTAGTGCTGCTGTAGCATGAGTTGTGCAGAGGGTGGTATTCATGTGGCTTTATGTACAATAAATAAAAGGTTGCTCAATGACATTTTTTCCACCACAGCTTCAGATGCCCTTCTTCACATGCCCCACCCCCCACCCCCTCAACTGACCACAGCCAAGTACACTGCACTTACCACAACATTTTGACAGTCAATACTATACTTCAGAAGTCTTTTTTGTAAATAACTATTTTTAGTTCCATTTATAAATAGTCAAAGATTTAAAAATAAATAAATAAATAAATAAATAGTCAAAGATTTAGCACGACCCTCTTTGGTGAGGGGTGAGGGAAGACTTTTGCTCCATCACGCATAGTTAGAAAAGAAATGTTTAAAATTAAATTCAGTTTGTCAGGTGGTGTTAGGTGTTTCCAAGTGTCTGCCAGATGGCCAAACAAAATACCTTTTGCTAACATGTTCACCATACTAACTGCACAGAATCATGATGACATGATGATGATTTTGTACAGTCATAATGACTTATTGTGGCTGTTCATTTTTTAGTCTGTTTTCTCAGAATGCTGTCTTCAGCAGGCTGAAGAATTTTCATTCATTAGTGCTGAAGCAAAGGATCCAAATAAAGTATTGTTCATATCACAATTCTACCACTTTGTAACAACAAACAGCGATAAAAGAGGGGTCTGTGCGTTTGACTCGATGGGGTTAGAAAAATAAAACTATAAAAAGAAGATAATGAATGACTGCATGAATCAAATAATGTGACTTTTTAAAGGATTTGTTTAAAATTAAAACGCAGGTCTCATTTACCGGCATTACAGAAATATATAAAATATTCTCGTTTAAAATAATAATAATAGTAGTAATAACAACCTCAAAATGTAAACTCATTTCTAAGTAGTATTCTCATTTTTCACTTACAAAACATTGTGATTTACATCCTGACCCTTAAAGCCACGATGCTGAGGTAGTAGCATTAAAGGTCAGCTGCTTCTTGTGAGTGGCCGTGTTATTTTAGGTCGTATGTTTTAGTTTTAAGCTAAAATCAGCAGTGGTCTTTGTGGATGCAGAGCCAATTCATGACACAGCGCACACATTACAGCCAGGAGGACAATAGGCCTCTTTATGAGGAAGCACTTGCACACGTACGCACATATACATATACACACTGCTATGTTTAAACAGGTGGGCAGAAAATTGAGTGGTTAGCTAGGTGGGTGTGTGCGTGTATGTGCGTGCACGTGTGTGTGTTTCCCTGGGTGTTAGCTGTGTGTGAGGAGTTTGGTTATTAAAAGGAAAGGAATGGATATTGCATATGTGTGTTTAGGCTTGGCTGGCCTCCTAGGAATACATACCATGGTGACACTAGCAGTGCCGAGACCAGCAGAATTCCTTCTTATAAAAATAAGCATCATGGAAAAAGAGAAGAGAGAAAAGGAGGAAGAAAAAAGACAGGAAAGAAACAAAAGAAATGAATAGTGTGCATAATGGACATCTATGCAAGAAAACCACAAAAGGATGAGTGTTATGAGTGTCTGACCCAAGTGTTCTCATTTTGACCTAAGCTTGGACTGTCAGTCATAAGATTGCCACAATTTGATTCATATATAGCTAAAGGGGATTTATTATGCTTTTCCTGATTTTCTGTTATGTACACGTTGCTGCAGTGGTTAATGTTTATATTAAACATAGCAAAGGAGTCATATTCTTATAACCCAAAAGCACAGGCTTCAGACTGCTTTAGACTGTTTTCTCATTTTGGCTCTGTATGATGTCACTGAGAGTTGATAGCCTTCATATGGTCATCTCAGACACAACAGCACCACCCAGAAGTTGCATAAACCTTGTGTTAATAAGAGGCAGTTAACAAGAAAATTATCAGGTAAAAGTGCACCAAGACCCGGCATAAAATAAAAGGAGGATTAGTTTGAACTGTGACTTATGCAAAGTAAAGTCCAATAATAAAAATTATACACAACTGTGTTCTTCTTCATTACAGTTCATCAGCCCAATAATAATTATGTCTTGTGTTGAAAAACAAAAATTAGCACCTCTTTGTCTCACAATTACTGCTTTCAGGTGTACAGATTAGAGTTCTCCTCACAGCCTCCTCCCATCCTACGGTTAAAAAAATTACAGACTTGATGCAGCAAAAAAATGCCGGTACGGGAGTGGACCAAGTCTTGTTTTTAACTGCTACTGTTCAAATTGGGAAGTAGGCACAAGTTACATGCAGACATACAGATGGAGTTAAACTTTAGGGAAGTGACTAATTTCATGAGGTATGTTTAATTTGGTGACGGCTGTCAAAAAGAGGAAGCAGGAGACTAGATGACGCTTTGCGTCAAGTGCTTAGCTAGCAGTGCAAATACATGCTAACTGGCTCTGGTCAGTAACAGAAAACAATGTTCTTTCTCAATAGTTCTTCCAGAAGATGCAGTGACATCCTAATGTCTCTACCACAGCACACCCAGCACACACATATACTAGTCACCTTGAGCTGATGTATCCATGATTACTATTTTTATGTAATGCTGAGATGCAACTTTTAGGTGCAAATAGAAAAGAAACAGCAGCCTTTTGAAAAGGCTTCCATTGTGTTTCAGTGTTTTAGTGACCCATTCATAGACTGTGAATAAAAGCTGGTTAACATACCTAATATGATATCACTCATTTGTTTGTGGAGTCTAATTTTTAAGCTTCAGACTTTATGTGGTTTTGATGAGAAACCAAGAGCACTGCGTACTCATATGGTGGGGACCTGTCAATCACAAGTTAGCCACGCTCACACTGTGTCTTAATTATCTATTTTACTGTTAATGGGACCATAGTTTATAAAGTGAATATCGTGCAGAATTCAATATCACGTAACACTAACAACTGAGATCACAAACAGGATAATGTTTACCAAAGCTGAGTCCACACAGGAAGTCATTTCCCATCGCTCATCACTTTGAAGTTGACTTTTGGTCTCTTGTGGACATTCCAGGCTTCAGTTGCCTAGGTAACCCTGTAATGTATTTACCGCTAGCTCATATGTCAGTCAGTATTCTGCGCTGCTCACTGGCAGTCATTTCAGTGACTTCATATTGGGTCCTGTCTGCAGTTATTTCAACTGTATTTATTTGAACTTGCATGTGATTCTCTTGTTTTGGTCACCACATTGCTGCAAAATGCTTCCTGTGTGGACACGGCTTTGAAGACAGAAAGTAAGTGAGAAGCAGGGTCATTTTCTCATAGGCTTTGTGGCCCCTTGTTGGCTATTAGAGAAAATGCAGGTCTATGGCACTGTACTTAACTTTTAAGACCGAGAATCTGTGCCCATCTTTCATGTAAAGTCTGAGGGTTCTACCAAAGACCTTTGAAGCCCACCTTGTATTGCGGGTGGGGTCAGGTTTTGTTGGTTCCAAAACTTAAATGCAAAGAGGAGACAAAACCAATGCTAATTGCAAGTGTGGATGATTATTTTGCTTATACGTGAGAATGTAATGTAAACTTGCAACACATAATCAATATTAAATACTTTAGGAAACCAGCAAGAAAACCATCACACAGAAACAGCTCAAGGCTACCCATACAACAACAATTGAATTGCAGTTGTAAATTATATCAAGTGCTCCATTACTCCATCTTTGAGAGAATACAAGCTATATAAAAATTCTCGATCAAAGACAGATATATAATCTCTAATCTCTAGTGCCTTGATTATACTCTGTTGCAGACACAAATACAGATAGCTGAAGACCCAACCAACGAGTGCTTGTACCTGTTATACATTTCTGAAGTCTGCTTGAAGTTCACCACCTGGGACACACGCGTAGTTGGTGGACTGCAATGTGAATTCTCCACAAATGGTCTAGACCTTCTCTCACAGTAGCTGATAATGAAATTTATCTCAATCAAATCCTAGCAGACCCGAGCAAACTCATAGATGTGGAAAATACAAACAAGGCTTAAGATGAGGCCATTACAATTATCTCTGAACTAATAAAGATTAATAATTTTTTGAATAACGAATATGAAAATGTGTGATCAGTGAATCATAATACAAGTATTTGCTTTATTAATCCAGGTAAGACTATGAAAACATTTTATTCTGTACAGCAACTACATGTGAATACATATAAGATGCTAAAAATGCTTTCAGCAATACACTGAAACATCCTGAAACAACAAGTAACATCATCTGTATGATTCAAAGACATATTAAAAGACTTGCTGTCTGGTACAAAACATGGAAACTACAGGGGGAAGTTATGACAGGAAACAGTGTGGTAGACACTCTTCTCATCACGAAAAAACACATACAAGGATTATACATGCAGACATGCAGTTACAGCTCAACTCTTATAGCAATAAGAAGTAGATGGACAGGACAAGGAAGTGGAAGTAAAAGAAAATAACACCTGAATGCATGCAGGTGCATTCAGAAAGGACTGTATTTCTACCAAATTTACGATATACCAACCTATAAATAAATGTTAAAAAAAAAAAAAGGTGAACGACATCATCTGGTATGTGGCTTGAGATCCATCAATATGCCTCTGATCAAATACGCTCATCAATATTATGAGCCGTTGCCTGGATACAGTTGGACGGGAACACGTGTGAGAATATACAGACGAGTATTCATCATCTTTTGGCACACTTTTAGGTGCACAGAAGAAGAAGGAGAAGGCTTACAATATATTCACATCAACCTCCCACAGCTGACGTGAATAAGAGACTGGAATGCAACGGGAGTAAAAAACACTGCTGAATTGCTCTGAGGGAGTAATAAATACACATTCTAACAGAAGACCTGCTGCCCCACTTCTGTCTACATTGGGTCAAACACTGGAAAGCACACACAACTATGTGTAAACACACAAAGTTAGCCTTATGACGATAATGCTATTTAGATGTAACATAAAGTTTTGAATTGTATAGTGCTGTGGCCCATTTTCAAACTCTATTTCCAGTAGTCAGTTCTGTTCAACTCTGATTAGCAAAAATTTGCACACCACACATACCAATCTTTTTACTTACCCTAAAAGGGCATTCTTGGTGCCTGTATCAGGCCATGTCTGAAACTGAAACAAATAGCAAGTAAAACCAAAAGAAAGCCACTGTTGTATGGTTTTAATGAAAGTTTATGTTGAATGGAGGGGGCATTTTAACCTGGAAAAAACTCCGGCCATGACCTCTGCTAAGCCGATGTAACAGGAATGAACACTGTTTCCCCACAGCACGTCAAACCCTGAACATTCCCGTTGTCTTCTGGTGGCCACAAGAACTCCAGTATTGATGACATGGGTTTATTTTTCACCCGTCTTTACCAGTCCTGACACAAAACCAGTAAACCAAAGAGCAAGGGAATTTTGCAAACAAGAACGCCTCACATTGCAGGCTAGCAACAGAGTGGTGTTTTTATCTGTCCTCCTCTTTAAACAGCTTCAATAAATACAAAACTTCTCACCACTTATGACGCTCGTTCTAGGCTTGGCTGTGCTTCATTGCCCAAACACCTGACATCAATCTGTACTTGTTTTACGTTAGTGGTCTTCTTCCTGTCTGGCAGCTGCGTGGTGTTTTGCATACAACAAAATCCCTTTCTAAGGTTTTAGCTAAAGTACATTGTTCAGAAAAGGCTACTTTACACAAGTATTTTTCCACTAAGGCCTACATTAGGATTTGAGCAGCAAACTTTTCAAGTTACATTTGTTAGTCTTTTATCATTAATGTTAAGGCACTATATTTTTTTTTATGCAGGTGAATTTTAAAAATAGACAAAACTCTGTGAAATTACCTATGGTAAAACTTTCATGAGAAGATCTCTCTTTGCTGCTTTCTATTTATGTTTTTCTCACCTTTGTCTGTCCTTTCCGCCTCCCACGCCTTCCTCTCTGTGTGTCGAGCACACAATGTTCATGTTAGTTTGACTTTTTTTTGTCTCATCAAAATGGCTTTCTTACACTAAGATCTGATGAAAGTCAGTAGATTTGGAGCTTTAGATGCTGCGCTCAGGGGGCTCAGGATGCATCTTTGATGACATTGCTTGTACAGTACTGTGCAAAAGTCTTCATCCACCCTTAATTTATTCTTTTCTTTGGCATGGGTGCATGGATTTATTGAAACACATTCAAACATAAAGGGTGGGCCATTTATATGGATACACCATATTAAAATGGGAATGGTTGGTGATATTAAAGTCCTGTTTGTGCCACATTAGTATATGTGAGGGGGCAAACTCCTCAAGATGGGTGGTGACCATGGTGGGCATTTAGAAATCGGCCATCTTGGATACAACTTTGTTTTTTCAATAAGAAGAGGGCCATGTGACACATCAAACGTATTGGTAATGTCACAAGAAAAACAATGGTGTGCTTGGTTTCAGCGTAATTTGATTCTTTCATGAGTTATTTACAAGTTTCTCTTTGTTCACAGCCATTGACATGTCGAAGAGGTTAACACGTGAGGAGTGGATCGAAATCATGTTGATATCTGGTAAATGCAGTAACTGGGTCATTGCAGCAGATTTCAATGCAAGACACCCTATGAGACAACCCATCTCCCATGGTACAGTTAGCAAACTGCTTGCTAAGTTTCGTGAAACTGGTTCAGTGTTGGATTTGCCAAAATGTGGACGCAAGAAAACTGTCACTGATTAAGAAACATCAGTGGCTGTCCTAGCTTCATTCAGCAAGCGCCCACAGCGTGTCAGGGTTCCTGGGTCGGTGACCCAGTATTTTCAGTTCACGTTCACTGTTTATCTTCTGCCTGTTCCACTTCCTGTTTTATTGTGTTAGCCTTGGTCCATGTGCATTATGTTCCGTCCTCTTCCCGTTTATCATTAGTTCATTATGTTCAGCTGTGTACTCACCAGGTTCTAATCTCTCATCACTCAGCCTGTGTATTTATGTCCCTCAGTTCAACCAGTCCAATGTCGTGTCATTGATGTTATTGTGATGTTGTCTCTCCGTCTGTATGTTCCGTTAGTCAGTCAGTGCTTCAGTCAGTCGTCCAGCCAGCCATTTTCTCCCTTTGTTCTGTTCATCCACTCCTTATAATAAATCGTCACCTACCTGCGAGTGCTGCGTTTGGGTTCCTTCTTCCTCGCCTCCACCCAACCGCTGACACAGCGTAGCACTCGCCGCATGTCGCTGGAGAGTGGCATTAGTCGAACATCCCTTCGGCGGATATTAGCTACTCACAAATGGCACCCTTACAAACTCCAGCTACTGCAGCATCTCAACGAGGAGGCCCACAAGGTCTCCCGATCTGACCCCCTTAGACTTTTATCTTTGGGGTCATCTGAAGGCAATTGTCTATGGTGTGAAGATACGAGATGTGCAGCACCTGAAACTACGGATACTGGATGCCTGTGCTGGCATTTCTCCTACGGTGTTGCTATCAGTGTGTGAAGAGTGGGAGAAGAGGGTTGCATTGACTATCCAACATAATGGGCAGCACATTGAACACATTTTATAAGTGGTCAGAAACTTGTAAATAACTCATGAAAGAATCAAATTACGTTGAAACCAAGCACACCATTGTTTTTCTTGTGACATTAGCAATAAGTTTGATGTGTCACATGGCCCTCTTCCTATTGAAAAAACAAAAGTTGATGGCCGATTTCTAAATGGCCACCATGGTCACCACCCATCTTGAGGAGTTTGCCCCCTCACATATACGAATGTGGCACAAACAGGACTTTAATATCCCCAACCATTCCCATGTTATTACGGTGTATCCATATAAATGGCCCACCCTGTAGATAGAGATACGGCAGGAATACAGTTTGTACAAATTCAATATTTTCACAGCCTGAACTCTCTTAGGCAGCTTTCTTGTAATTTCTTTAAGTCTTCAGGAATAGTTCTCCACGCTTCTTGAAGGACACTTAAAGCTCGTCTTTGGATGTTGAGGGCCTTATCTTCTGTTCTCTGTCACACACACTGCTTCAATAATGTTGAGGTCCAGACTCTAGGGAGGCCAATCGATGACCAATGCTGTTCAATACTGTGTGTTTTTCTATCCAGGTATGCTTTTCCTGCATTGGCAGTGTGCTTGGGATCTTTGTCAAGCTGAAAAATTAAGCTGTTGCCATTCAGACTCTTTGACTCAGTACTGCATTCTGAATCAAACTCTGACAGTACGTTTCTGCATTTATAATTCCATCAATTTTGATCGTCAACACCAGTCGCTGCAATGCAGTCCCAAACAATGACAAAGCCTTGACTGTTTTTTATAGATGACTGTAGACACTTCCCAATGTACCCTTTTCTAAATTACTCTGTGCGTATTAACAACAATTTGAACCAAAAATTTCTGATTCTGAATCATTAATCTGTAAGACCTGTTGCCAAAGACTTTCAATCCAGTTCTTGTGTCATTTAACATACCCCAGTCTCTTCTTCATGCTTGGCTATTGCTCAAGACCATTGTGGGGAAAAAAAACTAAACAAGAAACCCTGGCTCCTTGGAGGCAAAATATTATAAGAAATGAGAAGCTGCTCAAGACTGCTTCCTGAATGGACCATATTTTAACTCACTGCTGTTCCTTCTGGTTACACATTAGACCGACAAATACACAGAGTGATAAACCACCCCTCTGTTATCGAAACAAAGATTTAGCTGTTTGTTTTGCTTTGGGTTCATAGGGGCTGTGTAACATGCACACACACATGCACACACACCCATACACATATTGATGTCTGGAGGGTTTCCAGGTACAAGTTCCCCTTTCTGTCAGTCTCTGTGTGAACTCAGCAGCCTTAGTTTCCTGCTATGGCCTTTTCATTGTGTTTATCAGAAAACTGCGTGTTTGAGTCATTGAAATAGTATATGCAGACTTTTAAACAAGTATTATATAAGGAATAACATCTGCCAGCTTATGGATTGTACATGAGTCATGTTCTATACTCTATATCGAAACTGATTTAGCCAAAGTAATCTAATGCACTCAGTTTGCAGTCCACCAACACCAACTTGGAAATAGTGCAACATCTCCCCCTTCTGGTGAAATAGCAGAAGAAGCTGCATAAACAAATTCTAACCCTGTTGCGAAATATAAGATTCCACAACTTTTTCATTCATGTTACTGGAACAATCTGTCACAAGGGCATAGCTTAACCTACGAACTTTCATCATTTGTTTCTTTTCTGGCAAATAAATCATATAAAACAAAGCTACACTATTGTATGGAGTCTTTACGGATCACATTAGAGTACAGGTGTAATCTTGAGATTATAATAATTAAAAAGATTTTTTGAGACCTTTTGTATTATCATCCCATATAATCAGTCTGATTTAATGTGCGAGTATTGAGGGTAATATCAGTTATCAGTCTGGTATAACTGGTATGCAGTTATTCTTTACTTCTGCAGCCGTCAGCAAACACCAGCAAGCTTATGGTAGGTAAATATCAAATTGCCCTCCTGTCTCTGCAACTTTCCAAACAATGGGATCATCACACAAGTTTACAGATTCTACATGTAACAGGGCGCACAGCTAATGCTACTAAGGTGATAGTAAAATCAATTCATGTTAAGTTACTTTGGAATGAGTGAGACTAAGTGTGCAACAGATCACCACAGATACCTCTGTCTTGCTATTTCATACAACTTGAATATTATTAATTAACACAGCATTTTAGATCTCATTCTAAAGACAACCAACACAGATCAAAAGGCAAAAACAGGAATAATAATAAATAACAATAAAACTGTAAGAACAAATGAAAACTATAATGAGACAGGAGGTATAGTGCAGCTACAGTACTGCGGTTAAAAACATTAACATGAGTCAGATCTGACATGTAATATTGTATTGTGGTAATAAAAGTTCCTTTGCCTGGAACTAGTAAATCCCAATGCACTGAAAAGTGCACCAGTTAAAGGGCAAAGATTGTGACATCACTGTTTGCAGACCTCTGTCACATGATATGCCTCAGTTTGTATGCTAGTGGTACTGCTTGTGTACATACAAATACAAACACAGCTGACTAATTTTCCTTCCTACTTTCCCTGAAAACAAAGAAGTTCAAAGAACTTGCATCTGAACTCTCCACCCTCACTCATTGTTTGTGCAGACATGTGTGCTGTTATCTTGTTACTAAACTTTCTCCATCCTTCTTCTCTTGCTTCCTAACTCTTGCTTCCTAATTGTATGCACATGAGTGAATTCCAGCGGATGGGAGAGGTAGAGAGGGAGGGTGTGATGTCAGAGGTCAAAGTTTAGATTCTGACCTTTGACCTCTTAGTAGAACCCAACTGTGTGGTAATTCTGTGTGTGTGTGTGTGTGTGTGTGTGTGTGTGTGTGTGTGCGCAAACCAAAAGGCTCTCTGTAATCACAATCACAAATGCACACACACAAACACGCGCACACAAGCAAGTGATGCAGGGGGTTACATTGTGAAAATGGGAGGGTGGCGAGGTGGGGTGGGGGTGAAAAAGGGGGAGAAAAATGGGAGCAGATGTTCATCAGGTCTACAAACCCCTCCTCCCTTCCCTTTATTTTTTTCCACTAGTAGTTGTAGCCTCTTATCTGAAGGAGGCTGTGTGGGGCTGTGGAGGAATGACTTCACTTAATCATGAGTTTTTCAATAGGCTGAGTGTGCGAGTGTGTAGAGGTTGTAGGAGCACACACAAGCACAAAAGTGCATGCGCACAGACGTCAGTGTAATGCAGTTGTTTTAATCAGGAAATCCACTCACATCCAATGGTGATGTTGTAATTATGGATTAGTCAGCTCTACTATCTACCTCCTACTCAACCTTCCATTCAGTTCTTATAACCCGCAGACAGCTCTTAGACGTCCTTCCCACTCACTGAAAACCAATATTGTTTGATCATCAAGGGGTTTGTTAAATATATCAGAAAACATGAATTGTTTTTACATCATTTCCCTGGAAACATCTTATTAGACTTGGCGTGCAGTATAGCCTAAAGTCAAATATCTCAGGCAATACAACCTCTGGAAACCTGTTCTAATATCTAGTAGATGTTGAATAATCACAAGCTTTCATGATGACTAATTACTCCAGTGCTGAAAGATTACGTGACCAAGCAACAGAATGCATCCTGTGGCACATTTTTATGCACCTGGTGGAATAATCCCAAATCTCTGGATGAACCTCGCTGCAGATCCAGCCTCGACAAAACAATCTCCACTTTCCATCCTTTATTGCCTTCTCTCTCTCTCTCATTTCCCCTGTTTCTTCTAAATAACCCCAATCCTGCCCCTTCATCGTCTCCTCTCCCCCCTCTTGCATCCATCTCTTTCCCCCTACCCAGCCCTTCTATCCCACACATTCACCTTGCTCTGTTATTTCCACACTGTGTGTGTGTGCATGGCTGTAGTCACAGAGGGCAGGCCATTAGTTTGTTAGTTGGTTCTGCAGCTCATTGAGCTCATTGTGCTCCAAAGGCCCTCCAGCCCAGCTGGACTCAACAAGAAGCAAGAACTCCCTTTCAAATCTCTCACCTCCTTTCTCCTCCCCTCCCCCTCTCCTTTAACCCCCACTGCCAGTAATCCCCAACTCAGCCCAAAGATTTAGTTTCTTCACAGAAGTAAACTGAACTTGCTAACCAAATAGCCAGCTTATAGCATTTGTTTGCCAAATTAACAAATTACCTCAAGGAACTTGTGTTGCTGACATCGTGCTAATGGTTTGTTGTTTACAGTGTCAGAGGAGGTAAAAACACACACACAGTGCCCACCTCTTAAGATGTAGAACTAATTAGAGCAACTTCTAATGTCACTTTCTGTTGAAGACACACAGCTGCATTAGCACTGGTTTTGTTTTATCCCGGGACAATACACATTATAATCATTGTGCATCTAAAAGTTCATTTTCATGCCCTTACTGTGCATCTTATAAATTTAAAGCATCACAGCAAGTTGCGGTAAATTTATAGTGTAGCAGTTTACACATTCGCCTAGGAAGCAAAAGATCCCTGGACCGCTTGGAGGTTGAATCAGCAAGGCCATCCAGTGTAAACAATTGCCAAATCAAATGTGTGAGTGGTGCTTCCTTAAGAAGGAGTCACCACTCATATATTTGATTTGCCAAATTTAGTAGCCCAAATTAAAAAATATTGTTAATGTGTTAAAGGATTTTAGTTCATGCGATGACAAAGTGCACCGAGACAATAGCGGCAGGAGACAATATTTGGCAATGGTAGCAGTCTGGTGGTTATGACAGTGTTGCCAAATCGACCTATAGGATCTGCTTGGCCATGAAAGCCCATGGCATGAAGTTCCCCGGCTCAGTTTTTATGCTGACGTTAACTCCAGAGGAAGTTTGGCACTCTGTAGTTACTGAATAAGCAAAGCATTGGTGGCTTTTACACCATGTTCTGTAACTTTACATGGTCTGCACTCTGCTGTGGTTCAAACACACTTTGGAATAACCAGTTAAAGATGATGGACGAATATCTATGGGTGAAGAAATTTCATTAACTGACTACTTGCAGTGCTGGCACCCTGTTACAGTATTACACTCAGATTTATTGAACTCTGTATAATAACCAATTCTTTCCCTATGGCAATGGCACTGAAAACACCTGAATGCAAAGATGAAGAGGTATGGACCAATACTCTTGTCCATGTATGTTTGGACATTACTTCTAAAATATCTGCTAATAAAGCATCACAACAAAAGCAGGGACATAACTCAGAATTACACCGAATCACAAAACTAGAAATCGCTATGAATTTGCCAAAAATTGCAAAGCGATCTACAACTTTTGAAGGGTGAAAGACATACATATTACTTACAATGTGGTACGTGAGATTTAAGAATCTGTGTGGGCACACACACAGTTTATTATCATACTGTTTAATAGCAATTATGTGCAAAAGCAGCCAATTCATTTGCTTTCTACGGGAAAGGAAAAGTCACAAATAATGTGCAGTTTATTACTTATGTTGAGTAAACCCCCAACCTTCAGACTGTAGAGTGGGCCTGTACCATTACAGCTCACTGGGGGTGGAATAGATTGAAATCCTCTGTCAAACACACACAAACACGTTCGCACACAAAAAACACACACTTAATGGTGACCACTTGGCTGGAGCAAAACAAAGCTTTTCGGCAGGCTTTGTTCTCAGCTGAACTCATCTTTCAAAAGGGACTCAGAGCTACAACTTGGACTCAAGAACTTCTGAGGCAGACTGAGTCATTTTTGTCAACCTTTTAAGATGTTCCTCTGGTCCTGCAGGGATTTCATGTGGGCTGGATATCATTGGGTTGTTAATACCACTTGTTTAAACTTACAAATGAACTCAAGAATTTTCACTGATGCCACAAATGAACCTATTCTAAGGTAAACTTAAAAGTCCTAATCAGAATCAGTTGCAGAAGAAACTGAAAGCAGCTCACTAAGGTTGCAGCCAACAGTTTGCTTGCTTATGAATGCAGTCAAAATTGGTACGAGGTGTGACAGCCGAAGTCCTGGCAGATGTGTTTGTGCTTGCGTGTTCTTGATGTTTTGTCTTTGTGAGGACTGACTTGTCTTACTGTTGACAGAAGGGCTTGAATTTATGATTGTAGTGTCTAAGGTAAGGTTTAGACTCCCTGTCTTTGTAAAGGTAAAGGGACTAAACCTGTTGTTTTCTGTGTGTGTGTGTGTGTGTGTGTGTGTGTGTGTGTGTGTGTGTGTGTGTGTGTGTGCGAGAGAGTGGGACTAATCATCTCAAGGCTCTGCTCTGCAGTGGAATTTTTCACACATCTGTCTTCACCTTTGAAATCAACGCCTTCGTTCCTTCTTGTCTGTGTCATAGGGTTAGGCTGTCTCCACTTTTCTCCTTATCCACATTTAGTGCCTCAGTTTTCTGTTTCTTTGTTTTGTCTTTGAAATGGCCTTTTCTAGTTATGAGTCAGAAGCAAAAGAAACCATCTGCCTGCATTTTCATTTCCTACTATGCATCAACTGAAAACAAGTATTTCAAGAGAACGGTGTAACAGTTGTCTGATCAAATTAAACTCAAAAGGCCAGCCCTTGTGTACCAATGAACTAGAGATGTCATAAAACCACATATTCACTATAAGGAAAATACAGTGTTAGCAAATTAGTAAATTACTAAAATTTGAAAAAAAAAATGTACAAAAAAGACAGGGTGAATACAACAATCTGTTCTTTATTTTTAAACCAATATATTGGTTATATAAATTTCCTGGTATAAAGCGGAACAATCTCTTCTTTCAAATATTGTCTTCAGGTGTTCTACTTTCCACAATTAACAGATTTAATTATTAAACCAATTAAATATTAACATTTGTTTTTTGTAGGATAGCCTATCTATTTACAGCTTTCTAAGCTTGTGGTCATGCCCGGATCATCAAGCTACAGCTTTCCTACTATTTCTTAAATTCTTTTTTTATTTTCTTTTTGGTTGGACCCCCAGTTGTAAATATCCTCAGAATGCCCATTCATTGTGGTGATAACCCCAGACTGTCTGCTGAAATGAACAAGAGGGATAGTGAAAGACAGAGGTACATGGAGAAGAGAAGAGAAGAGAAGAGAAGAGAAGAGAAGAGAAGAGAAGAGAAGAGAAGAGAAGAAAGAGCAGTTAAAAAAAAGAACTATTAAAAAAAGCTATGAAATACGCAAAACTAAGAAATCTAGCCTATATATTGTGTAATACCCAAATCAGTGAAGCTAGGCGATAGATAATGCATATTATACAATCTTATAATCAATTTTCAACTTATAGTCAATAAATGTATTTATTTATTTATTTATTGCATATAATCCCTCATTCTCATCCTTCTTTAGAACCGCAGGATGTGGAAAAACAACTTTTTGCAGAATCCACAGAGGCGTGGGAGTGGCCAACAGTGGTGCTAGGTTTTAAATCCACACGTGGTCCGGGTCTTGGGCTTGTTTAGCACCCATACATAACTAGAAACTTCTGACCATCTCATGCCAGCGAGTTGCCCACGTCTATCGCGGCAGGGGCAGACGGGATCGGACGAAGGTTTTGATAGCTCAGCAAAATGCCATCTTATCCCCTGAACCAGTTTGCTGAGCTGGAAGAAATGATGTGCAAGGTAAACCAAACCCCCATAAGAGCGCAAAAGAAAGTTTAGCGGAGAGCGAAAGTTGGCTAGGTCGGGGAGAGGAGGAGGGTGTTAGCCTGCTAGCTGCGCTGTTACGGAGTTTGCGGTCTCCATGTTATCTTTTCGAGTCTGCTTTAGTGGATAAAATGTGTCAGGCTTTCTCTTTTAAGACTCTTCGTCTGTCTTTTGACTGTTCTGTAACCTGAAAGTTTAACTCTGACCAGACGTTAAGTTGCCAGAAAGCAAGTTGTTGTAGTCCATCGCAACTTGGGCCCATGAAATTATCGATTTCATTATCGAGCCTAGTTTGTGATTTTCTCTCAACGCCGGTTAATTAACGTCATTAATTATTAAAGGTCGCTGTTTTCGTGCTAATAGCTTCTTCGATAGACAGTTCGCCAGTAAAGCATCTTATTTATACACATAACCCCAACAAGTTAAGTCACAAAAGTCATGGCTAACAGACTAAAGTCCCCAGTTAGAGCTGTGTTGAAGTGTAGAGGTCCTAAACTTGCTCGAAGTGGGGAAAAAAAGTTTTGTAATACTTTTGTTTGTTTGTTGTTAAAGTTAACATTGCGTATTTTATTCCGTGCACTGAATGGAAACATTGTATAGCTCGTCTTAGTTATCAGAGCAAAAAACGTGTCTTGAAGGTTTTTTTTTTTTTTGTTCCTTAGGTTTAGATGGACGAATCCAAAAATCAAACGGAAAGAGGGGTGACGCTACGTATTACAGATTTGAATCTAAAATATCTGAATTTGTCGTGCCAGTACAATGCAGCACAAAATAAGCATATGGATGGATCGATGTGTCAAAAATTTATTTTGACGACACAAGTTGAAAAAGTGTGCTTTTTATGTACTTGTATACAAATGCCCAGTACCTCCCCACCCCCGAAACTTGGTTCTTGATGCTTGAATCTATCAGGGCACCTGACTCAAAATATTTCCAATGAAAACATTTAACAGAAATGTGCAAATAGAGCAGAAGATGTAACCTTTAGTGTTTAGTGGTAATAACAAAAACATATATTAATGTCTAACATAAACTGGCATAAACTAGTTAGCAAATGTATAAGTTTTAAAATTGCTGAATACTAATAGTAGCTTGTACAGGCTAATGATGTGGACTTTTTGTTTTTTTTAAATACAGCATTTACTGAATCTCAATCTGAGGGAGCCGAACAGAACAGTGCCATCCCTAAGTCTGGCCATGAGAACACCAGGTTACATCGGCGAGCCATGTCGAAACACTTCATTTTCCCTCTCCTCCCTGTCTTGCCTGCCCGCTAATGCTTCGGACAGTGCACTTCTGACCTCCAACCAACGGGGACAGCAATCAGAGAGTGATCTACTTTCCCAGCTTGGTAATTCCACGCAGTGGGAGAAGCCAGGCTTCTTTTCCCAGCGCTCTCTCAGCATGGTAGAGACCAGTGGTGCAACAAGAGCAAGTCTAGGCTGGCCTGTGACAGGCACAAAATCCTCCCAAAGTGACATCAGCTCCGCCACACTGAACACCAGTTCCTCCTCGTCTGTGTCTGCCTCCTCTTCGTCGTCGCGCTATAAAACCGAACTGTGTCGGTCTTTCACCGAGAACGGCTTGTGCAAGTATGGGGGGAAGTGCCAGTTTGCCCATGGGCCAGAAGAGCTACGTGATCTAAACAGACATCCAAAATATAAAACTGAGCTGTGCCGTACGTTTCATACCATCGGCTTCTGCCCCTATGGGATCCGCTGTCACTTTGTTCACAACAGCGAGGAAGAAAATAAACTTTCATTCTCTCGTTCTTCCTCCTCAAGCCTTCCTCAGCAGCTGCCCTCCACCTCCTCCTCCCGCTCCCATCGGCCACGTCTTATCCGGCAGAGTTTCAGCTTCTCTGGGTTTCCCTCAGCTCCCCACCAGGCCTTTCAGTCTGCCCTCACTCCTCATGTTTCTCTTGCCACCACCTCATTCACATGCCCACCAACGGCCTCTTCTCCTTCCTGCGCAGACATTACTGATCTTCTCTCCCATGCCTTTCTAGAAATGAACTCTGCCTTTGAGGCCTCCCCCGCTCAGCAGCACCATCCTCCCGTGGGTCCGGATCCCAGGTCTCCATTCATGCCCTCCCCTGACTCCGGCTATTCTCCGAGTGGGTTATCTCCAACGAGCTCCCCTTCCTTACAGCAGAGTCCCAGTGCTGCGGGGGTCCTTTCAGGGCCACTTGGTGTTAGATCCCTGTCCCACACTTCTCTCTCAGACCAGGACCAGGATGGGATCAGCTCTGCTGGTTCACTGAGCGGCTCCGAATCATCTGGTGGCATTAACGAAGCTAACGGCAAACGTCTGTTAGTTTTCAGTCAGCTCTCTCTTCCTGAGGATGCCACTGGGTTCTGCCTTTAAGCTGCAGATTGCTGGAACATGTGTACATGAGTATCCATACGCAGAATATCCACTGCGCACGTAGCCATACTTAAGAACACAGACCCTTAAACGCACACTCCCCGCTCACACACTGACTGACAACTAAGACATTTTTAGCATTCTGTGTGAAAAAACGACTGGGTGACCTAACACGCTGTCACACTGCACGCCACTGTCATTTGCACAAGGCACAGTGATGCTAAAACTCCAGTTTGTATGTGGCGGATTCACCAAAACGGTATATCTCAAAACAGATGTTTTAATGGTGTCCTTAAAAACCTTTTGAAGCTTTATCAAAATGATATGCTAGGATGGCAAAGTCCAACAAAGAATTTTGTAATCACAGTGTGAATTTAATTTCCTCCTGTCAGCATACTGCGACAGATCTAAAGAATGTGAGAAAGCCAAAGACATCTGTTTGTTGCTCGTTCGTTTCAGTAGGACAAACACGATGTGACGGTATGTTTAGGAGTTCTTCCATCTAATGTACACTGTATTGTTTATGTAATGTTTATAAGCTCGTGAAGTAGTGTTTTTGTTTTTCGCCCTTCCCTCTTGTGGTTGTACCATCTGGGGGCTGTGTTTAGATCGCTGGCCTCGAATCTGAATGTTACGTTTTTAAACAATGTATACCTGTAGTGTTATTTACCAGGTCTTGTTACGTTGTTGAACCAAGATTTGCTGCTGTGTTTGGAGAGATGCGAGCATGGGGTGAGAGTCTTCTTTTATATCAGGAGAGTAAGCTAGTGTGAGCGGAGGCGTTGCGTTTCTGCGGCTACTGCAGATGCTTTTTGGGTTCTCGTGCATTATTGACAAACCTCAAGCAGTCAAGTGTCAATTTGCCAAATTTAAACCACTCTGCAGCAGAGTGAAAAGTGACTCAGTCAGGAGAGCTTGGGCGCATATGGGTTCATATTGCACGGTTGGGAAAGCACAAGGTACCAGGCGCTGAATATCCATGCCGGGAGCTAGCCAATTAGTTCGATATGAAATGATGAGGTCAGAGCTTGAAGCCAGGTGACTATTTTCTGAGAAGTTGTCGTTTGTGGTGCTGAAGTGTTCGGGGTTTTCTTTGTTGTTTTTGTTTGTTTGTTTTTTATCTCAAACATAAACATTCCCAGTAAGTTTTTGTAAAGTGAGACTCTCACTCCGTCACTCCATCTCTCTGTTATTCAGTATTAATCTTTTTTTTTCTCTTTTCTGTTGATGCCTTTGTTGTTAAGACTGAAAAGTATCCTGGTCACATGCATGCGTAATATGCTCCCAGGTCTTTTTTTTTTTTGGCCTTACGAAGCTAGAGTCAGCCTACTGTAGGGTTAGAGGTATGTGTGCATAGTGTTTTAGAAAATGTTACTTGGCTGTTTATTGTTTTTTCTTGTGTTAATGATGTAGTTGGTCTATTTAAAAACAAAAAAACCTTTTTCATCAGCGTGTTTAAGGCCTGTTTAGTGGTAAAGATGATCTTTAGTAAATTAATTTCTTTAATTTATTTTTAACATATTTATAGAGGACTTTTGAGTTGTTAATGCTTGCATCAAGTTTAATATATTTTGCTTTTTTGTACTGGAAATAAAGGAGTTTGTTTTGTTTTTTTTAACTGTCTTTCTTTGACTTCTGTTTGCCACCTGCAGGTAAAAAGTGAAGATTTTAACATTTGATGTGCAAACTGCTTTTATTGAATAATGCAGATGTTTAAAAGGGAGGGGGGGGGGGTTTAATATATGCTATGCTGGCGTTAATGTAGCGTTGGCAAAAAGGCTCACAGGATGTAAGGTTTTAGGTGCAGGAAACCAGTGAACTGTCATTTCTGCTTTTCGTTTATCACATTTCCCCAGTGACCTGTGCCGTTGAGGTTAACCGTATCTATACAATAAAATAATTCCATTTGAGCTCTAAACCTCATTCATGAAGCTCATCTCAAGTTTATTTCCTCTAGATGGCTAACCTTTAAAGTATTCATGCAGTAGTTTACACTACACAAGTATTCCCTATACTTCCAGGATTAAGAAGTATTCTGTGATGCAGTCTCAAGGTGAAGAGTGTGAAAGCAATACTGATGAGAGCCTTTGAAATCCAGGAAAAGTCTTGGCTTTTTATTTTCCCTACAAAGCTTAGCCTTCGCTTCTTAAAGGGAAAAGTGATACTTGTGGATTTTAAAAACTCAGTGGCTGCTGGAGTCTGAAGCGAAGTCTCGGGGTTAAAAATGAGGAAAGCACTGTGGTCTCTCGCATCCTCGAAGTTCAGGTGCAGCAGTGTGTTTCTGGCAGCAAATTTGCAAATCAAAATGGATTTAAGCGAGTTTGGCAGTGCAGTCATGGCTGTCCCGGCCACTGCGGTCGAGGGTAATACGACAGTGGGGTGTGAATGTGGGAGTGTGGAGCAGTGTCACTAAAATTTCATGTAAAGATGAGATGTCTTTTGTTTGGGGTTTAATCTTACCAATCTTCAGTTTCCGCTTATTTCCTTTCTGCCTTCCCTGATTCCATCCCACATCCCTCACTTTGTGGTTACTTACATCTCCCTTCCTTTTCACCTCCTGCCCCCTCTATACCAGTATAATTGGAGTGCAATGCAACAGTTCCTGATATGAGACAAGCTGACAAAAACACTTTACAAAAAGGCAGGCTTGATTAAAAAAATTAAAATATGATTTCAGGGCTTAAGATGCCTACTCACCCCTGATACTCAAGGAATCTCTCTGTCATGCACACACACAAGGGCTATTATTTTGTCACTTAACATGAGATGGGCCGGCTGTCTGGTAGTGATTAGTGGCCGTGAAGGGTTTAGAGGCATGCATCTGCTGTGTGTGTGTGTAGGCATTGTGTTCTATAGATATTCTCCCGGTTGCCCTGTGGGACATAGGAAAGACAGGCAGATGGCTGTATTCAGGTCCACCGCAGGTCAACATATGGCTGTGAGAGTCTTACTCATACCATGCTTGAGTGGAGGAAGTTGAATGCGCTGGTGTGACGACAGAAAAGTGATAAAAGGGGAAGAAGAAAAGTGGAGATGAAGAAAATAAAGGGAGGGCAGTATGAGAGGATGAAAGCGGGTGTCATCATGTGAGATCATACAGATTAAAAGCAGCAACATATGTTTTTAGGTTTCTCAGATGAAGTAAAACGCGGCCTTTTGCGTTTGTGAGATGTAATGATAATAATAATAAAAACAGAAAAAAATACCTTCAAACTTCTTTGTGGACGCATGGAAGTGACACAGCTTACTTAGATTGCTTTGAACCATATTTGACTTTGAATCAATACATAGTACACATTTTAGGGAGTTAAACACAGATTTTAAATTGCAGCTGGTGATGTTTTAGTTTTCTTGTACTTATTTCAAATAAACTGAAACAGGTTCTCTCGCAGCTTCTCACACAACAAAAGACTTCAGTCGGTTTGTGTGGACAGTGTAGCTGAATTGTAGCAAGTCATCAGTTTAGGAATACGAATGCTGGTTTAACTTGCACACCCCCCCCAACACCTTTCTTTTCTCCAGCCATGAACACACCCCCTCCTTTTCTTCCGCTCGCATTCACCGTTCTTCTTTGTGACCGCATTTGGTGACATTGTGATGCGAGGTAGAGCAGGAGGAAGGGAGGCCAAGCCGTGTGGCGCGGCACAAAACGGCTGTTGCTCACCGTCCTGAGAGCCAGTCTCAGATTCCCTCACTCCTTATTGTTTCAGGCATTTATGTACAGACGCAAGGTACTTCTCTCACGCTCACTCTTTCCTCTCCTCATCATCACGCCCCCTCCATCTTTCTCTTTTCTGCCTCCCTCAGCCTCTAATAAACTTCTCCTTTCCACTTTTCACCCTTCAGCCTCCTGTTGAGGCTCTTCATTCTCTCTCCATCTAATTTTCCTAAAGCCCACTCTCTGTCTCCTTCAACTTTCTACAATTCGACCCCCTCCTAGTCTTTTTTTTTTCTCTAATCCATCCTTCTGCTCCCCCCTTCTTTCCAAATGGTATTTGGACTAAGTGTTTAATGAGTTGCAATAAATAGGCAAAAGAGTGGGCAGTAGGCAGATGCTACACATTTATGCAGACATCTAACTCAATGTCTGTTTTTTTTCTTTCACGTCCAGCCCTTCACTCAGGTTGCTATTACCTAAGATGCACAGCAAGGGTCGAAAGGCAGCATACTTATAAGCAGTGACCTTATTTAGCTTTTTATTTTTTGGAATTTTAAGCTCATTCAAGTACCCTTATCTTTAGGGCCTCCAAAATAAGAAGATAACCCAGTTACAAGTGCCAAAGACAAGAGAGTCAAGAACATACGCTCACTGGCCAACTCATTAGTTACACCTTATTAGTACTGGGTTAGACCCCCGTTAGCCTTAATTCTTAATAGCATAGATTCAGGAAGGTGGTGAAAACATTCCAGAGAGTTCACTGCATGTTGACATGATAGCATCACACTGCTGCTGCAGATGTGCACATTCATTACATAAATCTCTTGTCCTAACACATCCCAAAGGTGCTCTATTGGTTTGAAATCTGGGCAATGTGGAGGCCATTTGAGTACAATTTGAGTTTAAGATGATTTAAAGATCTTAACAACATTACTACGCTACAAACATACTGAACCAATAATACAAGGCAGGATGGATCCATGCTTTCATGCCAAATTCCAGCACTACCATCTAAATGTTACAGCAGAAACTGAGACTCATCAGACCAGATGTTTTTCCAGAATAATAACTGCTGTCACAGCAGTATGAACAGTTGTGGAAATTAGAATCAACACTACAACCTCTGAAAGCCCAAGCTTGAGCCAGACACACCGAAGGGAAACAAAGTTGTATGTAAAGACCTTTATTGAGTAAAATTTTCCCACCAAAGGCAGTGAAATACTGGAACACAACAGGAGGTATTTTCCTTAGATTGGAGACAGAAACAGAACCAGATGAAAACCACAACATGTGCAATAATGTCAGTGTTGTGCCATATCAAAAACTGTACCAACTTGTGTTTTGACCAACCTTGGAGGTATAGGCAAACAAGGCTTCAAGTTAAGGTTGATCTTTTTGTTATTAAAAGTATAGACTAATCTTAATGCTTAAGAAGTAGAGCAGAGTAAAACCACTTCCTATCTTTTTCTTTTACCTTTCACATGAAAAAGCCTTGATATAAGCTGTAATTGTCAACTTCAAGTCTTTTTTTTTTTTCTTAAATGGAAATGTTTTCTATCATAAATTAAAAAAGAAAAAAAAAGAACTAAATTTATGTATGGGTCAGGTATCATGGAATAATTACACCAATGTTATTTGAAGAACTGATGAAAGTAACTGTGATGACCTCAACACTTGGGGGGGTCTGCATAGCCAAATCTGAAGAAATTACTTGAAAAAGACAGAACGGACAACAAGATTCTGGACATACCTCAACAACATGGTGAATCTAAACTCAAAGTATCAGACATATTGTAATCCGATTGTTAAGTGATGACGTGACGAATCCTACTTCCGGGCCTAAAGTAGTCTGCGTTTAATATGGCTTTTGTGTTGTTAACATGTTTAATGTTTTGTATTTTCTTCTATATAATCTCAAAAAGCTCCTAAAACAGTCAGTGATCCCTGTTGACCTCCCTCAGCTTTTATTACCGCTAATCATTTATTTAAGCTCAGTTTTTAAAACCTTAGGATGTAACTACAGCCCAGCCCATGCAGCAGTATATGAATGACTAACCTCGTATTGTGGATGGATTATCTCAGTTGTTCTCCTGGCTGAAGTTTGGTCCTTTTACAGCATCCCGCCATGCGATTACATTTGTTCCTGACCACCGAGAACACTCACGTTAACTTTTATCGAGTGGAAAAAAAGTTAGCTTGTTTATATTATGCTAACATAGCTGAGTCGCTAGCGGTCACGTAGCAAATCATTATATAGCAGCTAGCCAAACTTCAGTAACCCTACAAACGTCACAGCTGTTTTAGCTTTCTGTTTTCATTTATGTTGGAAGTGATAGCAGAGCTGTACGTTTTCATTTGTTTCCAAAACCCCGCAGTCAGGACATGCTATATTGTATTTAGATAGAAGCTAGCGAGCTAACTTCCTGCTAACTTTAACTCTGTTAAATGTCATAAATTCCATTTTTATGGATGCCTAGATGTTAAACTCAATTGTTACACCTGGTAGAGCAGAACGCTGATCAATTTATTAAAGATGAAAGACTTTAGACAGTTTTTCAACTCTCAGTAATGCCATAGTGATCGTTTGATATATGGACCTGCAGCGGAGTTTAGACCCAGACACGGCTAGTGACGTCAGACTGAACAACCAGATAACAGCTGTATGTGTCCCCCTAGTGGCAGCAACAGTAACAGCCTTTCCCAGAGAAGTGATCATTTTATGGTCTTACATTTTATGTTTAACAAACCTTGTTTTGTTGTTTTCTTGTCACAGCATTTTAAATCCATTCAACAAAGTGGTTTAGTCGGGGGGGAAAAAAAAGAATAAATAATAAATATTATCCAACTGCCTGACAACTGTATGATTAACTTTCATTGTAAACCCCAACATGTTTTACAGCTTACTTACTAAATTCCAGGAAAAATGTCACATTTAAATATCAATGCTCTAACAAGAGAAAACACATCCATCATGATGAAAAATAACATAGAAATACATTCAAGTCTACTCCACTCTTAAATGTGAGACCACTACATAGAACAACAAATAAGCTCGTATCATTCCACTTGGAAAAATTGTACAAATTATTGTTCTAGAAACGTATTACATTCACATAACTTGAAGAAACTCAAATATTTCTACCAGTGTATTATTCTAGATTTGCATTTTGCCTTAGAAAAAGTCTAAGTGATTCCCACTACTACATGAAAGACTTCTCTCCTGAAGTCAAAACTAAAAACCAGAGCGAAGCACCAGGAATTGGATACAGCTTTTTCTGTAAAGAACAGTAAGCACTGAATAATGAATGCAATCAGCCAGATGTAATGATTTGCAAAGGTTCATTAGCCACCAATGGAATGGATGCTGAAAAAGATTGCATTAAATGCCATCCACAAAGATGTTTTCTCTTGACTTATGCGGATTGTCCTCCTGTAGTATTTTTGTTTTTTAAACTTTTTCCAATTTTCAGACTAAGCACTGCAACACATTACAAAGAATACATATCCTGTTAATAACTACACATTCACTTTAACTTCATAGTATTCAGTTGGAAGCCAGTGCTTAGCAGATAAAAAAATAACTTGAGTTGAGAATGTAAAATAAGCAAAAACCTTCAAAACCAGAATCAGTATCCAAAAGGATTTATATTTGAGCCCTGGCTACCTGTTTTTACCAATCAGTTGTACCTGGTGGTCAGCAGAACGTCAGCAGTCCTGCTGGACCCTTTTGTGGATGTTTGATTCGCTTTATGGCTTCACTCATCAGTGGGAAAACAGGAACCATTATTTTCTCTTTTGGCACCATGTGGGCAGAAGATTAGGGCAACTTCTGGATGACCACCTGAAACTTACCTGAGAAGATAAAAATGCATAAAATATTATCCATCTGTACTGTCCTTTAAGGTACAGGACTATGCAAAAGTCTTGAGCCACTCCTCATTTCTTTATATTTTCCTTCCAATTAGACAGACTTTCTTGTAATCTTTTGAAGTTGTCTTGCACAATATAGTTGCCCCAGGTTTTCTCAAGATCTTACAAAGGAATGTTTTTTGTTTGTTAAGCTACTTAAAAGTGACCTGTGACTCATTCAAGCATAAAAATAGCACCTAACTCAACAGATGAATCTGTGTTGTGTCTACACATAACAGCTTGGGAAAGACTTGAAATTGTATTATTCGACACTCTGTTACTAGCAGGCTGTCGTAAAAACTCAATTTAATCCAGTTTCTTTGGCTTAATCTACAAAAAAGTGTTCAAAATAACACAGTTTGACATAAAAAAATAAAAATAAAAAATAAACATTTTTAATTCACACATCACCAGCTGGTAGTATCTCCCCCTTGAGTTTTGAATGTCTTTCAAGAAGCCTGGAGAACTATTCCTGGAGACTACTTACATAAAGAAGTTACAAGCAAGCTTTCCTAAAAGAGTTGGTCATACCAAACTTTGACTTTGCTACTGCACAAACTGTGTTTTCGCTTTATTTCCATGTATGTTTGCACAGGTTTTGCTGCAGCTATTTCCCATTTTCCAAGCAAAATATGAAGAAATGAGGGGTAGCTCAAGACTAGAACTGCTAGTTATGTGTACATTATAAATCTAATTAAACCAGACCTAACAGAAGCTCACAAGTACAGTAACAATGGTTGACTGAAAGGTAATAAGCATGTTAGTCTGACTAACTTTTCCTTACAGTAAAATAATTATGTTTTCACAAAGCACTTACAGGATGGCATGACGGAGACCTCAGCTGTTACCACACTCTCCAAACCCAGATTAGATAGGGCTCCTCTCACCACACCACATGAAAAAGCAAGGTACTGAGACACACACGCACAAATTAGTCTCTATTGCATTATGACATTCAGGTTTTGTTGGCTGTATGCCAAAATACAAACCCTTAAGCACCTAGTGATACTTGTTCTATATGTAGTCTTTAGGAATGCAGGAACATGAGTGTGTCTGTGACTATTCTAACCTTAGGAGCCTGATCAAGGTACTGCTTTCCATTGGACAGCTGGGTCAGCAAATTAAACTTGTTATCCTGCAGAACATAGGTCCCCTGGTGTGGAAAATAAACAAGACATTATATTAAAAGATAACTCATTTTAACCAGCAATACATGTGATTGTATTTCCTGATTGCTGGGAAAGGTTCCTAAGATTTAAGAGTTCAATTTAACATCCATATGAATACAAGGACCCAACAGAAAACTGCACTGTAACAAAATGTTCAATGTTTAGGGTTTTAAAGTTGCAACAACAGCGGATAGACATGAAAGTAAAAGATACAGAATTTTTCAGAGAAAGAAATCCATCTAAGGCCTTTGTTAACTCTCAAGCGCTTTTGTTTATTTACAAGAAAAATCAACAGGACACGTTTAAGTCAACTTTGACACTAAACCTTTTAGAGACGTTTATGTTCTTCATCACAGTAATCATCCACTACAAACAGTGATGCATTGCAAAGTCTCTGTTTCACAAGAGATCAAATTTCCTGTTGTGAAGGCCAAAAACGTCTGTTACAGGATATATAACTGAAGCTTGAACAAACACTACACAAAACCTACTTACTAATTTGGTAGTAACATACTGCATGGTGTAACATTTTACCTGATGATTTGTTCTGAGGTTGTCCACCTGTCTCCTAAACACCTTAGTCCAGAAGTCTTTACAGATAAATTTCATTATATCCAATTCATCCTTAAAGCTGGGAGAGTCCCTGGTCAACCTAGAAAGAGCAAACAAGTGATGAGACACTCACTATAAAGGAAGACTCCACTTAACTCAGCATTTACATGTGTGACTTACCTCTCAATAAGTCCTTGTCCCACTCTGAAGCCCATACCTTCCAGGACAGAAACACAGACTGCTCTGTCCTAAAAAGATAAAATGCAAGCGATTAATTTGAACAGTATATCATGTAAAACTGTGAACATGACGTCACAATATTATAATATAAGGGGGAGCTGTGTTCTAAAACCGGAAAAAATTGTTTTACTACATGACATTATAGGCAACTCCTTAACACACCTTGTTGTCCATGGTTCCTTTGCTGGATTGCTGCTCCTTGTAAACATGTGACACGATCTCCATGTGGAGAAATTCAAACAGAGTCTCGTCCGCCATCCCTGGTGAACACACAATAGTGACAGTCCGATGGCTTAAATGTGCTCCAACAGACAAAACCAGCAATAAATATGAAAATACCGAGCAGCAGCTTAACGGAAGCTAAGATGGTTAGCGCCAAACAGCTAGTACGGTTCACTAACACTGCCCCCCACGCTAAAAATAACTATTTTTTATTACTCCCGTATATGGAAAGTTCTGGAGAAGGAGGTATCATATTAACGTATGTCATACATTTCTTTAATCTAAATTAAACCAGCTGAAATTGTAAATTGACAGTACCTGTAAAGTGACTGTAGCGCACGAAGTCTGCTTCCTGGTTGGCGCTCGATATAACGGCCAGCTCATTCCTTAAGTTGTACACACGCGGAGTTAGGAGTTTCTAACCTAAAACTGGTAACATGGAGAAAACATATGTATTTCATGTGCCACAACAACCAAAATTGTGTGATAAAATTGTTATTAATAAAACAAAACAGTTGTTTTCGTGTAATATGTAATAACAAACGTCCAGCTTCTCCGAAAGCTATTACCAGCCGGCGCTAACTTTCGACGTACGCCGGTGTAATGTACAAACAGACTCGTGAGCGCTATCATCCTATTCTGGGCTGAAACGTCATGTCTTGAATGTCCAATAGGCATGAAACGTCCGTTGCTACTTCCTTGTTGCTCATGTGATTTGTGTTTTGGTCTTTCAGGGAAGGTTTGTGACTTTTATTTTCATTTCAATGAAGTCTGCATTATATAAGACACATTTAATGGCATTGCTATTTCTAGCTGAATAAACCTGAAGTAAGATGTTGTTTATGTTTTCGCAGTCATGGCCGGCAGGTACCCGATAGTGGTCCAGGGCGAAGCGTCTGAAACAGACTCCGATGATGAAGTCTACATCACCTCTCTGACTCCCTCGGTCGGAGCCAAGGTTGTCCTGCATGCGTTATCCTGTATGCGTGGTTTTGAGAGTGATTTATGCACTTCAGCCAGTGACTTAAAATTTAGATTCAGCCATGAATCTACATTTTAATTTATTTTTTGTATCTTTTTTATGGATGCTTTCAGGTTCCAGGGGAGGCGTCTGAAACGGACAGCGAGGGTGACCCGGAGCAGGCTCCTGGGACCCATGACAGCGCTCAGATATTAAAGAGAGACCTCCCTCCTCTAATTGTAGTTAGAGACCACCCTGACATGCACTCCATAGTGGAAGACAGACCGAGCCCCTCACACAGGCCACACGGTAAAGATGAATAAAAACTCCAGTGCTTATTGTGTGAAAGTACGGCCAACCCAATCCAAGACTATGCATACTAGTCTTTTCTTACTAGTTAACAATTTCAAGGTTGTCTCATATGTATCGGCTTTGTTTTAACAACACTGAGATGTGTTTGACAGTTTTGAGAGGATTTGGAAGTGGGCCTTTACAGTGTCTCGTCACAAATTTAAAAGTGAACTTAAAGACCAATCTAGTTTTGCTCTGAGTAACTTCAGCACATAATTCTGTTTTCAGGTGAGACCCTGTTACAACAAAAGCTGCAGGAGTCTAACAGCCGACTGTATGCTGATGTGGGACAGACACTACAACAAGTCTATGGCAGTGCCAGCAGGGAGGTAGGTTGATATTTATCCATCCATTCGCTTCCGCTTATCCTTTTCAGGGTCGCGGGGATATGTATTTAGACAAGTAAAACAAGTAAAACTTCATTTTTCAAATATTCCAAATATCAAATAATGCTATATACAGTTTACAGAAGACATTAGAAGTGAAACTAGTCCAAATCTCATAAGGAAAAGTTATGAAGGATGATGGTCACAAGTTGAAAGGACTTCCTATGGAGTTCTGTGGTGCATAATGCTTAAAAGTGTATTTTACTGAACATGCTCCTGTGACTCTTCAAGCGCGATATGTAGAGGGTGCTAAAAGACTGTCCATTATTGACTTTAACTTGGCCTGCCCTCCTGGTTTTTTTCTAAAGCCTGTATCAGAGAGTCTCCACACTCAGAACATTACTGTCTTGGTGGATCCATTTACTGAGTCCGTCATTATCCGCTACCCTCAAACCAACTCTGCATCACACCACAGAATAGAGGATGTCACTGGCCACCACAGACTTATAAAATATCCTGAGCTTTGTCCAGTAGATGTTAAAGGGCCTCAATCGTCTGAGAAAATAGAAATGGCTTCTGTCCGATTAATTGACAATGTGAGCACCGTGGTGTTGGTCATCCTCTACTGTTTCGGCACAGACCCTATGAAGGGGAATAGGGTTGTTTGCAAAGGTAAGTTGCAGATGGTTTTGCTTACACGACGTCACAAGGTTCTTCAGTTCTGTACTCTTCCTCATTGCCGTCTATTACCCATACATCCTACTACTGTAGAGTTATCAGAAAATTTCTGAAGGTAGTAGATGTCTGTGAAGTAGGGCGAAGAGAAAGGGAGAGAGGACGGTCTCCCGTGGATAATACAGTGATACTTCAAATGATAAAAAGTAGAACAGATGTAAATATTTTGTCTGACTAGTAGTTAACTCGCTGATTACATAGATTCTGCAAATTCAGAATATTAAGTTATCTGGCTTTTTCTTTTTTTTATGTGAAAGGTGCGCAGTGCAACCTCACAGCTGAATGCATCGCAGAGCGCCATCATCAACGCGTCCCACAGCATCAGATTAATCCTGGACGACCTGAAGGCTGTTTCTGAAAAGATTGACATCATCACCAGCTATCAGATATTGCCTGATATAAACATTAATCATTTAAATAATTCTACTGCTCCTGCACCTTAAATTGTTTCTTTCAAAACAAACATATTGTGATGTTTGATCATTGTTATGGGTATATTTTCTCCGAATACCAGAGTGAGCTGGACAAAATAACACGCTGGCTTCTTTATCTAAAAAATGCAGTACGTGTACATACATGGATTTAACAATCACACACTACACCTGTTCTAATGCTAGCCGTCCTCGTTAATGGAGTTACGATAGTTCTGTCATTTCTTGATTTGCAGAGTTACACTTGGATTTATATTTTACATAGAACTGGAGAGGATCCACTTGTTCCCTCCAACACTGTTTTTATGTCACTATTTGATGATTTTTTTATGAGGCACATCCTGTTCTTTCCCTGCTGTTTGCCAGTCCTCTGTGATGGGTCAAAGAAGTAGGCTTGCAGCTATAAATAAAAAATTGGGTTATTTCTTCCTGTGTATATAAAAAATGAATGTTTGCTTCAAAAAATAAATGCAAATATACACCAGAATACTGCTCTGTTGGTGTGCAAAGACAAATTTATTTGCAAAATTCAGTTTACAAAACCACATCAAACAAGCAGGAAACATCCATACAGTATAAAAGCAATGTTCTTTGATCCTGTTGATTTTCTAATAATTGCAGTGTAATTCTCTACAATTCTTAATGAATCTGGAAATAAAGTGGTAACATTGCAGACGCAATTTGCAAAGAAAGATCATATGCGGAACATCTGTCACTTTGTGCAATTGAACTTCTGTAATTACAGCTGCGGCTTTATATAAGTGATTACCAGTAAATTATTCTCCTTAATATCAATAATGTAACACAAACATTATCAAAAGACAGGACTCTTGCAAGAGCTATAAATCCTTCTGTTTGGTGTGTTTGTAGTTGCATCAGACAGGGGTGTAGATGTACACTAACACCACAACCAGCAGGTTGAGCACTGTGCCCACAATGCCCACAAGGCCGAGCAGGTGATCAGGGTCAACCTTGCACATTACTGACTGATGATTTGCACATACAAGATCGTCCGACACCTGAAAGACAGAGATGTACAGTAAAGTGAGTCGCCGCTGTGCAGAATGGAAACAGAGTAGGGAAAGCACAGGTATGTGTGGGGTTTTTATGTTTAATATATTTACTGCTATTAGTCAGTTGACTGTATTGAAGAGGATTTATGAATGGGGTTATATATATATATATAATAAACAAATGATCTGTTTTGGAAGTATTTTTTTTATCTCTGCATTATTGTACCCACATTATCATTAATATAGTCCTTTTTTTAAATGCTTATAAAATTGTGATATATTTGTTATATTTGTTACAACTTTAGCCGCCCTCTTGGCCAGATCTCTCTTAAAAAACACTTTTAATCTTAAAGAGACTTTTTACCCAGATAAATAAAAGATATAAAAGTCACTTTGCCAAAAACCGATTGCAGCTTCTACTTTGTGTTTGGGATGTTCTCTCTGGCTCAATCATCATTAATAAGAGATATGTTGGACTTATTTTTGACAGATTGTAGGCCATCTATCTATAGAATAGAATCTACCAGTAAGGGTCTTATACTATGAGATAGCGCAGGAATTTACATATTTACAACAGTTGTAAAAAACGCAGAATGAAAAGTTACTTAAAAACAGTAAAAACAGCTAGCACTGTGTAAGAGAGAAGTGCAAATTGAATAATAAATAATTTGTACACTATAAATCTATGACAAACAGCTCCATGAAGGTATAATACAAAATTATGTTTGGGATCCGATGCTTGACAGCTGTTCACCAATCAGAATAAAGAGTTATTATACAGATTTATAGAGAACAGCAGGAATGATTTCCTGAAGCATTCATTATGGCAGCGAGGTTGAATCAGCCTGAAGGAGGAGTAGGAGCTCTTCTGCCTCAGAAGTCTGGACTTAGATTTAATTATACCCAAAATGTAACACTTTAAATTCCTGCACTAATTTTGGAAGATGTTAAATTTTTGATAGAGCTGAGTTGTATTTATTTTACCTTCTTCTCCCACAACGAAAAGTCAAGATTTCTATTGGATGTGACATATATCAGCCACCAGATGGCGTCATTGTCACATGCATTACACCAGCCACAAACCAGACCTCTGATCAAATAAAACATTTCTATTCGGTTCTATTCCGTTCCTTGTAATTAGCTCCACATCTGGACACATTTCATGTCCCGAAAAGTTTTACATTTGATAAAGTTGTATCTAAGTTTTTTTGTTTGTTTTATTAGACATGCAGTAAGAAGTATTATATTCTTTTTTTGTATCTATGATTTGTTCACATGTAGGTTTGTATCTGTACACATTTTATGTCCCACTTGTATTGAATATAATAAATATGTCTCATGTAAGTTATTTGACCCATATGAGCTATTCAATTACATTCTGTCATTTGCACTCAGGTGCCTATTAGCACACACTTTAGTTTCTTTCTCTGTCTTTTAAAAGTGATATCTTAAAAAAAAAAACAGTCTTGAGGAGTTAAAATTTTTATTTATTTAATATATTTTGTTCTTAAAGTTTATAAACATAAGTCACCTTTCCTTTGGGGAAAATAAAATACTCATAATTTTGTGCACTTTACCTCTCTGGTGTTTCTTTCTGGTGTTCTCTTTCCTCTGTCGTCCCTTGGCTCCAAACCGGGCTCCATTTTTCACGCTTCAGAATCCCTCAGAGAGCAATAAAAACTACTTCGACGTCAATGACAATCCACTCCCAAAGCAAATAGATCCAAATGTTCACAGAGATGACGACTGGCAGGACTGCGTGCGCGACCGGTTGCTCTCAGATTTAAAGCCACTTGTATCCTCCTCTCCCAGGGCTCCGAGGACCCACAGGTCTTGTAATGTGAGCGAATAAAGAGATGCTGGTTTTTCTGGTTTTGTTTTGTGCGTCGTGCATCACAGACTGCTACACAAGGCCAAGAAGCTGCTCAGCTGCTCTGCCACTATTTCTGTGTCAGGTCATGTAAAGTTGGCTTGCTGCTGCATGAGTGTGTGGATGTGTGTGGATGTGTGTGTCCACTGGGTAATGTTACCATGGGAGTGAAGGGCCTCAAATATTTCATGGTGACATCACAGATTTCACTTGCATTCATGTATGAGTATGATAGATAAGTCTGCTTTTTTTATCTGAGGATTCGTGAATGAATAATGTTTAAGAACACTTTAGAAATGCAATATTTTGGGGATGTTTCAATCTACCAGCTGCTGTTGCTTGAAAACATCCCCTTCTTTAAGTGCCGTTGCTTCCTTAGTACACTGGTCTTCATTTTGCACCTTAAACTATGAAGGTGAAAGGAGCAGATATACACAGCCTAGTGCAGATTGCCATCACGAGCAGTTTTTGCCGCTGATGAACCTCTGAAATAAAGATCCACTGGGGGTGTATTTCAACCCGAGGTGAGGTGTCAATTAGGGTCGTGGTCTAACTCCTTCAGGCCTTGTTACTTAAACCAAATGCAACCACAAGAGACAGTATCTAACCAGTCGCACGTTTGGTCACTGATTCTGCTCTTACTTAAATCAATCCTAAATAAATTCATATGCTTTAAATGTGCAAGTATATAGAAATCAGATGAGTGCTGACATGAGAACACTTGCATTAATAATTAATCATCTGGATCTGGTTAACAGTAATGCAGTCCAACCATAAATGTATGGCAACAAAGAAACTGAATATGCCTAATAAACATGCTATTTTGTGTAGACAATGTGCACTTTTCTTCTATTTTATCGTATCAATCTTTAACAAATTTACAATACTTGACTAAAAATGTTGAGAGTTGTTACATCTTTCACATTTATATTTTTCCTGTGGCCGTGTGTCCTTGCTTCCCGATTGATGGCATGGATTTTATAATGGGCAATGACATTGCAGGTGGGAAGGTTTATCCTACCCCAGAGGTCACGAAGACTCCTGACCTCAGGCCTTTGTCAGATGCTTTAAGCCGGCACCACCCGGATGTATTTCCTGTAGGTGTTCTTACCTGGTCACACGCCCATCGGCAGGGAGAAGTGGTTGACTTGTCAGAGTCGGTGGTTGGCTCTATTTTGGAAAAGGATGTGATGCCCTCCGAGGAGGAGGCAGGTCCTGATGCCAAGGAACTGGCTCAAGAGGTAGCTGAGCCTGCTCCTGAACCCGCAGCCCCCCCCCCCCCCCCCCCCCCCCGCTCCTCACGCGGGAGGCCCTTATGATTGCTCAGAAAGAGGACCTGTCATTAGCCAAATGTTTTGCTGCCGTAGATGAGAGTGATGGTCCGACAGGAGACAGGAAGCAGACATTTTTTGTTTGTGATGGATTGTTAATGCGCAGGTGGACCTCAAAGCCAGGGGAGGACTGTAGTGTGGTCCAACAGATAGTGGTCCCGGCTAGTTTGCGTCAGCATGTGCTACAATTAGCCCATGATCATTCATGGTCAGGACATTTGGGGATAACTAAAGCATATGACCATATTCTGCAGCACTTCTTCTGGCCGGCAGATGTTGCAAGGTATTGTAATACCTGTCACACGTGTCAACTAGTGGGCAAACCAAACTGTGCCCCCGCCCCACTATGTCCAATACCTGCTGTTGGTGAGCCATTTGAACACGTTTTGGTCGATTGTGTTGGTTCGTTGCCAAGAACACGGGCAGGTAATCAGTTTTTATTGACCATAATGTGCTTATCCACGTGGTTCCCTGAAGCAATTCCTCTGCGGAGGATCACCACTGCAAACATTACTAAGGCACTAATCAAATTTTTTACTACCTTTGGTCTCCCAAAAACAGTACAAACAGACCAGGGAACTAACTTCTATCCCGAGCATTTAAACTGACTTTAATCTCCCTTGGCATTTCTCATTCTGTGTCCAGTGCTTATCACCCAGAGTTGTAAAAAAAAAAAAATGTTTATCATTAGAGAAAAAATTACCAGTAATCATCCCACAGATGTAATATTATCTACAGCTACTCTTAGTACCATTGATGTTAAGTTAGACTCTTTTTCTCTAATTGATCTTTCTGAGTTAACTTCAATAATTACTTCCTCCAAGCCATCAACGTGTCTTTTAGACCCCATTCCTACAAAACTGCTCAAAGAAGTCCTGCCATTAATTAATTCTTCGATCTTAAATATGATCAACCTATCTCTAATAATCAGCTATGTACCACAGGCCTTCAAGCTAGCTGTAGTTAAACCTTTACTCAAAAAGCCATCTCTAGACCCAGCAGTCTTAGCTAATTATAGGCCAATCTCCAACCTTCCTTTCATATCAAAAATCCTTGAAAGAGTAGTTGTCAAACAGCTAACAGATCATCTGCAGAGGAATGGTTTATTTGAAGAGTTTCAGTCAGGTTTCAGAGCTCATCACAGCACAGAAACAGCTTTAGTGAAGGTTACAAATGATCTTCTTATGGCCTCTGACAGTGGACTCATCTCTGTGCTTGTCCTGCTAGACCTTAGTGCAGCATTCGATACTGTCGACCATAATATCCTATTAGAGCGATTAGAACATGCTGTAGGTATTACAGGTACTGCACTGCAGTGGTTTGTATCATATCTATCTAATAGACTCCAATTTGTTCATGTAAATGGAGAGTCCTCTTCACACACTGAGGTTAATTATGGAGTTCCACAGGGTTCAGTGCTAGGACCAATTCTGTTTACATTATACATGCTTCCCTTAGGCAGTATCATTAGAAGACATAGCATACATTTTCACTGCTATGCAGATGACACCCAGCTCTATCTGTCCATGAAGCCAGATAACACACACCAATTAGTTAAACTGCAGGAATGTCTTAAAGACATAAAGACCTGGATGGCCGCTAACTTTCTGCTTCTTAATTCAGATAAAACTGAGGTTATTGTACTCGGGCCTGAAAAGCTTAGAAATATGGTATCTAACCAGATTCTTACTCTGGATGGCATTACCTTGGCCTCCAGTAACGCTGTGAGGAACCTTGGAGTCATTTTTGACCAGGACATGTCCTTCAATGCACATATTAAATAAATATGTAAGACTGCGTTCTTCCATTTGCGCAACATCTCTAAAATTAGAAATATCCTGTCTCAGAGTGACGCTGAAAAACTAGTTCATGCATTTATTACTTCCAGGCTAGACTACTGTAATTCATTATTATCAGGATGTCCAAAAAACTCACTGAAAAGCCTTCAGCTAATCCAAAATGCTGCAGCAAGAGTCCTGACAGGGACTAGAAAGAGAGAGCACATTTCTCCTGTTTTGGCTTCCCTTCATTGGCTTCCTGTTAAATCCAGAATTGAATTCAAAATCCTGCTCCTCACATACAAGGTCTTAAATAATCAGGCCCCATCTTATCTTAATGACCTTGTAGTACGTCTGTGAAGGTTCTCAGTCATCCAGGTCATCGTAGTCAAAGGAGCTTGCAAAGAAAAGCGTCTGGACTTCTTTAAGTTGCTTGAAGACGTTTCACCTCTCATCCGAGAAGCTTCTTCAGTTCTAAGGTCAAATGGTGGAGAGTCCCAGATATAAACCTAGTGGGAGTGACCCCCCACAGAGGGACAAAAGGACCCCCTGATGATCCTCTAATCGCCTGAGCCAAGGTGGGAAACTGGGCGTGGGTCCCAATCAGCCAGAGTTTCGGGTGTGTTCATTGTGAAACCTGGCCCCACCTTATCATGCGAATTCCTGAGGTCAGATGGCCCAGGATGTGAGTGGGCGTTAAGGCGTCTGGGAAGGGATCTCAAAACTGGATTATAGATTATAATCCAAAACTGGATTATAGATGGCAGAGAGTTGACCATCTATAGAGGCAGAGAGCGACCATCTTTGAACAGAGGCGGGGGTTTACGACACCAACTCTCTGCCATCTATAATCCAGTTTTGAGATCCCTTCCCAGGATCATCAGGGGCTCCTTTTGTCCCTCTGTGGGGGGTCACTCCCACTAGGTTTATATCTGGGACTCTCCACCATTTGACCTTAGAACTGAAGAAGCTTCTCGGATGAGAGGTGAAACGTCTTCAAGCAACTTAAAGAAGTCCAGACGCTTTTCTTTGCAAGCTCCTTTGACGACCTTGTAGTACCATATCGCCCTATTAGAGCACTTCACTCTCGCTCTGCAGGCCTACTTGTTGTTCCTAGAGTATTTAAAAGTAGAATGGGAGGGAGAGCCTTCAGTTTTCAGGCCCCTCTTCTGTGGAACCAGCTTCCAGTTTGGATTCGGGAGACAGACACTATCTCTACTTTTAAGATTAGGCTTAAAACTTTCCTTTTTGCTAAAGCATAGTTAGGGCTGGACCAGGTGACCTGAATCCTCCCTTAGTTATGCTGCAATAGACATAGGCTGCCGGGGATTCCCATGATGCATTGAGTTTTTCCTTTCCAGTCACCTTTCTCACTCACTATGTATTAACAGACCTCTCTGCATTGAATCATATCTGTTATTAACCTCTGTCTCTCTTCCACAGCATGTCTTTTATCCTGTCTTCCTTCTCTCACCCCAACCGGTCGCAGCAGATTGCCGCCCCTCCCTGAGCCTGGTTCTGCCGGAGGTTTCTTCCTGTTAAAAGGGAGTTTTTCCTTCCCACTGTTGCCAAAGTGCTTGCTCATAGGGGGTCATATGATTGTTGGGGTTTTTTTCTCTGTATCTATGAAGCGCCTTGAGGCGACTTATGTTGTGATTTGGTGCTATATAAATAAAATTGAATTGAATTGAATTGAAAGTTGTAGGGTGCACGTGAGCGTTGGCACCAAACACTTAAGGCCATGCTGAAAAAGTACTGCCACGACTCGGGCAGAAGTTGGGATGAGGGTGTCCCCTTTGTGGTGTTTGCGATATGCGATGCTAAGCAGGAGTCCGTGGGGTTCAGCCCAGCTACCCTTGTGTTTGGCCGTGATGTGCGGTGCCCACTAAAGGTGTTGAAAGAGAGGTTCCTTAGCGGGGGTGTCCCAAAAACTAACGTGGCAGATTTTGTGAAGACGTGTAGGGATCGCAGGTAACGTGCTACCTCATTAGCAAAAGAGGCCCTGTGTGCATCCCAGGCAAGCATGAAGAAATGGTATGACAGAAAGGCTGTGAAAAGACATTTTCAAACTGGAGACAAAGTTTTAGTGTTTCTACCGGTTCTCGGTTCTGCCCTTTCAGCCCGTTTTGCGGGACTATATGTTATAGTAAGGAAGGTGTCTGAAACAAATTATGTCCTCAGTACCCCAGAACGCAGGAGGAAAACTCGCCTGTGCCACATTAACATGTTGAAACCCTACTATGATAGAGAAGTCCATGAGATTGTTGCCAGCACAGCAACCTACAGTTCTCAAAGGAGCTTGCAAAGAAAAGCGTCTGGAATTCTTTAAGTTGCTTGAAGACGTTTCACCTCTCATCTGAGAAGCTTCTTCAGTTCTAAGGTCAAATGGTGGAGAGTCCCAGATATAAACCTAGTGGGAGTTTCCCCCCACGGAGGGACAAAAGGACCCCCTGATGATCCTCTAATCGCCTGAGCCAAGGTGTGAAACTGGGTGTGGGTCCCATCAGCCAGAGTTTCGGGTGTGTTAACACACCCGAAACTCTGGCTGATGGGGACCTGGGATGGGGACCTGGGAAAGCAGGTGGGTTTTGGGCAGGTTTGCCCGGTGGAGGCGAAAGTCGAGGCTGTCCTCAGCTACCCGGCCACAACCACTAGGAGGGAGCTAAAGCGGTTCTTGGGCATGACTGCAAACTATCGCTGTTTTTGCAAGAACTTTGCAGTAGTTGTGGCCCCTTTGACGAAGCTATGTAGCCCCAAAATCCCTTTTGAGTGGTCAGGGGAATGCCAGCATGCATTTGAGTCTGCAAAATCTCTCCTTTGCAGCGCCCCGGTTCTGGCAGCCCCCAAATTCTCTCAGCCTTTTAAACTGGAAGTTGACGCCAGTGCCACCAGAGCTGGTGCAGTGCTGTTACAGGATGACGCAGAGGATGTGTGTCACCCAGTCTGCTACTATTCTGTAAAGTTCAAGCGCCATCAGCTAAACTATTCCACCATAGAGAAAGAAGCTCTAGTGCTTCTTCTTCGTCTTCTTCAGTCAAGTTTAACGGCAGCTTGCATCTAAGCTCTAGTGCTGCTCTCCTCCTCCGTCTTTATTGCCCCTCCCCTGTTTCTCTCTGTCCCTGCCTTCTCCTTTAGAACACACCTGCTGCTCATCTGCCCTCGTTTACCACCAATTACCCTCCAGAGGTGATATAAGCTGGAGGAGAGCAGTGTGGGTGTGGGGTGCTGGTCAGTGTGTGAGTCTGGTCTAGGTGTGGAAAAGGCCTGCTGTGTGTGACCAGCCCCACCGTGCGTGGCTTGTTGTGAGTAGGTCAACTGGGCAGTGGTTTTGCTTAAGTGACGGTGGCCTCCATTTCTTGGTTTGGCCTGCCTGGTTATTGCTAATAGCAGCGTTGCTGTCTTTTTCTGTTGAATCCTTGTTGTTTTCTTAGTTGAAGTTACTGCTTATATGATTATTGGGTTAATTAATTATAATAAAGATTTATTTTCTGTTAAACTCCTCTGCCTGGTGTCCTTTTCATTTCAACCCGGATCCAACTGTTACTATCTCCCACCCCCTTCGCGTAGCTGTCATGTGGGGACGTAACTTTAGCATAATTACTGTTTACCTTTTCCTTTGCTAAGACAGACTTAGCAGACCTTACAGGGAGTGAGAAAAGCGATCCCATTAATTGATCAGGGGCTCTCCTAGGAAACAAATTACACAAGAATAATGAGACCCAAGAGATGTGAAATCTGCAATCTTTAGGTGAGGAACAAGCTTTACAGCGAAAGACTCATTTCTTCCACCTCTAAATATCTATTATCTGTCTCTCCTCAGTGTGTGTGTTGGTTTGTTTGAGTGTGTGTATTCATCAGTCACAGCTGTGCTGACTGAGCTTCAGGCTTTGAAGACTCATGAGTGATAAGTAATTTGGAACGGGGGCAAACACTAAAAAAACACCACAAAACTGCAACTGCAAAGTAATGAGAGAAAAACAGCATTACCGATGAGCGTCACGTCCCCCTATAATTCCTGCGACAGCTCACTGCATTATTAAACCAAATGTGCTAAATAGCATTAGAAATTTGAACCTTTTAAGTTTTCTTTCCGTAACCCTTCTGATAACGCTTTATTATCAGCTAACAGTGTCGTTATGTAAGTTCGAATACGAAATAGCCTTCTCAATTAAACACTCTTTTCAAAATGACAACATTGCAATTTTACAGATTGGAAATTTAAACATGAAACAGCTTTAAACATTTAAATGTTAAACATATACATTAACAATACATTAAAATCCTGTACTGTTGCACAGGGTTCTGTAAGGTCAAACCAAGGAAAACTGTTGTTTTATGACATTTTTAAACTTTGAAACTGTACACAAAATGTGTATTTTTATGGGACAGTGGTGACAGAGTCCAAAGCTGACCTTTCAGAGGTCAGAGGGCGCTTTGACACAGACTCAATATCCTCACCTGCAACCACAAGCACCTGAAATATGACCAAACCATCTAAACATTAAGGGCTCATCATGTTAGCTAGATTAGCTGCCATTTAAGTGGGTTTGGGAAACACAGTTCCACACACTAAAGGTTTCCTACCACAGCTTTAAATACGCTGACTAATTTCCACTAAAGAAATTGTTTTTGTTTTCCGTTTAAAGTATTCATTGAAGTTGAATTTTGGAGAGTAGGTCGGGGGAATTCTCTTATTAGGTAGCACTGAGGAAAGGGTTTAATGGTTGTAATGGTCATACACGGTTATGTAATAAATCCCAGCAGTTCCAAAATGTTCTGGTGAATTTTACTTTCAATAAAATATATTAAATCATAATGACTGTTATGTTTGTATGTCTTAGGTTAAATGTGATAATATATGTAAGAGTTTAAATAATGCACTCTCCCTGTATTGTGAAACAAGGCTTTGACTGAGGATTAATCATCAGTTTGGCTATTTACTCTCTTTAATTGATCTGTAGCTTAAAATTCAGCACAGACTCTTAGTATGAGGAAATTCTTGACCTAGGTAAACGCTGATCTGTACTCCATACTGTGGTTTGTGTGTTTTAAGAACAAGAAAAAAGAAAGGAACTCTGTGTGTTCCCCTATTGGTTTAGAGCCTCGTAGCAGTAAAAGTATCAACTCTTGATTGTATCTGGGGGAAAAGGACAGCAAAGACGCCCTGGGCCAGAAAAGGGCCTGTGAAGATAAACACCATAGGACCGACCTGATCATGAAGTTTCTAAAAGGTAATCAGTAAGTGTGTTCTAAGAAATATTTATTATTATTATTATTATTATTATTATTCTATTATTATTCTATTATTTAAATAGAAGTAGACAAAGTAGTAGTATTGAGATATTAACATCATGATCATAAGTTAGTAATGTTAAGGTTACATTTTCTGATTTTTACATACAGAATGTATAAGCTAATCTATGCTTTAATTACATGTACACCCAAATAACTATTGGTATATTAGCATTAAACACGAATGAGCTACTGTGTGACCCCTGTTAAGAACTGCATTTTATGTTAGAGTTTTAACAAATCAGTTCAACAATAGCGATTAGCTTACAATAATCTGTTTATTTCTCTTCTTGCTCCAAGTGGGAAATGTTCTGAAGTTTGAAAGTAGAATATGATGTAAATAACTTAGATCTTGTCAGACACACTGTAACTTGCACATTAAACAGCAACCTAAGTGCATTCAAAATGGCTTGGAGATAATAAACATGAACCTAAAAGTACATGACTCAGTGGGTATATTCCTTCCAGGCTGGGTGAATTTGTGAAGGAATTGTTACACTCAACAGGCAAGTAGGACATTATATTACTGTTTACATAAAACATCTTTTCTTGTTTCACTGACAATGGCTTGAGGCTCGCAGCCAGAGATGGGGTTCATGCTTGAACTGGCAAACTAACTAAAGGCTAAAATAGGAACACATCAAACAACGGACCAAGGCACTGAGGAGAGAGCATAAATGTTTGTGGTGCAGAGGGTAAGACAGAATGGTAACAGAGAAATCAGACACTTTATTATTAGATCACACTGGATTATACATTGGAGCTGTGGTCACAGCTATGCTGGAGACCACAGACTGGTGTGTATGAGACTGTTAGGGCATGTATTGGTGTGTGTGTGTGTGTGTGTGTGTGTGTGTGTGTGTGTGTGTGTGTGTGTGTGTGTAGAGGGCAGCACCCATATTAGTTAGCTCAGTGGCTGTCTCATGGGGTGCCCGAGGACACACTGTTAGTTTATATGGCTGGCTGAACATGGCTGCACACAACAGCACAGGTCTGCCAAAGCAGCTACTTAAAAAAAGCTCTACTATGTGGGTGATAACCTTATTTTCTGACTCCTAGTGCATTTAAGGTAACACAATTAGGATGCATCCTACAGACAAACCAGAAGAATAAACCAGAAAGAAAGAAACCCAGAGGACCTAAAATTAACACAGTACCAAACCACCAAGCTGAATATGGCTGATAAAAAGTGAAACTTTAAATTCACAGCCAGACTAGATTTTTCATTTAGTTATTCCAAGTCATTTAAAGGAGCCTTACTAAATTGGAAAAAAGAATATGGAGGAGTTGCGGTGGCCCCTGACTTTCTTTTCAGATTTCCTATTACAAGGATAGATTTTAATCGAGTTATCCAGAAAACATCTCTGAGTATTTAGGAATGAACAGAAATAATGTAAAATTATTTTGTAAAAAAAAGCTAAATCATTTAAAAGCAAGGTATTAAATATGTAAATTAAATATGTAAATATGATGCATTTCTCACTTCTGTTCTTCATTCCAGCATTGGAAAAATGTCTGCAGTCCCTTCCAATTTTTTTCCAATTTCCATGGTCTAGTGAATCCTACAGATAGACTCTTCTTCTGCAAAATGTGTAGCCCCTCTTATTTTGCTGATTGCGTATGTCATGGGAAATTAAATTCTCAAAGATTGTATCATATCTTTCTTTTAACAGTTTCATCAGAAATTTGCAAAATGGTGCAACTTTATTTCTTTTATTTGATGGTTTAACTTCCTGATAAAAAGCCACTATGAATTGTGGGGTAATGGTTCAAGACGTCACCAGTTTGAATGACCAGCAATATCTTATTTGAGTTCATCAGTTAATTCACTCAGAAAATAATTTGCAGTCAAATGATTATTTACCCATGCACCAGGAGCTTTCTCACCCTTTTCCTCTGGGTGGAGTTGTGCTGCATCTAACACAGAAAATACTGTACAACTGCAATCTGTTATGCACAAATGGGCAAAGAAATTCAGCTTGCCCATGCAAATGTGTGTGTATTTTTTATTTTTGTCTTCAGTCAGTTATTTTGGTTCTAACATAACCTGACATTCTTCAGCTTTGCTGCTCAGAAATAACAATATCATTTCAGTGATCCTCCAGATTATTGTCTCTTGTCTAGCCTCAGCCAGCCTGGATACAATGTATTCTGAAAATCAATTCAGCTCATGCAGCATAAAAAAAAAAGCATGAGATCAGTGCTTGCAAGTCAGTGACGAGCTCAGACTCAAAATGAGCATTTTTGAATATGGACTCATTTGCTTGTCTGAACCTCATGGTTTTCAATACTGAGTCAACAATTACTGCCTGGAGCATTAGACAGAAGTCCCACTTGTTTTTCCTATGGTGCTGAAGAGTATTCCCATTCTACACTACAAGCAATAATGAGTTTGAGGTGCATTGTTAAAAAGAAAGTGTGTGCATATGTGCGCGTGTGTTTGTACATTGAGAAGATTGTATGGTTGTCTGTAGGGACAGCAGATGGCCAGGATTCACCCTCCAGGCTCTACCCTCTCATTGGTCCACTTAGCAATCAGCCTGTCATGTTAAAACTGGTCTCAACTGAGAAACTGAACTGCATTCAGACACTGAAGATAAAGCCCAGCTACTGGACCAAGGCATGGCCACTTTCCAAATATAAATTTTTTACTCTCAGTATATTGTCTTCATTAGTTGCTGCACACTAACAGTTAGATTTTAAATCCCAATATGCAACATTTCAGTATTATATGACATGTTAGGTTAAATATAGATATTACATATATTTCATCTGTTTGAGTCTTGTGCTATTTTTGTTTAGAAGGACCCTGAAATACAGGGTGGGTCATTTATATGGATACACCGCAATAAAATAGTCACGGGAAAATGTTTAAATAGAGATTACTAACACATTTATATGTAAATATATATTAGCCACCTAGTTAAAAAATGTTTCTGCCATAGAACGACGGTTTGAAGTATACAGGGTGGGCCATTTATATGGATACACTGTTATAACATGGGAATGGTTGGTGATATCAAAGTCCTGTTTGTGGCACATTAGTATATGTGAGGGGGGAAACTCCTCAAGATGGGTGGTGACCATGGTGGCCATTTAGAAGTCGGCCATCTTGGATACAACTTTTGTTTTTTCAATAGGAAGAGGGCCATGTGACACATCAAACTTATTGGTAATGTCACAAGAAAAACAATGGTGTGCTTGGTTTCAACGTAACTTTATTCTTTCTATTTACAAGTTTCTGACCACTTATAAAATGTGTTCAATGTGCTGCCCATTGTGTTGGATTGTCAATGCAACCCTCTTCTCCCACTCTTCACACACTGATAGCAACACCGCAGGAGAAATGCCAGCACAGGCATCCAGTATCCGTAGTTTCAGGTGCTGCACATCACGTCTCTTCACACCATAGACAATTGCCTTCAGATGACCCCAAAGGTAAAAGTCTAAGGGGGTCAGATCGGGAGACCTTGGGGGCCATTCAACTGGCCCACGACGACCAATCCACTTTCCAGGAAACTGTTCATCTAGGAATGCTCGGACCTGGCACCCATAATGTGGTGGTGCACCATCTTGCTGGAAAAACTCAGGGAACGTGCCAGCTTCAGTGCATAAAGAGGGAAACACATCATCATGTAGCAATTTCAAATATCCAGTGGCCTTGAGGTTTCCATTGATGAAGAATGGACCCACTATCGTTGTACCCCATATACCACACCAAACCATCACTTTTGTTGGTCCAACAGTCTTGGAGGGATCCATCCAATGTGGGTTAGTGTCAGACCAATAGCGGTGGCTTTGTTTGTTAACTTCACCATTCACATAAAAGTTTGCCTCATCACTGAACAAAATCTTCTGCGTGATTTTCTGCGAGAATGTCTCACGACAGTGCGCCGTTAGTGACAACAGCTGTCTGCAGATCAACAATGGATCACATATCGATTGTGGGAGAGAGTATGAGCGTGCAGCGTTTAAAGTGTGGAAGTACTGACCTTACTTTGAGTTTGATTCCATAAAAAGTGACAAAAACATTAGCGTCCATCGTGGGAAGAAAACTTCTTTTTACAGCGAAAAAAACCTAAACTTCCAAGCAAGCACCAAGTGCGCAACGACGTAATGGGAAACTCACAGAGAAACTCGCGGATTCTTCAACTGACCGCGGCACACCTGCACCAGGGTAAACCTCCGCCTACCGCAGTCCTGCTTTACAGGTGAAAATAGAGCAACAGGACCGCTGAGTCTTTGACTTTATTTATTTTCTGCTGTGTTTTACTTGCATTTATTTGAAAGACTGAGTGTAAACACAAAAAATATTTTTATTTTATGTGCTGGAATGTGCAGAAAATAGGTTTAAATGTTAAACTAATTTATTCAAGTCAGAGAATGTTGCATATAATTAAATTTTTGCTTGATGCATAAAGTTAAAAGATTAAAACTGATAAAACAAGTTTAAAAAAGAGACTTTTCCATTTGATTACATTTTGTATGATGGATTAAGCAGAAAAAGTAGAATTGGGCTGAAAGATCTATCGCTTTATTACCTATTCAGGTTGTAAATCGTGTTTTTAAAAAGTAACTAAGTAACTAAGTAATTAATTACTTTTGAAAATAAGTAATCAGTAAAGTAACGGGATTACTTTTTGGGGGAAGTAATCAGTAATTAGTTACTGATTACTTTTTTCAAGTAACTTGACCAGCACTGGTCACCACCCATCTTGAGGAGTTTCCCCCCTCACATATACTAATGTGCCACAAACAGGACTTTGATATCACCAACCATTCCCATGTTATAACAGTGTATCCATATAAATGGCCCACCCTGTATACTTCAAACCGTCGTTCTATGGCAGAAACATTTTTTAACTAGGTGGCTAATATATATTTACATATAAATGTGTTAGTAATCTCTATTTAAACATTTTCCTGTGACTATTTTCATGTTGGCTTGAAATAAAATATCTAACTATGTTGGTACTGCAGCTTACTACAACGTACTGCAACTTCTGCCTAAAAAGTGAAATGGAAATGGTGGACCGTCATGTCTATTACACTCTTGCCATGATACTGGGTTGGACAAGCAGTGTTTCCTTTGCATGCTGTGATGGGCACAGCAATGCTACTTTTGCATTGTAATATCTTTATCTTTGTAATATTTGTAATATCTTTTTTTTAGATTTTGCCCCAATTCCACCTGCACCTACATTTTACTTTTACCTGCTGATCCAATATCATTTTTATTTTCTCTTACTGCTGGATTAGGTTTGGGTTAAACATCAACCACTACACAAACAGCTAGATATAATTAAGTCACCTAAAGAAAAAAAAATACATAAATTAATGAATTAATTGGCTCATCAATCAATCAATCAATCTTTATTTATAAAGCACTTTTCATACAGAAAAAATGTAGCACAAAGTGCTTTACATAGTTAAAAGCAGCCCACCCCACCCTCCAACTCACTCCCCACACTCTCAATACACATATATCCCCCCACCCCCACCCACACACACATACACACACGCGCACACTTAAAGAGTAAAAATTGGGCTGGGCTCGCATGAGCCAAGTGAGGAAACATTATAACAGAGAGCCGTCTGCACCGGGAGCCGGTCACAGACCGCAGCCTCCGGGCTGGGCACACAGCCGGAGGGAGGCAAAGGAGCCCCCCAACCAGGCTGAGAGGACCCCAGAGACCCAGCAGCCACGGTCAATAACAGCCCCGGTGCAGAGAGCGCCCTCCGAGGAAACAATCATGAGCTGCTTTTGGCATTTTGGCATATTACTATGTTCACACATTGTTCTGCATAGTTTCCTTGCCACAGTCCACCCACTGCGTGAAGTGACGTCTTTTATATGTGAATTTTGGAGGTACAATTTTGGTCTACTGAAGGGGTTGTTTTATAATGCCAGACCTTTCTTTCGATGTCTACTGAACATCTAGTGCTGTCATCCGTAGGACCTTCATGTACAGGCTATTTATGGTCCAAATGTGGTTGTTTTTTCAATGTCAAACTCATATATAGATCTTGTTTTTATAATGCAACTTCTCTCAGTCCTGCTACCGATCACAATCACATTCACTTCCTTTTACAAATCTCTTCACAATAAAGCAGGATACTTGAAAAGTACACCAGCCAATGCTATTTAAAAATTTCACAATACATGTGCTTGAAAGCAAATATGTTGATTAATTGAAATAAATAAACCAGTTAAAGAAATCTGGAAAATGTAGAATAACAGAAAACCCCCCACATGTACTGAATAAATCAATAGGCTAACACATAATCAATCATGCTAGTGTATATATAATCTGTATTTATATGTGTCATTTGGATAACAACAATGTTGATATTTGTAAACACAATAATATTATATTTATTAATCATGTAAAATTCCCGCAGCATGTCCACATGATGTTTAAAAAAATGTAGCCAGTCCAAAGTTCAAATGTTGAACATCATAATGATGTCCAAGTCGGGTCGTGGTTGGACACCCAAATTGTGGACCTAGTTTGGAAGTCATATAGATGTCCACAATTGGTCATGGACCAACAGACCCAATATAGACAAGTTCTGCACGTCTATCCAATGTCGAATGTTTAGTGGGTTACAGCAGATTTCCATCAAACCAAAGGTTTGCCTCATTCTGTGTCTCAGCTCACACTTAAAATACAAACTAAATTATTAAATGTGACAGGAAATAAAGGTGCAAGTCTCAATGATCTAAGTAGGCTAGCACTAAAATGTTCTTATGTGCTATAAAAGGTGGAGATAAACCCACAAACTGATATGAAAGCAGCTGGTGTGTGAGCACAAAAGTGAAGACTTTTTGTTTTATACTTTATACTCTTTGCCAGACATAAAACTTGAATTGTTCAAAAACAACGACAGGAAAAAAAATCAGTTTATTAAAATGTAGGTTTTATTATTATAGGTAGTCCATTGATTCCATTGATTACACAATGAACAGGGCAAGAAACAGTAACATAATTAAACAGGTTATAGGTTATAGCCTCCAGTTATAATGTTGCAGAAAGAGTTTGATGTGCTACTTGAGGTCAGGGGAAAATGCAGTGAGGGGTTTGCAAGAAAAGACATACTAATCATAATCTGTGTAAGCGTAAATGTGCAAGTGAGAAGTTCAGAGAGTTCTCATGTGAGTTGCTTATGCATCTTTAAATGAATTTTCTTCACCGCATGTGAAAGATTGATGTAACCACCATGAAATCATTCATTGGTTCGTGAAGTTCCATTTTAAAGCCTTGGTTTTAGCTTTCTGGTTGCCAACACATACATTTTCCTTGGCCATAAGTGACCATGTTTGGATGAGAGGGTGGCGTAATACAGCTAAGGCTAGCAAGCTTGGTTAGCAAGGTGCATCCATAGACTGTATGGGTGCATAACACATACACAGATACTTGCAAAGTAGTGCATAGTACAACAAAATGCTAGAATATCGCTCACTTAAATTGCAGCGTGGATTTCTTTGACAGCTGTTAGTAAGCAACTTCTCAATAAGCCATGTTATTTGTCAGATAGTTGCATTAAAAATATTCCAAAAGGCACCAACACCACATATACTTTGAGAGGTACTTTTCTGTGGCTAGCAGAGGTGAAGCTTAGCATACAGCTACAGGATACAGCAGCAAGTGTCTGCACACACCTGCCAATCGAAGTGGCTGTGCCACTAATAAGCCTTTAAGCCTTAATACAATTTAAAACAGGTAAATTATATATTTTTAAAAAATAACCCCTATGCAATTACTTTTTTAAAGAGAAGGGTTTTTTAAATCCCACAATTCAGACATGGTCATTTCTGTTGTAAATTTGGTCATTTTACCATGGGACTCCCTGGAGATTAACTCAGTTTTGGAGCTAGTCTGTGGTGGCCACTTATTATCCAGTATTTAGTATAGGCTGTGGGCACACTTGTCTGAACCCTGTACAATTTATAAAAATAGACTGTGGTCAACAGAACCATCTACACTGAGTTTCATTCCAAACATTTTCTTGTATAGTGATTGTGACTTTTGGATTTACTTGACAACAAACCAAACAAAACACTCAATGTCAAATTGCTACTAAACCTAAGAGCTTACATACACAGTGTAACAAGTAATCATATGCAGAAATTATAAAATATCAAGGTTTTCCACACAAGCCAACAGAAATCTCAGAAAGTTAAGAGAGCACTCAGAGTCGCTGGTCATTCATTTTGGGAAATAAATGGTTCCTGTGCTCTATGAAATGACAGCAGGGACTCACGTGTTACTATGTCTTCTCTGGTGTCAGCTTGTTGGTGGAGAAAAGAATGATGAGGATAAAGTGTAGATTCGAGCCAGTCCTCCCTGCTTGCTTGTCAGCTTCATTTTGCTTTGCTCCTCCAATACAGTCACAGCTCTTAAACCTAAAATTATATCCATAATGACATGCAGCTCCATTGAACAGGTTGTAACCAAATCCCGGGGAGTTTTTTGTGCCTTTCCGAGTTTCAAGACAGATGGTGAAGCTTTGTAGAGAGATTTGATGTCCTCTTTTTTCTGACAAGCCATGCTGTTTCTCACCAGTTTGTTTATCACTGTTGTAGTCCTTTGTGTCGCACTGCAAAAGTACACAGTCTTGATTTGTGTGACATTGTCTCTTTTTCATGCTTTGCACTCTGTGTTGCTGCTCTGTGCCTGGTTTCCATATCCAATCACAGAAACATGGCAACACAACACAGACGATCATTTTGTGGCCCCAATTATGCACAGAGGGATCTTTGCTGATGTACAAAGCTTCTGCAAAGGCTAAAACGTCATCCAGTTTCATGTCTTTGTGTTTTTAATATCGGTAATCGTGTGGAATGAACAGAAACACTTCAATGAGTTATATTGGTCAAAGCGTTATAAAGAGTATTTCAATACAGCAATATAAGCTTAAGTAAACATCTCGTGATTCACACATGTGTAAGAGTACTGTATAAAAAACCAACTGTAGAGCAAATATTTTCACATTTTGTATTTCCATTACAAACTAGAATGAGATGCAATCTCCATATGCGATATAAACCATGTCACAGTTTACCAATTTAGACAAGTGCAATAAAATAACCTCCTTAATGCAAGATGTGATCATTGTAGTAAGTTAGAGGAATGTGATCATAGATAAACAGCACTGTATTCTGACAGAAAAACTGTGATGTATCAGATAGAAGTGTATATATAGACAAAGACTAGAAGCAGGAGGTTAAGGACAATGCCAATGACTCCTAGCACAGCCAGGAATCTTTCTTCTGGTGTGCTCAGGTATGGACACGTCAGGTCCATGTAAAACTTTTTCAAGAAATCTGTTAATTAATAAAAGTGGTATTTCACTGGACGCTTGGATTATTTGTGTGTTAGTATCGATGTTCTGTTCAAGTAGATTTATGGGTGTTGGGAGCAGATAGGCTAAAGGATCCCGCTGTTGATAATGATAATAATTAGTTTAACAATCTTGGTCCCAAGTAATAGTTTTAGGAGCATATACCTTTCTTATCAACTCATTTGTTCTGGTTGAATCAAAAGTGTCTTGTTTTTGTGACCTTTTAGATAAATGGCAGTGTTTTGGTTTTTTTTTAAGTTTGCACAAAAGTGTGGAAGGAACATGGCTTTCAAATTTGAACACCATTAAATCGAAGACAATCATGACCTCCTCTCCTGCTGTCTGAGACATCCCATAAATGTTAGCCCACAGTCATGGAGCAATATAAATACAAGTATATCACTGTTGCCATAATGGACACACTGTGGGGAAAGAAATGACACAGTTAATATGAACAGTACAGGAACGTCCAGGCAATTCCACATGAAGCTCCTCCTCTGTGACTGCAGGCAGTCTTTAGCTAGCAGAGCAGAGCTGTCTTAAGGAGTAAACAGTGTAGATGCAGGTGTAGATAAAAATAGTTACAATCCAGCTGATCAAACTGCCAACAATCCTCATAAGTCAGCGCTTACGTCAAATAATCAAACCCTCTTAGTATAGAAATACTTAAAGAGAGGGATGGCAGTGTTGGTAAAAGTATTGTGCCAGCATCTCCATGCTCAAGTCCAGCAGAAAGCCTTAGGTGACGGAGGTGTAGATGTAGACAAATATGACCACTAAAAGATTGAGAATGGTCCCAATGATGCCCAGCACTGCTAAGATTCGCTCTTCACGGTCATTCGTGGAGTCATCCTCTCTTGCGTGAGCGCTGCAGACATAGCGGCTGCCCGGGACCATTGTTACCATCACAGAACCCCACCCCCACAGGGCGTGACGCCTAGCAACAGACACAGTGAAGAAGAATTAAGAGACAGCAACAAAGCTGAAAGGAGAAGAGGAAGAAACAGGTTCATTACTTCTAACACAGAATTGCTGAAAACTGTTCCTCTCTTTCCCCATCACAACACAAACACATTCATTTTTCCTGCATTCTTTTGATATTTACTATTTCTTGCATTTGCTAAACACTTGGTGAAATTTGACAAATAAGACACAACAGTTGGGTCAAGCATCTCACCTCAATGTCAAAATTAAACTTCGACTATATCTAACATTACAGATACACAAAGAAACCCTACAGAAAGAGAAATAATAAGCGTGCACAGCAATAAATACAATAAAATATTAATATTTACAAAAAATGCAGTGATTTGGTAAAATAAAAAACACTACGTGTGATGTATGTAGTGGACAGTTACAAGCAACCTGCTGTTTGTTAAGCTCTAGCTGATCTGGCTTGATCTAGCTAACTTGTGTATCCTTGTGTATCTTGTGTGTGCTGTATCCAACCCTTACATGACCCCACTTCATTGTCTTTGCATGTTTATATCCTTACCCTACTCCTCCCTCCTCCACCTAATTCATCTCTCATTCTCATCACTTCAGTGTTCAAAGTACCAGAGAAAAACTAATTAAATTAAAGCTGCAAGCAGCGTTAAGAGGGCCCTCGCACACCGCGCGTTCAGCCACGCCCAACACCTACACCCAGCACATCCGATCTGATGTCACATTGATGGAAATCATGTGTAGAACCACAAGCTAAAATTTCATCTCGTTCAATGATGATTATAGTCGTCCCATTAGGTGGCGTTCTAACCATGACTGACAAATGGCATATCGAACATTTACGAGCTCGACTCTCGACTCATGGCTGCCACGTTTGGGAGAGATTGGACATTGTGCTTTTGAGTGACAGCAGATTGCTACTTTCTGGCTAGTGAGTGAACCTCCATGTGGCACCATGACCACCCCGTTTCGCCAAACATTAAAAGCTTTACAATTCATTATCACAAAGGTCTATAGACTCCATGCACCAGAGAGCACGTCATTTTGATGAAATCATGAGGAGGAGTTTGTCAAAGTATGAGGCCTGAAAAGAGGGGAAAATGTTGCCAAAATTACACATTAATTTTAAAATGGCTGACTTCCTGTTGGATTTAGGATATTGCTTGAAAAGACTTTTTTGTACATCTTGATATCTTCCATAAGCTTACCAGGTTTCAACCTCATGGATGAAACACAGCAGGGGCTGATGTTTTGAAATTTTGTAGGGGGCGCTGTGGAGCCATTTCACAATATTCCATGAAAATATAACAACAAAGCCTTTATCACACTGGAGGTGTGGGCCAAACTCCAAGAGTTTTTGCACTTTCCAAGCCCCTCAAAAGCCACTTCATCTTTCATGGTGAACCGCCTTGCCACCAGGGTGCGCCGTTCAGTTTAAACTCACAATTTTCTTACTGAAGCATCATGAGGGACTAATGTTAATATTTACCACTTTTGAGGTGGACCTGATGAACCTGTGAAAATCAGTTTATCAAAGTGAAAGACATGACATTTCCTGTTCCCACTAGGTGGCGCTCTGCATATTCCTAACAATGGGCATATCAATCTATTCAGGGCAGGTCTGACATCATGCCTGTAAAGTCTGATACTGATCAGACTGGTTTTCTTTGAGTTATACTAATTTGTTTCTTCATGGCAAGACGTCAAAGTTCGCCATGCTTTCGGGGTCACACCCTTTCGTGAAAACTCACACTTTTCAATGTAACCCAAGACCAACTCCTTAAGGCTTTCCTGGAGAAATTTGAGTCTGCAGACGTCACCCATCACTATACTGTACCCCAAAGTGTAAAACATGACATTTCCTGTTCCCACTAGGTGGCGCTGTCATTGATATCAAATGTGGCAGTTGAAATTTTTTCAGGGGTGGATCCTTATTATATGTTGGCTCTTTGGTCCAGATCAGACAATGTATAACAGAATGAGAGGCAATAAGATTTTCATGGTGAATGATCAAAATTCGCCGTGCCGCCACGGTCACACCGTATCCTGAAAACTCAAAAGCTCTAAAATTTAATATGGCCCAGGTGTGTAGTTGACACTGACCAAATATGAAGCTTATACGATCAAATCCCAAGGAGGAGTTCGCAAAAGTACGAGGCCTGGAAATGGAAAAATTAGAGCCAAAATGGCACCTTCAATCCAAAATGGCGGACTTCCTGTTGGGTTTGCATCAGTGGTCCCACTGACTTTTTTGTTCGCCTCAGCATGATACACGTGTGAGCCAAATTTCATACATGTAGCTCAAACTATGTGTTCGTAGGGCTGTGTTCTTACTGTAATACCTGTTCTGATTTTCCTAAATCGTGCCTACATACCATACCACAATAATTTAAAAGACTAAAACAAAAGCTGAAACTAATTAAAACTAAACTAAACATTTTCAAACAAAGAAAACTAAACTGAAGTGAGAAAATCTAATTTGGAAACTAAGTGAAACTAAACTTAATTAAAACACAAAAAGTCGAAATAAAATGAAAATAAAAAGCTAATTAGAAAGTACAAAACTATAATAATTCTGTCAATATATAATAGTAACATTAATACAAACCACAGTACCCCATACTACTGGCTGACTCATGCATTATTGACATTACACAATTTGTAGAAATGAGTGAGCACAGCTCCACTCGGTGCCTGCAGACTGCCCGTGCAGTACCAGGCTCAGACCTCTCTGTGAGGAGCTCTTCTTCAACTCCAAGAGAGAAAACGCATATTTAGCACAACAGCTCAACACCAGCGACAGAGATGGAAAGAATGATTCCAGCGCTGTCTCCAAAACAGCAACAGGCAGCTGTCACTCAGAGAAAAATCAGCAAGTATGTTGCTTTGACATACAGTAGACCCCATGTCCTGTAGTGAACAATATAAATAAGTGTGGACAGTACAGTCATCATGTGTGCGAAATTTGCTATTTGTTCATTGGCTATGTGCTGATAAATTTTTGGTAATGCAAAAATACTATTCTCTGTACGAGACATGGCACTCGTGGTATCCAAAACTAAAACACCTTCAGAAATTTAGAAATCCTGATAACTGTAAAGGCTTCACAAATGTTTTATTGCCACTGAATCGATGTACCCCAATCTCGTCATTTCTTAAATATTCCTAAAGCAATTTCATATAAGCATCTTTTCTTCTAGCTGGTTCCAATATTTCAATTAAATCTTTTGTCAAAATTCTTCAAAATCCACAGTCTGTAAAATTCATTACATTATGTCTTCTTCCATGCTTTTGTTCCTCCGTATGCTCTGTTGCTAAGCACTAGAGCTGTGAGGGATCAGTGGTGTCCTTTAAAAATGAATAAGGTCAGATGCTGATGAGGGAATTATCAGCCGTCTTTGGAGACAGTTTGGGAGCACACAGAAAAAGGGAGGTTAGGATTACGACGACACAAGCGTGTGTGTGTGTGTGTGTGTGTGTGTGTGTGTGTGTGTGTGTGTGTGTGTGTGTGTGTGTGTGTGTGTGTGTGTGTGAATATATTCTAAAATGAGTAAGACTGTTCGGCTGTCCAGTACACTGAACCATCCATGACTAAGTCCACTTTCATCCAGTTTTTTTCTATAATCCACGCCCTTACAGTGGAAGGAAGTAGTATTGACAAAAACTGGCCATAGAAACAATATTTTTTTATAATGTGTTGTTATGAAAGAGTACATATTCCCTCTGAACTCTTTAACATCAGTAAGTCCAGACATGTACATACATAGTAAACACTAGTAGCTATTCATCCTCAAAGAGTTTCTCTGCCCCGGTTCTCTACTCTCTACACTTGTTGTTCAATCTTTTCATTTTGGTGGTCTGCTGGCTAAACATTTCAACATCTAACAGCTGTTCCGGTTGCCCAAGGGTGCGATTGTTTTTGTGTCCATGTCCTGTATAGAACTAGAGAAACAGCACACTCTTTTGATGCAGTTGAGTCATTCAGCAGTGTAACATGATTATTTCCAACCCACTTAAAGGGGATTCATGGCACACCTCAAAAGTTGAAGCCATAAAGCATAGAAATAGAGGAGAAAAAGTGAGAAAGTAGAATACATTTGAACTACAGCACATTGCAACTATTCACCACTTCTGATGTTAGGTGTTGATTGTGAGTTTAAGTCATGGATGCTGGAGATGAAAAAATGTTGGCCACCTGTTAAAGGCTCTTCCATTTGATCCTCTTACAGAAATTAAAGTAAGAGAAGACTGATGCTTTTCCTTCACAAATAGCTACTAGAAACTTTTCAATTAATACAATATTTTTCATAAATGTTTTTCTTTGAACAATAAGACCCAAACCAGATTGCTGTGCATCTCAGCCACATGCAGTAGATATCTGAGCAACAGGCTCTAAGTCCATTAAAGTTATGAAGCCACATACCAAGCTACCTGTTACCTATCATTATAGCATAGTGTTAGAATGCAACAACAATGCATTCCCCCCCCTCACACACAGATGAAGTCCCATCACCTCTTGAAGACTTCATAGTACCATATTATCCTAAGAGGGCACTTTGCTCTCAGACTGCAGGCAACTCCCAGTTAGTATTCAGGCAGCAGAAACCCTCTCTCCTCTTCAAATGAAGCTTAAAACTTTCCCTGAGATGTGTCTTAGTTATGCTGTGGTGGACCCAGGCCCTGGGAGACTTCCCATGATGCACTGAACATGTCTTCTCCATTCCCATCTTTCCACTGTATGTGTTCATGCACCATTACTACATGTCATTAAAATTTGTCTTCTCTCTCCCACACTTTCTGTTTTGGCCTGTCTCTCTATGCTCTCCTTTTTTCTTTTTCTGTTGGGGTTTTCTCTCTTACAGTGCAGGCTTTTTACTTTACAATATAAAGTGCCATGAGATAACTATTGCTTTGATTTGGGGATATGAGCATAAACACAATTGAACTGAAATGAATTTTCAAGCATTGTGTCTGGTTCTTTGAAGATTTAATTTCTTATTTTATCAGAAGTATAATTATGATAATTATGTCTTTGATTATGCTATTGTAAAAGCAATGGTATTATGTGGTACTTTGGTTGTTGGATCTGTGATGCTTTGATTAAATGCTGTTCTCGCTTTGCTTGTTTAATAGCAACAATGTAAGGACCTGCAATCACTACAACTGAGAAGTGACAATACTACTAAAACCCATGTTACATATCTCAAATTACTACTACCTACAGTATTTAAGTTCAATTGCACTGCAAAAGGTGCAATGAAATTAAACATTGATCTGGATGGTTGTTTTGCTTGCTATAAATGTACATATACATCATGAATATGCATGCATTTGTGTATCTGTGGCTAATGAAGAGGAACAGTGAATTGGTGGGTGGGTGTCGATTCTCTAACACTCATGATTTGAGGGTATTGTACTGCAGAACGTAGTGTGTTACTACAAAAATGACAAGAAAAAGGCAATTCACAATGGAAGAGACACCATAACACAAATGTTGGTCTTTCTTACAGAGAAATTGCAAAGAAAGTCAAGGTGTCAGTGAGTACAGTTTCCTTCACCATCAAAAGGCAAACGCTGACAAGAAGAGGTCCGACCCAAAAGCAGACCCAAAGGCACAACTGAATCAGAGGATACGTTTCTGAAAGTTAACAGCAGCTAGGTGGCTCACAGGACAACAGCTTCAAGCATAATAGTGGTCGTAGTAAGAAAGTCTCAGTGTTAAGTGAGAAGACCTCGAGCTGCAGGTTTGACGGTACGAGTTGCAGCAAGAAAGCCATTGCTTAGACGTGAGAATAAGAGAAGGAGACTTGCCTAGGCCATAAAACATTGACACTGGATTACTGAACACTGGAAGAAGGTATTATGGGCTGATGAATCAAAATTTGAAATCTTCAGTTCATCACTCAGAATCTTTGTGTGTCGTTGAGAAGGCGGAAGGAGGGTTCCACAGTTTGTGCCATCAACTGTCAAACATGGAGGAGGACGTTTGTTGACGGTCTGGGGCTGTTTTGCTGGATCCAGGGTCGGTGACTTGTACATAGTGAGAGGCGCCCTGAACCAAGCATTCTGCAGCGCCATGCAATACTCTCTGGTATGCACCTAGTTGGCCAGGGGTTCATCCTACAGCAAGATAATGACCCCAAACATAAGTCCAAGGTATGCCAGAACTACCTCAGGAAAAAAGAACAAGATGGTAAGCTTGAAAACATGGAGTCGCCAGCACAGCCTCCAGACTTAAACCCCATCAAGCTGGTTTGGGATGAACTGGACAGAAGATTGAAAGCAAAGCAATCTACAATGCCGCACATTTATGGGAGCTTCAGCAACAGATATGGGAAGAACTTTCTGAAGAATATTTGAGTTCTATTATAGAAAGAATGACACGGGTGTGTTCAGCTGCCAAAGGTGGAACTTTGAAGAGTCAAAAGTTTAGATTACATTTTGATCTATAAATTGATTCCATAATTTCTTTTTAAACTCTGCTTTCTTATTTGTACTATGCTTTCATTTCAGAGTGCAATGAGATAAACTGCATAATTTTCAATTAAAAACTGGGAACATTGGGGTGTTCTAAAACTTTTGACTGATATATATACACAGTGTATACACTAGTATACTGTACATGTAATATGCTGTATCGTTCACACAGGCTGGGTAGTTTCAAATCTATTTCAGGATTTTATATTCTCCCTCTTGCTTCCTTCATTTCTCCTTTTAAGAACCCACATTAGAACTAACTGAAGCAGCTCAAGCATTTACTCGATTTGAATTAATATTTAAATACATGCTGTATATTTTAGTCATTTAAACCTCTATAACTCACTGCTATTTCAAGAACAAAAGAGAAGGAGCTGCAATAAAATATCCTATTTAGTTCTTAGCCTTTTGAATATTATAATATATTTGTACCATAAAGCACTGAAATATCCTAATGTGTTTTTGCACTGGACTATCGTACTCTACTATTTTATCCTTTTACCACGGCTAGAGCAGTTAATTTGCCTATTCTAATGAAATGGCCTTGTTAAAAAAAAGTATTCCTGCAGTATAGGCAAGCATAAATCAGTATAATACTGGAATCCTCCTGAAAAACGAAAAATAAAAGCGTGTATGTCCCTAATTATGACTGTTCAGCTTTTTTGAGGCGTAATTGAGAAGTAATATTTTAGAAAAGCATGTGATTAAAGTCTTTTAAAAACAATCACAATTTGAATCTGATCTGTAAATTATTGCTAATATTTCACAAATAGCAATTATCCCGAACTTGTTTTGAACCTAACAATCAGGGCAGTGTAAAGTGCAGTAACACTGGGGAATTCACCATCGGCTCCCCCGCTGACTGAGCAATGCAAAGCAGTCTGCCCCGTAAAACTCATGCATAAAATTCATCATAATTGGTGCAGATAGCTCCTCTGCTTATATCGCTGTCAGATTAATTTATATAGGAAGTTATATAAATTCCCTACAGATGGTCCATCTACAGCGCAGTGTGCATATGCGAGTCGGAATCTGAGGTCACATAGCAATTTGCTACCAAAGCAATCTCATGGAAACATCCTGAGATGAAACTGAGGCTTGTGGGATGAATGCTTTACATTAGAATGATATCGTATCAGTAGAAGTAACTAATTTCATTTTGCATCAATATCAGCAGCAGGTTTTATTTTCTTGTATGGTGCGCTTCCTTTGAAGCTGTGTAATGATCTCAACAAGCTAAAAAATAACTCAAGTAGGTTTTGTATTATTATCAATATACAATATACATTAAATATTTATGCCAGTAGAATTATTGATTGAAGATCAGCCTGAGAACAGTAAACAAGACTCGCTGCTGCAGAGTTATGTCCATGTAGCCATACACTTATTGCTGTAGTAATGCATAATAGATAACAGATTTGTGGAGGCACTGATAAAAGTATCTATTGCCTCTAGTCATATACAAAAAAATGCTGCTTCTGCTGGCAGTGGTTCTCTATATTTTTGAATAGTGTGTGCTCCAAATAGCCTGCTATGCATCAGTACTAATGAACTAAGCAATATTGGTAAAACTCTACTTTGGAAATATTTCTTGAATGTTTAAAATGACAGACACATTGTAGAGATGCAGACATAATTAGAGACAGTCCTGCCAGAAGGCTCCACCTCTGTGCTTCATCTGTTAGCATCCAAACCATCAATACCAGTCAGGTAATCCTAACGTTCTAATAAGAGCAACAGCATTACAAATAAATATGTCACAATTGAAACCAGTAAGTAAGCGATTAGAGGACCTGATACTAAAAAGGATTGTAGGGGTACAAAAGAAGAGCTAAAGGAAATGGAGATAAATGTATGTGATAGGATTGTTTTGGAATTTTATAAATAAAAATAATTGATTGTTAGTTTGGCATTAGTTAGTAGTCTGCATACTGACACTGTTCAGCAGTATGTCACAAGATAGTACTATCCATGGATGATCTGGATCATGGTGGTATTGTTTAACATTGAACAAAGACCCTTCAGTGACTTATTATGTGACTAATAATTTGAAAATAGGAAAATAGGAAACAATAATATTAACTTTTTTTTAATCCAGATGACCTCAAAATGAAGACTAAGGCATAAAAAAATATCTGCGTGCTTCCTGCTGAGCCACAATACTCCTGTAGTCGGCTTCCATTTATTACTAGTTATTCACTCGGAGGTACTGGAAGGCTAAAACCAGCAGTACAACTTTTTTTTATCTTCTTCCCCTTGTCTTTTATACTTCCAAATAAATGTGATTTATTACACATCTCATACTGATGATAATAAAAATAATTGTCTCATAATAATACAATCAAAAATGTAAATATATATGTATATATATATACATATATATATATATATGTATATATATATACATATATATATATATGTATATATATATATATATATGTATATATTAATCTCTGTCTCTCTTCCACAGCATGTCTTTTATCCTATCTTCCTTCTCTCACCTCAGCAGCAGGCGGCTGGCTGCCCCTCCCTGACCCTGGTTCTGCCGGCCGGAGGTTTCTTCCTGTTAAAAGGGAGTTTTTCCTTCCCACTGTCACCAAAGAGCTTGCTCATATGGGTTCATATGATTGTTGGGTTTTTCTCTGTATGTATTATTGTAGAGCCCTGCAATATAAAGCGCCGTGAGGTGACTGTTGTTGTGATTTGGTGCTGTATAAATAACATTGGATAAATAAAAACTGGATGGATATATATGAATAAATAAAGCTTATTTATGCCAACAGAAACTATGGTAACTAAAACCTAGTCTCTCTGTGTGTAACTCATCAACGCTGACTTCTCATTAACAGAAAATCTGACCTCTTGATTCCTAATCTAGCTATTTGTACACAGTGAGGTCACTGTTTAGCAAATAAAATAATAATAATGTCAACTACAATAGCAGATTTAAGTTATCCTGTGGTGAACTGTGCTGTATGTGTTGGCTGTATAGCCAGTAGTGGTCACAGGAAGGAAGGAATTGCAAGTATTGATTGGTGTCATTGACTGGTAGAATTATTGACTTCACAGAAAGTCTCAGTCATTAATCTTACAGTTTTTGTACTTGCCACACTGAACAGAGACTCTGTTTAGTCTTAGATCACTGTCACGCACATGCACAAAGGAAACATGTATGGGCACCGTGTGCTGTGGAGAATGTAGCATATATAGTAATGTAGTCAAATAGAGTAATTTTACCATTGTCCTCTCTCTCTCTCTCTCTTTCACACACACACACACACACACACACACACACACACACACACACACACACACACACACACACACACACACACACACAGAGCTGATTTGCATTACAGCATGGTGATGGTGTGGGAGCCAGATCTTTATGACACAGCCTCATTACGGGCTTGGCTGGCCAGCACTGCTGGAATATAAGGCCAGCGGCCATCAAGCAACTGTCACTTCTCCTCAGCAACAGTCCTTCCTTCTCCACGCTGGTGCATGTGTGTTGTTAATGATGTGTGTATGTGTGCTTGTGTGGAAAGAAGAAGCAAAGAGGGTGCCTACTTCACGACAGAGTGACTGTGTATATGTGTTTGTGACAGAAAGGGAAGAGATGGAGTGCATCTGTGTGAGTGAGAAAGTGTCGGAGAAACACGGGGATAACAAGAACTCGCTGAGTTAACTGCTCAACAACTCAACTCAGCTTGTTGGTTCTGGTCGAACAACATTGCATTTTATACTTGATTTAAAAAAAATTTTAATAAAATGTAAAATAATCAAAGCATAATGCTAATGCTATAAATATTTAGCTTCTTCTCAGAAACAACAAAGTGATCTTTGCAGCATGTCAAATATTAGTGGACATTTTAATATCATCTCTAATACCAACATGGAACATTTAGTTGGTCCCAAGCAAATCACACCATACATACAACTTATTTTACTCAGTGCAGGTTAGTCCTCAGGTCCAAACTTGCTCTGATGTTTATTGATTTTTTTTTTTCTTCTTTTGGCATGTACCTATATAGAAAGTGCTTTCTCACTTTATGTTAGGCACGTTAACATTTTTGTACTGTGCTCAGGGGAATTGTTTCTATGTTTTGCCTGAATTGTTGTTAATTGTTAGGAGAGCTAGAAGATATTTCCTAGACTGAAAGTCTTTAATTCTCCATTAATACAAAATAATATTGTGTGGTTAAAAATGATGATGAGTCACTTTTTATTCAAATCCCAGGCTGGATGTCATGTGACCCTCTGGGCACTGCTATCATGTGACCTACATTAAACTGTGTGAATCAGTGGATGGATGCATAATGTCACCCCCTCGGCTTGCATATCATATGGACTGTGTCAGATCACATGACCTGCATTAAATTAAATGAATTTAATTTAATAACCCTGATCTCTGACCTTTCACCTTTCACCTTGACCAAGCTCCTGTGGGGAATATGATCTTTAAAAAGGTGATACACAGAGACACACAGCCACACATGTCCAAAGATGCTGTGAAAGCATATCATATAAGTAGAAATTTGGGGTTCCCAAACTCTGGTCAAGCATGAAACTTGGCATTTTCTGTGAATCTTATTAATTACTGTGAGAATTTTTAGCAATAAGCGTAATCTGAAATGCTTTTGGCATGGCAGTGGTCTAGCAGTGTAAGCACTTAGAGATACAATGTACCAATTTACTTCAACATATATGCCACATGCTTTTCAGATGACTTTTCTGCTCACTTTCTACGTGCCAAACAAACTGCCACCATGTGCACATGACACTTGTAAACACAAGTCCCCTTGGACATGCTTATCCACAGTTTTTTCAAAGAAGAAAGCTGCGTCGTCAGTGTCAGGTGCACAAAAGAAAGTAGGGGACCACTACTTTTTTTCACCATTTCTTAATGGACTTTTTTCCAGTTTAATTTTTTCATACATGGTAGCATACAGCTGACAACATGCAGCATGCCAGCAAAGAATTGCAGCCTATTAGACAATTCTAAAAATGCCCCTTTTTTAAGTTATTGGAAAAAAATGTGATGCCATCTTTTGTTTTTTCTCACGTACTGAACATATACCAAAACGATGGCTCCACCGTTCATGCCAAGCAGTGATTTTTGTGTACCATTACATGCTTTTGCAGATATTTGTACTCACCATACATTGCACCAGGGGGGCAGTCGAAGACTCCTTTCTTTCTTCTCTTTATCCGAGCATGCTGTCAGTTTTTTCTTCTCCACCGTCCTGCTGGTTTCTCTCGCCTCCTTCTTCTTCTCCTCCTCCCTCCCCTCCCTGTCCCCCCTCTTTCCACTGCTGTTCAGGTCCAGCGCTGTCGCTGGTGCCAAGAATCCAGGCGACACACACACACAAGCAGTTCTGGGTAACTCTTTGAGAATACACTTCGACACAGCTGGGTTCGAAGCTCAGCGCAAACACACACACACACACCACTACACACACACAAGCATATCCACAAACACAGCTGAGCACATCCACAGTCCTTACACACCCCCTGCGCAGCCTCACATAAACACACAGCTGGACTATTTGCAGCTGGATGGAGATTGTGGCATTGTGTTGCTGTTTTTTGATGTTTTGAGGAATCAGAAATTCAGGTTGGAGAAATGGCAGTTACTGAATGTTTAGAGATCAAGAGGCAGTGGGACTTTATTCAGTCCAAGAATTTCCTCGCATATTTCCTCAAGCAGTCTTCTATTGGTCAAATACTCAAATCTAATCCTTGCAGGAAACACACAAGAAAATCATTTATGCTTCAGCAGTGTTGGCTTAACTCATCTGGCAGGACTGGCGCTGTAGAAGCAGGTGAAGCATTTCAATCCAAAATGTAAATCAGTGTTCTTCTTGTAGAAAAGAAGAAAATGTTGTGGTCCTCATGAGATCGCTCAAATATCGGTCCTCTTCCTAAAGGTCCTCCTTTCTCTAGAAAGTCATTGCAGTCAATCCAAAGAAGTTGGACAGCTGCCCAAAAAACCTCCAGGAAGCCAACTCCTGGCTATTTTGCATGTCTTATGTTATTTTGTGCCAACATCTCTGCTTCATATCGCTCAGCTTGACTATTCTGGTGTAAAAACTCCTCAGAGAGAAAGAAATCAGTTGCATCTCTTCTGTTTTCCCCTCTGTGGAGCAAGTAGCATGTTCTTGCCAGAGTGGCCTGTCAGCATCAATATTTAACAGCAATCTCTTGCTGTGCTGCTGTCACAGTTAAAGTTTCCATGTCCCCATCACTGTGCGCTGGATCTCATGTTCTCTGGTCTGCAGTGTTTTCTCTTCAGCTCCGTCTTTCTGTCCTTCTGTGCTTTATTGTATTTCCAATATTGCTCTAACCTTTCTACCCTCCATCATTGCCTTCTTCTATTTAACCCTCATGAAACTTGCTCCATATCCAAACCTCTGCCAGGTTCTCTCCTGGAGGTAAAACACAGCCACGCAGGACTTTCTTGCCCGCAAGGAGCTCAAACAATCTTTCATTAATCCCCTCCTACTGTCCTTTTTTGCAGTTCTCCATCCACTAACCCTGCAGCAAACCTTCACTCAACCTTCCCTCAACTGGCTTCAGTCAAATTAAACCTTCCACTTTCTATATTCACCCTCTTCTTGCCTTCCTCTCCCTCTTGCAACCTGATTCACGTGGCCTATATATCACTCACTGCCTGCCTGCCTGCGTGGTTACTTCTGTCCTCATCCTGTCCTTCTTCTGTCTAATGACAGCTCAATTCTGGTCAAGTCCTCTCTGATTTTTTTCCCCCCCGCTTTATATCTTCCTCATTGTTCCTCTATCTCCCTCCACCTCTCCTCTTGCATGCAGTAAACGCGGCATTTGAGCTGCTGTGCTCTGAGTCATACCGCTCTCTCCTCCCTTTTCCTTCCAGAAGCTTGCAAATGTTCTTTTTTTTTAGTGCCTCGCTTCTCTAACAACCATCAGGATTTGTTCAGCATTTTTTTAGGTCCTAGGCGCTGAAATGATGCCTTTTCATCCTGCTGACACAGACAGAAGGACAGACTGTGGATAGACAGTCAAACAGAAAGACAAAAAGGAGCCAGTCATACTTTTTCCCAACAGAGGCAGGAGTCTGCTTTTAAATGCTTGATCCTGTCTGTGTTTTTGCTGTTGCTAGTAGTCTTACTCATTTGATTACAGAAGGCTTAGTTTCTCCTCTTCCCACTGGTGAAATGCCTTTTTCACTCGCCGCAGTCCCTGTAGCAAGTTTGGTCCATTTTTCCTCTCTTTAACCCTCACAGCTGGCTCTCCAAATATGTTTTTGTGACAGTCTGAAAAGAGGAGAAGAAAGGACAGAAGCATGTTTACTGTAAATACCACTGTCTTTTACACTCTAAGAACACACTGAGATGTTCTCAGAAAAGGGGGCAGAAAAGCTTATGGGTGGGTGAGTGGGTGGAATGGAAAGATGGTTAGCAAGAAAAGGTGTGAAGACAGAGGCACAAGGATGGATGAAGGGTAAGACGGTGAACAGAGGAAGATGAAGATGGGTACATGCATGGATTTAAAGGATGAATGGTTCGGCAGGTTAACTGCTGTCACAGAGGAAAAGGCCTCTCCAAGTCTCTGTTAGTCAAAACTATCAGTATAGTAGTATTTAAATTAGCTTTGTCAATATTTCATTCATTTATAGTTTGATATTTTACCTGCGTTGGAATCCTGCCGTACTCTCCCTGACAATGCACTGCTGCTCTTTTTTAATTTCTACCTCTCTCATCGTTCTCTGTCTGCTGCTGCAGCCTCAGTCTGTGCCATCACTAAAATGCAGTATCCCTTCCCTCCCGCCTCCTCTCCTCTGCCTACTCCCTCTGTCTCTCCCACTCTGTTTCCCTCAATTTCTCTCCCTCCTTTACCCCCACCATGCTCCCATTCTCTCTATATTTGTCCTTCTCTGTCCGTCTGTGCCTCTATTTTTCAGTCTCTCCCTCTATCTCTTCACTTGGTTTACACGTTCACTTCCTCCGTCCCCGCCCCTTCCGCCACTCTACCCCCTGTCTCCACTTTCCTCACATGTATTCCATCACCACCTCTCCTCCTCCCTTTCTTTCACTCTCGTCGCCTGCTTTTTTCAGCCTTTCCTCACAGAGAAGCTTCGAGAACACACTGGACTGGGGGGACATGTGAACACCATTCACAATCACGCCGCATGAATAATACATCCATAGTACGTTCATACTTTTTCAAATGCATGCACACATCAAAAACCTGCTCCAAAGATGTTCTCTCGCTCTCTCTCTCTTTCACTCTATCTGACTGAGAAAAAACAAAAGTAGATCCTGCTCAACAAACAATGAGGATTTTGATATGCGCTACCTGTGCCAGCCACACGGGCTAAAACGCAGCTCACTGAACGCGCTGAGAATGAAAGCAGGTCTTCAGCAGCGCAAGACCACAGCTGCAAATCGAAGAAAGATTGAGCAAAATGTAATTAGTAAATTTCTCATACGACTGCAGCCACATACTGTTTTTGCAAAAAATATGTCATTTAAAATGAAAATTCAGCTTTGACAAGCAGTGATCGACTCATTGAGCTTCTAAATGAAACATTAGTACATTTAGGTTTGCGTAACCAGTGGAAAAGAGACAGAAGATCAGAAAGGGAAAGCGTTTGAGTGGGTTTGCTTGCATGTACATGTTGCGTTGTGCTGAACATTTGTGCATATATGTGTAAACTATGAGATGTGCATCACATCGTCCTCTTGCATATATGTATATGTGTGTGTGGCTGAGGTTGGGTGCGTGGGTGGTTGTGTGTAGCTGGTTAGAACTGTCCTTTTGGCCCCTAGCATCACCCAGTGCCACCATCTGTGCTGCCAGCCAGATGGGAAGGGTGTGTGTCTGCACAAATGTGTGTACATGAGTGAGTGTGTCCAAGCAACCATTTACATGATCACTGGATGCGCTGTTTTCTTATCTAGAAATTTTTTTTTGTGTCAATCCACAGAGCAAACTAGCAGTTCTTACGATTTGTTGACTATAAATCTGATGCAACGCCGCCACCCTCCACCCCATAGTAACATTTCATTGTTAAGTGACACTATGCCTGTTGTTTTCAAGTGACCTGAGTCCTCTATGTACTAAGTGACTAAAGCAAATCATGCAGCTATAAAGCAAAGAAAGGAGTCAGGAGAGGTTACTACAAAGCCATGCAGTCTATGACAAAATAACCAGATACCTCACACTATGTACAACTCACTGTATCACTTGAAATATTCAAAGTACAACTGTGTTTTTTGTGTCATTTCATAGACATGATGGAAGGTGGAGATGTAGTGATTACACAAACTTATTTGAGATGAGCAATGGAACAACTGCCAAAACGAAACTACAAGATTAAACCGCTTTAACTGAAGAGTCATTGCTCTTACAGCAGATCTTATCTGCCTTGGTCATCTTCCAGCAACGGATGTTATGTGCATCACAACTGCACTGCATTGTGAGATATTTATACTGTTGTAGCGTCCATGCTAAAACAGGGACTTGTTTCAGCAAGCCCCAGGGTAGACCCAGCTGAGAAATATAATCAGCTGAGAGATTATATTTCTCAGCTGGCTTGGGAATGGAGTCCCCCCTGGAAGAGGTGGATGGAAGTGAGGAAGTCTGGGCTTCTCTGGTCAGACTGCTGCCCCCACGAGCTGAATTCACATATTGATTATAAGAAGAAGAAGATGGATGGATAATCCTGGCACAAGTACTCTATGGGACTGTGCAAAACGTCTGAAAGCACCCATCATTTCTTTATTTTTTGTTCCTTTAGACTGTTCCTTTAGTTGAATCTAGACAAAAAGAGTGAGAAAGCCCATTTTGACAGGCAAAATAGTAATTCTAAAAGAGCTGTTAGCCAAAACATTGGTGTATCTCGGTAGGGTGTGAGGTGTTTCCTAAAAAATCTGAGGGAACTGGATGATTGGAGGACAAAAAAAATGAACAGCCAATGAACAGTATCTGATAGTCAGGTCCTTGAAATTTAGGACTGAAAATCTGTGGCAACAGGTCTCAAAGAGTGTTGAATCAAAATGTCACATTTTAGTTCCAAATGAAAGGCAAAGGTTTAAAAAGGAAACTCAAAACCAAAACCTAAACTGACACAAAGAGCTTAAGGTTAGCTAGAGAAATCACTGGAGCGGACAGGAAGCATAACAAACAAAGACAAAGAGAAGGACGTGAAAATATTTACACAGAAAGGACAAATTGAAGTTGGGAAATAGGATAAGGAGTAAGACCCTAAACACAAAAAAAACTTCAACTTTAAATGGAAAGTCTTGCTGTGAGGCAACAATGTCACCTGCTGTACCACCTGTACAAAGTTTTGCTCAACAGAAGTCCACAATTTACCCCCTGTCTTACCAAGTAAATCTTAAACCAGTTTCTGTATCTCTTGTCATGTAAGATATTTCTCGTATCACATTTCTTGTTCCATCGCTTAGTCTTGTCCATAACTGCAGGTGTGTAAAAATTAAAAAGTCATAGATGATTGATTGTTCCAAATTACTGCAATCCCTCTTTAATGGACTGTTTAACCACACCTTAAATGTGGTTGATCAACAGAGCGAAACATCTGGTCCCATTCTCGCAAATTCGGCACATTTAAATGGAGATATGTGTGGAGAATAATGCATTAAACATACATACAAACATACATACTATTTGGATGTCTAAGGGTAGAAATGAGCAGGATACAGATGAGCATCAAACCACAGATGAGTAGTTTAGATGCTTATGTCTGAGAGTTGGATTACAATATGGGGCTGAGTTTGACTTTGACTGTGATCAGATTAAATGTAATGATTAAAAAGCAAAAGATAAAGGAAGCAACACACTTGTAGGATTTTTTGTAAGCTATGCTGTTCAAACTCAAGAAGTAGGTATAAATATCCTATTGCACACAATGTGACAGAGTGGTGTCAACAATGCTGCAGTTGACACCAAGATTATTTAAAGTAGGCCCTGTTCACCGGTTCCTATTTGCCCCGCGTAAAAAAATATATGCATTAAGGAGCAGAGCTAACAGGGTGGTTAATCCCACTAAATACTTGAAGAGATGTGGTAACTCAAATCAAACACCAAACCAAACAGACAGAGGCAAGAAAAACATAATGAGAGAAAAATGCTCCTAAGTTGACATCAAGCAACCGTCAGACACACACACACAGATATCTGAATCTCTTAGCTCATTCCCAGGTAAAAGCCATCGTTATCCTGATCCTCACTTTTTTTCATTTGAGTTTGATTTTCCAGCTCTGTCCAAAAAAAAAAAAAAAAGCCAAACTTGCCTTTAGAAAAGTAGAACTCAAAGGAAGTGCAAGAGGAGAAGAGACAGGCAATGAGTGATTAAAACAGTAATAAAGAGACAGTCGGAGGGAGCAAGAGATCTAAATTAGGAACAAAAGACACCGGAGGATGTGTGTGTGTGTGTGTGTGTGTGTGTGTGTCTGCGCTGATGTGGGCATTATGTGCACGCTTGCGTGTTTCTATGCAGTGTATCTTTACAGCCCCCTTGTGAAACCTCAGGCAACTTAATTCAGTGTTTCCAGTTCAGTCCTTTCCTGCTTTGCCTTCCTATTCTCTCAGTTATTTTAATATCTTTTTTAATGTAATGGAACTTAAAAGTGTATAAAAACATATATTATTGCTAAGAAAAGCGTAGGTAATCACATTAAACGGAGAAAACAACCATATTTTGTTGCTTTTGTTGTCTGGGAGGGTTTTCTCTGCAGTGATATTTACACCACGAGCTTTATTCCTGCTGGAGTGATTTACTGTAGATCGATAGGATGCTCTATCCGTTCCTTTTCGGTCTAATCCTGTTGAAGAATATCTATCGTCTTAATAAAACATAGATCCATTAGAGATAATTAATGTCACAGTTAAATCGGCTGCTGGCAAAGATTATCGTCACTCTGTATCATTTATTGCTTTTCCTATCTCTGAGCTTTTTAATCCAGTGTCCTTCTTAATTATCTTCTTTAGACTTTAGCTTTTCCGTCTCATGAACTCATGAGCTAAAGTCATGAGCACACGGCTTGACTGAGCACACTGACGCAACATAGAGCTAATTTCAAGACAGCAGAGGCGTTGCTGTCATCTTAACTCTGAAAAGCACGTTGTGCAAATGCATGCTTGAAAATGTTATACGCATGTGTCCATCTGACCACTGTGTGCATTTTTTTTATTTATTCATTATTTTTTACACAGGTGCACATGTGGTTCCCCTCTCCTGTTAATCTGGGTCAGCAGCAGACAAGCGATGATGAACTGCACAAGAGCTGCAGCTCTCCCTCGTGTTGATATTTCAGACTACATGGTGCTCTGTAACAAAACATCTCTTGTGCTGAAGTCTGAGCCACAGCTCTGCTTGTAATTAGTGGATGATTTATGTTATGTAATATAATAATAAATGCAAAACTTAGTGCATTACCAGCTCATTTTGGCCTCTGGGTATTACCTCTGAGATCATGGGGACACTCTGGTCTATGCTTTTATGCTTGGAAGTATGAAAAGGGGGTATTGAGCATGACTTGGTTGTCTCTTGGTTGCTGAGCTACTCTGGTGTGAATAGTTACGACTCTCCTACATCTAAGAGACTCCTTCCTGAGGCCATTGCCTAAAGTGTGTTCTGTCACCTTGCTTGGGTAAATAAGACAAAAATCCTGTGTCTGAAACAATGTCTCCCCTGAGACTTCAGTCAACACAGTATAGGACATTGCAAGCAGATGGGGCCAGCTAGCCTAAAGGCAGAGGGATAGAAAGAGAGAGAGACTTATAAGGATTTTAATTGTAAGCCTGCTAATGGTACAACCACTTTCATCTTCTGCTTTGGAATTTAGACCTTAAGACCTGCATACAGTACAATGTCACTCCCATTAACATCACCATATAGCCACTTCTAGTAGCTTCACTGTAAAAGATACATAAGATAATCTCTCACAACAGGGGCACCTCTGCCTTGCTTTACAGAGACGGACCTTTATTTTCGGAAAGTGCCACTGTCACGGTCCAGAGGACAGGATGCACACAGTCTTTGGAGGACAGATGTGAGTGATGATGTGAGAAACTAGCACAGACTGAAGACAAGGTGAAGTAGCTATATGGATAAATTAATTAATGTGTCATCGCTCTGCTCCGAGGGCCTCTGATGGTTTCTTGGAATTCATGGCTCGAGTTTGCCTCTGCCATGCATGACTGGGTGAGTTTATTAGGCGATGGATTGAAATAGATTGAAAAGTGCTCTACTGAGAAAAAAAATGAAAGTAAAAACAAATTTTAACAGTTGTGTGATAGTGCAAGCTAATGAAATAGATAACAAGGGAACATGGACTGTATTATTCACAGCTCCGTATAAAATTATACATGACTGCCTCCCTGTGGTCTGGAAGCAAAAGCAAGCTTTATTTAAATATGATCTTTTTTTCCTGGTGTTCTGTTTATAAATACTTATTAACAAAAGGGAGCTAATTCCATTTTTATAATAAAAATCATCCGTTGTATTGTTCTCAGGTAAACATTACACAACTCTGGTAAAAAAAAAAAAAATCTATAAATATTCAAAAGTAATTCATATTTAGTTTATTATTATTGTGATTTCACCCACTGACCACTTTATTAGGTACACCTGCTGAACTGCTGATTAACGCAAATCTCAAATCAGCCAATCACATGGGAGAAACTCATTGCATTTAGGTATGTGGACGTGGTAAAGATGATCTGCTGAAGCTCACACCGAGCAACAGCATGGGGAAGAACGGTGATTTAAGTGGCTGTGGTCGTGGGTGCCAGAGGGGCTGGTCTATTTCAGAAACTGCTGATGTACGGAGATTTTACTACATGACCATCTCTAATGTTCACAGAGAATGGTACGAAAAACAGAAAATATCCAGTGAGCAGCAGGTCTCTGGTTGAAAATGCCTTTTCCCAGTGAGAGAACATAGGAGAATGCCCACTCTGCATCGAGGTAATAAGAAGGCTACAGAAACTCAAATAACCAACAACATCTAGAAATGCAGCAGCCCACAGGCACGGCACCACACCCGATGCCACACCGGTCAGTTACAATTGTCATGGACTCACCAAAACTGAACCACAGAGGGCTGAAGAGACTTGACTTCTGGAACAAGACTAGAAAACTCAGAATTTGATGTAAACAAAATGTAAGCATGGATGTACTTGTATCAACAGTACAAAAGACAAACATGTCGGGTTCATATTTAAAGTCGATGTTTGTTTCCAGATCTGAGGAAAACAGTGTTACACTGCAACTAGGAACCGTAGAAATCATTTTAATCCAGATCAAGAAAAACAAATGAATTTGGTTAATGTACAGTGAGGCTAACCGGATTTCAAAAATATTGTTTGGAATCATGGTTTTTACTCTCAAAACATTTTGTTTTACATAGTGAAGAATTCTGTCACCTTCAGTTTAAACCACATCCATAGAGGCAACACAAGATGGTGTACTGCTTCTGTTTTCTTCTTCGTCACTTCACTCCTTAATTTGCCCAAATGCTGCTTCTCTCTGTTCATTCAGCCATCTGTTTGTTTGTTAATATGGGACTGTTTGTAATAACGCCTCTTTTACACTCTGCTGACTTTCATGTTTTAATGATTACACAAATATATGGAGTGAGAATGAAGGAAGTCAGACGAAGGAAATAAGACCAAGCCTTAGATTTCGTGATATTTAATTATAAAATTGAAATGTAAAGAAAATGTTGACATGTGGTGCATTCCAGCCCACTGAGTGTAACTCATCAACTCATCAGTTTTTCCTTCTGTCAAAATGTTGATGTGCGTGCACATAAGAAGGCTGGACAGCTGGACCTCCTCATCCCCAAAGCTAAATTCTGTTTAAGTGGAATTACTTATTATTTATGCAACAACAGATAATTATGGCCTATCAGGAAACAAAAAGATCTTCAATGTTTATTCCATCTGACCATAAAATGTGTGGATGTTTATTTGGGGCCACAGAAAATATCTTTACGGTCAGTAAGGACTGTTTCCACAGTTTCATCACAAACATTTTTACTTCCTGTTTAAGGTCTACGTGTAAGTCAAGAAAAGTCAGTGACAAATGGGTCAAATGCTCTGTAAACTGTCTCAGAAATTTCAGATTAATATATTACAAATCCTCATTGTTTTACACAACAAAGTGCTTAGAAGTGTTGCTGAAGCAGAATCAGATACTGTTCAATAAAATTCACTGACAGCAAATAAGAGACTTAGAAGAAAATCACTTTGCAGTAAACTTTATTTACATCACAGGCCCCCTGTGCCTTTAACATCTCTTTATGTAAACCTGGAAACATTACATTCAATCCGCAGAATGTCCAGCATTTCCTGGTTAAAGATAATTTTTTCATCTTAAAACTACATTCAACATGTTTCCATGTGCAATTTATTTAAAATCTGCCTCAGAAAATAAATCTAGTAAAATTATGCATTTAAAAAATGTTTGTGTGTTCTAGCAGGATTTTTTTTTTCTTTAAATGTCAAGGCACCTCCAAAACTCACTCAATCCACCAGTTTTTAGCTTGATTTGCATCATGAACATTATGAAACCATTAACTGCTGAGTACCAAAATTAATTTAAGTACAATACTCACAAGGGGTTAAGAAAGAGTCCCTTTTGTGAGCGGTAACACCGTGTTTATGTAATTATGGTTTAGATACTATGTTGCTGTTTACTATAATCATCATTGTTTCAACTTGTAACTGATTATTATCTTTACAACTGTGGATTCAGTGAGTTTAGAAGGAGCTACTTGCATATAGATCACACAAAGCCAGTGAAAAGTTGGATGCATGCTCTTCTTTTCCACTTCTCTCCAAGACGCAAATAGAGCAGTTTTAAGGTAACGTGCAGAAATGCAAAAGCAGGATAATACAAATTCTGAAAATTGCAATTAATTAAAAGTCATCCTTAAAAAAATGTGTGGGATCTAATAATCATTTATACAATCACTGTCTGTATGTGATAGTCCCATATATTTTTTCCAGTTTTTCCAGTTCTCCCAATGCTTTTCCCTTTCTTTTAACCAACTCCTTGCTAACCACAGATCACCCCTACATCTTCCGCATGTGAGCAGTTATGTTTCCCAACCCTGGACCTCTTGCACTCGAGCAGTGATCTCTCCCCACCTTCACACTCCACATCATCCAAGAATATCCTAACACTGTCGTCCGCCTCCCCCAGGACAGCCCTCTTCATCACTGCCAGGGCAGTCGAGAATCCAAGCTGACGACACACGACACTACCTGACTTGATGGTGAAAAGGTCATCGCACACTGTACCCCACTGGCCACGGATGAAAATTTCCACTCTGCCTCGATCTGGCAAACCTTCGGCGCTTACAAGTCGCACTGAGCCAACCCGCAGCCTCCACCCTCCTCTTGCTTTCTTGTAACCTTGACCTCTACCCCGTCCTCTCGACCTCTTAAACACTTGGTTGCCCTCTCCTGCACTTTCCAGCTTCTCACCAAGCCACAGCTTTTCCTCCTGTGTTTTAAGCAGCGTAGTGTTGATTAGTGGTCTCTGGGGCCTGTAGGATGGTACAAGGGGCGTCTGGTTGAAGTACGGTGGCCATGCTGTGGTCATCCTATGGTCAGGAGCTTTTGGATAGGGTGTGGAGATTAAAGTCATGTGGGGCTGCTTCAGCAATTTTGTGGATGGAGTGGTAAGGAGTTGTGGTTTGAAATATTGTGAGGTGGTGCTAGGGGGGTACTGAAGGGGTCTCCCATGTCTCCCTGATGAAGGTGTGGTGATGGTTGGGGTTTTTGCAATCCTAGATGAGTCTGCAGTCGTGGAGGTTGCGCGATAACCTGATGAAGAGACAGAATCACCCTTTTTATTTGTTTTATGAGGTGCTGAAACTAATGTTAATATAAAACAAGTTTGACATTTTGGGAAACAGAGGTTGTTTTGTTGTTAAGAATCAGATGCAGAAAAATCATATAAATAAGAGGATATTTTAGCGACTAATTAGCCTGCTAGGAAATGGGTTATGTGCAAAGTTAGCAAGTTAGCTAGCTATACTACTCATTACTACTCATTACTATACTACTATTTTTTCTATTATCATTTAAATAAAGTGTAAATACATCTAGAAAATTTCTGTATTCAGACAAAAAATGTAAAACCACCATTTTTTGGTATTTTATATATGTAGGTATTTAAATAAGATATCATGTTGTTAAAATGCTAGCTTTAGCTGTGCAGGTGGCTATATTGTAATATATATTTTTCATTGTACTATTTGACAAAGGAAAAATAGTATCAACCACAAAGGAAGGACGTAGACACAGACACAAAAGGATGAATGTCCAAACTGAGGCTGATGCAGAACAATTTATTCATAATAAATTATGCCAAAACACCTGATTTAAATTAAAGCAGTGCAAAAACCTAATGCATAAATAAGCACCATTTATCCTGCTTTAGCTTCTTGAACCAGCCAAAGAATAGCATGTTAGCAGGTCTGAAGTTGGGATTCAAAGCCAATTTAGTCAATTCCACGATACCTGAGTCAGGCAAAAGCTTGTGCAAATGCAAATGGCTTAGTCTGAATAATTAAACTTGTGATTAAAACTAAGCCAAGAGGGTGAGGCAGTAAACTCAGTTATAATTAAGATAAACAATAATTTTACAGCATTTTCTCTGCAAATTATGCAAATTATTTTCCATTCCCCATGTTTATGTTCCAGTGCACAGACTTGCTAAACTGTATAGACAGGTGAGATGCAAAAATGAATTCTTAAAAAGCTACTTATTTTTTGAATGCATATTGATTTAAGAAAAGTCACCTTTTGTTTTTTTACTCTGGTTTTTTTTTTTTTTTTTTTGCCATTTAGGTTACAGTATGGCTTATCTGCCTCAACAAAGTAGAGAAAATGTCCAAGGGGCATATTTATCAAACTTTTTAAATCATTTTATGTGTTATTTATTTCTATATAAATATTCACAATATTCTTAATCAGTTCAAAACGGTGTGTAAAACCAGTTAAAAGGCCAAAAACTATATAGCAAATTATTTAGTTGAAGAAAAACATAAATAACCCTTAAAACCAATTTAAATATGATTAAATCATAACATTTTAACATGACCTTTAGGAGATACTGCTGATACTTTTTGATCATGAGAAAGCCTGCATAGATTTTATAATTACCTTATTCCAAGAAGGTGTGATTCCCCCCCCCCAAAAAAAAGAAAGCTAAGCTAAATTATTAGCACTTAAGCCTAATTTGCAAAGGATTTTACTTAGAAGCAAACATAAATTTAGTAATTAAGATGTAAAAATGTGAAACAAAATCAGAATGTAGGCGAAGAAACCACCAGTTTTGGCGTTGCTGGCTTCTCCTCGTGCCACGGTGTGAACCAGTCTCGTGGACTTATTTTTAGTCTTAATAGTCAAATTAGTGGTTGGGTTAGCGGTTTGGCTAGAAACTGGGTAATCAGTGGAGCTAGCCTGATAAACGGGTACACCAGCAGGCCTACCAGTGGACGAGGTTGTGGCAGGAGTTGTTGCTGCCATCTGGACAGTTCTTGGCTTTACTGTTGTGGTCGACGCAGATTTTGTTGTGGTTTTGAGAGCCAGTGTTGTTGTTGGTAATGTTGTCTTTCTTGTTGTTTTTCTTGTTGCTGCTGTTGTTGGCGGTGGCTTTGGTTTTTTTCTTGTTGGCATTGGAGGTTTTTTTATTACTATTCTTGTCTTCTTTTTAGTTGTTGTAGGTTTTGTAGTGGTCGTTGTAGTAGGAACAGCTGTGGTGGTTGGTTTCTTGTTGATTACATACTCTGCAAAAAAGAGAAAAATAAAATAAAAAGAATTATGCAGTGCTAAAAACCATCCGTTGGATACCTGATGCAAGAAACTGCTTTGATTTGGTAGATTTATCAAATTTAAACGCTCCCATTAAAGTGAACAATCAAGAGACATCAAGAGAAGCCAAAAGAAACCACATGCATATTAAATAGCATGTTTTAACCATTTATTTACTGCTGGAAATGTAACTCACCAATTTCTAGAAAGAATCACTTGTAAAGTGCCTTGAAAAGCGCTATATAAATCCAATCCATTATTATTATTATTATTAAAGGTTGAAGCAGGGCAAGGAAATTCGAGAAAAAAACACCACTTTAAGACTTTCTTTTACCTTCTTTTGGGTGGAAATGAATTAGTTTTCCTTTTATCTTAACAGGTGAAGGCTTGATGCTACACTTTCCTGGTGGTGCTCTCCTGTTTCCAAGACAGAAAAGATTAGTACACATGCAATATTGGGTACTATAAGCACATATGTATCTTTTCATTTATTTTTTTTATGTTTTGTTTTTAATGGTGTTTAGCAGCTTCCACTTTAATTGTAGTGTGTATTAGTGCAGAGATACAGTCAATGAAGATAGATTAAATAAATAAGATTTAAAAAAATCTGTTTTTCTTATTTCTTTCTTTTTGCCTGGATTGGCTAGAGAGGGATGGAAGATGATTGTGCTCTGAGCACTTCTTTTAACATTTTAACATGTTGCTGCACTGTATTTTATTAGCAGCATTCCAACTCTTAAAACCTCCATCATATATAATTATTGGGTTCACACTCTCACACCTTAACATCACACATCCATGTAGTTTAATGAGCACTTAACTGCTGATGAAGTAAAGTGATGCATTGGCAAGTTACCTGGAAGGGTCCACTATCTTGTAGATAACGCCACCTCTTGCTGTCGCACTCGGGACTCCTGTGGCTAAGAAATACAGCTCACCTGGAAAAATTCACAGACGAAATGGAGAAAGAGAGCAGCAGGCAGAGACGGCAGAACATAAAAAGACAAACGGGGAGATTAAAAAAATAGGAAGCAGTGAGCAAGAAAAGAAGGAGATAAAAAAAGAAAAAAATTTAAACAACAGGAACAGAGGGAAATATTTATGATGACAACAGATGGGAGACAGAAATAAAAGAGGTACAAAAATAGCAAAATGGGGGAGAAAGAGAGAGACCAAAACACTACTCTGGGGAAAAATATTTTAAACTTTGCTTTAATCATTCGTCTCCAATTTGCTTCCTGAAATTATCAGGAAAGAAGAGAAATACAATTTTTTAAGACCAACACAAACCTAAACATTTCCTAACTTAGAAATCATGCAGTTTAGTAGTAATCTAATTTCATTAACAATAACACCAGTAAAAATATCCACTTTGGTACTTCACACTACATGTGTACTAGTTAGAAATAATTATTTCTTTTCACATTAAGCCACACAGACCAGGAAACCAGTAGGAAATCCTCTGGAAACCAAAGACATGTAGAAAAATAAATTGTATTTCCAGACTAGATGTTGAGTGTTTGCTCTTGCTATGTGAAATCAGTCCTAAAGAGGGCGCTACACCAAAAACATCTTTGATTGTTTTGGTTACTAAGAGACAAAACTGCCTGTAGTTCTCATGCAAGAAACTTACTTGTCTGCAAACATTCGTCAATTACTCACTGAGCAGTAGTAAAACTGTGAAATGTGCAACACAAACTGGAAACAGAAAAAAAGTTACACCTTTTTAATAGTGTTGGCTGCAGGTGTCACAAGGAGGGTTTCAGTGCAGTAGCCTACATCTCTTTGCAACCTATTTCACCAGCTGTCAGCAACCTCTAGCAACCCCAACCAGTCTGAGAATACACATTTTCCACAAGCAACTGGCAGCTGCCAGGGGATTCATGGACTGTTTCTAGGTGTGTGTGATTGGGGCTCAAGTTTATCGTTCCATTATAAATGTACCTAATTAAATAAGTGATGCAGTGTCTGGTAGCAATACATCAACACACCGACCCACACAGTTATTACCTGCTTCATCTTCAGCAAAAGAGATGATGTATTTATAGTAACTGTTGATAAGTTTGGGGAATCTGCAGGTCTGGTCTCTTCCCATGCAGATTTCATTGTACTGCCATTCACCTGTGGTAACGTTCTCCCTAAGAGACATCAGACGCCTAAACACAAACAGAGATACATATAATGTTTACGCATAGCAAGAGCTGTAGTCCAAAAGCTTCACATCAATGCATTTTTACTGTAAATTATTAAATCAACCCTGTGCAGAGCAGTTCAACAGCACACTGACTGGACACTGATTAGGTAGAAATCCACAAAAACAAAAAAGGCTACGAGTGTTTTCATTTGAAATTTTAATTTTACAAACACACACCCGCTCATGAAATCCCCAAAGATGTAGAGTCCGTTAAGGTTGGGCATCTGACAGCCTCTGTAGATGTATCCTCCTGTCACAGACTTGCCCAGCTTGTGTGGATAGGCAAAGATTGGCAAGACATCGTCTGCAAACACATAAACAAAGATCAGACCTCGTTTATTATTCAGTGTCACTGCTACATCATTGTAACAAACAGGAAATATACTGTACCCTGTAAGAAACCTGAGCTCGTGAAATTAAAGGACAATGAAGTTCCGTTATTTAAAATCTCTTTTGAGTTGACAACAGTTTTTTTATTCTATTCTAAGGAGGCTTTTACAGAGAACAAAGAGTGTGCTGTAACAATTTAATTTACAAATTAAATATCTGTATAAATATTAAATAATTTGGTTAAAATATACTTGTATTTATGGACTTTCAGTAACCCAGACTGTAGACTCACCGAGGGATGAGTTTTGACAGAGTTTACGATCGTAGCAGCTGAATCCTTCTTTGGCTCTCCAGCCGTAATTTCCTCCTTAAAAATAAGAGTTGACACAGTAAAATTACTCAGCAAAAAAGTTCTACAATTTATATGTATTCAAACGGTTTGATGCTGGAAAAATTGGAAATCAACATATTAGAAAAAGAAAATCATCCTTCAAACTACAATTATCATACCTTTAACAATGAGGTCTACCTCTTCGTATTTGTTCTGGCCCACGTCACCACAAAGCATCCTGCCTCTGCCTTCAGTGGTAACGGGGTCACCACGGTCAATGGAGCAACGCCACATGTTGCGAACTCCATAGGCATAAACCTCTGCAGGGAAACAAAGAAAGAAATACGTGGATGGAAAACACAAACAAAAATGACATCCTCTGTGAGGACGCACTTCTGACACGAACAGTCATTTTCCAGCTTTGCACAGAAAGAAAAACACAGTCCCACCGCAGTCCAATATTATGAGAGAAAAGCTAAGCTAGATTAGCATTAATAAGTGTGCCATTCAGCATCTTCAAAGTCACCAGACATGATCACAGTCTTCCACACAAACAGGAAATTCATTTACCCGGCCGTGCCTCCTTCTCGCCCAGAAATGGGTTGTCTGAGGGAATGCTGTACGGGGCACTGTTATCGTTGAAGTCAACGTCAACACGCAGCACCTTGCCGAGAAGTGTTGACCTATTAAACGTAACGACCAGACAAAAAAGGAAGAATGACTCAGAGTATCATAAAGACTGTGGTGACTGAATGGTTCAACCGTAAGTGTTTATTTAACGCCAGAAAAGCACGGTCAGATCTGTTTTGCAGTTCTGTTTGAATGAATCTGAGTAGAGAGTATAGCTCTGGACACTTCAAAATCCATCCTGCTACGTCTATCATGAACAATGGACAGTAGTGATCTGAATCCACTGGCTGTCATAACACTGACCATCAATGTGGGATAGTTTAGCATGAGCTGTTTCTTTCCTTCTCCCTACCTTTCTCTCCCTTGTTGTTTCATCTGCTTAGAAATGTAAGGAAAAGAGGAACTACCTTCACAAATGGGTGTAATTTCTGTATAAAGAATAATTTAAAACAAATATTATTAATGGCCTTTATGGCCTTTTTCCAGTGTCCACTTTTTCCAGTGTTTACCACCCTGCACTCACTCTCGCTCACTTTCTCTCTCCCCTCCACATTCCAGTGTGTGGTGGTCCATGATGTGTGTAGTGTGTCATGTCAATATTAGACTTGGCAGGCTGCATTCCCAGAAGAGCTACTACGGCTTGTCAAAAACAGCCTCAGGAAGAGACAAACGGCTAAATTGTCCATCTCTGGAGAAAAGGTGCTAACAGCTCTAAATGAAGTCCCAGTTTTGGAGGAAGTTTACTTGCTTTCTTGATACAAACATTAAAGATAGATCGCTATTTTTGTCAGCCCTAAAATGCAAACCTACCTATTAAATGTGACATTATTAGTGCATTTCACAGGATGAAGTATTGATTTACAAAACATGAGGAGCAATATTTGAACTCCCTGATGCTCTTTTCTATTGGCTGAACTTTGTGACTTGCAACCAAAGGTTTTTTGGCTTTATCTTTAATTTTCTGTGCTAAAAATTCAAAAATAATAAACTTCAATCAATGCAGCTCTCGGTATAATGATAAACCATAGAGGAGGAATGCCTATTTGAAGTGTTTTGTAAATTAAAGACTGAAATCTCCATAAACTGGCACAGCACAGAACCTGGCAGTTATCATGAATGATTGTTTATGACACGTGCAAACAAAGTTTTCACTCGTCACTTTGAAGAAATTGTTTTGAATTATAGTCTTTGCAAAACTATCATTTATAATGCCCTCTGTTCAATGCAGAAACGTTCCTCATAAATGTGATCCTTTTAATTAGATTTGATTTGAGAGGAATTTAACTATCTGGAACCCATTTTTGGCAGGACTCTCTGACGCTTTACCTGCTCCGACTCGACTTTGGTATTTTGTTTATCAAGTCAACATCTTGACAACGTCATGAGGCCTCGTGAAGATTATAAAGATGAGCATTCTTCACAATCACAACTATGTCTATTATATTTGCGTGTTATTTGAGATTTCACATCTTCTTTAACACAAAATGTGAAATCAACATTGTGGGTCTATGCATGCATCCAAACATGCAAACACATTAGTTAAACAGTACTGACTTGTTTTGTGAATTGCCAAACTTTCCAAAGGGATCTCCAGCACGGCCACCGTCACCTATGAAGATGTACAGATACCCATCGTGACCGAAAAGAAGCTGTCCTCCATTATGATTGGATGCTGGCTCCACCACCTCCAGGATGGTTCTACAGCAGGAGAGATGAGAAGATGATGAATGTATTTGTGTCATTTAAGACCATGCAAGGACCTACTAAATACAGCACCTCTCAGAAGAATGGTCTAGTTGATTATCATCATGTGCTGATACTGTGAACTCGCTGATTCGTATTCGTTCCTCCTTCTTAACAGACACAGAGTAGTACACGTAGGCTTTTCTGACAGTGGTGAACCTGTGAACGAAACAGAAGCTCAATGGAAATGCTGCATTTCACATTTTGGCACAATGAATTTTTCCTTTGAAAACTAAATGTTGCTATTTAAATGTGTATTTTGATTGGAAAAAAGACCTAGGGTGTAAGGCTATGCAGAGGAATCCCCTCTCGTCTCCAGCCCACGGGGATGTGAGGACGGCTTTAGTCAGGTTGAGGAAAGGTCGATCGATCCTAGAGCCGTTCGCCAAGTACACCCACACATAACCCAGCTGCTCCGCAACAAAAAAGCGATGAGTTCCATCATCTGCATGGATCATGGCCACAGGGTTACGGAGTCCATTGGCAACTTCCTGTAAGCACAGCTCCAAACATCCTTCGGGATCTTCATTTAGCAATCCCAGGTTAGCATTTAACTCTTAGGGTGGGGGAAAAAAGACACGGGAGAGTAGATTGGCATGTGTCTAATCACATGTGCAAACTGAGTTGCAATCAAACTTGCAGAGATTTGCACCAAATTAAAACTGTAATTATTTTACAGCAATGCACTGTACTTTCAGCTTCTGTTCAGGCAGTTACAAATCAATATGAAGAGCTCTTCCACCCACACTTTCTTTCATTGCAGGGATTTTCTTGGTGAGACAGTGCAGACACGGATATTTTCAAATTCATGCATGCAGTTCAGACTGTTTGCATCCATCATTAACATTCGTACTAATGATTTTAAACATTTCACTTTAAGCATGCTAGCTGGTTTGCTGATGTGGAGCATCATTTTGATACTGACGCTGACATTTAGCTCACAGATTGATGTGTTTAATAACAGCTTCAGAGCTATCAAGGCTGTATACTCTAGACCTTTTTCTGGGCTAGTTACACCGAGATGCATTTTTTTAACCTCTTCATACAACATGTAACTCATACCTGCATTTGTCAAGACACTAGGATAGCAATACTCTTTGTCCTTCAACACCAGAAATTCACAAAACCTTCTGTGATCTTCTTCAATTGTGGCAGTCAGGTTTGCAAACTGCTGTGAGTTCCCTACGTCCTCAAGCAGGAGGCTGAGCGTGTACCGGCACTGCCGCCAGTAGTCAGAGCAGTAATCCCCACAGAGTCCAGGTAGCGCCCTCATGGGTGTGTCAGCGTCCTCGGCATCATACAGGTGGGCAGCATATGGAGAACACTCCTTCAAAGGACAACAGATACCGTTTCATTACATATGATTTAAAAATGTAAAACTTTTTTGAGCTAATATCAAAGGTAGAGTTACAGAAATGTATGAGATTCAGTAATGAATCACTTAAATGGATTTGTGTATTTGTTCTTCCACAGCCTCTGGGCCTCATTTTGACTGGGCAAGCCTGAGATATATGCAGCCTGTCTGAGTGCGGCCTGGTATAAATGGATCCCAGGAAGGTCCACTCAGTTATTAAGTCACAACCACACTGTCCACACCCAGAATGGTGTGCCTTAGGCACAAAGAGCCATGGCACCCAAACCATCATCATGCAAACTGGTGCGCTTTCATTTGCCAGAAAAACCAAACTGATCCAGTAAACAAATCCCAAACAACAAACCAGCATAAGATTGGTTTGGTAGATCAAGAGTGTTTAGATTAAATTTGGTGTTGTTTCTTGTAAGGGCTCATAAACCTATTTTCACTTTGCAGTGAATTATTTCTGACATCAGTAAAGTTTTCCAAATAACTGTTTTGGTATTTAAACAAAAGTAAATATTTAAATAAATAAACATAAATAACGTTGCAAAAGATTTAGCTCATTTAGCACAGATCAGAACAGCAGATATGGGATATTTTTGTGTTGTTTCACAGTCTGACGCTTAATCTCAGCTGTTTTTATATATGGAGATTATTACAGTGATTATGTAAGTGGTGGATTTAGTTTCAAAAGCACTTTAAAAATTATGTCACTGAATAACGTCAACGTGGACAAAACGTGTTGTTTTTAATCCTGTCATCACAATGCCTCTTCTGGTAATTATTTGCTGTAACATTTTTGCAAGGACATTGGTAAATGAAGACATGTACTTATGTGTTTTTATCTAAAAGATTTTTTAAGTTTTTGTTGTCTTCATTGAGCCCTGGTTGAAAAATAGTCCCCAAACGATGGACCAATGTCACAGAAGTTGCCTGGACGTCTTTGCTTGACTTTCTAGTGAGAGAAACGTTTGTGTTGAAGGATTTCTTTTTGCAATCTCTTCCTTGATTAGAATGAAGCAAAAGCAGATATTCGCAAAAAAAAAACCTTCAGTGGTTTCTTGACCTCACAATCACAGGCTTTCTGGCTCCTTTCTTTAACTTTGCACTCAAACAATTGCATTTGATGCTGACACTGAATGCAGTGATGCAACAGCTGTTCGCCAAGTACACCAAGTACAACAGCTGTAAAACTCTTACCTTCAGCATTCAGATTTTTTTTTTTTAACAGTCTGGGTACATGTAGGAAAAGCCTCATTATGAGAAAAAGATCAAAGCAGTAACAAGGGAAATAAATGGGTGATGTCCTGTTAACTAGTGAATCTACATACTGGAAAATAATATAAACACCTGCCATTTGTTTTTTTGTTTTTTTGTTATATAAATCTGTTGCGCTTGCCTTTATTTGGTAAGACAAAGTACATCAGGTAGAAATGGATGAGCAGTAACGTATTTAATTATTTGTACCAGCAGAGCACTTTACTCCAGAGTTGTTAAAAGAAAGAAAAGATCCTGTAACTCAGTGCAGTCTGGGGCAAAATGTAAAGATTTTAAATTTATTTATTTTAATATAATTGTTTGATTTTTGTTTCTATATGCAAACCTCTATCTAATCTCTGTTCTATGTAGAAACAGTACCAACAACCAACTGTCTCTAGTTCAATTTTTCCAGTGGTACAAAAAACAGTTTTGACCAGGAAGATGACGCCAGAGTTTGAACAGTGTATTGTGGGTAATAACTGTTTCGTCATATTTACAATTTGGCAATCGGGCAAATATAAGCATTTGGGTATGTAGATATTTATTACTGCTTTATTACAAGTATAGTCAGCCAGACCTTGACCAGCTGTGACCAGAACTTAAAACTTGACCTTGATTTTTATCCTAATTACCACCTGTAAGACTACAAGGCCGTCTTTTGTGTTTGGTGTATATTCCTGTGAGCAGATTTTTTTTAAGTATTTAGACCACAATTACACACATATGGACAAACTCACAGTGTCAGTAGGTAACATGACTCAAGCTGTAGCCCACACTAAAATGGATATGTTTAAATATAAAGGTGTGACAAATCGATTACTATCAATACTTTTTGGACACTGTTTTGTCTGTTTTTTTACTGTATCACATAAAATGTTTCATCACAGTTGCTGATCATACAGTAGTCCATCAAACTTTACATTTCTGTGTCTGTCTTTGTCTTTTAGGGCACAGATGGCTTAAACTGCTGTTCCATCCAAGTGTTAACTGAAACACTGACTTTTATAAATCACAGAGAACGGGGAGGTGGGGAGTTTGGCAAAAACAGTCAACGCAGACTCTTGTTGAACATCTTGATAGTACTACTGTGGAAAAGATCAGAGTGTTCTCTGAAAGAGATTTCTCTCTACTGGGCCAAACAAAAGCTGTGTTCAGTCTGAGATGCTGGAACTGCTGATGAAAGCAGTAAACAGGCATGTGGGGCAGATGCTACGTTCAAGGAAAAATGTATAAGTTCAATAAGGTTATGAAGGTATAAGGTTATGAAGACGTTTTCTTTGCTTGAAAATGAGAGACATGTGTTGGCAAAAAGGCAGAGCAAACTGCAAATACTGCACATGATCTTTTGTTTGACCAAGTCATGCTGAAATCCCAGCCATTGTCCTATTTTGGTTCCACTATGATAGGGTAGAAATAAGGCATGCAGCTACAAGCAGCTGTTTCTAACAACGCGACCACTTCAAGCTGCTATAATTTGGTGTTTACGCCGTCAAATTCAGAATAGACTCAGATTTTATTCCTGTCATCTCACATGCTCCAGATTCTCCACTGACTGCTCCACACGCTGGTGTTTTATTGTAGCTGAGAGACAAAAAAGAGTCATGGTAAACAGATGAGAGGTAAATGTGTGACCCTGTCTGAGGAAATGACACAGGCTGAGTTTTTAAACTGAGAGAGCAGTGTGAAACAGCCAGACACATTGCTTTTTTTTTTCTTTTTTTTTTTTGGCCTGTCCCGTTTGGCTCTTTTGCCATCAGAATTGTTGTCTAAAGGCAAAGAAAGATGCCCAACGGATTTACTTTACCAAACTGACCATCCCAGCCTTGCCGTAATGGTCCATTTGATTCACCTTTTATTGTTTATTTTATTTTCACTTACTGAATACGGGACAGACTTGACTGGGGGAAAGAAGGGGAGAAAGAAAGAGGGAAAGAGAAACAGCTGAGAAGAGGGACGGGGGAGAAGGGCAAAAGACAAAAACCAACAGAACGGGCAGAGAAAAAAAAAATGCATATATCAATCACCTGGATCACCTGCTGAGAAAGAAAAAAGAAAGCAAGCAGAAGAGAACAAGAGTAATAGAATAAACAACATCACAATGATATATGGGAATATGACAGTAAATACTAAATGTTAAACATTATTGTGCAGCACATAAGATCAACAGAACACAGTGTGCTTTGAGGTAGGAGCCAAAAAGGGTGTAGTTTGTGGGTGTGATCACCCGTGTGTACACCTGTGAGCATGGACGCGCTTGTTTTTTGTTTTTTTAAAAGGTTCCTTCATGTAATAATCTGCTAGAGGGTGTGGGGGGGCCACAGCCCCGTCCTCCAGGGCGTGAAGCAGGTGTGGAGGAGATCAAAACTCCAGACATCCAGAGGCCCCCAGAACACAAGAGACCAAGGAAGACCAACAGAGGGGCAGCTGCGCCACTGTCCCGGTAAGAGCTGAGGAGAGTCCTAGATGAGGGCTCACTCAGCAGCCGCGGAGCAGAAGCCAGGGGGAGTTGCAGTGACGCGCCCATGAGCTCCGCCGGCAGCCAGCTGTGCCTGAGTGACCGAGCCCCAGGCCGAGAGGCCGGGGGCACCCCACCTCCGAAGTGGCCCGAGCGAGCCCCAGGCTCCAGGCCCCGATAAGCGGCCGCCAAGGAGTGAGCCGGTGTGTACCTGGACGCCCATCCCCGGACACAAAGAACCACCAACGCACCGATGTCTGAGGGGGTCCGCCACTGGCAGGGGAAGTGGTGGTGGGGGGAGATAGGCCTCCAAACCTTGGAGGGCCTGAGATGTCCCCAGAGAGGTGGCGCCTGACACCCAACCTGACATATAGACACAGACATACAGGCACACACAGATACAAACATCCATTCCCACCCTCATGCTCTCATATGCACTTACTCCACACTCAACCAACGTGGAGACAGACATAAAGAGACGTTGTACACAGCCAGACACATTGCTACCGTACTAAAAGCTTGCTTATTAAAAATGCAAGAGGGAAACAACTAATCTGGACTTCTGCTGCTTGGTGCAGTGCTCACTAAATGTTTTTTATCCTCAAACAGCCCCTTTATGGGTCTTGTTGAACTGAGGGTGCTGCTAATGGTTTATTTGATGACAAAATAAATGAAAACCCATCGAGAAAGCCACGTGAAAGCAGAGCACAACTATAACACACAAATGCACACTCTTTTCAAGGGCAACAGAATGCCCTTGAAATTATCTCTATGTCTGTTTTTATTATCGTTAATTCATTTGTTTTTCTCTTTTCTTTATGCCTGACATTATCTTCACTGATTTTATTCATCTCTTCTTATTCCTGTGCTTTTCTTCATCCTTTTTCTCTCTGCTCCTCTTTTGCAGCAACCTGATATATCCTGGACCCCTGGCCTGAGGAGGAAATGGTTGTTTGTTTGGTCAAGTAAGCAAAGAACAATGACAGTCTTCCTCCCGTCTCCCTGACTCACACACACACACTCATTTCCCACTCTGTCTCTCTCTTTAATATGTGTCTGCCCGTCCCTCTCTTCACGCTGTGATTGATATCAGTGCTAGGAAGCTTCCGTTCTGCAGCTGGAACAGACGGCTTCAGTGTATGGCTTTTGCCCTGGTTAAGTACCCTGGCAGCGGGGTAACCTGACCGCCTCCCGGGCCTCTTTCACCTCAAATTATGAACTTGGGAGCCGAAAAACCACAGAGCGGACCATCATCATTGAAAAAGGTTTAAAAAGTACACAAAAGCATCAACATACCTCAAATGGAACCAAAAATGCATTCTTTATTTTTAACATAACTTTTCATATAAAGCGCTCATGTAAATGAGAGTTTCTTTAAAGGCTTTTTGTTGCAGTCTACACAGCACATGTGTATCATGCTAAACTTTTTGAATGTATATTTCGTCTGAGCTCCACCTATATCCAGCAGTTGTAAATGGTGCGTGAGTCGCAGCTCTGCAATTTTACTTGAGATCCAGCCTGCACTGCTTGGTAAGAACCACATCAGGCTATAATTACCACAATAACATAAGTCTATATTTTTGGACGATTCGTCACCATCTTTACATAACGTATGATGTATGAAACTGCCGGGAAGCCGCCAGGTTTGTTAGTTTTCATTGTTTCCTTGTTGACATCAAAAATTAAAGTGTTATTTATGGTAAAGCTACCCACCCGATTATTTTGGCTTCTGCATAGTGAAGCTTTTATCTCAGTTATACGGCCATGACCAAATTTGTGCTGCACCTATCATTTAATTTGTGCTCTGGATCTGCACGTAGTAAGCGTCTGAGCTGCAAAGTCAGGGCCTAATTATGTCATCAGTGAGTGGGAGTGGCTTCAAGGGTTATTCCAGGAAGGGAGGGGCTGGATTTCAGCACTGGGATCTGTTTAAGATTAAAGAGCTGAAAAAGGAAACTAAAACACATTCACACTAAAATAGAAAAACTCGTTAGAATAAAAAATATCCAAAACTATTAACAGAGACTAAAAGTTGAGTATTTATTTTATTTTATGTTCTGTTTTGCCATGTTCACTTTATTATTAGTAGTATCATCATCATCATTAACTATTATTTAAAAAATGAATTTCCTAAATATGGGATAAGGAAAGTATTTCATATCTTATTTTTATCTTATTTTTTATTAAACTGCATTGCAAGAATAACACAATAATGCATTTGGAAAGTTTTTTTTTCATGCCAAAATTGTATGAGTCAATGCTTTTTAAAACAATATAAGTTAAAGAAAAAAAAATATTATGTTCACCTAGGGATTGCTGGTTCATTTTTCTACCTCTGCCTTATGGTCTCTCTGCTGTCATTAAGTGAAATTCAGTTGTTCCCCTCCACACCTAATGTTGGCACAGGCACTTCATTCAAATATTGCCAAGTCTTCTGATGGCGTAGTTAAAACCTTAATGCATATTTTTGTGAGATTACTGGAAAAGTGAATGTGCTGTTAAATTGTTCTGCAATTTCATACAGCTGTTCTGGTTCAAACTCTGGAGACTGGCTGTCTTATGCTTATGTCTGTGCCTCATCTGAGAAACTAATGTTTTCTGGCACATAGTTCACGCTTACTTGTAACTTTACCAGATAAGATGACACAGACTGTTTTTCTTTGACCTCTTTTTCATACCAAGGCTGCTACCTGGCTGGATCTAAACACGTTAACTTTAGCCATAGCGCCGTCACCTTTATTGGCTTCTTTAAAATGTTCATGTTCAGCTGGTGAGGGTGATTTAAGTGTCTGATTAGGTCTCTTGCTAAGAACATTTGCCGATTCTGTCCCAATTTACTTTGCCAGTTTTGTGTTTTCCCTACTCACAGTAGAACTCGCAAATGGCCACAGCCAAATGCTAGCAGGTGGCTGCATGAAAAGGACCAGCTCACATTTGAATGCACGTGAGGCTAGCCAACAGGTCACCAGTCAGGACCAAGAAGACTGCAAATTATCAGATTTCCAGTCAATCAGTCCATTTCAACTTTCTTGGCTTTAAAAAAAAATGATGACAACTAATCTGTGATTTGTTTAGTACATGTTTGTGAACAGATGACCATGCAACATCACCTCCATGGACCCAGACATTTTGTGTCTACATCAAATAGCAGGATTCACTGGAAGAATCCACAATTTTTACAAGCCTGAACATCATGTATCAGGTAAGAAGTCCAACCAATGGCGCGTTTTTTGTTTTTATTCAACAGGTGTCCCACTCCATGCACCTTAGTTGGTGAAGTTGTGGCAGAAATTTTTGGATATCTATGTTTTCATTCAACACCCATGTGTACTGTCATTTCATCAAGAAGAAAAGTTAGCAACAATAAACTGAACGGTTATGCGGTACAGTAAAGGAATTACTAACATATTTTTTGAAAAATCCACCGTAGTGTTATATGAACATTTAAATCAGGCCAGATGTCTGATACACACCACTCCATGGGTTGCATCAGACCCTACAATAATACAAATTAAACAGAGAAAACCTCACCAATCTTATGACCCCCATGAGCAGGTGCTCTGGTGACAGAGGGAAAGAAAACCCATCGCAATCATTCATCTTCAACTCTCTTAGCAAAAGGCAGCCTGTTCTTGATTTTGGAGGGTTTATTTCCACTGGATGATCCTTTGGGCTTTATATTCACCATGTTCAATTTACACATCGGTTTGGCTTTTGGTATGAGTAACTGCTGTCTAAAAGCATCATGTATTCATTAAACTGTTAAAATATTTTGTTGGTTCTCCTTTATGATGAGCTTCTTACACATGACTAAACACACTTATATCTTCCTGTTGGAAATATGTAGTAGAATTTATTACCTGCTAAAACAAACCAGAGGGGAACCTGCTTTAATTTAAATGTAAAAAGTCACAATTGTGATGCTAGATTAGAGGACAGCATATTAAAATAAAATAATAAATAAAATAAAATAGCATAATAAAATCTAGTTATTATACACACAGTGGAAAACATGAGTTTGAATTCTAAACTGAACATGTGTAACACAGTCTGATTTGAATATTTGTACCTATACTCATCAAATCAAAGAGATCAAATCAAATTAGAATAAATGTTTCTCTTACCTGGCAGAGGATGCTGCGTACGTATTTGCCACAGGCTGCATAACCTGAATGGTCAAAGTTTTCCATAATGTTGTAAAACCTGCCCGATATCTCCTCATCTTTTTCCACATCACAGCACCCAAACTTGGAATACTCCTTGCAGAAGGCCAATGGCTGCCTGGGCTCAAATGGAGGCTTGTAATCCAAACACTGAGGGTGACAGCTCCCCCACCAGGTACGGAGGAGCAACAGCAGGATGGGGAGAAGGTGGTGAGGGGATGTGTGCTGCAAGATGCATCTGGGGACCAAATTGCAGGTCTGTATCATCGTGCTGTAAGTATACGCTCTCTCAGTTCTGGATAGTTTGTCTCTTGACCCAATATTGTAGTAAATGAAGTCAGTGTGAATGTGGTATTTGAGTTTAGAAAAGGTAAGAAAAGGAAATGAGTGTACAGGTTACATCACGTCTATAAAGCGCAAATATGAAACTGAAAGTTAAAGTGGAATGTTTGATGTTTTCATTTGGTGTGCTTGTCTCTGCAGATTCAGGCAGCCATCAGTGAGCTTATGTCTAGAGGTGTGAATGTGTGTATGAAGTGACCCTCCATCACAGCTGCCTGCCAGCTGGCCAGAAACCTACAAAATACTCAGGATAACTCCAGTTAAATCTAACTCACACAACACACTCACATGGTAGGCTAACCTCAAGATGTGTGAGACAAAAATGAGGTAAAATATAGTAAATCTGATCCAAGATCCAGTGAATTATTTTATTCAGGAGAACTGCAGAGCAGTCCTGAAGGTCTGTCCAAGCAATGTCCCAAATTTCTGTGATGAGAAGAGTTTACTCAGTCATATCTGCATAAACACCTGCACGTCACAGCAGAAGCTCCTGAAAGAGATAAGGTTCCCGTCACTGAAACTGACCATCAATCACATTGCAACTTATTCTCAAAAATAAGTTTGTTGGTGCACTAAAAGCAAATAAACAAAAGTACTAATCTTCTTAGAAAGAGGGACTAACCTTACGAAAAGCAATCGAAAATGCTGCACCCTCAGCCACAGTTTCTGAAAAATATTTACTTCTAGCTTGAAGTCACTCGGAGAGTCTCTGCTCTGTGTTTGGTCTGGACGTGCTCGTTTGCAGAAGCCATAGGTACAGACAGACAGCAGAAGAAAGTGAGAGTGAGAGGTCCTTTCATTCAGACACAGCCACGCTGCAGCTTTAGCTGAGATCCCTCCCTCATTGCTTCTTTCCTCCTCCCCCTCCTCTTCTTTTCATTTGCTTTTTCACTCTCCTACAAAGACACATGCATTCCTTCCCATAGCATGCGGTCCATATTGCCCTGAAGTTGCAACTTTCTACCTCTTCTTCCTCTGAACTCCCCCACCTTCAGCATTCCCAGACCTCCTCTCTGTGTCTAACAGTTCCAGACAGACTTACTCACACTGGTGAGGTCGAGTGTGTGTGTGTGTGTGTGTGTGTGTGTGTGTGTGTGTGTGTGTGTGTGTGTGTGGTCAGATGAACTGAGACGTGTGCTGGAAGCAGAGACCAATGGATTCTCCAGGCACTATTCCAAACCTGAATCTTATGTTTAAGAGCACAACTGGCAAACATTTGCAACTAATTTGTTTGAATACTTTTAGTTGAATTATAGCTTCTTCCCAAGTCAGAAAATTAAAAAAAAAAAAAAAGGGGGGGGGGGGGGGGGGGACAGTTAAGAGACCTTTAAACTTCTTATATACAATGTTTCTCTACTTTGACTTGCTTCAGATTTATATAATTTATATTTTAATGCATTATAATCAGCACAGAGAACATGACTCTTCAGGTTTTTGCAGCTCATTCTTTTAGTTTGAGATCAAACACTTTACCGTCTTTACCGGGATCCAAACAACACAGTGCTACAGATTGTTCAATGACCCCCCCGGGCAAACTCATGATTGCTAAGAAAAAATTGTTATTCTCCTACTGGTTGGCGAGTGGTTGCTAGCAGTCACCAGGTGAAACTGGTTGCAAAGACGTATAAGGTGCCCCACCAAGGTAGTTTTAAAGATGCCCGTTTGTCTGTGGACATTTGCTAACTACTTGCCAAGTAGTAGCAAAACTTGGCAAGTAGGTAGCCAATGTGTTTGAGTAGCTGGTTTACAGATAAGTGAAGTCTTCCATATAAATTTGATATCCTCTTTGCAGCCAGTTTCATCCAGGAGCTCTGAGCTACCATAAGCCATCTGGTTAGGGAATACACATTTTTCCCTAGTGAGTGGTCACTGCCAGAGGGTCACTGACAGGTCTGCAGGCATCGATGATTTTAGCAACTGATTTCACAGTGCCGGCCTGCAATCCACAGCAACCACTCTTTTCGGTTGCCACTTTTCGTGTCCAGGTGGTTAATGACTTGTCTCTAGACCTGAAATAAAGTGATAGGTTTGTAGCTTAAATTACACAGCAAAGCAAGACACGAGTAGGCAAAGTTCTTTATGTTTCTCGTGCACGGGAGAGAACTGGACAAACGGCGTTCCTTCGCTTGACCCCAGTTGCTCTCATCTGCTCCCCCGTAACACTGCTCTTTTATTGAGGTTACATGAATAAGCATAGGTTCATTAACATATGACGTCTACATACACACAGAGTACCTTGCCTGTGCGTTGTGTAAGTGTGTGTGTGTGTGTGTGTGTGTGTGTGTGTGTGTGTGTGTGTGTGTGTGTGTGTGTGTGTGTGTGTGTGTGTGTGTGGTCAGAGTGTGACCCCATAATCGACTTCCCTAAACCTGCTGGTCTGGAAGTCCAGCAGTTCATCTAAACAGAAGGCACTTAGCCTAAAACAGATATAGATACGTTTATCCTACCATAAAACAATAAGACAAGGTACGACCTCTCCCATGCTCCCAGAATGTGGGTGTGAATGCCAGAGCACTCTGGAATGCACACAACGTCTCTGCAGACTAAGAATCAAACCTCTATCAATCTACAACTAATTATAAAACTCTAAGCATATATAAGTAGATATTTCTAAGCATAAATGACAATAAACAATGCAAATCTAACATAAAGGGGAAAAAAAGGTGAATATTAGATGTCCAGATGTGTGGACAGAATTTTAACAAAGAATGCTAATGGATATGTTGTGTGGTGTTTCAAACTTGCGTTTTTAAAATGAGTGTTCTTCAGTTAAAATTGGATTGGGTAGGATAATGGAAAACACTGTATTTAAGTTAAAATGATAACTTCAAATAATAGGATAATTCAATCGAAATCTCCAAATAACCAGTAATTTCCGACGCAAATAGTCATTTACAAATATTGTAACAGATATAAGTGAAAGTTTATTCTCCAGTTTTAAAAAAGAAACTCTTAAAAAAGGAGTTCACACTTGCATGGTTGGTTGTGATTTGTATGTGTTTTTATATAAACATACCACAACCATCTGTGTCTCATTATTGCTGAGCCACCTTTTAGATTAGAGTGACTCCCATCTGGCAGGCTGACTGTCAGACACTTTATCACTCTGCACTCATAGGCAAAAACAATCTACAGCCAGACCTTCCTTGGATTAAGTAAATGGGCACTTTGCGTGATGTAATGTTATGAAATTGTATAATCCATTATAGCTAACAGATCAACGTAGTAAAAAGAGCTCTGTATAATAGCAAATCAGGTCTACTACTAAGTAAAGCTTTTTCTACTGAAGGGAAGTGAAACAGAATCATTTTGCAGTACAGATACCTGTAGAATGTCCTGATGTTGGAGATTTCATACTAAGTGAAATCAGTACAGGCTGTTTTCACGACGAAATGAAAGTCTACACAATGCTGACTCTTAGATCATATCTGCAGAGACGTGACGTGATCTGTGCTGTGAAAGATTAACGTATTTTCTGTAAACTGTTTATGCTCAGCTCAGCTTGTAAAATGCTTCAATCTTTAAAATGACTTGAATGACAAAGCGAGTGAGTCATAATTTACTGGAAAAGTAACAACAGACACTCAGACATACATATCTAAGCAGCCTAGCAGGCTGGCCTGATTATTGCTATCTTGTTTTGTTGTCTCACACACAGACATACACAATAAATATTTCAAATCTTGCAGGAGACTAGTCTCGCAGAAAAATCTGGAGCTGGTCCAGAGTTGGTACCAGTTTTAAAATCAAGTCTGTGGAATTGTGAAGTACCGGTGGTTTTCTGGGGGCGTGTTCTTGGGGATTGGAACACGTTACCCTGGCAACCTAGCAAAAGTTAAGTTTAATGTTTTAAAATGTAGTTAGGCTTGTGAAAAGGTCTATTTTAACTCAAACCATGATCATTTTCAAAACCCCGCTAAATTGTTTGGTGACTAAACAAACCACCAAGTGTGGCCTTTTCTCCAGCTGGTAGTGATTAAATACTTAAATAAATAAAAAGTAAGAAAAGCACCACATTTTGAATAGCTGATGCGAAACACAACACATAATCCAAAACAAAAACAAAAATTCCACGAATTTGGTAAATATCAAACTTTTTAGAAAACTAGGTATTTTATAGCGCCCAAACAGGAACTTACATAATGTTGCCCTTGTGGTGGACCACTAGAGGGCTCCACTCACACCCAATGTGGAGGTAAGCATGGATGACAGAGCTCTCAGTTCTCACTCCTTTATTCCTCTCCAACATTAACTGAACACATCGCACCACAAAGATGATCAGGTGGTCCCGGCCCAGGCCCCTCGCCACAGCCGCCCACCTGCAACCGGGCTGATGGATTCTGTTTTTTCCCCCAGGAGCGCCCCACAACCAACGGAGCCCGAGTTGTCTGCTGCAATCTACAGATTGTTCAATGACTGCAGCTTTTTCTGACCGCCAGAGCCAGCCTCGCTCCCGGGCTGGGTTTCCCACATGTGGACTGGAGAATCAAACCTTACAATTAGTAGACAATCACTCTACCCCCTGGTCACAGCTTCTGGGTGTCTTCTTCCTAATGGACAGAAGGGGGTGACTCTTTTGCTAAAAAAAAAAAAAAAAAAAAGATTGTTTAGAACTGCTGAGCTGTGGAAACTCAGTCCTTCAGCTCTTTTGGACAGCAACCTCAGTAAATAGTTTAATGGTGAGTTTGTGGTCCTGGTCACTGGTCGTACTGAAGTGAACTTGATATACATTTTGTAAATCATACTTTCCCATGAAAGTTCAAGAGGACAATAAAGACTGGTATGGCTTAGGATTTAAATGACAAGTCGCTGCTGTACTGCTTGTAATGCATTGCCCTCATTACATCATTGCATCATTACATCCGGTTGTGTGCTCGTGCAGGGGGCCTGTATTTATGCCTGAAGGGTCTTCGAGTTTTAATCTGCCAATGAAAACTGTGACCAAGTTCACCTCATTGTTTTCCTCTGCCCTTCTAACACCAAATATAGACATTGTTGCCAGTACATCTGCTTGGAAAACTTGTTTTTTTTTCACAGACACAGTGTCTTCTCATTTAAATCAGTTCAGATCCACTTAAAACAATCCTTGTCATGAATCTACTAGTATTAAATGAAAACTTCATTGTTTAAAAGTCAAATGACACATGAATGATAACATAATGTAAACAGTAATACTGTAATCTACATCTTGCATAGCTCTCTGTTAGGAATAGGTTAGGCAGCCCTGATCTCTAAGTGCAAACAGTCATCATGACACTGTCGACTGTCTAGCTCTTTAAATCTGTGTTTATCAGTCATTAATCCGTTCTCCTCTCCTTTCCCTGCCCATCCCCCCTTGTAAACTAAATGTACCGCCAAAAATCTAGTGATCATTGTTTTTGGCAGGAAAAACAGTAATATGAGAATTTCCTGTCTTGTGGTGACTTTCTGTTTTCTTTCCAGGAAACTAAATGCTTTGAATTTTCTTATAGATTTGTTCCTTGCGATCCTTGTGTCTTATGAAGCCTACAAACTGTTATGTTTTTCATTTTATCGGCAAGAGATGTCCTCCCTTAGGTATCCTCGCCTCAAAATAAAACAACGGCAAAAACAGCATCTTTTGTTTATAGAAGTTTTTCTTGAGATTCAAGGTAATTCTGTGGTCAAAAGGTCAAACTGAGTATTAGATAGAAGAAACTAGAAAGTCAAAATAGAGACTAAATGTTAAATAATATGGAAGGCTTTTGTTTGTAGAAAGGTTTTGTCTTTGTGTGTATATGAATTAACTCATTGGTGTGTATTTGAGGATCTCTCGACACCTCAAAGACAGTCATCCCTGGCAGGACTACAGATGGACTGTGTTTGAGGGCTTTAATTGCTTACGTGCACAAACTCACACACACATACATGCATACAAACACAAACTGAGTGTAACACATTTATACAATGTTTTAACATGGAGGCTAATTTTAAAAAAAAAAAGAAGAAGAACAATACCTCTTGTGATTCATTAGAAATATAAAAAGCAAGACCTCTGCAACAACTTCTGTCTCTTAAGTACTCTATGCCATCGTTCAGTCAGAGAACAAATAATTCATCCCTTCAGTTCTCTATATGACTTATCGGAGGAAGAGAAGCCTGTCAAGGCTACATTAAAGTAATACCCTTAGACAGGTTAAAGAGATGCAACAGTCCATTAAAATAAAATGAAAATTTTATGATCAGCATTTCTAAGGCCACATTATTCCAACTTCTTCGCATGCATTCGGTGCAATTTTATTTAATGTTAGTTTAAGAGTAAGTGAACTTATAAAAAATACATGAGTACTATTACAAAGTTTTGAAGATTTTTTTCATATTAGATTTAGATAATGCATGCTACTTTAGGAGAATGATGAATTCTAATGCCTGTATAATAGAGCTTCAGTTTTGACTATAAGGAAAGAAAATTTTTAGGTGTTTGACAACAGTCCATCCGGTGTCCTTCATACTGAAATTGTAATTCTGGAGACCCAAAAGATTGTAAAATGGTGAGAAGTTCAAAGGTTTTCGCAGGTCTCAGTTCCACAAGTCTTGAGACCAGTAGGTAACCGTTGCTAGGGAAAGATGTGTATTCCCTGACCAGTTGGTGATGGTTGCTGGGTGTCGCTAGGTAAAATCAGTCACAAAAGGATTGCTGCTACAAAAACCTTGTTGTAAATGCTTTGGTTGCTAGCAAATTGCTGTGGTTGCCCAACGTTTGCATAGAAGATGCCAACCTGTGAGCAAACACTAACCAACTGCGACCCCGGCAGTAGTGAACGTTTAAAAAGTCCAAACTGCAAACAGAAAATGTTTGCCATCAAAGTAGAAGTTGTGTCTGTCATGGTCCTGGGCCGTGTTGGCCCAGTATTCTTAGTTCTCTTGTATTTTGGTATTCAGTTCCCTGTTTAGGTTCTGTTTCCTGAGTTGCCCGGTTATGTTGTTCCCTGTGTGCTTTCCCTTTGTGACTCTCACCCCCTGTGTGCCCCTCTATGTATTCATGAGCCCTTGTCCCCTTTCGTGTTTTATTCCATGTTTTCCCCAGCCTGTTATGTCTGTGTTCTCCCCGTGCTCTCTCCTCCTGTCTGAACCTCTGTGTACTTCCTGTTTGACTCTGCCCGTCTCCCGTCAGTGTTATGTTCACCCCGCCCTGTCTCGTTATGGTTATCTGTGTCAGCTGTGTTCCCCGTGTGTTCCCACTTTCCTCGTTAACCCTCTGTGTATTTCTGTCTGCGTCTCCCTCTGTTCGGCGTCGCGTTCTCCCTCATTGCTGTGTGGATTCCCTGTGTCTCCCTACGAGTGTTGTCTTACTGCTAAAACCCCCCAAAATGGACAACCTTTACTTTGAAAGAAAGCAATGTCTGTTTCCTGTCTGATTTTAGTTTTCACACTTTCTCTACTGCTCAGCGAGCAGCTACCAAGTGTTTGCAGACAAGACATCATCTTTCTTGCAAATTACAGGCAACTGCAGGAATCTACTCGCTATCAAACCATTCGCAATGATATGATTTTTGTGTAGCACTGTATACCTCTTAGGTCATAATTCATTACCTTGTAAACTTGTAGTTTTTCCCCATGCTTTAGTTTGTTTTCACAAAGAAAAAATCCAAGTGAGCTAAGGTGAACCAAAATGCGTCACTACAAACCACATGAGAATGCCTGGATCAGATGATGTGTCCTTCATAGGAGAATCAAAAGTAAATACAGGAAGAAGGTGCTGTGTGAGAAAACAGAGAATTTACATTGATTTCAAGGCTAGTTGGCAGCCCCTAAATACCTTTACACAGCTATAGCACCTTCCCACACTGAAAATGAAAAGCATATGTTGCTATGGGACGTTTTTTAGCTCAAACTTGTGTCTTACACCAGGTAGTTGGTGCGGATCACGTTCACACCATAAACTAACTGCTCTGGAGTTCATTTGAAACCGTACCGACACAACCTAGGGGCGATCGTGGCTCAAGAGTTGGGCGTTCGCCTTGTAATCGGAAGGTTGCCGGTTCGAGCCCCGGCTTGTCTCGGTCGTTGTGTCCTTGGGCAAGACACTTCACCCGTTGCCTACTGGTGGTGGTTAGAGGGCCCGGTGGCGCCAGTGTCCGGCAGCCTCGCCTCTGTCAGTGCGCCCCAGGGTGGCTGTGGCTACAATGTAGCTTGCCATCACCAAGGAAAAAGGAAAAAGGAAAAGTAAGAGCTGTCACTGAGCAGAAACAGGAGCTGGAAGCATGTAAATATAATAATAACCACTGCAGCCAAAAAGAGTGCCTGACGAGCCCAGTTGTAAGTAAGCTGCTAAGACTCGACTGTACACCGTGTTCGCGTTTGCCTCTCAAACAATAAGTTCCGTTGGAGCAGCCTTTCAACGCCTCTCTCTGTCTCTCGCTAGCAAAGTTGACCCAGATAACAAAGTAAAGCTAGTTTTCGGTTACGAGCCCGACACGAACCCGACATATTGAATCCCATACCATGAAGCCCCCAGCACACGGTTTTTGTGCTGATGTTAATGCCAGAGTAGGTTTGGAGTTCTGCAGTTATTGAATCAGCAGAGCGTTGGCAACTTACTATATACCTCAGTACTCAACGACCACTCTCTGTAACTTTATTTGGTCTGACACTGAGTTGTAGCTGAGTTGCTGTGGTTCTGAAACACTTCCTCTTTGCCATAATTCCACTTAAGGTTGATCGTGGATTATTAATGATGGAAGAAACTTCAAGAGCTGACCTATAGCTTCAGTGCCATCCTGTTACCATACTCGAGTTCAGTCTTTAGAATAACCCATTCTTTTACAAAGGTTTCAGTGAAATAAAGTGGGTCTAACAGACTCCATGAGCTAGGCTCTTAATTTCATACACCTGTGGCATTGGGACTGAAAACGCCTGGCTTGAAAGATTAAGAGGTGTGACCCAACAAACTGAGGACTGAGGACAAAATTAGCTGGGTCCCAGGTGGGTTTACCAAGTGGGCCCCAAATATTAGCACTGCTTCTCCCCATTTGGGCCCCACATGTGTGTGTTGGCTGGGTATTTTTGTGTTTTGGGGCATATTTTGAAAAAGGATCTGTAAGTTACATCAAAATTTACCAGTTCAACTTTACACATTTCAAAGTGGTCTTCAAATTTAAATCTTAGTAGCATGACTACTGGACTACTAGGTTTAATTAAAAATAAAACACACACACCACTACATCTACTGCCATTTTTGGTTTTTCTGTTCTCATACTGATTTCCTACTAGGAGGTCAGTCTAACAAGAGTTCTCTTTGTCTCTCCTCCATCCCCCTATTGTTTTGTACATTTGATTGTTTTTCTTTATGCTACCTGTTCTGACCTGTCTACCTGATGTGATGTTTGTGTATTGTATGTATGGTCAGAAGAGGTCCAATTTTGCTGCAGGCAATTGCAAGTGACAAATAAATGGCTTCATCATTTGAGTCAGATGTTTTAATAGTCTTTTCCAGACAGCAAAATTGTAGTCAGTATTGTAATAGAAAGGAAATGGATTTTCAAGTTGTTGGTCCTCGTCACAGCTGCGAATAGAAGTGTTTACATGTCAGCAAAGATAACCTTTGTTGAACATCTGTAATCAGACAGTTGTTATTCTTCACCATTCTTTTGTCCATTCATCCTCTAAGCATCCCACACCATCACATTGTGCATAATATGTGTTCTCTGCAACAGTAATAGTACTGTAATAATCATTCATGATGCAAAAGTGTTCATTTTTTTCATGTTGAAGTCGGTCATCAAGACATGAATGTATTTCCATGAAATGGTACGTGATCCAGGAAAGTAAAGGGAATCAAAGCTACTCTGTAGTTTCCCAGTTTTTCAATTTTTTAAATGAAAACAGCACTTTTGTTTTCTGTCCAAACTCTTTCATTAAGCGCTTCTCCAGTATACAGAGAACATGCAGGAGCCAACGATATTCAGCCAAAGGTTAAAAGTTGAAGTTTAAAGGGAAATTGACCCCTATAGTTTTTTTATTGTTTATTTGTTAAAAGGTTTATGTGATTTAGGTTTTCCTCACATCGCGGTGAGACCAGCTTTGTCGCAAAATTAGTAAAATCTGAGTTACGACGAAATCGAGACGAAAAAAATGTTACGAGTCAGGGGTCTGGTCAGGACTCTGTGTGTGTGTGTGTGTGTGTGTGTGTGTGTGTGTGTGTGTGTGTGTGTGTGTGTGTACAAAAGAGGGGTTTCACAATGTGGATTTCACGGTCTGGTGCCTCGCATGCATGAAAGGAGGGATGTGAGAGATGACAGAGAAAGGGATGAAAGGGGAAGAACAGAGGGTACAGCGTGACACAAAGGAGGAATAGACCACGGTGTATATTATGCAACACCAATTGAGCTTTTTAAATTCTCATCATAGTAGTTAATAACACTTTAGGCTCCTCTCAAAAGGAGATAAGAGAAATATGTAAACTATACTAATCGAGCTAGGCAAGAATAAGGCTTACAGTAAGAAAAAGGTTGCCAGTTAACCTGACTTAACCCTGCTGACAGGGCAAAACCCTCGAGCTGATATATTCAGGGTCAGACTCTGCAAGGAGCTGAGATGAACCCCAGCTGCTCGGTTCCTCTTGCGCTTCAGTTTTATGGATCATTTAGCTTGTTATGCTGCCATCTTGGGTTCATGTCTAGTGTGGAGGATGTATTTAATTTTACTTGCTGCAAATGAGCAATGCAAGGGAGCCTATTTATGCTACCTCTTTTTCTATAGCAATCTACAGTATAGGGATCGCTCAGCACAATAACAGCAAGAGAAAACGTGTGACATCAGAATATTTGACATTTACATTAAACACGTGTAGTTAAAGGATTTTCATGTAGTTAAGAGATTGGAGTTACTAAGCACTGGGAATTAGAAAGTAGGATGAAGATGTTGACAAAGACAGCCAAAGAGCCTTCCTATCTGGTGGGTTTCCGTTATATATAAGTTTATATGTCTTTGTGGAATCAGATGAGTCAGGCTAAGCTTGTTATCACTGGGTAAGAACATACTGATATCTTTTGGGCTAATACTGTAGGTCCAAGCTTTAAAATGAAAAGAAGAAAATTAGAATAGCATGAATGTGCCAGCCGGCCTTTATGTGCTATATAATTGGGTACTTTCCTTTACAAACATAACGTTTATTTTTTTACCCCACTAGATTTTTTTCTTGCCATAATCTCACTTTAAAGTTTTAATTATTACTAATTTATTCTCATTCCCACCCGACATGACATGGTTGATAATGACTACCACTCTTTCAAAAATCATCCTCCTCACACTACCTCTTCCCATTTTTCCTTTGTCTCCTCTAATCCATCATCGCACTTATCCTCTCATTTCCTCTCTCACTCCTATCCAGTGTCTCTTTCCTTGTCAGGTGTCTGAAGTCAGTTTATTAATGCCAAGAAATGAGCACGATGCATTTCCACCTTCATTATCTTCCCTTTCCCATCCACATATTCCTCTTTTACTTTTTGTGTCACTCATCGCCTTTTTGCCTCTGATGACTATCATGACAAAGTCTTTCTCATTTCTGTTCTTTTTGTTCTCTCTGGACTCTGGCAGCTCTCTCTGCAAATAATAAAGTTAGCCACAGAGAGCTGATCTGCTGTGACCGATCTAAAGCCTGTGGGGAAACACTTCCCTCTAGGATAATCAAGCAAGGAAGTGAAAAAGTTATTATTTTAAATGAGTAGGAAGCTCAAGAGGCACATTACAGCTCATTAGTCTGCTGAGGACTGACAGGACAATGACGCAATTCACTCTAGACTAAATCTTTAACAGAGAGATGCTGAGATGCACATGCAAACACATGCATATGTAGAAACACATGCAATTAAAGACAAAAAACTGATGGGTTAAAACTACATAGTGCACAACAGCATGTTGATAACTAAGTACTCAGATAACACACACCAATTAGTTAAACTGCAGGAATGTCTTAAAGACATAAAGACCTGGATGGCCGCTAACTTTCTGCTTCTTAATTCAGATTAAATTGAGGTTATTGTACTCGGCCCTGAAAAGCTTAGAAATATTGTATCTAACCAGATTCTTACTCTGGATGGCATTACCTCGGCCTCCAGTAACGCTGTGAGGAACCTTGGAGTCATTTTTGACCAGGACATGTCCTTCAACGCACATATTAAACAAATATGTAAGACTGCTGATTTGCGCAGCATCTCTAAAATTAGAAATATCTCAGAGTGACGCTGAAAAACTAGTTCATGCGTTTATTACTTCCAGGCTGGACTACTGTAATTCATTATTATCAGGATGTCCAAAAAACTCGCTGAAAAGCCTTCAGCTAATCCAAAATGCTGCAGCAAGAGTCCTGACAGGGACCTGAAAGAGAGAGCAGATTTCTCCTGTATTGGCTTCCCTTCATTGGCTCCAGATCCAGAATTGAATTCAAAATCCTGCTCCTCACATACAAGGTCTTAAATAACAGGCCTCATCTTACCCTAATAAACTTATAATACCATACCACCCCATTAGAGCACTTCGCTCTCGCTCTGCAGGCCTACTTGTTGTTCCTAGAGTATTTAAAAGTAGAATGGGAGGGAGAGCCTTCAGTTTTCAGGCCCCTCTTCTGTGGAACCAGCTTCCAGTTTGGATTCGGGAGACAGACACTATCTCTACTTTTAAGATTAGGCTTAAAACGTTCCTTTTTGCTAAAGCATATAGTTAGGGCTGGACCAGGTGACCCTGAATCCTCCCTTAGTTATGCTGCAATAGACGTAGGCTGCCGGGGGATTCCCATGATGCATTGAGTTTTTCCTTTCCAGTCACTTCTCTGCATTGAATCATACCTGTTATTAACCTCTGTCTCTCTTCCACAGCATGTCTTTATCCCATTTTCCTTCTCTCACCCTAAGCAGCAGCAGATTGCCGCCCCTCCCTGAGCTTGGTTCTGCCGGAGGTTTCTTCCTGTTAAAAGGGAGTTTTTCCTTCCCACTGTCGCCAAAGCGCTTGCTCACAGGGGGTCATATGATTGTTGGATTTTTCTCTATATCTCTTATTATAGGATTTACTGTACAATATAAAGCTCCTTGAGGTAACTGTTGTTGTGATTTGGCGCTATATAAATAAAATTGAATTGAAGTATAACTGAAGGATGGACGCAGTCGGCAGAAATATTTACTACCATTTTAATGATGCTCAGTTATCCTTCACACTATTACACCAATAGCAGCTGAACTGTTGGTACAAAGCAGGATGGAGCCGTGCTTCCATGGTCCATGGTTTCCCTAAAAACGTATTAGACCAGGAAATGTTTTTCCAATCTTCTGTTGTCCAATTCTGGTAAACTGTGCATATTGTAGCCTTGGTTTCCTGTTTTTAGCTGAAATTATGTCATTATTAAGGTTAAGAGAAATTGTGGGTTGCAATTATATTTTGGGTAAAACAGCCCTTAATTGCTTTTTATATAATTGTGTAATGCATTAACAGTGTGTGAATGTATGCGTGAATGGGTGGATGACTGGATATGTAAAGCGCTTTGGGGTCCTTAGGGACTAGTAAAGCGCTATATAAATACAGTCCATTTACTTGTATGTAAATGGACTCACTTTAAGTGACATTTTATCACCAGACTCTGGAGTTTCCCTCAGATCCTGGAAACAGGCGAACCTCAGATTTTTCTTTTTAACTGAACTTGCAAGTCTCAACTTTCTTTCCATTACTTCTGACCTCTTGTGATCTTTCCTCATCTCTCTGATTTCTTATCTCTTTGTCCTCTCTCTGCTCTTGTGTCATTCTTTCTTTGCTGTTGCCTTTATCAAAGCTAATTCCTCCTCTAACAATCTCAGTGATTGGAAGGAAGCTGAAAGCAAATGGCACTACACTTTTTAAATGATGTATCCACCATCATCATAATGGGGCAAATGTAACCCTGACCGAAAGATATGCCTCCGCATGACCTCTCCTGGTTGTTAAATTTGAACAAATCACTGCTCAATCCCATTGAGCCCCATTTCTTTCTACAAAGAGTTTCTTTCCTCTGGGCTTTTAAAGGGTGCCACAGCTTCTTGAAAGAAAACACACTGGGACAACTAGATTTTGCTGGAGCACTGACTAATGAAAAAAGCACTTTAGTCATGGCATAGTTGTTCTTGCAGCTCAAAACTGACATAATTGATTGTTCATTACAGCTCTGCTGTAAGTATAAGCATGCTTTGGATTTTTCAGTGTGGACAAACAGTAAATACGGCGCTGTAGTGAGAGAGATTGAAAGATATATTTATAAAGCTAAAAATATACACATTAGTAGCTCATAAAGTTGGCACGCCATTTGTCCCAGACTTATTTTGAACATGTTAATATTCCGACCCTAAAACAAATGTTTATACATTGTAAACACATAATGTTAATATGCACAATATATCATCTAATTTCCAAGAAGTAGAGTGAAGAATTTTGTTTTTATTAACTGATCTCTTTAAGTTCTAAAATGTCCCTAAATTCCTACTGATTCAGTAGGAGTCTGGCTCTCTTAAGCAATAGGCTGTTTCCCAAACTGCCACTAGCTCCCTGCTACGGGTCATTTCAGTTCATTTTAGTCACTAAACTGGCCTTGACTCGCTGGTGCCTTTTGGAGCATTTTTAGTGATGTAAGACATTTGTGCTCCAGTTTTAGTCACTGAATGAATTCATTTGTATCAATCTGGAACTATTTTAGCAGGTATTAGTAGATATTAGACTGGTGACCTCTCCAGGGTGTGTCCCGCCTCTTAACCTATCACAGCTGGAATAGGCTCCAGCACCATGGGGGGAAATGTATGTATGAATGAATGGAGTTTCTCCCATTAAGGCGCATCCATAAAGATAAAAATAACACTCTTTACACTCTTGACTCCAGAAAGCCAAGAGAAAACCTAAATGTAAAGAGGGAAACCTGAGGCATCAAAATGTGAATCCACAGAGGAATGGGTCATATCACAGTAAGCATATTACTGTGCAGGTTTCCAGCAGTATGTTTGCTGATTATAAAAATAAAAACTCATCGGTGCACTGGTTGCTCAAACCTCTGACCATTAACTCATCAGTGTGAAGCTTCAAACAGTTGACATCCTTCTGGCTTCTGGTCCCCGTAAGAGATCAGGCTCTTGATCTTATCTAATCCTTTGTGGTTGTGACGCTGACCTCTGCTGAACCTGCAGAGTAACCAGCTCAAAATCAGTTTACGTAATAACTGACCCGTGCAAGCATATTACTACAATTTTAGGACCATAGCTTTTATTCTGTCCAGAGTCCAAAATAAATAACTCATAAATAATAAATTTCCTATTTTGCTCAGGTAGCAGTGCCTAGTAGAAAATGCTAATACACTGTTTGCACGGAGGCTAAAATAAACATCGCTGTGACACTTTTAGTCCTTCAGCTTTAAAGGGCGAGCCCGAGGACAAGTTTCTGTGGCCTTTAACAATCAGAATTGTTTACAAAGAAGTGCACAGGATTAAAACTGAGTCATAGCCATGGTTTTAATGCATATTAAACAGGTTACACACAAAGGAAACCAATGAATTATGATAGTGCTCTCAAATGAAGCATTCTAGAAACAGGCAGAACAAGGGTAACAGCAGAAATGTCTTTAAATCTGTGCATTGCATAAGGGAACAAAGGTCTGTTTTTAACTGTAACATGTAGTTTTCACTTTGGAAATTTTAAAAAAAGGGAAAAGTTCCTGCATCGTGTAACAAACTACATGATGTACATGCACGTCATCTGAGTTTGGCCAATGAGCCATTTCGTCACATTTTACGTTAAAGTGAACTTCTGTACCAACATATATCACAACCTTAATTGTTGCTTTCCTTTTGTGGTTGTGGAACTGTACAAATGAACAGAAAGATTCTGTGAGCTAATTATTTCAATATGATCGCTGATTTTACGTTTTGAAAAAGGAGTGGGGTGACGGGGCTGTGGGAATAAAGACTCCCATGCAAATTCCTCTGCAAAATTCAAACTGATGCTTATATTTAAAAGAAAAAATAATCCATGGGATCAGTCTTAAAGTAAGGCTATTTTACAACATTTCTAGAGAAAGTATATTTTCAAAATATACAAGAGTTGCCATGTCCGACAGCAGCAGAATTTTTTTGTTCCACTCTTCTACTTTGTCAGAAGGCACAGGCACAAACCACAGCCACCACCACTATGTTGCCAATTGTTGCCAGGACAGCAATCCACAGCCAAATGGTGTCACTGGACACTTTGCCGTCATCCTCGGCTTCCGAGGGCCGCGAATAGCCAGCGTTGAGGTTGGACGTGGACGTCTGCAAGGACGTGTTGCCGTTGTACGGAGAATCCATGAAGGCCCCGCTCACAGCCGGGAATTGCTGCCAGGCAAGTAGAGAAAGAAAAACAAAACTGGGTGATTAATAAAGTCAGGTGCAACAAAACGAATGACAAGCTGAAATATGCGATTAAATAGGGTTTTAATCTGGTACGCAATATTTTAAGGTCTTTAACCTACAATGTAGTGATGAATTGGTGATATAAAAATGAAAAATATTGCAAGTGAGCACCGTTTTCAGTACAACATAAATAATAGAGTGATGAAAGGCACAACTGGAAAATGATATTTTCTGTTCAGGTTAAACAAACAGCTGCTCCTGGTCTCAGGAGAGCTAGCGTACAGTGACGAGAACGCAGCATCTCAAAGGGATTAATTCTCAGACGGATTAACAGTCCGTCACATGCTTCACGTTACTAAAAGCTGCAGAGGCAAACACAAAGAGGATGAAAGAGAAAATCAGAAAGCAAACAAGGCACAAAATGAATCCCATTTTTAGTCTCAGGTGGAGGTGTTTGTCCTCTGTGGGCTTTCATATTATCCCATCAGACAGGAAAGAGATGCAGCCAGTATTCGTAGAAATACGAGCACATGCTCATGTATGTTTACGCTCTTCTTCCAGCCCTACGCACACATTTACACGCATGAGGTCCAAGCCACCTCAAGTTTTAGCCACTTGCTTAGGTTATGTTGCTGTCACTATTCATCCCGGAGGTGTGACACACACGCACACGAGGTTGAAACTCAGGATGCGTCGGCGTAATCCGCTGTAACGTTTCTCACAAACTCACCAGAACACCCAAACACAACCACACAGGGTGTCTTATACTCTTAAAGCAGAGACTGCACAGTCTGCGATACAAACAGACAGCCCAGTGACCATTAATAATTCTAGTTTTCACCCTGACAGATGAAAAGTTCAGCTGAGTTTGACCCTTGGACTTGTAGGTATTTAGGCATGTTAAGGAGCCGTTCTGTGATTGCTGAGCAACATAATGTTCAAACTTGACTGTCCAAAAAAGGTGAGTCGGATCTGACTGTGTCTGGAAATGTTCATTTATTTGATCAATAGTATATTTTTAAGAACTAAACATTACTTCTTATCTATACTCATTAGTTTGTTATTTATTTCTGATCACTGCGATCACCCCCACTGGAATAGGGGACGGATGATTTGAATGTAGCTCTTCAAATGTCACGTTCATCCGATGAACAAATGTTTCTGACGCTGCGTCATTGTGACTGCAGCTGAGGTCAGACCTTTGTGACTGTGAACACAGCTATGGCTCTGGGATGTTTCAAACATCAGGTTCAGTTTGACCCCAAGAGCTTTTCAGGCAGCGTTTATGTCCCCATCTACCCTCTCTACGACCTAACTCCAGATGTGACTTCAGGGCAAATTTCACTCATACAGACATTTTTTGTTTTTTGTTTTTAAGAACTCACTTCGTTATCACTGAATATTTACAAGAGAACTCTAGCTGAGTTTAGTGAATATGCTTTCTGTACAAGGAAGCAGATATTTTTACCTTTGTGAAGTTTAAACACTAATTTTGAGGAATGAGCAAAGAGTCATTTGAAGCATGACATGAGAACATGGTTCAAATGCCTGCTAGTTTTAACTAGTAAGACTTCTTCTGTCTTCACACCAGATAAAGTACACAAGATTTAATGTTTGTTTGGTTTTATTTTAGTTTTTGGCATGAACTATCTTTGTATCTCATCACTCTTTGACCAGCTATTGGGCACAAAGACAAAAAACTGCCAAACAAATCCAGATTCAGGCACAAATATTGAACATAATGATGTATAAAACAGCTAATCCTCGATTTCAATGCATAAAAATCCACTGATCACACGGGGATCAAGCAGAGCTTAGGCTACATGTCCCAGCCAAGCAGATCGCAGAGCTTGTAGTGTACATATTAAATCCAGCGTATGTACAGTATGATGATGTTTTCCAATATACACGATCGTTCATTCCCAGCTGTCTCATCTTATCCAAAAGCAGCTGCATGTTTTCATACCGTCCTTGAAAAAAAGGAAGAATTTAAAACATTGCAACCATTAAGATGTGGCAGCATAATTTATGAGAAAACTTTGTGAGTGCCCACAGACGCCATCTAATATCTATATTTAATTAAAACTGCCTCCTGGGATTTTTCACAAGTGAATGCAGGTTTGGAGAAATTTATCATAAACCAAGCAACATGCAGTCTAATCATACAGAAAATCTAACCATATACATATATAATAGGGGTGCAACGATATTCGTATCGATACTGAACCGTTCGATAGAGTGCTTTCGGTTCGATACACATATGTATTGAACAATACAAATTTTTTTATTTATTTTATCAACTTTTCTTCTGACGATGCTGTCTGTGTTGAGAGCTCAGTGGATCTGCGCTCGACTCTTTTCCAAAGATGAGTGATTTCTCGATTAGATAGATTTGTTTTGTTTTTTATTTTGTTGTTTCAGCAACATTAAATTTAAAAACTGTACTTTTGAGTTAAAATATATATTTATAATTTTAATAAATGACAAATTAAAAAGGCATGAACTTTTCTTTTGTATCGAAAAAATATTGAACCATGTCACCAAAGTATCAAACCGAACCGAACCGTGAATTTTGTGTATCGTTGCACCCCTAATATATATATATATATATATATATATATATATATATATATATATATGTATAAAATGAAGGCAAAGCATACTGTAACAGTGGGAGTGGTGAAATCGCTCACTTTTTCATTAGAAAGTCTGTGCCCAGAGGCAGTGTCTTATTCTGCGAGTAAAAGGAAAAGGTCATCAAGAAAAGCAGCATGAGCATGAGCAAGTGTTATTACACCACATGGTTGGAGGACAAATTATCCAAAGATATAATGAGTTTGTTTTTAGGATGACACAGTCTGAATTCAAATAGTTTCATATACTGTACGCTATGACTCCGCGTGGTCAACTGAAAGTGGAAGTCGGGTCGTACTGTATGGGTGCTAACACATTAAGATCTAATTTCTGATTTTAGTTCTTTTTTTTTTCATTTTACCTTTATTTGTTTATTTGAGAAAAAAAGCTCAGTCTTTGGATGGAAAATCTGATATTAAAAGCCTGTGGCGACACGAGAAAGGATTCGACAAATTAATGAATTAATGAACCGCGGCACATGCAAATGCTGTGCTCTTAGATGTGAACCAAAGACATCCACTGCAGTATTGTACTACAAATACAATACTTTTCAGCAGTGTTTTTACATACAACCAGCCACACACACTTAACCACACATCTACTCTCACACACAACAAGCTTACAGTCACTGCACTGAGCAGTGTGAAAAGGCAGCAATCTGTTCAGTCACATTAAAGTTATATAAGGAAGTGACGTCTTTCAGTGCTACAGCATCTTCATAGTTTTACTTCAAGTGCTGTTTTTTCACACTTTAGCTCAACATTTTCACTGTGTCCCAATCTCAGAATTGTATGTGTCTCCAGCTAAAAACGACTGTGTTTATTTCTGGATTGTGCATTATAAGATCTAGAAAAATCTAAGCTTGTACTGCAAACTGTAAATAAAGAAATCTAAAGAAAGACATTGAGTGTATATCGTGAACCATATCAGAATTGTTTCAGTTAATTTTCTGTTAAATATTGGATTTATCTAACTCATTGTTTTGCTTTCATTTTTTAGCCACTATACTATAGTAGGCGTGGTATAAAAAACAGCTTTAAATTCATCTGCAGAATTCATCTCCACAAATACGCTGATATATAACTGTATCTTGATCAGTATGATATAACTGCAATAGAAATGTTGCAAATTAAGTCATATAATAAGTGAGGTTAATCCTCTTCTAACTGGATACCGCACGGACTGAGTACTAGATAACTGAGATTTAATTACAGACCACACACATCTAGAAGAAATACCAATCACCAATCACACTCAGAGTGAGAAAGTGATTTAGCAGTGATAGAAACACACCTTCAGTCAAGAAAAAAGCTAAATAGAACCCTAAATTAAAATACATAAATAAACATAATCTTAATGCATATCTAACTCTCAACAAATAGACAATCATATTCAGCCTGTTGCTGGTCCTGAAAATACAGATCACCTTCTTGTTCACTCTCAAACGCTCTAAAGTAACAAAACAAGTCAAGTGCAAAGCTGCTGGGATACTGAATTTGAGAATGCACCTTACACATGCTTGATCCTCTGTAAGTGTCTGTAAATTCGTCCAAGTTTAACATGCCTTGCATCTGATGCACGGGACATTTTGTCATGCTTTTGATACCAAGAGCAATCTCCATTAAGATCATACGAGTGATTAAAAGTTTCCAAGTGATTCCAGGAATCCTTATACAAAAATCGATGTATCTAAAACACACCATATAATGACAAACAAGCTAGAAAGAAAGTATGAAAACAGAGAGTTGTACCTACTGCCGGCTGTATGCGAAGAAAGAAACCAGTTCTTAGGATGCGGTCTGTCTCGTCCTACGCTCTGACTTAGAGTGCATCCAGAAACAGAGAGGAGCTGCGCTTCATGAGAATGAGAGACCTAACTGCATCTGAGAGAGACACAGTATACACTGAGAGAGAGAGACAGAGAGAGAGAGGTATCCTTTCCAGTGAAAGTGAGAGATGAGTGTACACTGTGAGAGCATGTGCGTGTGTGTGACAGCTATAGAGATCCCACTGTGAGAGTATGGATGTAAAAATGTGCGTGGGTAAGGGTGGGAGTGGTTTCATCTCCGAAACAGCTGAGCTGGAGGTTTCTAACCTCACTCTGACAGACTATTTATGTATCAGTGAAGGAGAGCCCTGACGGACGGCGAGAAAAGTGAAAAATGATGTTGTTCAGCCGCAAATGAGAAGAGCAATAGGGCGGAGGTTTGAGATGCATCCACTAACAGATTTGAACCAGCGGCACTGTGAGCACTCGGCATTCGACTCAGCTTGCTTAGTCAAATGCATGTTGGCATTTCGGGAGCTCGTGTACAAATATTAACAGCATTCATCTGCATGTACGAGTGAAGCCATATGCACAAATTAGAGAACATGTGTGTAAGATAGCATGTCTCGCAGCTTGTGTGCGTCATGCTCTGTGAATCCATGCAGAAGACAACTGTCTCAACATGCAAGTTGTCTCAGTCATTGTTTAAGACCGCCGTACTCTTTGTTAAAACATGAACAAAGGGTTGGTCAAGTATTTGCACTAATACACAGCAACAGTGCCTCCTGCTCATCCAGTTCAGGGTTAAGATGGGTCTGGAGCATGTCACAGCTGTCAGGTCACCAGTCTGTCGAAGGGCCAACACAGAGAGACAGACAACGATTTACACTTTAGATTCACCAGTTAACTTAACATGCATGTCTTTGGACTGTGGGAGGAAACCAGAGTAACCACAGAGAAGGCATGCAGACACAGACAGGACATGCACACTCCACACAGAAAGGTCAGTGGATTTGAACCCAAGACCTTCTGCTTTGATGCAAAACTGCTAACCGCTAATACTAATGCTTAATTAGTAATTCACAAATAACTACTATATTATTAGTTACAAGCCCCAAAACAGAAACATACAAGTAAAGGAATGGAAAGAGAAGATGTTTGCAAAGAAATAAAGAAACAAGAATCAGAGCAGGTCTTCTGCCTCTTAACTTTTCACTTCCCACCCGTCACGCCGTAATATGTAAACTTTTATCCTCCTAACTCTATCCTGATGTTTGCCTGAGACTTCTGCCTCTGCTTCTACAAATCTTTATGCCCTGCTTTTGACCTCCTCTACATCTTTCTCGCTCTTCAAATGTAGTGACATCATCACCCATAAAATTAACACATTGCTGTTTTGCTTTCCTTCTCACATCATCTAACCTGCTATTTTTTCCTCCACTATCCTTTCATGAATCTCTCCCTATTTCCCTGTGCATCACTTTACTCTCTTAATTCAAAGCGTGATAGTATCGTCCCTCCCTAGATGATGTAGCGTATAGTGCTGCAGGACTTGTAGTACTGCCGAGATATATCTATATATATTAGAATTAGAGATTTCTTCTGTTCATCTGCTTAGAATACGTTGGCATTTGAGTCTACTCTCTGTGCCCATCTGCATGTGCATCCTGTTGTTGCTTAGAGTGAGGAAGCACATGTGTAGCCTTTATGTTTCTGCATGAGCATATGTGTTGGCATTCATTTGCTTGTCTCTGCTCTAAATGAACAGGTGCAGGAAATGCATGCCTATGTAGATATAAAGCTTTATTCTGTGTGACTGTGTGGTTGCATACACGTGTAAATGTATATGTGTCCAGGACAGGCATGGTTTATAAAGTTATGTAATGTGCTTCTACACTGAGGGCAAATAGAGAAAGCGCCTTTTGTAATCCCACACTCATGTACACACAAGACACAAATGAATGCACACACATATGCTGCAGAAACACGCATTCATCAATCACTGAAAGCGCACAGTTATCTAAAATTAGAGGGGATTGAAGTGAAGAGAAAAAAGATGGAGAGAATAAAGAGGTCCATACTCACAGATGTTTTATTAGATATTCGTCTTCAGAGACGTAGTGTATCTTTATATTTAAAGTGTGTTTCAGCTTTATATGCAATATCTTTAAAGACTGGGAAGATTATGTTTTCATTTCACCTTTGACAGGTTAGATATTGCCATAACTGGGATCTTTGGTCCATGTGGTACTTATTTAAGAGAAAAACATGGATGGAAGAAAAAGGGGAAGAGAGAAGGAGAGACAGAAGAGAGAAAAATAAAAGGCTGAATAAACAGCCTCACAGCATCCAGCTGTTCATCTTCTTTGTGAAACATCTGTCATAAAATTACAGGCAGTGAAAGCAGAGGAAGGGGAAGAAAATACAGATGAAAATGATGCTTAGCTACTTCTTTATTGATAAAGTTTGCACAGTTAGCTCTGGACTGCTCTGTACCCTCACTAGGCATTTTCTGCATGGTTTTATTATATAAGGAATGTTATAATGTGTTATCTATACATTAGATCTGTAGAATCTCCCCCCAAAACACTTCTGTAACTGAAGAGGCTCTCGCTAATAGGCACAGGTTAGTTAGCATGATCCAGAGCATTTTAAACATGCAATCTATAGAGGATTTATATCTGATGAACCAGCAAACATTTCTACCTAAAAATGTACTTATTGGCTACATGATGTTATTCTTTAATAATAAATCTGATATTTGTTCAGTAATGGAAATGCTTATTTTAAAAAATGTCAGAGATGCATAGAAAAGAAAATAATATTCAAAATGAACCAGTTCTTTGATACAGTCTTTCTCCAGCCATCTATCCATGTTGTTCTAATTCGGTGTCTTGGGAGATCTGGAGTCTATCCCAGTTGTCAGGTCAAGAGCTGAGGTATAACCTGGACAGGTCATCAGGGCTAACATTGACAACTCATGCTGACACTCACACCTACTACCAGCTACCACCCTGAGCACACCCAACTTTACCTGATCACAAGTCTCAGTTTTACTACACAAGATAATTTAAATAAATAAATAATCAAATGGAGTAATAAAGCAAGCTTGAGTGGCTTATGGTTCTGAGGCCACGGCACTGGGTTATTATTCTGTGATTAAAAGAATAAAAGATCAAAAAGGTACAATATATGCAAATCATTAAATTACATTTGTAGAGTTTTACAGACCTGCTGATATTGTCTCCTGCTTGCAACAAGCCTTAGAGCCTTTGAGACAAACCTAGTTTAACTGAGTTCATTTTAAATCACACCCAAGACATGATGGTTTGCCCTGAAATAAATGACACCAAGCAAACTAAATCAAAATGTAGTATGCAGCTGAAAATAATTTCCATAATTTATAAGTTAATGAGCCATGTGATGAGAAGAAATGTCTAAGGCGAACTTTAGCTGAATGAATTCATGATAAGAATTGAAGCAGCAATTGTGCGAGGAGAGGGGGAAAAGAAACAAAATGAGCAAGAAGACGAGAGAAAGAAAAAAAGAGATGACCGCACTCGGTGATGAGCAAGTGCGAGTACTCTGCAGAAGAGCCTGCTCTTATGGCTGGTTGAATCTTTGCTTAGTTTTGCTGGAGGCTTCAAATCCTGACTGACAAACAAAGAGCAGCATTCACTCAGTTATTGTGTGCTTCAGACACACACACATACAGTATAGGTAGTGTAACTTAATGTCACTTATGCATTCAATTGCAAAAAAGGATTAAAGGATTTAACTGAATTTATCAGTTAAATACAGTGGGGCAAAAAAGTATTTAGTCAGCCACCGATTGTGCAAGTTCCCCCACCTAAAATGATGACAGAGGTCAGTAATTTGCACCAGAGGTACACTTCAACTGTGAGAGACAGAATGTGAAAAAAAAATCCATGAATTCACATGGTAGGATTTGTAAAGGATTTATTCGTAAATCAGGGTGGAAAATAAGTATTTGGTCAATAACAAAAATACAACTCAATACTTTGTAACATAACCTTTGTTGGCAATAACAGAGGTCAAACGTTTACTATAGGTCTTTACCAGGTTTGCACACACAGTAGCTGGTATTTTGGCCCATTCCTCCATGCAGATCTTCTCGAGAGCAGTGATGTTTTGGGGCTGTCGCCGAGCAACACGGACTTTCAACTCCCGCCACAGATTTTCTATGGGGTTGAGGTCTGGAGACTGGCTAGGCCACTCCAGGACTTTCAAATGCTTCTTACGGAGCCACTCCTTTGTTGCCCGGGCGGTGTGTTTTGGATCGTTGTCATGTTGGAAGACCCAGCCTCGTTTCATCTTCAAAGTTCTCACTGATGGAAGGAGGTTTTGGCTCAAAATCTCACGATACATGGCCCCATTCATTCTGTCCTTAACACGGATCAGTCGTCCTGTCCCCTTGGCAGAAAAACAGCCCCATAGCATGATGTTTCCACCCCCATGCTTCACAGTAGGTATGGTGTTCTTGGGATGCAACTCAGTATTCTTCTTCCTCCAAACACGACGAGTTGAGTTTATACCAAAAAGTTCTACTTTGGTTTCATCTGACCACATGACATTCTCCCAATCCTCTGCTGTATCATCCATGTGCTCTCTGGCAAACTTCAGACGGGCCTGGACATGCACTGGCTTCAGCAGCGGAACACGTCTGGCACTGCGGGATTTGATTCCCTGCCGTTGTAGTGTGTTACTGATGGTGACCTTTGATTATATAATCTGATTATGTTCGTATTTTAGTCTTTTTCCTATTCATGATGATGTTTGAGCGCAGAGGAGTTCACAGGGAGCACGCCATGTGAACTCCTCTGCACTCAACCATCATCGTGAATCCTGGTCTTGTTATCACTTGAACAACCAAGTCACGCTGCCATGTAACAAAATCACATGTACATGAATTACTGAATGTGTTACCTCATAGGTCATCTGACCTTATCAGGAATGCTTCTGACGGTTGTATGAAGCCAAGTTATAATGTAATACATAAAAGGAAACACTGAAATATTGCACCGGAGATTATACTACACTGCCAAGATATCATAGAAAATGAATGAAACACGTCACTGCATTAACATTTAAAGCCTCGGTAATGTGAATAAACGCAGACCAGAATGATACAGAACACTGTTAGACGGTCTAATGCACAACACTGTCGAATGATTGCTTTTTTCCATGTGCTCTAGCCAGGAGTTGCTTCCAGCACGATAGCATCTTGATACTTGCCCAGGAATAAGAAAATAATGACAAAACATGGTCCACTTACACCTTTAATACATCAATTGTTCCATATCCAAAGTTCCAGGTGAAGATGTAAATGAAGCTTCGGTTGCTCTGCATCAATAAATAGCAAGTGCTACAGAGGAGGAGTGAGCATAAAAGGAGTAACATTTTTATGGGCTGTAATTTCAAATGAAACTTTTCGAACAGCTCAAAAAATATCACCAAACATCCAAACCATTTTTGCAATTTGTCACAAAATGTCCAAAACCGGAATTTCCCAGGGAGACAAAGAGGTGCAACACTGAGAGATGAAGATTGAGGATATGTTAGAAAGATTATTATTAATTTTTATTTTAAAAAGGTAAGGAAATTTAAATCTTACATCTGATGCCCTCATTTATTTATAGTTTTTAAATAAGATATTTGATTCTACATTGTGATTATTAATTTTTTTTTTATATCAAATTGAAGTATCTAAATTTTGTGTTATTCAAAGGCTGCATGAAAGTTTTAGGGAGTCTGATATAGTTTAATGCAGGCTAAACTATTTAGTTTGCAGTATTGTTGTACAGCTTACAGTAATGCACTGTGTTGGATTGGTGCAGAGCAGGCTGTGGTGTTCATGGTCAATATTGAGTTACATAAATAATAAATAACTTGAAAAATTTTATATTAATTTCATGTGTCTAGGGGTTGAAAATCAGCCATATATCTTGTGAAACATCTACTTATATTTTGTTAAAGTCAGTTAGGCGAGTCCATAAAGAGCAGTGAATACTGAAGTAACAGCACAGCTGATTACTGCCTGTACACAAAGAAAAATCTCCAGGAGCTTGCATTACTTTATGATCAGCCCACCTGTCAAATCCACTTTAATCCCTCATATTATATATATATATATATATATATATATATATATATATATATATATATATATATATATATATATATATATATATATGTATATATATATATTAGGGGTGCAACGATACTCGTATCGATATTGAACCGTTCGATACAGTGCTTTCGGTTCGGTACGCATATGTATCGAACAATACAATTTTTTTTATTTATTTTATCAACTTTTCTTCTGACGATGCTGTCTGTGTTGAGCGCTCAGTGGATCTGCGTTTGACTACTCCGCCTAGGCTGCACTGTCGCGTGAAGATCCACTAAGCGCAGCGCAAGCTAGCAAAACAGGAGCTAAGCTCGTTGCAACATGGCAACTACCTCAACGCTACCTGAAATTGAACCTCCCCCACTCTCATTCAGATCTGGTGTTTGGAACTATCTTGGTCTCCATGTGAAGCGTGACCCTGATGGTAAGTGCGTCATGGACAAAAGTAAAACAGTATGTTGGATGTGCCACGCAATGCTCAATTTGTGGGAACTAGTGCATTAGCGCAGTTAGCTTGTTAATGTGTTGACGGCGTCCAGCCCCACGCACAGGGTGATCCACGGTAACTTGTTAACGGAGATTTGCCGCGTTATGGCGTTAATGTCATTTTAATGAGATTAACGCTGACAATAGTGGGAACACAACGAATATGACTACACATTTACGCCGACATCATCCTAGTGTAAAGACAAGTGGAAGCAGACAAAAACAACAAGCATGCATGCTACAAACTTTAACCGAGTCATTTAGACAGCCGTTAGCACATGATTCTCCTTATGGGGACCTGATATGTTTAATATGCTGCCCAGAAGAAGCGTATAGTATAGCTTTTATTTTGGAAAGAGCCATTTCTCTGTAATAAACTCTCTTTTCCAAAGATGAGTGATTTCTCAATCAGATAGATTTTTTTTTTATTTTGTTGTTTCAGCAACATTAAATTTAAAACTGTACTTTTGAGTTAAAATATATATTTATAATTTTAATAAATGACAAATTAAAAAAGCATGAACATTTTTTGTATCGAAAAAATATTGAACCATGTCACCAAAGTATCGAATCGAACCGAACCGTGAATTTTGTGTATCGTTGCACCCCTAATATATATATATTAAAGCATACATTTAGGCAATGACATGTTCATTGCATATATCAAGTCTAAACTTAAATAGAAGATAGGAAATAGGAACTGTTCATCAGAAGTTAATTATCAAGTTTCTAAGGTGAAGTGTGAGTTGACAGTTGAATTATTTATGTAGCAATGTGCAGTTGTGTCCATCCTGTCTCATGTCTGACGTGTGATACTAATCTATCATGCCAACCATTGTGAATGAATAAAGCATCACAGAGGTTATAGTACGCCGCAGGGCATTTATGTGTCCTCCCCTCCGTGCCTTTATTTGTCATGACTTAAGTTATTTCTCAAGGCTATCTCAACCCTGTGCTGAAGGAACAAACACGTGAGGTGCTTCATGCAATGTTAAACGACATACAGACATTCTTTGAAATCAACAAAAAGACTTCCCAAACAATGTGAAGCACACAAAGTAGAAACAAAGAAACTTTGTAGGCACATTTCATACACAATGGCTAGTTTGGATTTACATAATTACATAATAATTGCATAAAAAAATTAAAACACCTTTAAAGTGCAAAACATAAAACCTTGTAAAGTATATTAAAATCAAGGAACCCAGTTTAAAGGAAATGTAAAAATAAAGAACCAAGGCAAAAAATAAGACACTACAGAAGTTTTCTCTGGAAGCTCGCTCCATATTTATAGTGCATGCTACCTTAACGCTTAATGCTTTTTCCATCTTTATGTCAAGACAGAACCTGCTCTGTAGTACATGATCATGCTCTGTCATAATATATATGAAGTACTGCTTTGCAACCTTTACACAGTAGGGGTCAAGAAGTTGTAGAAGTTGGTCAGAAAGTTAGTGGAAAAGCAAAATATTACAGAACGATTCATGTCAGCAGTTCAGCGTCTGATAAATAGAAAGTCTGGGTATTAAAGAAATGCATGACTCGCTAGTGTAACTGCTACAGAAACTGTTTATATACAGCTTCACTTTCAAACTTCCTCACTCATTTTTGCTGACAAAACACGGCTGAGAAAACACTTTAAAAGCACAGACTACCAAATAATTCACACCGGATGAAATGAACAACACCAAACATGGCTTGGAGCTAAATGTAGTTTGGTAAACCTAAGCTATGTATAAAAAAAAGCTTTACTTAGTTTATATACACACATACAGATAGATAGATAGATAGATAGATAGATAGATAGATAGATAGATAGATAGATAGATAGATAGATAGATAGATAGATAGATAGATAGATATTGTGTGTGTGTGTGTGTGTGTGTGTGTGTGTGTGTGTGTGTGTGTGTGTGTGTGTGTGTGTGTGTGTGTGTGTGTGTGTGTGTGTGTGTGTGTGAATAAATTCACTATAACACAAAAATGTCTTGTGCAAGTCCAGCAGTCACATGTGCAGTCGATGATGCTGCCAATGTCACGTATTTGTTAAGGCCGTTGTGATTCTTTGCCATGTTGTTTGGGATGATGTGAGCCCTGAATACTGATGACATATGCTTTACGCAGAGGTCAAGTAACGGGTGGCAGCTGTTTGACTAATGTGCTGCCTGGGCATGCCTGAAAAGAAAGTGGGGTTCAATTCCAGGAGAGAAGATGTGATACTTAAAAAAAAAAAAACTAATTCCCTTCCTATTGTGGTCCTATATTGATCATTATTTTAAAAAATATCAAATATGATTGCAGTTAAACTACTTAGATTAATGTAGTTTTACTTGTCCTCAGTACTGGACAACTGGACATCAGTAACAGGGAACTTCTTAATGCTGAAAACAAAATACAAAAAAAAGTATGATCACATATTTTGGTCATAAATGTGTATTCAGGCAGAACAGCAAACGTATTAGTAGTTTTAGTTCTCAGTATTACATACATGCTTTACTTTACAGCCCTGTAGTTCTGTATAGATCACTGTATGAATGTGGGTAACTTATTTGTTAAACAAAGCAATACGAAAATCTGATCCATGTTTCTTTGTTTTGGATGAACTGGAAGAACGAGCTGCTCGTGATGGATCCAATTTGCTGTGTGTGCTACGCAGATGTCGCTCCGAAGCATCTGATAAACTCTTTAGCAGATGGTAATCTGACCTATATTTACATCGCACACACTTTGATTGGCATTGCTTAATTAAGAACAGTCTAACAGTCACTCCCAGAAAGAAAAAAAGGGGGTTGGGATTGAAAGAGAGGAAAAGGGTCAACAGAGGAGCAGTCTTGGAGGTTTGCTGCTCAAGGACACGCAGCATCTACAGGATTTGACAAATACATATTGAAAAAAACATTTCACTTGTTTCCTTTTTCTTTTAACTCTTCTGAAAGGTCAACCTTGAATTAGGCGGATTATGAAACTGATTTCTTTGCCACTATATTTTGTGCCATATTTAATGTAGTGGAAACATTATATTTACATCCTTCATCAGCTCAGTTATGACCTTTGAGCCTTTCACTTGAAAATACGTTCTTTTCTTAACAAAGTTTTGGAGATGCGTGGTTTTAAGGTAGCGACGATGTTGCAACACTGACAGTTAGTGTGGGGTGATTAAAGACCACACATTGAGCACATCTGATGAACTATCTAAGAACAGATGGCTATCAGATGAGGCTTTCCATCAAACTCCTTCAGCCAGACAGAGTTCACGTCTGGAGCAGAGAAGCTCAATGAGTAGAGGATTAAAGGGAACTACCACTCAATTGAGGGATATAAAACTGTTTATTATTGGTTGAAAGAGTTTATATTTTAACCTACAGCACACATGCAGAAAGTCTAACCAGCTGTGTGGAAAAGCTTTGAGCTTCTGTTGCCATTACTTGAGCATGTCTTTGCACTGAGGGTGTGTTGATTTAGTGCCCATAAGCAGATGGTAACAGGAGACTTTGCACAACAGGGTACCCATCAGGAAATAGGTACCCAATCTCCAAAACTACTGTGTGTGATACAGTGACATCTCCTCTTTGTGCCTTTGCATCATACTGTTTGATATATGAAAGCTATTTTTGCCAAATTGGAAAAATTATTTATTTCCCCAAACAGCAGGTTTTCAGATGTGATAAATAAATACTTCTGTGGCATATTTCATCGGGAGTCTATTAAACTGTGTCTGTTATGAATGAATGCTGTCACAACCACTATCTTTTTTTACATTTTGTCCAAAGACATGTAAAAAAAATGGTTTCTAACTGTCAATAACACTATTTAGTCCTTAAAAAAAATCCTTTAAAAATGACCCGTCATATCTGTAAGTTAATTTATCCTTTCCACATAAAGAAAGATGTATCTATTTTATATTTGCCATTAAATAATTATGATTTTTTTTTTAAAAAAGACAAGCTAATAGACAGCCTAGTTACTCAAATATTTTCTTATGAAAAAAGTAAAAAGATCATCTTTGGAGATGCACTATAGATGCTTCCTATTGCAAATAAAGCACTACAGTAAAAGTGACTCAGTTCCTCAAAGAGCACATTCAGTGATAATAGGAGTTTTACTGTGCTTGCACTTAAAAGCCTGTGGACATATTGCAAAACACATCTGTAGGCTTTATAGCCCTCCAATACCCAAACGGGTCACTACTGCAACATAAAACATTGCCCTCAGGTTATAGCTAAAGCTCAAGATCATAATTCAGAGGCTGGGAAAAAATGAGAGAAGAATATTCTTTCATGATTCAGAGTAACAGGATAGAGGCTGCTGTGTTAACCTTTAAAGAAAAAAGTCCAAGTTCTTATTTTTGTAAGCATGTTGTTCTTTGGATGCTATTTTAATGAAAGACTTTTAAATGAACTTAGTGGACTGGAAAGCTTCACTGGATAAAAAGTAAAATGTTGAGTTGCTGATGTGCAAAAACTGCTTCATTCATGCATCCTGAAAATGGAAAGCCCTCTATCTGACAGTGATGTGATTTTTTAAATTATAACACTTGAAGGCAAATCAACATACAGCAAAGGAATATGCATTCAGTTTGAGTCATGTGAGCAGTACCCTCATGGACAACGATGTCTTTGTGAACAAAGCTGTACCCCAAATTGTTCTCAACTGTATTTCAGTCCATGTGAGTGTATGGCTCATGGATACTTCACTCCACTTTGTTAAGAATTGGCAGAAAGACGAGAAAAAAGCAGCGCTGATGTGACTCAGTTGTTTAAATCAAGCGTGAGTCCTTGCTCGCGTGTCTACTTTGGGAGAAGCTACTGCACAGACTGCTTCTGACTCATATCTGTATGTCTGCTCTGTCTAAAATTGTACAAATAATGTGCAATTTTGTACTCTTCAGTGTACAAAAAGTTTTCTAATGATTCAGTGACTCAGTCTACACACTGTAGCTACAGTTCCCAAGTAATAATAAAGGCTGATAAAAGTAGACAGTGTGGGATCTGTACTTTGTCTACTTTTATAATAATTTCACTACAACACACTATGTCTGGAAAACCTTGATTACTATGAGATCAGGCTGTGGGCTTTTAAAGCGTTGATACTGGACAACATATGAACATTTGACCACTACAGCCAGGGAATCCAGTGGATGTAGCAGAAGTTGGTGGCATGGTCACTGTAAATGAGTGCAAAGTTGTTCTAAATGATAACCAGTTTTTAATAAAGGTCATCGAAAGGCATAGGTCCCCTGTAATTAAATGGAATTCCACTGTTAATTTTAAATTACAATTTCATTATATTTACCTACAAATTCTTAAAGGTAAGAGTAAGGGGGTCACAAATCAGGTTTTTACTTTAAACGAATCAATACTATAAGGAAATTTAAATATTTAAAAATTTATTACAGTAATAGTGTGCAGTTTAATGGTAATATTTCCCCATCTGACATCAAAAGTACACTGTACTATGGAGTGGATTCACTTTGCCTTTTTACACCTTTAGATTCATTAGGTTGTTGTGTATGATGGGTTTTTCTATTCGTCTCTGTACTTTTATTTTACTAATTAAAATGTGATAAGGACTATTCTTGTTTTTCAGCTTACAAGAAAAGAAATACCTGTAAAAATTTGGTCTACGTGACTTTATAATGATGGAGCTGATTCTAACTCGGTTTTTTCTTTTCTTCCACTGTTGTGGTTTAAATTTAACTTTCAGACAGAGGTTTCTTCATGCTTGTAAAACACATGGAAGCCAAGGTTAAGCCACTCCATATCGTACAGTGTACTTATGACGAAAGACTGGGAAATATTGTTTGTTTTAAGCAAAATTGCCCAGAATTTATGCAGTACTTCAAATTTCTTACAGTATAATTTGTGTACCCTATTCTAGGGTAGCAAATCATCCTTTAAGTACTTCTAGGTAAATATAAATACATATTAATTTCAAACAAAATACAGTGAAATTCCATTTCATTACAGGGGAAGTATTATAACAGTGTTACCTCTTTGTCTTATGATGACACATTTTTATCCTGATGGGAGTGCTCTCTTCTAAAATCACATTGTCTCAATCAGTTTCTACCATGATCCAGTATCTCGTTATCTCCTCTTTAGTAAAAAAAAAAAAAAACCTTTTTAAATATCCTTCTAAAAATCATAAAGTGAGAGCTTATATGGATAACCATATTTCTGTTTCCTTACCTGTGCAGACATCAGTGATAATTCCATTGTCCCGGGGTCAAAGGTTGCCAGCTAGAGCATCTAAAGAAGGCGGTCTTTAAAGTAGAAGTCAGACAGCTGACAGCAAAGAAAATAAAAGGAGAAGAAAAACGAGTATGAGGGCTTCAAAACGGCACTGCTGTGCTTCACTCAGTGTACTTGTGAATGCTTTTCATGCTTCACAGAAGAGTTTCTTCTCTCAATACATGTCTCTCTCTCCCCCTCTCCCCCCCCTCACTCTCTCTCTCTCTCTCTCTCTCTGCCTTTGTGGATGTGCATGTTGCACATAAAGCATGCTGATATGGCTTTGGCACTAAACTCCACGTCTTCCTGTTACAACTTACTTTGGATTGAACCCCATAATCCCAAAGTGGATCCTTGAATTATGAATGTATTGCGTGCATGTTTTTTTTAACCCCATTATAAAGGAGTCACAGGCTGTGATTAAATCATGTAGATAATAAATATTTCCCCTATGTGTTATAGGTTATTATTTTGTTATAGTGTCTCTTAAAAATGTATTTTTGGCTCTTTGGCTCTTTGGGTGAGGGAAACCTTTGACTATAAACAAAAGTTTCCATTTCTGGTTTGTGTTTAGTATCTTTTGAAATGCAGCACACATTTAAATATGCATTTACATGTTTAGAAAGGTCCTAAAACAAAGTTTAAAATAGTCTGTTGGAGGATTTCCTCTTTATGTTTTATATTGATTTAGGTAGGGTAACAATATCTTAAAGATTAATTTACAGTTTTTTACAGACGCTAGGACACATTTCCCAATACTTAGGTCACTTTTGCAAAACACTTCACACAATCCTCCTAACTGACCGTCAGCTTGGCAAAGCAGTTCATTTCACATTCAAAATGCACTACAACTACCAAAACACTTCATTCAGGTCTCAAATAAACTCATTCTTCCAGAACACTAGCAAAGGTTGACAGCCGACAAACACACTTTGTCACCCACAAAACAATGACCTAAAAAACACTAACAACATGTAGCATTACACAGCGTTTTCTTGTGTAAACCAAGGACACATCTCTGTTTATAATTTCAATATATGTTACTGGAATGAATCAGACATCATGCAGAATTCGTTAATATTTGTTTATGTATTTTTATTTTTTTGCACTAAGTAATCCCAAAATACAAGAATTTGTATACACACCATCCACTGATACACATACAATAGTAATGCTAATCTACTCGGTCTTCTCCATTTGGCCACAGGTTGTCATCCACATCACATCTTATGTCATCTTGGGCAACACACCTAGGAAAGAATCTTCTGGCTGCCAGAATTGAAGGAGTTGGAAAATTGAAGGAGTAACACCTGTGTAGATGTTCATCTACAATGAGAATCAGCTGTGGCTGGTTAAACTGCATTTTTAGTTTAAAATATGTTTCACTAAAATATTGCTGTTGGATTTTGCTGTCTTTTCAAGTTTTGCATTGTGTTATTGTTTTGACCATAAGTTTAACAGTTTTGAAAACAGTATGTAAGCACATGCAAAATGTCCTGTACGTACAAAGGTTTTTGGCAGTTGTTGTGTCTGAGTGAGAAGATAATTCATGAAATTTGAGAGATGTAGTCATTGAATGCATTTTGTGCCAAAACAATGATAACTGGTCCTCAGTTTAGCCCACATAGACTTCTGTTGTGCTCACTGTGTGAGGAGTTTTGCAAACGCGACCTAAGTATTGAGAAATGTGTCCTAGCATCTGTAAAAAACTGTAAATCTATCATTAAAAATTTCTGAAAAACAAAATGCAATAACTTTCCTGTTATTCAGTTCTTATTTTCAAACACTAAGTACTGATGACCATCCAGAAACAGCTAATTGTTTCCTGCTTTATATACCCCATGATTATTTCAGCAATAATGTTTTCACATCCAAATGTACCAGAGTGCAACAACAATAATTACACTACCTGCGACTCTGTATGCCGTACAAAGAGATACTTTTTGATGATGATACAAATTGCCTCTAATGACTGTAGACCTCTATAGTACTTTGTGCCCTTTGCAGTGATTTTCAAATGCATGACAAAATAGTCCCTGCTCTAACCCGTGTGTGTGTGTGTGTGTGTGTCATAATTTAGCGTGAGAAAATTACTCCACATTTATGTGCCCTGCATGTCCATGTGTAGGCCGGGCTGTTTCAGAGCTTCGTTGTGCAGTACAGAGTTTGTCACGGTGCCTGAGGGCTGGTGACTCCAGCTGTCAGTGGAGAGAGTGAGACACAAAGTCAACTTAAACAAAAGAGTGACAAGTGAAATGTGTACGATTCGAGAGAGAGGAAGCAGATCCACAGATTGAATCAGTTCGCTGCCAAAATTAGTTTGTGTGCTCACATCATGTTTATCAGTTAAAACCCACAGGAAGAAATGTGGTTTTACTGGGTACATTTCTTTATCACACTTCCACGTCCAATCACTGTAAAACACAACTTTAACAAATACAATAAAAAAGACATCATAACCACAATTTTTTTCACATATTGTTTTTTTAATAAGGCTGTTGTGTGAATGGATGAATGAATGAATTAAAAGTGCTATATATATAATAAACACTGTGAAACCCCTAATATAGAGAGTAAGTTCTTTACATTTCTTTTAATCTTTTTAATACGTGCATAATCGTTTTTCATAGACTACACAAAATGAGGGAAATTAGCGCTTTAAGGGTGATGCATTAAATGTGCGTCACTTGATTTATTTATTTATTTATTTTCTTTGCCACTTGGGGGCAGTAGAGTCGCTGCACAGTCTCTGAATGGTGTGACCCCCGCATCTTTTGTTCACTGTCGTGTAAGCAGCCACGGAACGCATTCTGGGGGCTGGGTGTTGGCTGTTCTTGATTCCTGTAAAGGCCAAGCTATTTTATGTAAATCATCTCCAATGCTGTGTCTGGAAACTCCCCAAATGCTTTTAAACTAATCGTATTTATCTGAATAAAAGTGAATAAAAGACAGATTTTTCTTTTGTCGTCAAACATTCTGAAGAACACATTTGCTGAATGATGTATGTAACGTAAAAGAAAGCACTGATTAGCCCACGAAAAAGTATTATTCCAGTCAGACATAGCTGGGTGTTCTAGGAAAGGAAAAAAAGGAAAGTCATCTTTTGTGATAATGCATAGTGACATGTCCATCAAGTGTCGATCAAGCGAGAAGAGGTGTGTACAAAAACACCCATAAAATTACTGATACAGCTGATGAAATCTCATACGGTGTTGGGCAGATAGGATATTATGTACATATGAGAACAAGCTACACACACTAGAGCTAAAATATTTAGTAACAGGTCATAAAACCAAAACTAAAATCTGAAACTAGCTAAAATAAACTTGTTCACAGACTCAGGTTCCACAAATATTTCAGAAATCTGCGAAAAACAATCGCAAAACTTGAAAGTTATTGTGGTACTTATTAGTTATATAACAAATCCGAGCCATGCCGGAAAAGTCAAGCATATAGCTATATGTAGGCGTGTGTGTATGTGTACCATGTATACAGGGTGGGCCATTTATATGGATACACCGTAATAACATGGGAATGGTTGGTGATATTAAAGTCCTGTTTGTGGCACATTAGTATATGTGAGGGGGCAAACTCCTCAAGATGGGTGGTGACCATGGTGGCCATTTAGAAGTCGGCCAGCTTGGATACAACTTTGTTTTTTCAATAAGAAGAGGGCCATGTGACACATCAAACTTATTGGTAATGTCACAAGAAAAACAATGGTGTGCTTGGTTTCAACTTAACTTCATGAGTTATTTATAAAGCCAGCAATAGTAACACGAAATTCACACTTTTATACATCTTGTTTGATTTTCTTGCTTAATATTTGGAAGTCAGTGGCACATCTCTGACTAGGCTCACAGCCCCAGATTCTCATTATTTTTAACCATCTAGTCTTCAGTCAAAACAACGAGTTACTAAATGGTGTGGATTTAAATGACTTCATGCATGCTTCTTCGCTTGCTTTCACTAACTCAGATGGTGTTGCAACTGTAGCAGTTTGTCTTGAAACAGCAACTTTTATATCAAAATTTCATGTTTATTCTCAAAATGATCAATAATATTTTTTTTTTTTTAATGTGGCCCTAATACTCTGTCACACTTTCCTGTCGTGCCACTCAAAAACAAGGCATTACGGGTGATGGTTCATGGGCAGCCAAGCAGTCAAGTGTGATCACATTCCAAGTCTTGTCTATTTTACAGTAAGTCAGAACACAGAAAAGCAACAAAAAAAAGTAAACGTTGGTTCAGAGTGTACTTGTGTGAATAATTGAGTAGAAAATGTTTTTTTAAGTACTAGTCCATTTTTAAAAAGTCACTTTAAGATACATTTAGTACAGTTTTAGAGTCTTATTAAATTCATTTCAGTCTCACTTTCACTTAAATACATATCATCACCTTTACATAATCTCCAAGATCCCAACGTGGATAGGTATTTTTAGATCAGTGTGACCAATTACAACATGACAAATGACTGATTATAGTCAGATATGTGTCTAAGGTTTTCTACAGACAATTTTGATGTAAGCAGTAATTGCTACGGTAATGTACAGTAAGTTTTTCCAGTTCAATGAAGCTGACTGACAGTCTGATAAGCACTGTAATGTCCAGAGTCACAGAGTTTAAAAAAATCACTGATGTTTTGTTGTTGTTAGTTAATGGAGTGAACTTTAGTTGGTTTGCAAACTAGATGTGTGTAAATGTTCAGGCACCAAAATACACAAACATCTTGGTAACTCTGTAGCCTCCTGGTGCTTTCAGAGGAGAATCATACTGTTATTATATACCACTGTGAGTCTCTGCATTCTGTCTTTTCTATAGCAACATTACAGATGGGCAGTATGCAGGGAAGTTCAAACGGCTCAGAAGAGAGAGGTCATCACATTCACTACACATACTAAATTAATGAGCCAACTTATTAGCTTAATATAACTTCCAGCTCTGTCTATAAATGCCCCCATTGTCCAATAACTGGTTATGTAATAGCCTAAGTGTTTAATCTAATTGCACGCCTTGAGGTAATTCCAGACAGGAAGAAATCTGAATGTGTCAGTTTTCATAACATTACTCCTACTGATATTATATTTTATGTCGTATCCTTATTATCCATACTAGATCATAAAACAATCACCAGTTACTATTAAAGATCAGCCCTGTTATATGAACCGAATTTTATCAACCCATAAAAATAACCATGAGGTGCGCGTGTAATAAGGGGTGTCTGTTTCTGTACAGATTACTAATACATTTCCATAGCTTACAGGACAGGAACATTGTGTATTTTTTTTTTAGAAAACTACACAATAAAAATGTATAAAATAATTACTTCATAAGACTATGGTCAAAATAATTATCTGTTACTCACTGTTAAAACTGTTAAAATAAACATACTGGATAAATATGTGCTATTATGTGTAGAAGGTTATTAACACAGTCACAGTCGCCCATGATTAATGCAGCAAAGCAAAAACCAATAGAAACGTTATCGTGGGCATAGACGTGAAGAAACCTCGACACAGCAGACGGCGGTGTTCACCTCTCACGTCCGTTCATCGTTACATTTACAAGAGAAGAAGAAGAAGAGCGTATTCACTTCCGTGTAAATTTTCATGAATGACCACAGCTTCCCCAGTGTAGCTCGCTAACTAGTACCAACTTCGAGTAGTGTCGCTTGTTTGACAGCTGCCGCTACCGCCTGCTTGTTCTAAAATGGATTATACTGCAACTCAAAGTGGGTTCAGACAGCGTAAGTTACGTACGTAATTTTCTCATTAGCTCAGTTCATACGTTTGCCGGGTGCATGCACACATTTGATGCTGGCTACTGTTAGCTCGCTCTTATCAGCCGGTTGAGACTACCTGCTGACGTTAAACAGTTAAACGGTGAATTTAAGCTTAACTTTCAACTTTAATTAAAGAGCTTTAATTATATAATAGGCGCCGACAATATGTGTTGACACTGCTAACTAGCTAATTCGTCTCCCGTTGCACGGGCTGGGCTGGCTAACGGTCCCCTCTGATGACGTTACTTATTCGGAGTCTTTTTTTGCTCCCTCTATGCTGAGCTTTGTTTGTTTAGGAGCCAGAGCTTGCAGTAAACAGTGCTTATTTGTAGTGATGGGCAGATGAAGCCCCATGAAGCACTGAAGCTTTTCATCCAATTGGTTCACCCCAACGCGAAGCTTCATGAAGCTTCATTTGCTCTAGCAGGACACCTACTGGACGTAAAAATAATAGCTGGCATGAATTTGAAGAGTGTGGCATTTTGCACACAGCCTGTAAATGTCAACAACAAAAGGAGTGTGTAAAACACCTATAGTGTAGTGATGGCAGTATACTGTGTATATTTATGCTGGCAGTATGGAAAATGATTATTTGCGGCAAAGTTCGAACCGCTTCATGAACCAGTCACGTGGTACAGCCGGGCAGCGAGGCTTCGGACGTCATCATTTTCAGCTCCTCCCATAAATGAAGCAAGCCTCGATACGCGCTTCGCGGAAACGCCCCCTCCATTACTCGACACACGCTCCGAAGCCTCGATACAGAACGTCCCATCACTACTTATTTGAACTCTGATCAGTTTAATGATTAGTAATGAATGTACAGTGTTATTTTTGTGCTTTTAAAAAATGTGTCAAGCCACTGCAGAGGGGGCCCTCTTGAAGCTTTCTTGCTTAAAGTAGAACAGTTTTGTAATATTTATATATTTATTTCACTTTTTTATTTCATTCTTAAGACTTCTCTTTTCCGTGTGCTGCTCTTTACACGGGAGAGGAAAACAAGGTCTAAACAAGCAGTAGGCGCCTGAGGATGCAGTAATCAGGTCTTGTGATAAGTGTCTGATTATATGAATAATACTTCAGGGAAATGACTTAAAAGACTGTCTTCTGTACTGAGATTTCATACTATGAATTTATTTTGTGTAAATAGACGTGTACTTTCCTTAACAGTTCTCTTTATAGCTAATTCAGACCAGCATCTTCAACAGCACACTGTGGTCTAAAAACTTTGGGTGTTCTTAGTCAATTACTTGTTAACTTTTACACGATCCCAGTTGTTGCTATCATACATAATAATAATAATAATAATATACTTTACTGTTGTTATTCAGATGATACAAAGTTATACCTGTCTTTTTCCTCTGATCTAACACCTCTTCATAATTGCTGGATGTCTCGAAACTTTTAAGAACTGAACTGAAACGGGATGGAAATATTTGTTTGTGAGTCCAAAAACTTAGAGACAGATTTTTTTCTCATAATTAAAATTCCCTTCTGAGAACAGTTAAATAATTTTTCTACCACTTAACGAATAGTAAAAGTTAGAAAATCCAGATCTCAAACTGGCTCTGAGAAATTAGTCCATGCATCTGTAACGCTTTATTTACAAGATTATCCAAATCATCAGAAAGACGGATTCATTTTGGCCCAATTACAGCAACCAGTGTCTTTACACTAATATTGAAATTTGAGCATATTACCCCTGCACTGAAGTCACTTCACTGGCCCCAGTTAAATGCAGAATTTTCTTTAAAACCCCTTTTTTAGGGGCTCTCTTATCGATGTCTCTCCACTGCACCTGTATTCACCAAAACAGGTGAAATGGGTTCACAATAGTTCATGTTTTCTAACTGGACAGATTGATTACCCTTAAGGATATCCATCATGAGTGTTTTCTCCTTCTCAAAACTCTTTTTACACAGAGCCCAGTATGCGTCTAAGGAATAGTCCAGGGGACAGTCCAGATGGCAGTCAGCTGTTTGAGGATACGAGCAGAGCTGGGCCTGGACCACAGGCAGGATACAGGTGGGACTCCTGCCAATGAGGATGAAGCTGTTTTTTCCTTCTCAAGAAGAAGCCTTTGACTGTGTTTTTACAAATACACTCAGTGCCAGAAGGGGGCGACAACATTCCACACCTCATGTTTTACTTGATCGAGCTCATGTCTTTTGTCTTCTGCTTGCATGTGTTGTAAATATTGCTTTTGCTGATTAGATCATCATGTTCACCGAGCTGATCCCCTGTCTTGTGTCACATTGGCAGGAACCAGCAGGCCGGCCCTCAAACTGCAGGATTTCCTGGTCAGACCCTCCTGTCAGAGCCCATGTCCAATCTGGCCATGGCATATGGCAGCTCGCTGGCATCCCAGGGGAGAGAAATGGTTGACAAGAACGTAAGAGCAGCTCACCAATTTTTAACAGGAATGAGTCCAGTAAAATCCTGCTCATGTTTAATCTCATAATAATGGTAGAATAAATGCAGTGATTGCCCTTGTTAGTCAGAGCCTCGTATTCATGTCCGCATGCTTGCTTGTTTCAGCTGGATAGATTCATCCCAATTTCCAAGCTAAAGTACTACTTTGCTGTGGACACAGTGTACGTCGGGAAGAAGCTGGGCCTTCTAGTTTTCCCATATATGCACGAAGTGAGTCTCTTTACACCTGCTAAATGTCAATCATTCTGGTGGATATGTGTAGAGATTGCTTGTGGTTTTCCATAAATATTTAAGATAAAAGAAGAAACCTGCTATCTTCACATAGACCCAAATATTTAAAAACATGTTTATTTTGGGTCTTACATGTTTGAAAGTAAGTGTGTGATCATGTATGTTGCAGAACTGGGAGGTGAGCTACCAGCAGGACACTCCTGTGGCTCCGCGCTTTGATGTGAACGCTCCCGATCTTTATATTCCTACCATGGGCTTCATCACATACATCCTGGTGGCCGGACTGGCCCTCGGCACACAGAGCAGGTACATCTGCATCCATGTTTTTATCAGAGTGATGCACATTTGAGTATGACCCTAAGCTCCGGTTATGACCATCTTAAACACTTTTTGGAGACTTGTAGTTTTATGTGTTTCTGGTTTAAGCCATTTCATTTTCTTAAAGGCTGTCCTTTTCAAACCTTAAAGCCAAAAATGGAGAACATCACCACAGGTTCATAATAAAGGATTTAGAGTATTCTCTGTTATATTTCTATGGACTCTGTTATTTCTATGGACTTCCTCAGGTTTTCACCAGAGCTGCTGGGAGTTCAGGCAAGCTCAGCTTTGGTGTGGTTAATCATGGAAGTCCTGGTGGTCCTCCTGTCGCTCTACCTTGTCACTGTAAACACAGACCTCACCACTATAGACCTGCTGGCCTTTGCTGGCTATAAATATGTTGGGTATGTACCAATTGGTGTCATTGTTTGCCTTTTATTACTCTGAATCTGTCAGTGTCATGCCTTAAATGTGTATATCTCTCCTTTTGTTTCTGTAGGATGATTGTAGGCTTAGTGGCGGGCCTTTTGTTTGGGAAGTCGGCATATTATCTGTCTCTGCTGTGGTGCTGTGCTGCCATCTTTGTCTTCATGGTGAGTAAAATTATTTACTTACGTTTAGTAATTTTGTTTTAGTGTACAGATTTTAGGGTGGCACGGTGGTTAGCACTGTTGCTGCACAGCAAGAAGGTCCTGAGTTCAATTCCACCATCAGACCGGGGTCTTTCTGTGTGGAGTTTGTTGGCCCTGCGACAGACTGGCGACCTGTCCAGGGTGTACCCCGCCTCTCGCCCTATGACTGCTGGGATAGGCTCCAGCGCCCCCTGCGACCCTGAAAAGGATAAGCGGATGGATGGATGTACAGATTTTATTTTTGAAAAATTATTGAAGATGGTTATAGGCTTGAACACATGTCAGAAAGCCTTAAAGGTTCATAGATCTCACGTCAAACTGTGCAAATGCATCCTTCTGTATTTTTTAGTACATAATCGCAACAATAATAATAATAATAAATTCCTTGTGATTTTTTTTTTTATCATAACTTCCTGAAACTTGGGGTAGTCATATTTAAAGATAAAAAGTTAGACAGGTCAGGTAATTTGCAGACTTAAGTTTTTTCCACTTGGGGGTGCTGTTGTTAAACGTGGCCGAAGTTTCAGAGACTGCAATAATCCTTTTGAGTCAGACGTTTAGCCTTCAAGTTTTTTTGTATCATTTGTTTTTCCTGTACTCTTGTTCCACCCTGACTTCTGTTTAGCACAATGCGTGCTGTTTGCATTGGTGAGGCAAGGAGCAGCCAGTCAGAAGAAAAAGACAATTTAGGGAGATGAGTGTTAAAGAAAGAGGCGTTGAAAGAGTTTTTGTGTCCGACAGTTGAACTGAGGGGGTTGTATAACCCACCAGTTTAAGACAGTATAAGATAAATTTGTCTTTTTGCAAAGCTGCTTTGGTGGATGCTCAGGTTAAAAAATCTAGAGCTGCAAATAAAACGTTTTCAAATATCTTTTGCTTGTCTCTCCTCAGATACGCACTCTGCGTCTGAAGCTGTTGTCAGAAGCAGCAGCAGAAGGGAAGCTAGTGAGAGGAGCCAGAAACCAACTGAGGATGTACCTCACCATGGCTATAGCAGCAGCACAGCCCATTTTCATGTACTGGCTCACTTTCCACCTCGTCAGATAAAAACTCCAGCACTTGCACATAGAACTCGTCATCTCACCTGACTAAAATTTGAAAAAAGAAAATAAACACAACATACATATCAAAGAAGCTGGACTTGGATGAAACACACAGCGACATGAAGACTCCACGTACGTGTGGAGCTGAACAACACGCTACAAGACGACTTAGAGAAGATGCGAGGCGTTACCGCCGTTTCACAGCACAGCCATTTCATTAGCATTGCCTTTTTTAAGTCTTCGCAATTTTGTAGCAAGAGCAATTGGCTTTAAGTTTCTTTTTTTCTACTGTGTAATTACTGCTTAATTATGTTTTTTTTGTTTTGTTTTTTTTAGGAGTATTTATGTATGTATGTATGTATGTTTGTGTACAGCAAGAGTATTATTGCAGATGTTTCATGAGCGATATCTCTGAGCCAAGAAAAAGCGGTAACCTCAGACAGACCGTCCACTTAATAAAAAGAACTCAAATCTGGGTTTGAAAATGATCAACTGGCTCTGCTTGAACGTTTGGACGATGAAAGCTTTTCCCCTTCTAATGTTTTTTTTTTTTTAATGGCTGTAATTGTCCAGCAACATGAGTAAAAACATCTATCTGGAAACCAGGGTTACCCAGCTCGTCTAGAAATGTCATATAATGCCTAACCCCCATTGTTCACACACTCTGTATTGATTCTGAAAATATATATGTTGTATAATTCACCCTGCTCCCCCCCCCCCCCAAAAAGACACACTGCTGAGAACACCTATGAATGTTAACCAGTTTGATTCTCATAACAAAAATAAATACTCTTCTCCCTAGCAAAAAACAAACAATAACACTGGAAAATATAATAAGTAATTTTATCGTATCAGATGAACTGCAAAAGAAATTTCCCTCGTACGGTCCCGGTACTGGTAATTTTTCTTATACAGAATGAGGCCTTATTTCTGTACCATTATTTAATAATTAAAATGTGATAACTGTTTGTGATAAAATGAAGAGTTGGCTGATATATTGCATATTCCTTTATTGGGTGAGAAAGTCATACCTACAGAATAGATATCAGAGCCTTAAACAGGCTGACTTCTGCTAAATGGGTCAAACTGGGCAGAAAGTATCCAAACACATAACATCCTTATAGAATATGATGTAACACTATAGATCAACTTACCTCAAAATATATAAAGCATACAAACAATTACAGCAATATGATGCAACAAACACAGCAGTGCTACTAATCCAAAATACTCCAAGCTTCATATAACTGAAAAAAAAAAAACATGGACATTTATTTTTAGCTCCATTCTGCTGCTGATACATACTTTAGGTTTCTGAACATTAAAGTCTGTCTATTCTCTCCATCTGTCAGCTGCTGCTGGCTCTTCCTCCTCCTCACACACTGCTGAGTTTGTCCTGGTGGATCATCAGGGGTGCAAAGCCTCACAGATGATGTGCAGCAGTGGGTCCCTCAGTCTGTCCTCACTCTGGACACTTGCAGTTGACATACATGGAAATCTGATTTGGTACCAAATCAGAGTAATCAAGTAAATCCAAAACTAGTCTAATGTTATTAGAAATATGCTTATTTCTCATAAAGCCTGACTGTGTCTCAAGAACTCTTTAAATTCTGTTAACAAGTACTAAAGCCATATAGTCATTATTGAGCAGACAGATGGGTCTCAATAAAAAGTGAGTCTTTTGGAATAAGTGTTATGAGACCTTGAGTAAGAGTAGGAGGGAGGGTGTTATTCTCTATACTTTCTTTGAAAACCTGTAGTAAGAACGGAGCCAGGAGATTAGAAAATGATTTGTAAAACTCTGCAGTTAAACCCTCTGTGCCGGGAGATTTATTGGCCTTAAGTGCAGAAATGGAATTAGAAACTTCCTCCACCATCAGAGGGCTGTCACAATGACTCCTATCGTCCACATCAATAGTTTTTAGGTTTTTAATATTATTGAGAAATAGTGTCCTCATTATATTTTGAGTTGTACAGTTTAGCATAGAATTTGGCACAAAAATTTGCCTAGGAGACAATGCCATTAATATTTAGTTGATGAATAGAGTTTGTTTTTGATCTGTATTTTTCAAGCCTGAAAAAGGAAGCAGAATTTTGTTCTCCCTCCTCCAGCCACCTCTTCCTGGATCTTACAAAAGCACCCGCAGCCTTGCGTCGGTATAAACCGTCCAATCTATTTTGAAGGTCTAGTAAAATCTTCCTCCGAGGTTTGCTGATCACTTCTTCCTCAATTTAGTCATTTGACTCCCATATCTTCTCAAGAATCCTTTAGTAAGGAATTATTTAACTTCAAATAGGAGAATTTGTAAGGTATATTATCCAGTGTAAGCATTTGGATGTTAATGTGAATTGCTCCTGCAACAGGATCCTGGATCCTGTTGCGCCAAGTAAAGAGTCTATCATCTGGAAATTTTTCTCTCCAAATATCCACAACATTACATTTTCCCATGAAATTTGTAAAGTTTGTACTGTATGAAGACTGCTGCCCTGGAGGCCATCTATCAACCATATTACCTAAAGCGATGTTAAAGTCTCCACCAATGAAGAGGATTGAGTTTGTGTATTTGGAGAGCCAGAAGATAATTCTTTCTTCTAAGGAGTCAAGTAATTTATCATTTTCAGTTTTATTATTGTAACCATATATATTGACTGTAATGAAGGTACTGTTATTGTGTCTCATTATTGAGCAGAGGTAGTGTGTCAGAGTGTAACTCATCTCCAGAGAAGTGGTAATAATACAAAAATAATAAAATACTAGGCAGCATAGCAGAGAATTTATTAAGATGATTTACTAGGTACAAATGCAAGAAAAGGTGATTTCCTAATCTAAGTATGTTCTAAGTAGGTATGACATGAAGTGTTTAACAAATTTCTTACACAAATATTATAGAAATCTGTCAAAAACTTGTTTACAACTAAATGTTATACTGTTATTTCTTAGGCAGACAACAAAGTGGGTTCATGTTTTTTACCCACATTTGAGCGGGCACACAGGACTTCTCTGAGGATACAATTCAACCCCTGAAACTAAATAAAATAAATAAAATAACAAATCTGACACGCTTATTTGCAAAACTGAATCTGAAAATTCACAGATAACAATGGTTATTTTGTAGCATTACAAATCAGAATTTTGAGAGCTTGTGCACAGTGGTGGATTAACCACTACAGAACCATTAAAAGGTTATTTTATTAATTACCAATACTGTGGTTTAATCCATAAACTGGGCGGTGTAAGAAATTTGCTAAGCACTGTATTTATTGAAGATTTAAGCTTGTGTTCATTTTAAAAGCACAAAAAAAAAAAAAAAAAATTGTAATAACAATAAAAAATATCACTCAAAATTAATAGCACAGATTGTAAAGCAAGAAGAGCCGAAAAATAACCGATGCTAAGATGGGCTCTTTACAACGAAACCCCTGCTGCTTCACTCTGTGGTGCGTTGCTTCTTCCGGAAGCCTCTGTTGTGATTGATAGCCTGGAGAAGCCTTGTGCGCATCGTCCTCTCGACTGGGTATCTCCTGTAGATGGGCAGTAACAACAGGAAATGGCAGGTAAGCGATTCAGGCAAATGGCGTTCAGAAGCATCGGGCAGCGCAGCCACTCTCATCTTGATGCTCTCCATTCCCAGGAAGGGTACGCGATCACTGCCTGTGAGAAACACTGAGGATGAAAGAAAATAACAGAGGATAAGTGAAAAATGGAATCTGAAATGTTACACAAATTTTTGGCAGGACATCAAGAAACACATGTCAAGTAAGCTAAAACTGATAGACGTAAATGGAAATGTCAGCAAGCCTAATGATGAAATACTTACAAAGGAACTTTTTCTTTTCCTCTGCTGTCAGGCTCTCAAACACCTCCCAGAACACCACTATATTTGGATGCTCATCATGGTATTCGCCTTCATAAAATGTGTTCTGTTTGGGAACATAAAAATAAGGACATATATGAAATATGTGTATCATTTACATTTTTTTAATCCCACTGGCACCAGACTAGGTGTCAGTGGTGTCACTCTGCTAATTTCATAAGCAGAGTGCAAGCTTTAAATTTAATTCCTGATTTATGTTACGTTGCAAGTGTGCACACAGTCAGCTATTCTTTTGTATTCTTTTGGTCAAACTGAACTATGGTGACACATATGGTTCAGGTGTTTTAGGGAATTCATAGCATAGCGTGCTAAACTATCCTGCATTGGCAAGGAAAATTACTCATTCAGAATATGGTGAATTAAAAAAAACAAATCAGATTATGAATAAAAATCTTAGCATCAATATTGGATCTCTTCAAGTTTATATCTCTTTACCTTCTTGAACACCTCCCAGTCGTAGTTTTCTTGGCCCACCATCACTGCTTGCAGCTCCTCTGGCTGGAAGAAGTCCACCACGTCCATGTTGCACACTTTGAAAAACCCTCTCTTGAACTCGTCAAACACTCTCTCCACTGATTTGTTGAAGACGTAGTTCACAAAGGCAGCTACGTATTCTTTCCTATTGATGAAAAAAAAAAAACATTTAAAAGTATACAAGTACTGATTTATAGTGTTGGCAACATCCCAGCCAGTGTAATGGCATGTTGCAACTATAAAGAAGGGAGCACAGCGTGGATGTAGCTGTTAGATGGCAGAGAAGGAGTGCTGTGTAGACTGTTTATACACACCTGTTTGACCCGGTGACAAGTTTTCCTGGTTCATTTGGATCAAGCTCAACTGTCTCACCAGCCCAGGACACCTACCACAGATAATCACTCTGTCAGGTGAAGAAAGTGTGAAAGAAAAACAGACACGAAACACATGATTTAGTAAACTTACAGTGAAAGTAGTGTCCAGCGTTTGAACAACATCAGGGGTGTAGTCCTCTAAGATGATCCTCCAAGACCTAAAGGCACAAAAGCACTGATGAATGTTTTGATACTGTTGTTAGCACTATTTTCAGTGTATTTGAGGTTAAACGCACGGGAAATATCTATGTATCAATAAACTTCTTTTGTCATGTCATGTGAGAAAGAACGCGTTTCACTTGTGTGTTTTTAAGTCTGTCTTACTCTGCCAGCACAGGGTCAAACTCCTTCATGTCGTCCAGCGTAGGTTTGACCCTGAGCAGCTTCTTGAACAGAGCTTGTGGGAAGCGCAGGTGGATAATGTTGTGGTTGTAGAGAGCCAGGCCACACAGAACGCCAAACAGGAAGTAAGTCTTCTCCTCTACTTTTGGCTGTTTGGTCGGTGAATAAAAAGAAATTGTGATACAGAAAAATCCATTTTAAATCTGAAATTGATCATATATCTATATCTCTCTATATTAATTTTTTTAATCTGCTGCTTTATTTTTTTAAGCAGCACATAGATTATTAATGTAGGTTTTTTCCATAATTGGTCTTACCTTGGGAGGGAACCAGGCCACAGTCTGGCTCTCATTATATATGAACATTTTAGATTCTGGTTCTGGAGCCATCAGCTCATCAAACACATGCAGGAAAAAGTCCCTTTTGTTGACATTTGTTGTCTTCCTGTCCTCCACAAACAGCACCTAGGACAGAAAAAAAAATCATGTTTCTGTTAGTTTCTGCAACTCGTGATTTTATAGAGCAGTTTATTTAATCCCATGTCCATTCTCTTCTGCTTATCGATATCGAATTACTAAAGTAATTTTATGGGCATTCATCTAAACACTTGGGTCCTCTTTTACACTTTAACGAAACACTGCTGGCCAACAGTGCTAACCCTAGCTCTAGCAATCTAGTAAAAGTAAAGTTTCATATTTACTAAAAGCTCCCTTTGGAATGCACAGTGGTCGGCTGCACTGAGCTGTCTGAAGGTGTCCTCGACCAGGTGAGATCGCCTCAGGGTTAGCTGGAAGACTGGGGCAGGTGGAGAGTCTGGGGCATGCGGTTGATGGGGCACCAAAGCTGCTTGATGAGCGAGTTGATGCACATTCTGTAAGTGCAAAAAAACCCAATTAGAAGGAAATCTGCTAAAAGATAGAAATCAGTTCCTGTGTAATTGCAGATGGTTAAAAAGGGTGAAATCTGAATCCACGTTCTACCTTCACTGTGGCTGCACAGAAGTTAAATACGGCCACTTTGTGAAGCAGGGTCAAAAGGAATGGGTAGCGACAGAAGATGGCAGGTGTGTTCACGTCATCCTTTAAGACAATCGGTCATTTAATAGTGAATATCAGTAAAAAGCAGTCTGACAGAAAGTGAAATCCATACTGGACAAATGGACACATTGTTTATTTGAAGCACTTGAGTTTACTGTACTGTTTGTTTTTACCTCCTCTTTGGAGAATTGCCACCAAAGCATGATGTCAGTGTCAAGCTGCACAGCATTTGTGATTTCTTCTACATAAAAGGTGCTCAGTGGGACTTTGTAGGACTTTCCAGCTTTGTTTGCCTGGAAAAAAATATATTTTTTAATCAAGAAAACAGAAACAATATTGTCATTTGTTAACTTTTTTTTAAACAGTTTTTCTATCTCAAGACTTTCAATTATTAGAACTGATCATATTTTACTAACAAGAGATTCCAGTTGATCTGTTAATTGAAACCAATATTTCATACCCAAAATCTAACGGTCATTAAAAAAAAAAAAACAGAAGTAAAGCACACAGCACTGACTTTGTATAGCAGCTTGAGGGCTTCCAGGATAAATTTGACTCCTGGGTTGTGTGTTTGTAAGAGGCCATTCTTTAGCATGAAGGCGAGAGCCTTTTTGAAGACCATGATGTGCTTCATCAGTATCGAGGGGGACAGTGAACTCCACCACTTTTCTGCAGAACACACAAAAAACATACAAAGAAATATTAAGTTTACACTGCATAAATTGGATTTCTAACATCTCCAAAACTATTATTTAGCAATAAAAAATAACTTATTATACAAACTGAAGAGATTTTAAAACAAAACAGTGTCTTACATTGAATAAATACTTTTAAAGTTATCACAGTAAACTCGATCATTATACTGGGCTAAACCAATTTATTAGACCGCCTGTCATATGTTGTTACTTTTTATGCATATAAACCGAATTTAACATTCAACTACTAAAACATTTTTTCTGTCTAGGAATGAAAGTAAAAAACTATATTTGGCATCTCATTTAAAAAAAAAAAAAAACTACAACTAATGCTGTTTCATTAAATGCTAAATTTGAAAATTCATGGATAACAACAGTACTTACATTTTAACATTAAAAAAATTGTTTTAATTAAAGAGTTTAAAGAGTAAATATCAATAGTGTTAATTAGTGTTAATTTAAAGCGGCGGTCCCCAACCCCTGGGCCATGGACCGTTAACAGCCCGTGAGTCGTTTGGTACCCGGCCGCGAGAGTTGAGGCTCGGGTGTGAAATTTATGGTTTTCATCATTAACTGTGTTTCCCTGGGTCTTTTCCCCATGTGTTATGAATAAATTTTATTTTTTGGGGTAGCAGGCCACACAGAAAAAAAAATTAATAACTTACATTATTTTAGTTTTTTTCTAATCTGACTGAACAGTGTGAAGCAGGGTTTTCTGCAGTTACAGCTACCAAAACAAAATTGCGGAGCAGACTGAGCATAAGCAACACACTTCGGGTGTCATTACCCCCCATTACTCCCAGGTGGGACCATCTCGTATCAGCCGTATCATTTTATTTTGTATTTATCCGCAACACCTTAAAGGCCAGTCCATGAAAATATTGTCTGACATTAAACTGGTCCGTGGCACAAAAAAGGTTGGGGACCACTGATTTAAAGCATTTACAGCATAAACCTGACAACGAGTGGTTGACTAACAAGCTTGTTCTCCAATCTTGTGACAAAAGTCATTTACTTAATGTTTCCAGAGTCTTGTCCGACATCTCTGCTATAGTGATGGCCACAGATAGAACTGTATTCATGACATTAGAGTCCTCTTGAAGAAGCGGGCAGGTCAGAAGAATCAGGATGATCTCTGGAGATTTTAATGCAGTTCTTGACAGCAAGTCGCACAGAGGGACCAAGTTTACCTGCATGGAAAGGAGACCTACTGTATGAGATCACAAGTTTAAAAAAAAAGTCGTCATATCTCAAATTGTTTAAAGAATGTTCTTAACTGATTGTTTGATCCACTGTCTTGTGAACAGCTGGTCGAAAGCTCGGCTAGCGGCCTCCAGGTCCACGGTTAAGTCGCCTGCTTCCAGTGGAAACCCACTGATATCAAACAGAGGTGAGCGGCAGCACCAACCAGTCAACCCTTAAATCTTACATTTCTAGATTAACCCCGACCCAGACAAAACCATCAGTGAAGGACTTACTTGGCTTTTGTGAAACTTGCAACAAGACTTGAACTTGTCAGGAACATCGATCCTATTTCTCTGTCGCAAAGAGAAAGAAACATCAGCAGAGACTGAGACAGTGAAGATCTTGAACATATATTTAATATAACTAATATTAAAACTGCAGTCACATAAATCTAAAAATCCCAGAATGATGATGAATTACCTTTTTGCCTCCACATTACTATGCTCCATCATCAGCCATTCTTGGAGTTTTGTCTCATCAAGACGTCCGGTTATCTGTTTGTGAACAGAGTTCTTAAAATAAAAGAGAGAAGAAGTGAGCAGGCAGAGTGACCTGTTTTCTGTGAGCAGTTAAAGCTGTAGGTGTTTGATTACCTCTGCAGGTGAAGAGTAAGCAAAGTTTGTGTTCCACCCAGCAGCTATTTTCAAGTCTGCTTAAACAAAAATCAAACAATTTCATCTAAACATTCAAAATTTATAAAGCACATAAACTTAATTTACATTCGAGATTCTGAACTATTAATCCTACTAGCAACATCTAACACGCATACATACCACTGGGCATGGCTGCTGCATCGTCAGTGGTCCATGGAAACTGAACCAGAGTGGGAGTCAGACTGCCACCATTGTGCCCATTTCCAGTTTGACCTTTAGCTCCACTGCCAAAAGCCCAGAGCTGACCAGAAGAGCCCAAAACCAGAGTGTGATGCCTGGCAGACCAAAAACAGTCCATGGAGTGGGTATTAAATAGCACTCAAACTGCTTCATCAAACACACCTCATCCACCCAGGCACTTTTCTCTATGCTTAAGTGCGTTCTAGCTAACATTGACAATACAACACAACGGGGATCTTTAGCACACAGACTGTGAAACGCTATAAATGATCATGATGGTAGCCATGGTGGTGCTTATATTAAAAACAAAACATCCCGGTTTTTACCTGCCACATGCAATCTGGGAAGCAGGACCATCCACACCTGCAACCAGTTTGGGCTTCACTTCATTAGCAGAGGTGCTGTGACCGAGCTGACCTTGACTTCCGTCTCCAAAAGTGTAAACTTCACCGTCCTGCAAAGCAAAACAACCGTAGCTTTTACTTTGTTAATCAATGGTTGGAGTCACCTGGATGAACCAGTGAAGTCAAACCTTTGTCAGCACAGCAGAGTGCGACTCTCCACAGCTTATGAAGGAGACACTTAGAGGTCTGAGCGCAGGCACCATACAGATGTTGAACCTGCCTGTTAAAGCAGAAACAGATAAAAAAGTAGTGTGTTTTATTTCAAATCATGCCACACACATATACACTAAGTTTATGAGTCACTAACTTGCTCTACCTTTCTCATCCACCCTGTTAACCCCGAGCTGACCACATTTATTGGCCCCACAGCAGTACACCAGGTCTGCGAGGGTAAGGAACAGACTGTGGGTCCCTCCTGCTGCAATCTGGGTTACCGCTACTCCAGCCAAAGCACAAATTATGACGGGTGTATCCTGCACCGGCACCTCCTTCCCCAGGCCCAGCTGACCATGACTGTTTAAACCCCACGAGAAGACATCGCCTCCTGGAGAGAGGTGAAAAGTGTTTTTAAAATGTTCAATTAACAAACAAATCATTAATTTAGTTTATCACATTATTATTCCTCAACCACCACAGAATATTTTACTTAGAAGTAGAATAAATAGGATGCATGTTATACGTTATATAAGTGAGAATTATGTAAATCAAATTAGAAATTCAGGCGCAGTTATGGCCTTTTAATTGATATACTGCTGGATAAAGTGCTGGAGTTTAAATGGACTGACTCTCTTTGCCAAATGAGCCTCTGGACAATGAAATATCTTCAAATACTGTCAGCTACGTGAAAGAATATACGTCACACTTTTAGGGCAAGCTGGGTTTACAATACGGATAAAGACACTTTAAAAAAGGAAAAATTCATCATCAGTCATCATGTGTGGGGAAAACTGTTATCGCCCTTGTTCCATATGAACACACAAAGTTGTGTCTTACCTTTAGTCAGGGCCAGGGAATGGGAGTTTCCACAAGCAACTTGAATTATCGGTATGGGCAGTGGGATAGGCACCTTGCTGCATGATGATGGACAACAATTCGTAAAAATGTGGCAAAAAGCTTTGAACAATTGAGTGATAATTGTGCATATTATTCATGTGTCACTGAATGAGTGATTACCTTGGTCTGTGACTGTTGGGAGGTGTTGGTAACCCTAGCTGTCCATCCTCTCCTGCCCCCCAGGAGAAAACGTGTCCAGATGCACTCACAGCCAGAGAGTGGTCCTGACCGCAAGCCATCGCCACCACACGGCCCAGCCCCTCCACTTGAGCTTAGAAAGAACGACAGAAATTGCACACAAACGTGTCAGCTGGATCACATTACATGTCTGACTACAGTAGAACTTAATCATAAACAAAGACAAACAGGGAAGTTTGGGACATCCGCTAAAACCTGTGCAAAGCTTCTCATCTATAGTGTTGCAAAGCAGTAAACAGCTTACCTTACTTACCTGCGCTTTCTCTGGGTTAAAGCCAGTTATAGCTTCTAGGTTTCACAGTACATACATACATGCATACAATATGCATGCTAATGTATCAAAAATATATAATAATATGAGACAATAATATAAACCTGTTATTTATTTCTTACATTTTGCACGTGATTTATATGACTGTCCGTGTTCGCGCTTCCGTCATATTTCATATTTCTTGCTACATCTAGCAACTCTGAAGTTTCTTAGGTTTTAACTTTCGTTGTCTGCACCGACAGCACTGAAACGAAACTGAAACTTGACGCATTAAGTTTTATTTACGCAGTAAGTGTTCCGGAGATGATTTATCGCTTCTTAAGGACGCAGTATCTGATTAAAAGCCTGCGCCACACGGTCAAATCACACCTTAAATAAATATGTCCAAATACCCGTGAAAAGAAACTAAGAAAGCAATTAATCAAATAATAAAATTATAATATTTTGTTTTATTATTTTGTTTCCTTTAAATGAAAACAGCTAAACAGCCTACTCACCTATGATCTTTCCATTTTTTTTCTTCTGTCGTCCAAGTTGTCCCTGAGAGTTGTGCCCACATGACAGCATGTCCCCGTCTGCATTAAGAAATAAAGTGTGCCGATCCCCACAGCAGATCTTAGTTACAACCCCGGGGACGGTCCAGGACACGGGGCTGGGGGCCCCCTGTGACCCGAACTGTCCGCTGGAGCTGTCTCCCCAACAGAACAGCTGCATGTCTTCACCTGGACTCAAATGAGGACCTTGAGGGCTCTGTGATGGCAATTTAGCTCAGCTGATGCTGCCTTCGAGGGTTGTCGGAGATATTAGAGTCACCTCGTAAAGAAATCGACCATTCAGTCGCATATTGTATGTTTTTTTTTCATAAGGGCTACCGTGTCTAAAACTGTCATTAATGCAATTATTTAATTAATTAACTAATATAATACAGATTTCTAGGCTACAGGGTGCACAATTTGTTCTTTCCAAAAGCAGCTAATGCAAAACCAAAAAGTGCTCCACTTTACGAGGTTGAACTTGAAGGCATCACGAATAAATGTGGAGGAGGATGATACCAAATAAATAAACTACTGTGTATACTTTCAGTAACAATCAGTTCTTTTAACACAGAGCAGCTATTTTTATCTTTTTTAAAATTTTATTTAAGAGAACAGCAGTTATTGGGAATACAAACCATGATGCATTCATGCCAAAGTGGTGTTGTGTTTACAAAATACACACAAAAAGAGATTTATCAGACAGTTTGGTTTTAGATAATTGCAGCAAATCTCCTGCCTGTGCCAGCATACACCAAACATGTTTAATATTTATACATCGATATATACAGTTTACAGTATTATGTACTTACAAGAATTTATAATATGACGCTCTTCATTGTGTGATCTATCTGGCCCTGTGTTAAAAAGTTAACCTATTAACTGCTAACAACAGAATTCATGGTTTCATCAGTTACAGTGACTCGTCCAGATCCTGAAGCAGCAAAGCAGCCCCAGACCATTACACTACCACAAACCACCAGGTTTGACTGTTGGTTCTTTTTTTATGTGTTGTGTTAGTTTTACACCAGATCAAACCTTTTAAAAAGTTCAGCTTTTGTCTCATCAGTCCACAGAACATGCTCCGAAAAGTCTTGGGGATCGTCGAGATGTTCTTTGGTAAATGTGAGACGACCCTTTGTCATAACATCTCATATTTCCACCACAAAGACAGCTTTTTCTGATGTGTGACGAATCCCTCGATGTTCCTGGGCGTTTCGCTCGACTCACATGTGTTTTTAAAAGGCTCTTTGGCCTCATGAAACTTTTCTGAGCCTTTTGCATCCCACACAAAACGTTTGTGAAAGGTGGGATTTGTTTTTTGTGACTTCCTGGATGAGTCATTGGTATGTCGACCACTCCTTCACCGTTTTACAGCTGTGGATGACGTATCTCTGTGTTAGTCCAAATGCCCTTTCTAGACTGATAGATGTCAGTGACTATGTTTTCTGAAGTTTCTTTGCTTTTTAAGATCTTTTAGCCTTCTTCACTTTGTCAGACAGGTTCTGTTTAAGTGATTTCTTAATTCAAAAGGTCTGGTAGTAATCAGGGCTGGTAAATTCATGATTTAACAAGGGGGGAATTACTATTTCTCACAGGGTCATGTATAGTTGGATAGCTGTTTTCCCTCAATCAATGTAATTGGTAAATAAAAGCTGCATTTTCTATTGACTCAGATGATCTTTGTCTAATATTAAAATTTGCACATTCTTTGTTCAGAATCATATAATAATCTTAAGCCCATGTAACATTTGGTGTGTCTTGAGGAAACCAGCTGAATGGCGTCCTGTCAAAGGGACATTGCTTCAGCTGGCCGCTAGGATCTTCCCAGCACCTGATTGGCTCATCCTCATCGACTGTGACATCTGAAATGTAGTACACACCTACAGACCCATCCCCAAAGCCCACAAACACACAGTGCTGCTCACAAATAACCAGAGCTAGTGGATTCTTAGACAGATGCACAGCTCCTAATCTCTCCCCATCTGAAAGTCGCGTGACTCGGAGGATGGGCCTCGCATGCAGGTAGCAGTCACAGCTGTCCTCCAGCCCGGAGGGCGTGGTTATGTAAGCAACATAGTGTCCAGTTTTGTCCAGGCAGGCTTTAATGACAGGACCCTCGACTTTGAATGAGCACAGTGTGACTCGAGACAGATTTAAGAGGTTAATTGCGCCGCTGTCAATGGACAGCAGTGCGTAGCTGCCATTGGAGGACATTTGGAAGTCCTCAGGCTGACAGTGAAACATGTGTGGCAGCTGAAAGTGCCAGCACACAGTCTCCTCTGCCACCTTCCACGTGTACACCGTCCCTGAGGCCGCCATCACAACCACAAATTCTGGGTGCTGTGAAAGAGTTTGGAAAGCGACAACCTCCTCAGAGCTTTCCACACAGGAGAAACGTTTGCTAATCGAGCCCGACCACAGACTGGCAGCCAGCAGGTCTCCATGGCAACAACCGAGCAGGTAGGTGCTCTCAGGTGAAACCTGAGCATCAGATAGGTATGGGTGGATGCTGCACACGATATTTCCTTGCGCAATCTTGAAAACCCGCGAGAGGCCTCGCTCAGAAATGCTCACTCCAAAGTTGTTATTAGGGGTGATCAGGATGTCTCTAGCTCTGCTGCCACCGATGCGGAGGATATTTTCACCTGTTTCCGTCCGCCACACGTAAATATCTCCAGCCGAGAGTGACACCAGGTGGATGCCGTTTGGGGAAAGCTGCAGTTTTTCCACAGGCCCAGTATGCAGGAAGTTAACATGTGGAAGTCCCGTGTCTAGACTCCACTTCCACACCTTCTCCGACCCATCTCTGGTGTAGAACCACACGCCTGTTTGCTCCACCACCACCTCCTTTACTCCACCGCCCATTTTCTGTGCACTTCCTGCAGCATCAATCATCTCGGAGTCCCACACTGTCAGGCAGCCATCGTGACTGACACAAATGACATCTGAGGCCATTTTGAGGAGTGTGTGTGGCTGCTTGTTCGTTTCTAAGGAGAGCACACACTCCCCACTGCTGACCCTCCACACCAAGATAAAGGTGCAAGTGTCTAACAAAGCCAGGAAAAGATGGCCATCCTGGGAAAGCACAGCTTGAGTGAAGGCTCTTCCCTGTGGAGCCAAGAACTGGTCCCACAGCTCCCAGTTACAAGTATCCCACAGTGAAGCCTGGTGGGCTTGACACATCAAAAGAGTATTGATTTCACTGCAATAATCTGTACTGAGTATGTTAGTAGAGTAACCCTGAGTGAAACTTTCTTTCACAAGTCTGGGTGGTTGTGTATTGGCTGCCACGTCCCATAAAGCTACACTTCCAGTCCTATCAACACATGCCATTTCCCTCTTGTCTTCATGGAGGATGATCAGCGTAACAGCGCTGTGGTTTGAGTTTGAGCAGGTGCTAAGCAGACTGCTGGATTTCATGTCAAATACGGACACTGTGCCTTCCTCCTGCCCACAGTACATGAAAAAACCATCAGAGGAGAACACTGAACAGGTCACAGGGCTCTGACACTGGAAATGAGTTAGGGTTTCACTGGAGATGTCAAACACGCTCACAAAACTCTCATCTTTCCACCACACGGACAGCGTTTTCTGATGTGCGACGAATCCCTCGATGTTGCTGGGTGTTTCGCTCGACTCGCACGTGTTTTTAAAAGGGTCTTTGACCTCGAGAAACTTTTCTGGGCCTTCCACATCCCACACGAAAAGCTTGCTGCAGCTTGTGGAAAGCAGGAGGAACGGACCGCTGCTCTTCACGCCTGCAAACTTTAACTCTGTCTGCTCGCATCTGAGTGACAGTTTGGCCACATCATATCCACACCCTTTCCAAATCCAAGCAGAGCCTTCATCTGTGATCTCGGCAACAACCCCACACTTTGTACCGGCGATCTCTCTGACACAAACGCCCTTATTTATGTCATCGTACTTTAAGTACTGAATGTGGGGAACACAGGGAGGACTGGGGCAAAGCACTATTTCTAATCCACTTCCTCTCCCTTCCTTGATTTCCCTGACATAACCCTCAAGAGCAGGAAAGACCTCCAAATAGGGGAGGAGGTTTGTCTCCATCACTGAGGGCAGCTGCAGAGGTGAGCTCTGCAGGAAGCAAGCAGAAGACTTCAATGTGCTTGCTAGTAGCAGTCTTTCTCTTACAAACTTAACCTGAGATGACTCCTCTTCAGTCTCCAACATAGCTAGCAGATCTCCAAGAAGACCAGCTCGAACCATAGCCTGGTGAAACCCAAATGACAGCAACAGCACGCACTCAAACTCCTTCCACCTGCCACTCTGCTGCAGGTGATACGGCAGTTCTACGATTTTTCTCACATTCACCCGACCACCACCTTTGATTGAAGTGAATACAAACGGCTGGCTGGGTTGCCGAGTGTCTGTGTGTGTTTTTAAGGCTGCATCCTTGTTTACGCCTGACGTCTGTCCACTAAAATAGTCGGCCATCTCAGAATGAAGCCTTCTTCTTACATCAGGAGCGTCTAAATACCTTTTCGCCACGACCAACTTGAAATGCCTGCTCACCCAGAACAAAACCAGGGAACCTGCAACTTTCCGTTGGATAAGAAAGCTCTTTAAATCCAAAAGAAGTCTCTCCACATCGACTTGTGGGACTGTCATCTTAAATGAAGAGCCTTTGTGCGGCAAATCTTCCTTAATGGACAGCAAATCGGCGAGCTCAGCCTCTGTGAGCCCAGACCTGGAGATGGTGAGGTAAGAGACGGTGCGAGCCACGATGGAAGAGAAATGTTTCTGCTCAAGGTGATCCAGGAGCGCAGAAATAGATGAATGAACGCCATCGGGGAGAGATGACTCAGTCACATCGGAATCTGAAGACAAGGAGAGAAGAGGAGAATTATTTAAAAGGCCAAGTGGTGCTATCCTGATTTTTGGGGGGGGTATTTCAAAAAATGCAACTTGTGAAGACAAAAGTACTCTGATCTAAATAGTTTCATTATTATTCAAAAACAAATCTATGAAAAACACACAGCCATGTGGAAAAGAGCACTTTCATGGGACTCCATGCAGTTTTGTGACAAACTAAGTACACCCCATGATTCAGCAGCTTGAAAAGACACCTTTACAGTTTTTTCTGATAGCTTAAGCACATTTTTTGTAACTATTGGCTAATTTTGCAAAACTCTTCACACAAATAAGAAAACCTGTCACCCAATAATCAAAACATTGTAGTTCTCTTGCAAAAGCAAACACAGCTAGATTAACTCTTCACACCTTCGTAAAAATGGTGTTTCCGTATCAAACAGTACACACAAGCCATCATCTCCTAAGCACACAATGCGCCAACTGCACACTGATGGTATGAATACAAAACACATCTGGCTTTTGCTTTCTCTGTGCACAAGGTAGGCTATGTCAGTTTGAGCTCATACTTCTGTCATAGATCCATAAGCATAGAGGGATCCAAACTTCAAGTACTGGTGTTTATTCAAACACATCAAAACAAACACAAGTGTTTATTTCCAAGTATAGGATTATTTGCAATCGCCATAATGACTATATGGGTTACTTGGTCTGCAGTGAACATGCTTCCTCTGCCCCCAGCATCTGGTCATCTAGCAATTCTGTAAAGTAACAATTTCAGTATTTTTACATCAATGGTATTGGTGTGTTTCTCATTGGCATATGGCAGTGCTACAAATCTTTGTGCGAAGTGACTGTGCTAACCGATTCTCATTTCAAGATGTCCTTATGGTGCTTGCTACAGTGTAGCGGCTCGAGTTAGGCTGGACCCGTTGGCCAGCTACCCTCAGGGTCATTCCACGGTTGATTACATGGTCCACTATTGTAGCTCTGATGTCATCAGCAATTCTATTTCTTACTCTTCCTACCCTTCCTCTTCCCCCTCCTCATCTTCCTCTCCCCCCTTCTCGTCTTCCTCTTGCTCCTCCTTGTCCTTGTCGTCCTCTTCATCCTACTTCTTCACCTCCACGTCCTCTTCCTCGGCCTCCTCTACTTCTCACTCTTTCTGCTCCCTCCATTGTACTCCGCACACACAGCTTACCTGTATTATAGTGCTTAGGCTGATTGCAAAGTGAACTAATTATCTAAGAAAGTTTTGACATGTGAAAGTGTGCCAGACAGTTGGCAAGTTAGTGTTAATGATAGCCATACATGTGTATACTTTTGCTAGGAGTGTGTTGGAAATTTGGTAATTGAGTGTTGTGCAGTGAATTGTGCCTACAGTTTTGCAAAGTGTGTGTTACAAAATTGCAAACTGAGTGCAAAGCAGTTTTTGTGCTTTTAGTTTTGCAAACTCAGTGAGTGGTATTGCTATATGTCTGCATAGTTTTAGGAATTGTGCTACAGGAATCACAGTTTGGGTTTAAGCATTCAGAAAAAACTGTAATATACAGAGGAATTCATGGTCAAATCAGACAACTGCAACGTGCCCAGATCCTGTTTCTGCTAAACAAGCCCAAATTATTATCACACCTCCACCACTGTGCTTGTTCCAGAAGTCTTGTGGTTTGTTCAGATGTAACTTTGCAAAGCTAAGTCTTGCTGTCTTTGTAGAGAGAACAGGCTTTCTCCTGGTAACCCTTCCAAGCTAACCATTTTTGTTCGGACTGTTTCTAACTTTACTGTACATTTAACATGCTAACTGAGACCCGAGAGTCTGAGATGTATCTCGTGTATCTTGTTTTTTTGGTTTGTTTGTTTTTGCAGTTTCCAGCTTCTGTTGCGATTCTAGTATCGTGTTAAGACTCCAGACCAGCAAACTGCCAAAACTTTTATAGAGGTGTTCACACTTGCTGATGATCACCTTAGCACCTTAGCATGCTTAGCAGCGTCTGGCTATTCCTGTGAAGCAATAAGGGTGTACTTAGTTATAACGCTCTTTTTCACATGACTGTAAGTGACCCACATCACATGTGGGTTTAGTCTTTGTGTGGCATTTGTAGCTCTGAAAACAAGACTTATTCCTTTGAGAAACTGTATTTTTGTTTACTCTATTAGTAATACCAGAGCGCCAGAGCGAGGTGTGTGCATGAAGGAGGCGAGCATAGAGCGGCAGACAACAGCGAGCGAGAGCCTGGTTGACCAGAGCTTGTTGTCCAGACGTCACCCTCCTTCCTGAACCTTTCAGCAGAGATGCCAGCATCTGTACGCTCTGTTTCCTGTCCACCAGTCCCAACTGTATACACAACCTTCCTGTACACATGTCCTCTGATACACTCTGAGATGCATAGTGTAGTTTTATGGCTTGCAGGAAGTGTTCTCGATTGGAGGAAGCTGTGACGATGAGTTTGACAGCGGGAGGAAGGGGCCTGGGAAGGCACTCAATGATTTGAAGACCAGTGTTGTTTTTGAGTTGATCTAATCCATCAAGAATAAGGACAAGAGGCTTTTCAGTTGAAGGCAGGTGGCTGATGAGGGATGAGAGGTGTTCTTTAAGTTCAGACAGACAAGCGTCGGGTTTTATGTTGCCAAAATCCAGCTGTCTTTGATCTGGATGTTGAGCGGTACTCCAGCTTTGCTTGCAGTCAGAAACATGCTCTTTGGTGCCGCCCTCATGTTGGGAATCCAAAACAGATGTTTGGCTACAGCTGGATGTGACCTCTCTGGGGTCGGTGGTACTGCCAGGATCATCCAGGTCACTGCAGTGGCTAGCATCCTGCTTAGACAAGGAGTCAGTGAGATATCTGCAGGATATCTGATAACACAAGCTCGACAGCAGATGCTTTGGTGAAGCATTAATTGATAGGTTGCAGAAAAAACTGATCACCACAAGATCGCTGTCTGCAAGCCAGTGCTTCATCTGTGGAAAGAGAGAGATAGCTTTAAGCGTCAGTGAAACATATGCACACAAAAGGCACAAATTCTTATTACAAATTATATATAAACACTATATGCCTGCTTCAAATTTCCCTTTGGTCCACCTACCTGCTGAGTGCAGTGTGCTAGCAGGACCGTCTTTCCTGTACACGGGCCTCCGGTCACTACCAGAGGGAACTGATGGTACCTCTGCTTCACATAGGCTCTGACCTGCAACCAATAAGAGCAGAGCTATGCTGCAGGTGTATAAATAAGGAAAAATGAATTATACAAACATGTCATGTTTTAATATTTCTAACTGCACACAGAACAAAAGTGCCTGTATTGTCAATGTAAATAGTATATTCTAGTCTGTAAAGGCTAAAACCATCCTGACCTTTTCCTCCTCGGGCTGAATGACGTCATAAAACCGACTGAGGATGTTACACAGCTGCTCCTGTTCGGCCTGCTCTCGGGATAAAACGTCACAGAGGGGAGAAGGTTCTGCGCTTTGAGAAACGTTCAGACCGTCAGTCATCTGCACAAGGTCACAGTACACCTGCTGGCACAGAGAATCAGCATAGCCGCGCCTCCTAGCTGATGTGTAACCATGGCGGCGGTCGCACTCTGTGGTGATGGTGTAGACTAGAAGTTGGCGGGAAGTGACGAGATGAGGGAGGAAGCACTCACACAGCTCTGACAGTAACTTTTCGTTAGTGGGTGATGAACTCAGAGTGGCATCCTGGAAATAAAGAAGAGGGAACTTTTCACAGTGGACTTAAATAAAAAGGGTACAAATTGTGAATTCTACATATCCCTTTAGTAAAATAAAGTTTCAAGAGTGGTCAGAAAGATTAAATTTTATTTTAGTTCATCCTTTTCCTGACGTCTCCCATAATTAAACATGGTGTGGCGGGGCGTGGTCTATCGTTGTGTGCCTCAACTTTACAGGGTCTAAAAGTCTGTGCTGACTGCTATAAGGTTGTTGTTGTTGGAGTGTATATTCGGCTGGCGACTGGAAAGCCGCAGCTGCGTGATTGTGTACAGCAACCGCGTCAATAAAGATGGTGAAAAGCATGGAAACGTGGTCGGGTCTGTTGTGCATCTACTACACATGGCTTTTACCTCCAACTTTGACTGTAGTTGTATTTTCACAGGTCCCTTTTGTCTCTCTGCTTTTGCATTGATGATCTTGTGGACATAGACCAAGCAGCGTCTGCCGATGTCACTCTCAGGACAGCTTTCCAGAGCATAATGCAGATCTGCATCGAGGGCTGGAGACAAGTGGTAAAGCAAATGTTTACTTACACAACAAAAATTCCTTCCAACTACAGAAGATATTCCAAGGCATAGACGCAGGCTGCCCATGACACTAACAACAGTGGATTATGACAAATGACTTGACACACACACACACACAGCTATGTGGGGTATTTCACCTGATCTGTAGAAGATTTTGGCCCTCTCTGGGGTCATGCTGCCACTTTGGACACACAGACTCACAGCTGCCTGAAACAGCTTCCTCAGTTCTTCCTCTTTAGTCTTGGTTTTGCTTTCCTCCTTCACCTTATTTCTTTCCTGCTGCGGAGGGAAAATATCCAGTTTATTAAAGCATTATAAATATAAATCATCCTCACATACACTATAAACACAATGTACTTGATTTAAGGACAAAATGTGTGATTCGATGGGATGTTTCTAAAACCTCAATAAGATTTTAAATGATGCATAATACAAGTTGAAATCGCATTACTTTATATTATATAACATTCTAGTTCATAATTAAAAAATAAAGTCATAAAATTATACCATCGACTTTAATTACCAGAGAATAGCTGCGTCTGTGCGGAGCTCTCAGGCAGTAGGTCGTAGGGATGGTGTTCTCGTCCCTCTGATAAACTTTCTCCAGCTCCTGTGTACTGACGCCAGCCTCCTGACACTGCTGCAGCAGCAACTGCAGCTCTGACACCTCCACCTGAGCGGGCACACGGGCTGTGCCATACTGATGCCCTACCAGAGCCTGCAGCACCACCGTGTGGTCACAGGAGGAACAACAGCACGGGGAACTATTGTTTAGTATGGTAAGCTGGTAATTTATTAAGCTGATTACTATACAGAACATCTGCTTAAGAGACAACTGTGTGATGCTACACGTGTGATTTTGTGTCTTTTACTTATATTGGAAAGTGTTTCTATTATTTTGTCCATTTGTTGACACGGCTCAATGACAGAACTGTTCTGCAGCCGTGATGATAAGTTTAATTTAAAAAGGAGAACAAACATAGCACAGTGTAGATGACTTTGCAAAGTCCAGCATACTCCAGAAAGGGTGAAAAGCTTTTATTTTTAAAGTTCATAATACTAAAAACTGATAAAATTCAACAATAAAACTTTGACTACAACTCATGGCAAGGTGCTGATGTCCTTTAGAGCATGTCATCATTCATTGTACTGAGAAGTAAGGGTCAGTCTGAGATCCTGTTGGTTTACACTTGAGATTCTCCCCAAGGACTTTATTTACCAGTAAAAAAGGTCCAGCTGAGCTTCCTCTGCATTCATGTATCATCTGATGCCTGGTGTCTTCATCTGGCCAGCGACTGGGATCACTGGATTCAAACGGGTCTATCACCTGCCGACATAAACACACTCAAGAGTTAAAAAATGTGGAGTGGAAATAATAAATCAAGAAAGCTGAGCCCAGATCCAGTGAGAGCAAGCGTCTAAGGTGGGGTGAGGCATCACGTTCTTTATTCTGTCTGCTGATTGCACACACCACAATGTGCTGACTGAATTGTCCCAATGTTTATTTAATACACATGAACGAAAACCAACACAGACAGTCGCCTCACAGCTGCTCATTCTCTTTGTTGTCAGATATAATTAAGGCACGTTATTGACTGCATCAGTGGCCTCAGGGAAAACGGTGGAAGACTAAAAGTACAAATACCTGCAAGCAGCTAAAATGCTACTGCTGTCACCCCCCGTCGCTGGCGACATTACGCATGGGTGTCTTTGTGATGGACCACACGGAATATTAATGAGACTTTACTTTTATAGCTTCAAGATTTTGTGTTTTCTATCTTGTTTCTCTAATAAAGAGATGCACATTTCAAGGATCTTTCTATAAAGAGTAAAAAAAAAAACTTTAATTTAATTACGAACAACCTTAAAGCAAAGCAGTTTTACAACGTGTCCTCCAGTGGACCATATCTAGTTCTCTTCCCAGCACTAAAAGTCATTAGTGTGAGCATTTATGCCATTAAAGTAATCTCGTTTTAATGTATAAAGCAACAGTGCCCCCTTCCTTAGCCTGTTTATGGCTTTAAAAGAACAGAAAGAATTCCCAAGAAAAACACAACTCACACGCACACTCACATCTACTGACATGTTTTCGATGCAACAGGAAGGTTTTAAAAAAGTAAAGTGTGTGCTCACCCTGACATCCAGTCCCAGCGAGTGTCTGCAGTGCTCTCTGAATCTGGGGAACACACTGTCCCTCAGAGCTCTACGCTCCACCACGCTGTCTGTACACAACACAAACAGGATGCACCTTAACAAGAACTCAAATGACACAAGAAAACATGATACAATCTAACATGCGTATTTTTTTAAAACACACCTAGTTACAGTTGCCTTTCATATTAGGAATCACTGCCTACCTTCTGGGTTGGAGCACAGGTAGATTTTCACACAAGATGTGCTGAAGCCAGAATCCAAAGGGGATTTTCCTCCGGTGTGCATGCCTGATAAACAGCTGCTGTTCAAATAACAAAACACAAGGAGGGAAAACTCCTGGCAGGAACTTATCGCGCGTCCCAAACGGAGAGCAGCTCTGTGTCGTCTCTGCTGCTGTGTCTCATGTTCCTGCAGCTCCGCTCAGGAAGTTTGGCCTCGGGTGCTCTGGAGCGTGTTATCATGATCACACCCACTTTTGGTCAAACATCCACACAAACACGCTCAGTCTGAAAAAATCGATGTGTGCAACTTTTCAACTTTTCCATATTTTTTATTAATTAACATTTGTACACAATAAATACAAACTTTGTTTTTTTGTTGTCGTTTTTTGTACATCCAATAATAATATGCAGAAAGACTTTTGCACCTGTTCTCAATATTGTCACCATGGCAACAGTCTATTAAAGAGAGAGGCCAGTTGTTCCACCACATCGTTAATAATAACGGCAGCTGTGCTACTCTGAATCCACATAAGGAAAAATAAAGTGTCATTTAAAACATAAAAACCATACCAAATAATTAAACACTGTCGCGGACCAAAGAGACTGTTAAAGATGGGAAACGATCCGTCTTCAAAGTGGCAACTGGCAATGAAATGTCAATTTTATATATGACAGACTGACTGAGTAAGTATAACGGGAATGTCTGCGGATGCTGAAAAACCATAAACTTCAAAACAAGTTCGAAAACCAGTAAAAATCAGATCTCAGAGAGATCAAGGACAGGCTGCTGTTCCAAGTCGCCTTGACCACACTGTCACAAGTCAATGCTAGTCCGTACAACAGCAGAAGAGCAGAGGGTCGTATCTAAAAATGCAACTAATTCCAGCATGCTTAAGTTTGCTAGGATGAATGCTACACAAAATGTTGTGGTTTCACTTCTTACTTCTCCTTTTAGAAATCACCTCCACCGGGGAAAACAATCGATTTGCTTCCAGATTAAGACTTTTCTTACAGGAGACCTGAAGATGTGCTCCAGTGCAACACTACATAGTAATGCTAAGAGTTTTAAATTTAATATTCACAGTTCTTCTTTTGTTTTTGTTTTGCAGTAGGGATGTTATCTGAGACAAAGAAAGAGGATTACTGCCTGAATGTTCAGTTTTATCTCCTGCTGACAATTTGGACAATACTCTACTTTGCAATTTATTCCGTGCAAACGCTCTCCAAACTTGTTCATTTGCAGTGAGGAACTGGGACATATCTTCAGAGTCAAACACAGATTAGATTAAAATTCCTCCTCTCTCTCTTATAAACAATCACACTCATAAACACCCAGGCCTATTTCGAGACCAAAAAAAGAAATGATTCATTCAAACGCATCGCTTTCTGTAATTTTTGTTTGTTTTGTTCTTATAAATAAAGGAGAACAGCGAATTTCACTGTCCACAGTCGTCTCTCCACCTCTTTGGAAGAGCTGGGAGAGTGGAGATCTTTATTTGTGTTTGTTTTGTTTTTTAAGCATCAGTCACACTGAAACAAAAAAAGTCCATAGGATCAGCTTAAAAAGAACAACTCTGAATCATTTTAACAACAAGGATTCATCAGAGTCTTTGCCACCTGTGCCGATGCTATATGAGGGTACTGCTACTTTCCAAGTAAGGTAGAAATTAATAAAAGTGCTACGCTGCCCTTCAGGCAAGGAGTTTCAAAGGCTTTATGGCCATGTAAAGGGAAATGGGGGCATTTATTTACTTTGAGTAAAAAAAAACCACACACAAAAGATTTGTACTTAGCTCCATTTGAATGTCATTTGCTAGTTCTGTCCATTTAGTTCGATTTTTTTTCTTTACACACCTCTTTCTGTTTTCTGTTTCTAGCATTAGGACACAAGATGTGGTGGCTTTGCTTGGCGAGACGAGAGAAAAATTATACCTGCAAATGTAATGAGCGTCAAGTAAACGTGCGTCTTAGTTGAACTGAACAGTGAACAAATCGGCATGAGAGGGATGAAAACTATACAGTTCTGTGCTAATAAGAAGTCCCGGCCACAAATACTTTCCTGTGTCTACATCATCTGAAATAAAACTTTTCTTTGTTGCCACATAGTGAATACCAACAATTTGAGTGCCTTTAAAAGCACCAGCAGCGCATCTCTGAACCAATCAGTGATACAGACATACGGCGCACAGAATGAGAGAATGTATCTGTCGTATAATGTATCTGCATGTGTGTATGTATGTATATGATAGTCACTGATTCACACTGACTGCCAATGGACAGAATCGTCTTTAGAGGAAAGAGGGAGAGACGTAAAGGAGGGACGGGAAGAGAGGCGATGCTAAGAGCAGAGGGAAGGATCCAGCCTCCTTTATCTCTCGTTTTCTTTCATCCTCTCCCTCCTTTGAGCTCTCCTTCCTGCTGTATTTACAATGCCCCTTCAGTATAAGATGAAGATAAAACTTCCACTACATATCAGACATGGTATTCCATTCAGCTGAGTTAGTCTATATGAAATGCTGAGCATAACATTCCTATGACGACAGTAATGTACTGTACTATTACACATTAAATACGTATGATGATAATGACTATATATGACGAGGGAAGGCCTAAGGAGAGGGACACTGCATCCACGCACACCGCTCAATTTCTCTGGTCGTTCACTTCGTTCTCCACTGCTCTCCAAAAACGTGACAGACTTGGCATGTTTTTACTTACATTTCAGCCAGCTTTCTTTGGATGGGCCCACAACACTCACAAAAGGTAAGGAAAAGGTATCAGATAAGAATCAGACTTTTTTAAAAACAAAAACAAAAGCAAAACTAATGCCCCCGGGAATACAGTAGCAAAAAGCAGATTGTTTATTTCCATCTGCACTGAATTAGATTGGGCTCTCTTCTTTGGGCCGAAGCAACACCTGTACATGACGCTGCAACCAACACTGACCATTGATTAAATCACACACACAGCATGAAAAGCATGAGCTGGGTTGCAAAGTGGCTTGCAGATGTGTGATAACTGTAAAGAGGCTAAAGCAACGTAAATATTGCATCCAGTATGATATCTGCCAACAAGATCCATACTAAGTTATCAGCTGTTCATGTGGGCTGCCATTTAAGTCAGCTTCTGCCTTTAGGGGTCACCACAATCAATCATCTGCCTCCATCCCACCCTAATTTTATAGTTATAGTGTATTGAATTATATGTTTGGTTTGTCTGATAACCTTTTACTACATTTTGTCAGTTCTTGGGGCTTCAAAACTTTTCTCGTGCTTCATGATTATTTATTGGGAAGAGAAAAAATCTAAATATTGACTCTGATCTGCTTCTGCAGAAAGATGAATGGTCTTATGGAAAGCTTGACAACAGAAAACTTGCCAAATCCGTCATCTGTCACAAATAGCTTTTTCCCATCCTCCTCCTCTCCTGACATTCTTCCTCTGCTTCACCGTGGTGTGATTTGCTGCCCAATGAGGTGAGGTTTTAAGGCAAGAATGAAAGGACGGGGTAGGGTGAAGGGATCGGGGGTGTGTGGGCTACTGCTGCACTTCATTAGGAAGCTAATACGGAGATTATTACATCGGATAGTCTGCCTTTGTCCCCTCTCTCTGCTCTCCTCCTCCTCAGCTCAAAGGGAGAAGATACGGAGCTGCCAGGAGTTCAGGAGATTGGGGCGGGGGGAGGGGTCAGCGTGGTTCAGTTCAGTTTACTTCACATCACTTTATTTAACTTCACTTCAGTTCCCAAGTCTGTAGGATACATCTGCCTTTCATCTGTTTTCATTTCTGTTTGTGCGCCTATAACCGGCTGTCAGTTTGTTTGTCTGTCACACCAGCGTGATCTCCACCTCCTCCGTCTTGTCGCTCTTCTCCTGCTGTCGGCGGGGGTGCTGCTTGGGTGGAGGAGGAGCGGCTCGCACCTGCAGCAGAGAAAGAAAACACATTAAATACAAGAGTAAGGAAAAGAAAGAAGCCAAAGTGAGAAAAACTGAAGTCAAGGTGATAATAGGGGCGACCTACTTTTCTTAATTTGACAAACAGTTAAATGTTCACTTCCTGCTGCGAGACACAAATGTGTTATCAACGAACAGGAAAAGTAGGGAATTGTCTGCTTTTAGACTCTAACAAAAAAAACTGTGTTTTCAACCTATTGTTGGGATCTGTAGGTCACACAGTTTAACGAACACTTAAGTATCCTTCACATGTCATCAGAGCACAGCGTGCCAAACCATCTTCGAAAAATTGACGGTTACTTATATGTCATACATTCATCTGCTGATTATTTTCTTCATTAGTTTCTTTAAGTCCCTGTGAAATCCTGTGCCGTGACATACACTGTAATCTAACTACATGTCACGCTGATGCGGCCCGCAGTGAACGTTTATTTCTTGCTTCTCTTCTTTTTCTGATGCCTTTTTTTAATCGAGAAGAAGACAATGAATTGAGTTGAAGAGAGAAACCTCACCGCCGACTAGTGTTTCAGTGGCAAAATTACAAAGTAACACAGGCACAACATCACAAGTGTAAATGCTAGCAATGATGTCAGCCACTTGCAAAGGCTAAGCAGCAGGGTGGGGATGTGGGCCGGACCAGTGAAACTCCCGTTTCTACCAGTGTAAAGAAGTTCAACTACACTTTTAATCCAGGAGATGTCTTGAAAGAGATCTTTCAAGACATCTCCTTTCAAGATGTCTGTTGAAAGAAAAGGAAGTGCAGTTTACAGCCGTACATGTCATTTTTTGTCTGTGATAAAGAAATGCTGTGCACCCTACCCTCTGAATGAATGTTTTCATATAGAGTGAAACAGCATGGTCTTTTGTTTATCTATGGCTAAATTACTGTGGCGTAGTATGAATGAGGATGAAGAGGTCTTTGTTGCTGGGAAAAGCCATAAAAAACCCAGAAAGATCTTTGACCACTAAAATCTAATCCATTTGCAAATTTGGATGCATTCCCTCTGTGCTTTCCAGAGATGGGAGGAAATAAAAAGACAGCTCGAACACACAAACACTCACACACACACATTGTGCACAAAAAAACACTTCTTGAGTAACACTGATACTAACAGGTCGTAGTTTGCCCGGGCCTCCTTCAGGAGTGAATCTTGGTGGCTGAGTCTTAGCAAATCCTGGAGATACTGGACTCCTGCCAGAGCTTTGATCTAGAGTGAGCGAGACAAAATTTCAAATTAAAAGCCCCGATTACCTTCCTCAGAAATCTCACTTTTCGTTAAACATGGTTGTTGTTGTATTGGTTGTCTTACTGTGAGCTGACAGCGGTCCTTTGTGTGACGAGGCAGGCAGAGGAAGCTTGTGCTCCCCATTAAGAGCAGCGGAAGGGGAACGTGGCAGAGGAGGTGGGGTGGAAGTCTCGGGGCTGGTGAAGGGGCTGATGGGAGGCTGGTCGTACAGCGGAAGAGGTGGCAGAGAAGATGGCAGTTTCAAAGAAGGAGAGATCTACAGAGAGTGGTGGAAATAAAGAAAAGACAAAGTGGGCTACAACACAAAACTTGACCAGGATACTTTTTTTAACCAACATTCCCTGCATAGCACTTAAAAGATGTTGGGTTGCGTGTTATGTCTACAGGCTTATAGGAAGGGAGAGGCCATATCCTTCCTGCTGCTGAGCCTCTAATAGGGCAGCACTCAGTGGCACAGATAAGACCTCTTTTCTGTGATTGCAGTGCAGGTTTTTTATCAGAATGCTGCACAAACACGGCAGTTCTAATGCACTGTTTTTGAACTCTGACTTGCTGATAGATCAAATGGACAACAAGCAGGAAAGGAGGAAGGGATAGGGGTATAAACTGGCACAGTCGACTACACACAGTCTTTGGTATTTCTCCCCTGAGAAAACACTGATAAGACCAAATGTCTCATTCAGGTCTAGAGTAAGTCCTGTTACCTAAGATGACTTGTATGTTATCTGTGAGATTAATTCATGTGTGTACAGGTGTTACTGTACCTGTGTGTCACCTGCCCCTCCCGCGCTGGTCTCTCCATTCTCTGTAAGATCTTCTACCAACACGGAGGGGAAAACGCCCACCCGCCCGTTCAGCTCCCCCTCCCAGAAGCCGTCATCTGTCTGAGTGTCACGGCTCAACAAGCGGATCACAGCTCCCTCGGAAAAGGAGAGTTCCTCATCCGCCTGACCCTCGTAATCATAAAGTGCACGCACGTACACCACTGCAGAGAGAAAGGACGATAGAGAGAGAGGGAGAAAAAACAATTATAAGTATACCGTCGGAACAATTATTCTCAGGGAAATGCAGTTTCTTGTCTGCAGGGCCCTTACTGTTATTAAGAAAATGGTATACACCGCTGGAGAGCAGAAGATATACAAACAGCAGTGGATTTGCTCATGAGCCTGGTCTAACTATTCAGGCACAGCAGATACAAAGTAATAAAAAGAAAAACGGATGAAGAGTAAGAGCACAGTAGGAGAAGATAAGGTTTTAAATAAGGCAGGTAAAGAAGCATGCAAAGACTAAAAAATAACATAAAATAAAGAGTTTTATATAGCAAAAGTTACAACCACCCAGTTTCCTCTCCTTGTTTTTGTTGTCAGTGAAATGGTGCTTGACCAATAAAGCTCGATTAATGCAGGTTTCTGGCTGTATGAAATAATTAAGTTATGCATCGTTTGCATTGATGACCAGATAGGTACGGCCTGTACAAGTAACTCCAGCTCCTTTTTTAAGGCTGTCTTGAATTTCAGCTCAAACTTTATGTCTACCAGTTTAATTTACTTTTAAATGAACTTGTGAATACAACCCACAGGGCTGCAGAAATAAAACAGCAAAAGTTAACAGGTAACAGTCAGGTTAATGCTCCGCTCTTGTTCTCTTTTTGTTCTCTTTGAATATGAGACAGGATTTTTACAGAAGGCACTGGTTCTAGTTCATTGACATGCAGTACTGTGATTTATTAAAAGTGCAAACATACATGGAAATACAATATTTGGTCTTTGGAAAACCTCTGGAAAGCCTGAATAACTATTGCTCAAGACCACTTTAAAAATGATCTCCTTGGATGCAAAATATAAAGAAATGAAGCATTGCTCAAGACCCTTGTAGAGTATTGTAAATGAACTGAAATGATTAGGGTCAAGGGTGTTTATTTAGAGCATCCCAGCAAGGTTCAGTGGGCAACCCCTACATTTCCCCTTTCCAATAATACCCTGCTTAGTGTACTCAGTGTACTCTACAGAAGCAGTAAAGAGAAAAATGCCTCAGTTAGTGGCCCACAATAACCTCATTATGGGTGAAAACTCATTTACACGGGTACAACTAGAATTAACCTCTTTCCTTTAACTACTGCCATGAAGTTTAATTAATCCTTCACAGCAACTGTGCTTACAGGGTTACTTACTATTTGTGTCTCCGTTTATGCAGCCCGAGTGCAGCTCTGGCTCTGTTGAGTTAGACGAAGTGTGTGACCGAGCATCGAGCGTAGCCAGAGACTGGAGCATGCTCAGCAGACTGTTGGAGGTCGGGAACTGCAGGTATTTCTCTGGGACATAGCCCACCTGACCTGCCTTATTGCGTGCCTGAGAAACAAACAAATAAACAACAACAACAAAAGAAGCCCCAAAAATCATGTCAGTACAGACAGTAGCACAACAACGATCAAATTATTCAACTGGCAAAAAAAATGCGATACACATCTACAGCACTTGACTGCGATCGGGTACCTTAACCCAGTCCTCCATGTCTCCGTCCTCAATGACCTCCAACATCTCCTGTTCATCGATAGTTAACTCATCTGGTTGGGAGGCCTGAGGAAGAGACACAGCGGAAGTTAAAGAAAGAAAAACAGAGAAAGTGGGAAGGAGAGTAGGAGAGTATGAAAGGAGGAAAGGTCAGCAGATGTGAAAGGACAGAAAAAGGGAGTAGCCAAACCTTATAGGCAAGGCAAGGCAAGTTTATTTGTATAGCACAATCCAACAACAAGGTGATTCAAAGTGCTTTACAGAGACATTAGAAACAAAAACAAATAAAAAGTATGATTTAAAATTGATTAAAACAAGCAAACTAACTAACTAATTAACAGACAAACAAACAAAACAGTATATAAAATCAAAACAGATAAAATCAGAAATAGATAAAATCAGTAGTTAAAATGTTAGTTTTGAAATTTAAGCTTAAAAGTGTGGATTTGGTGCTTTATTCAAATGCAGCTGAGAACAGGTGAGTCTTCAACCTGGATTTAAATAAACCGAGTGTTTCAGCTGATCTGAGGCTTTCTGGGAGTTTGTTCCAGATATAAGGAGCATAAAAGCTGAATGCAGCTTCTCCGTGTCTGGTTCTGACTCTGGGAACTGATAAAAGACCGGATCCAGATGACCTGAGGGATCTGGAAGGTTCATACTGGGTCAGGAGGTCACTGATGTATTTTGGTCCTAAACCATTCAGAGCTTTATAAGAGATAAGATAAGATAAGATAAGATAAGATAAGATAAGCTAGAACTTTATTAATCCCTCGGGTGGGTTCCTCTGGGAAATTCGACTTCCAAAAAAAGCACAGCAACGACCGAAGTTACAGTTACAGAATTGTTATATATATATATATATATATACACACACACACACACACACACACACACACACACACACACACACACATATAAATACAGAGACAAATATAAATAAAATATACAAAGGGGATAAATAGAATAAATAGGAATAAAAAATAAAAATACAAGTGAATTGCACATTTCAAGTATTGAGTCTATTGCACTGTTGACTATTTACAAAAAGTATTGCACAAGGTATTGTACAGTGAGGTGAAGAGGCACTGCAGCTTAGTTGTTCCCCCCTCCTTTGTCCTCCTGTTTCCCCTCCCTCTCCCCTCCAGAGAGGAGTTAAACAGTCTGATGGCGTGTGGGACAAAGGAGTTTTTAAGTCTGTTAGTTCTTGTCTTGGGGAGAAGCAACCTGTCACTGAACAGACTCTTCTGATTGTTTATGGCCGTGTGCAGAGGATGCCCAGCATTGTTCATAATGTCCAGCAGTTTCTTTAATGTCCTTTTCTCTGCCACTGTCACCAGAGTGTCCAGCTTCATGCCGACCACAGAGCTAGCCTTCCTGATCAGTTTCTCCAGCCTGGATGAGTCCCTCTTTGCTGTGCTGCTCCCCCAGCACACCACAGCATAGAAAAGTACTCCAGCAACCACCGACTGGTAAAACATCCTCAGGAGCTTCCTGCAGATGTTAAAAGACCTCAGCCTCCTGAGGAAGTACAGTCGGCTTTGGGATTTTTTATACAGGTGCTCTGTGTTGCATGACCAGTCCAGTTTATTGTCCACCCACAGCCCGAGGTACTTGTACTTGTTGACCACCTCCACCTCCTCCCCCTCTATCTGAACCGGCAGTGGACCTTCTCTGGACCTCCCGAAGTCCACAACCAGTTCCTTAGTCTTTGAGGTGTTGAGTTGCAGGTGGTTTGTGTGACTCCATGCGACAAAGTTCCTCACCAGACTTCTGTACTCCTCTTCCTGATCATCCCAGACCAGCATCAGCATCAGAACTTTAAAGTCTATCCTCTGACGGACAGGCAGGCAGTGTAAAGACCTCAGAGCTGGACTGATGTGGTCCACTTTTTTGGTCTTAGTGAGGACTCGAGCAGCAGAGTTCTGAATGAGCTGTAGTTGTCTGACTGATTTTTTAGGTAGACCTGTAAAGATGCTGTTACAGTAATCAAGCCTACTAAAAATGAATGCATGGACTAGTTTTTCCAGGTCCTGTTGGGACATCAGATCTTTTATCCTTGATATATTCTTGAGGTGATAGTAAGCTGACTTTGTTATTGTCTTAATGTGTTTTTCTAAGTTTAGGTCTGCATCCATCACTACACCCAAATTTCTCGCCTGGTTTGTGGTTTTTAGGTGTAGAGATTGAAGTTCTCTGGTGACCTGTAATCGTTTTTCTTTGGCGCCAAAGACTATTACCTCAGTTTTGTTTTTGTTTAGCTGGAGAAAATTGTGGCACAACCAGTCATTAATTTCCTCAATGCATTTACCAAGAGCCTGTACAGGGCCTCGGTCTCCTGGTGACATTGTGATATATATTTGTGTGTCATCTGCATAGCTGTGATAGTTTATTTTGTTGTTGTTTATAATCTGTGCCAGTGGGAGCATGTAAATGTTAAACAGAGGGGGTCCCAAGATGGAACCTTGGGGAACTCCACATGTGATGCTTGTCTGCTCAGATGTGAAGTTACCTATTGATACAAAGTATTTCCTGTTTTCTACGTATGTTTTGAACCAGTTTAGTACAGTTCCTGAAAGACCTGCCCAGTTCTCCAGTCGTTTGAGTAATATGTTGTGGTCAACTGTATCAAATGCTGCACTGAGATCCAGTAAAACTAAGACTGACATTTTTCCACTGTCTGTATTCAGACATATGTCATTAAACACTTTGGTCAGAGCAGTTTCAGTGCTGTGGTTCTGTCTAAAACCTAACTGGAAGGCATCACAGCAGTTATTCTGTTTTAAGAAGTAATTGAGCTGTTGAGAAACTGCTTTTTCAATGATCTTACTTAAAAATGGGAGATTTGAAATCGGCCTGTAGTTGTTCATTTGTGTCTTGTCAAGACTGTCCTTTTTCAGTATAGGTTTTATTACAGCAGTTTTTAGTGGTTCCGGAAACACACCTGACATTAAGGAAAAGTTGACGATCTGTAACAGGTCTGACTCTAAAGTCTTTGAGACCTTTTTGAAAAAACTTGTTGGCAGGACATCTAAACAGCAAGAGGAGGAGTTCAGTTGACCTAAGATGTCCTCCATATAACCAAACAATTCTCTATTAATGATTAGTTAATGAGGTATTTAAATGGCATACATATGTCAACAATAATACTGTGTGCTGCAGGTGTTTCCTTTCTAGTAGGCAGATATTTGATGCTGTGTGCATGCAGGTGTGTGTCACCCTGTAACTGTGTGCATGCTGCTTCACACCTTGTATGAATACAGGACTTTGCAGGTTAGCGGGTAGTTGCGGAGGGTCCCCGAAGGGCTGGAGCTGCTGTCGTCAAAAACCTCCATATTCTCCTCACACTCTTCACCCTCTTCACGCTCCAGGTCCACTGTGCCCTTTAACACACAAACAGATCCACAATGAAAACCTCTGATAAGTACAAGGACAAACAAGAAAAGCTCCACTCACCTTTAAAGTTAATGATTAAAACACACGCCTATATTCAAGAGCAAAAACACAACAACAGCTGTTTAAATGCAAAACATTTAACATATTTTACATGATACCAGATGGTAAAATGCTCAGTATATTTATATTTTCTTTGATGTTTAGCTAAATTATTAATGTAAACCAGTTAAAAAAAAGTCAAAGTGCTCACAACTCCTGCTGTCCAAGTGATGCCTAGTTAGGTATACTGTTATCTGTTTATTTCTACTGCTTCAAACTAACCTTGCAGCTCCCCAGCTGTGTTATGATCCCAGCTTCTCTTCTCACTTTCTACTATGCGTCCGATAACCAGCTGCGAGACTATGTCTTGTCTATTCGCCACCTGTAGTATTTTTCCATCTGTACAGATAGTTCCTTACCTTTCTATCGCTCCTTCCTGTCTGAGTTTCTCTATCCTGCTCAGTGTGTGTACTGTAGCTTTTTTGACACAGGTGTACCAGGACTAATGTTTCAAATGAGCCAGCCACTCCCTCGTTTGTTCCATGTGAATTTCACTGGCTTACAGGGAAGTCATGTGATACAGCTGGTAGAAAGATCTATCACAGACAGAAGGCTGACCTGACCAGTAACAATAGATGGGGAGAGAAAATAGCGTGTGTGTGTGTGTGTGTGTGTGTGTGTGTGTGTGTGTGTGTGTGTGTGTGTGTGTGTGTGTGTGTGTGTGTGTTCTCAGTTCATTGTGTTTAGTCATCAGATTTCTGTTGACACAGTAAACTCTATAACGGTGCACAACAAAACATGTATGTCTTTAGTACTTTAGTTAATCTCCAGAGTTTGACATATGATTCTGTAATAAAAAAGACACTGTTATCAAAACTATCTGAAGGAATGGGTAAGAAAATAGGGAATGTTTTTGCACCTTGACATGGGTGTGTCATTAACACTATTTGCTTTAGGAGGAAGGCTTTCTGTTTTTACCCACTTGGTAACACGTTACCAAAGGCTTTTAATATGTTTTATTTTTAACCGCCTAAGACCCGAACTCTTCCACAGCATGCATTTTTAATTTCTTTTTGATATTTGGACTGATTGGGACCCGATGAATGTAAAAACAAAGAATTACCAGATTTTTTTTTACCTGATTTTTGTTTCTAAGAAAAATGAGAGCCACATATGAGGATATTCGTTTAACATTTCAATAGAACAGTAGCAGTATAATGTCCTCGTAAGTGGATATCAGGCCCTTGTAGAGCAAAATTGAGTATTTTGGTCTAAATAACCCAAAATGTGATGTCCACATATGTGGACGCCAAGTCCTAGGAGGTTAAAGCTCTTGTATTGAATTTGTATCAAGTGTAATTTGGTCTTTAAAGTCTTGTATTTTGTATCAAGAGCCTAAACACATTTGTACACACGTCATTTATTTTTGCTGTACAAAGAGACTGGATCTAATGCTCTGATATTTACCTGATATTAATCTGTACTGGAAAATTGTCATCCAATTAATTTCAGGAAATGGCTGCTAAGTATTTTAGATAATGTCACTCCTACATTTTTTTTCCTGGATCTGAGGATGCATGGCTGCTGCAATTTTGAGGTGTTTTTGGTCATTTTTCCTGTTGACCTGCTGACCTGAGCTGACCTCAGGGAGATGATGATGAATCAAAAAAATTGCTTGTGTTAAAAAATAATGTATAGACCTCTCTTCCTCCTTTTTTTGTTTTCCTGATTGTGAGCATACTTTTTACCTAGAAGAAATATAAACATGGACTTACGTTTGTGCTTCTTTAAAACTGTTACCTGCATAATAAAAACATTACATTTGCCGTGATGCTGTATATTGTTCAGCCATGATTTCTAAAATAAATAGAATAACAGTAGCATTTACCATATGAATAAGTACTGACTATAATTAGCTTGGTAAAAACACAGTAATAGTTAAACTGACAGGACTGGCCTTAATTTTTGTTGTTTTGTCCTGCTAACGCATGAAAAAGTGAGATCTGAGGAACATCAGTTTTGTTAAAATGAATCTTGAGGGGCACATAAATGTGCACACCAACATTCATGGCAATCCATTCAGCAGTTTGGATACAGTTGCCTAAAAACCACGCCATCCTAAGTGATGTGCTGCCGTGAAGATGACTTCGTTTTTAGGAAAACGTGTTACAGGATAAGATAAACTGAGTGTGAGTGTGTTTCACCTAAACATCAGGACACAGTCCTGTGATCCTTTCAATAGTTACTGACATGTCTGAACCACATAAAATAAACACTGCTGCGGTCTGTTAGTAATTGATAAGTGTCCATGTTAAATAATAAACCCCTGATGTAACACATCATTTACCACTACTACCTGGACAAGGGTAATTTCATTGTAAAGAGAAGGTGATTTCAAGCACAGCCATGTAGAACCTACGGCGTGGAGGCTTCAGTCAGGGCCACATTTCTTTAGTGGCTGCTTGTTTGTTGGTTCACATTAAGCTTATCCTCTTTGTTGATTTAAGAATACGCTGCTTAGCCCAGAGACCAGTTCCTTTTAATCCCTGAAGTAAAGGCCAGTATGTATTCCAGTAATAACCCTATAAAGTACCACAAAATATACATCTCAGTATATGTACCAATACAGCGGAGACAGGCCAGTGCAAGATTTTACTGTTCCTGGAGGTAATAACTGCAAAAGTGTTATTGTAATGAAGGCAGTTGCTGTCTGAGAGGCCTGAGGTTTTTAAGGCTTGCAGTATTTCATTCAGATTAATAAACCTGAGTGGGATGAAGAAACGGCCGAGGAGAGAGCCTGCTCCCTACTTTCATTGTGTTTCTGTCACGTCCTGTGCAGATTATTACTCGCACTACATCAATCCTTTGTTCTTTCTTTGTTATCGGTCACTTCTGACTTTTCCTTCCCTTCTCATACTGTCTCTTTTTCTTGCACCCTGTTAATAACAATGTCCCAGCTTTCTTTGCTGCTGTCAGTCTCCCCAGGCTCTCCAAATAAAATCTATGTCAGATGAACTGCTGTCATATGCCTGAATACTCAATGTGCCTCCTGGTCTGTTCTTTTAATGACATCTAAACCACACTGAGTTTTCAGCAAACGCCTACAACAGACAAATCTTGTAAATAGGACAAGAGAAGTTTTAAAATGCCGTCAAAAGAAGATAAATATTGTTCAAAATTTTAACCCTCCTGACTGTTTTTAGTATAAAATATTTTGAGACATACACTCACTGGACACTATTAAGCACATCTTTCTTGTGGCTTTGACCCCTTTTGCCTTTATAACTGCTTTAATTCTTCATTGCATACATTCAACAAGGTGATTCCAGCACCTTGTTGAATTAATCAGAGATTTGGGTCCAAATTGACATGATGGCATCACACAGTTGACACAGTTTTGTCCGCCACGGCATATCTGTGGCATTTAAATGATGCTCAGTTGGTACTAAAGGGATCAGGTGACAAGAAAATATCTCCCACACCATCACAAGCAGCCAGCAGGGATTCATGCTTTTATGCTGTGTGACCAAATACTATCCAAACGCTGCAGCAGAAATGCGGTCTTCTGCTGCTACAGCCAATCTGCTTTAAAGCACGATGTATGTTTAGAGATGCTCTTCTGCATACCTTGACTGTAATGACTGATCATCTGAGTTTGTGTTCATCTTCACCCACAGAACTGACCCCTTCTAGACATTTTCTACTTTTTAGACTCTGTAGATAGAGATGGTTATGTGTCCCAGTAGATCAGCAGCTTCTGAAAAGCTTACACCACATTCACTTAAATCAGCCTCCTTCCTCATTCTGATGCTCAGTTAGTCAGCAGGTCATCTTAACCATATCTACATGCAGAAATTAGTTGATGCCATGTGATTGGCTCATTACAAATTGGATTTGACCTGCAGGTTTGTGCACCGTGATCAAATCTTGAGGAGACTCAAGGTGTGGGGACCATTTTGTCTGAGCAAACATGCCACACCTTATATCTCTTATAGTATAAAATCACATTACAGCAAGTTATTGGCTGTTTTCACCCCCACCTTTCTCACCTCCAATGCCTCTGCTCTGACATGAGTTTCTCCTCATCTCTGCTCTTCTCCTTCACCTCATACCCCTCCTCTTCTTCTTCTTTTTTTTTTTTTTTTTTACAGCCAATTAACTTTTCTCATTCTTCAGTACTTGTCTCTCTGCTGCTGCTTCTTTCACCCTTTAACTGCACAAATGCCTCTTTCATTCTTTTTCCATTTAGCTCATCTCTCTCTCCATTTTCTCTCTTTCTTAAGTTCAGTGTCTGTCTCTCTCTCTCTCTCTCTCTCTTTCTCTCTAGTGTTAGCTGCAAGCTGCAATATCACATGAGCAGAATGTCAAGTGCTTCCAATAAAGCAGACTAGCTATGTTTAGTCTTGTTGACAGACAGACACACGTCTCCTCACAAAGCCCCATGTGGGATCACTCTACTAGTGATTGGCACACTTGCCTCCCTGTAAAGCTAATGCAGAGAAGACAACTCACATACAAATGCACAAACATAATTACGCAGAAATATCCCTACACAAAAGAACACAGCATGTAAGGCTGAATTACAGCCAGTGTATAGTTTATATATGGCACTTTGATACTTCATAATAAAATACCTCTGTGATAAAAGCTGTATTTCTAAAGTGTCTAATATTTTTAGGGTGGAGTTCTGCACAGAGCATGAAAAACTTGGGACCCATTAGCACATTCATACAGTTTGCGCACACTTTCACAAACATGATGAGATGATACACAAAAGACGTCCTATCTGTCTACTTTGTCATTAAAGCTAAGAGCTGTGAAATAAAGTTAAGAGAGAACTACATCAGTATTCCACTGAGGAAGTGGGGCGTTTTAAGAGTCTTTAACTGGTGTGATAGATGATTAGGCAGCAGGGCCAAGGTCAATTATTTATCAATTTACATCTTTCAGAAAGTAATCTGTCAGGAGAGCTACTCTGGTTGGGAGATTTTCACGGATAATGAAACCATAAAGAATGAGCAGCCATGAGCCCGTGTGTTAAAAGTTTAGCATTTCATTTTTGAATGTGCTGAATTGAGTGCCGTGCTTGTGTAGTGAATTTGAAGAATTTACTGAGAGACAGTTGGGAAATCAAAAGATCATATACAGCTTACTGATGTGAGGGTGTTCATTTTAGTGGGTACAGCAGGCCAGTGTCAATGCAATAAACACAGTTACAAAAAAGTGTGCAAAAGTCTTGAGCCATTTCTTTATATTTTGCTTACAAGGAGCGAGAAATTCTTGTAACGTTTTAAAGTGCTCTTTAGCTATAGTTCTCCAGGCTTTCAAACACCTTAAAATAGTAATAAGGTGATTCCCAAAGAGCTATTAGCTAAAAGCTTGGCATAACTCAGCATGGCGTGCAGTGTGTCCTTAAAAAAATTGAGCAAACTGGACAGGTAGAAGACAAGAGAACAAGTGGCATGTGTAAGAGAAACCTATCTACAGCAGATGAACAGCATCTGAAAGTTGTGTCCTTATGAAACAGGAAAGCTCCTTGGACAGCAGGAGCTGAGAGATGCAGCTGACCCTTTAGCTGATCCATTCAGAAATGCTCTCGGTAGAAGGGGTGGATGTCAAGAAGCACTTCTTAATGAAAGGAAACTGGGATAAAAGACTGAGGTACTTCAAATTACACGAGAACTCGACTGAAAATCAGTGGCAACTGGTCTGATGGAGTAATGAATCCAAATTTCAAATTTCAGGTCCAAATTGTTGATGGAGATAAAAAAAAAAAAGGTTCAACAGTGGGTGTCTACAGCCATCTGTAAAACATGGTGAAGGCTCTGTCATGGTTTGCATTTCAGCAAGTGGTGAACATAGAAAAGACAGATAGTGATCCACCATGTACACCACTTTGAAACTGTCTGATTGTCAGTGGCTTCACACTTCAGCATGATAATGATCTCAAACACACTGCTAATATAGTGAGATACATACATGAAAAGAAAAACACACAATGCAACACATCAGTTGTGGACTGATCTCCCCAGAAACCAGACCTCTAGTTAGCACTAGACTTAATCAGCTCCTACATATGATTACATCCACTTTAAAAAGCCTAAGACTCCAACAGCCAAAGCACTAAACATCCAGTAGGTGGGCACATTCATCTTTGTCATATAGTTTGTTATTTACCCTGTAGGTGTAGGAATTGCATTTTCTAGCCAAGTGAGAACAGATATTGCAGGCTGGTAGTAACATTAGGACCCATGTTTTGTTTAAAACTACTTTTAAATATATACATTTTAAATATTTTGTCCAAATTTTGTCCAGTGGTAGACAAGTTTAATTGTTCTGGCTTGGCAAAAAATAGCTGCAATGCAGATGTAGTGAGGGGCTGTGTCTCACCGACAGTGAGGGGTCGTGGGAAGTGTAGCTGGCCCAACGTTCATTCTCCAGCTCCTCCATCACCTACAGCATGCACGGAGAGAGTCAGGGGTTTATACACATATTGCAAACAGGCAGACACATACACACAAAATATACAAACAACAACAAAAAAAAGTGCTCAAAGATATGACTGCAAACACAACCATACGCATATCAAATAAATCTTCACACAGGTCAGGGACATGCACATGAGCACACAGCATACCTGCATGCTTTCCCAACACTCACTGACAATACACACCTGGTTCATGGCGCTCTTTAGCCAGGTATCCACGGCAACCCCAACTTGGCGTAGAAGGTCCAGCCGAGCTTCAGCTTTCAACTTTATTGTCTTTGGAGAGCAAAGAGGTTAAGATTGTTAAAGAAGCACATGTACCAAGGCTGCAAAGTCCAATATCAATCTTTAAAAGAAAGGATGATATAAAACACTATACAAATGACTGGTTATTAGCAAACATGCTAATAATGCTCCAACTACCTACATAAACGATGGGATTACTAAAATGCAAGGTCCTAAAGAAAAAGATGGAAATTACAATGAAGCTGTATGTTAGAGGAAACATAAGGAGCCATTTCTACTCATGTCACAGCTTTCATTTTGACATCTTGACAGCTGCACGAGTTCTGTTCAATGCAAACTGAATTTTCACCCCAAAATGTTTAAAAACTGGGTCACACAGTCTCCTAAGCAACAAATCATCAAAACTTGCTGCACTCTAATGAGACTAGATGATGATGCTATATCCACCAGTAGAGGAACCCCTGAGATATACATTGAAGCTCTCTCGCATCAGCTCGCTCTTATCTCTAATCCTGTCTCCTTTTCCTTCTGTCTCTCATTGTTTTCATCAATTTCCTCTTTCATTACCTGCTTCTTTCCTTTCTCACCAGTGCTGACAGAGCAGACTGATAGCTGATAGCTCCATCCCACAGAGGCACGGAGTAAGACAGAAAGACACGCCGTCAAGACAGACTCCCACACTTTGATCAATAAAGGCCTGAGCCACTTCATGGGCCTCAGTTTTTCCCTTCCGTTAGCAGCACCTAACAAACACCAGCCTTGGCTGTTGCTACTGAACCATAAACATACCAGACTAAGATGGGGACAAATAATGGCCATTACACTGCTAGCAACTGTTCCTTAAGGAAAGCTGCAGCACTAAATCATTAATGTAAGTCAATATGAAGCACAGCCAATGGTGTGAGTGCAAATCACATGTGGATAGAGTGCACACAGTCAGGCAGACAGAGCATCCATAATCAATACTAGCAAAACTGAAAGAAATAGAAAAATAGATGGAGGATAGATAGATAGAAAACTCGCAGGGAAAACCAGGACATCAGTAGCTTAGCAGATCATCTGGATTACCATCCATCACAATAAAAAGCCCATAAAAGTCCATAAAATGACAAATGTCACCTTGACCTTGAGCACAATTTGGGTGGAGACTCGGCTGATCATTGTGTGCAAGTTGCACTAAAGTCTGATCAATACCTGAGGAGAAGCAGCGATTTTTGTGAATTGTGGATGAACAGACAGATACCTCGCCGTGACATGAGCTCATTAGTACTCTGGCCAGCAGAACTGAACATCAGGAGTCCAGCTGTAAATCAATTATTGATTTATGATTGAATTATTAAGGATTCTGGGTTCACGTCTTGTACAAAGACCTCTACGGAAGTCAAACTGTGTTATACAAAAGGTGCTACAAACAAGCATTTAAACACATAACAGCAGCTATGCTGATAAAAGCAATAATGTGGTATGTGAGCTCCTTGTGATAGACAAACAGCAAAGAAGAGTTATTTAAACTATAAAAGGCACAGGGGGACCACTGCAATCACTCCCTATATGTACTATAAGTTTTCACAGTGCATTCTGTCATCATCTCAGCAAACCAACTGGTCTGGGTTGGTTTGCTGAGACTCATGGCTATGTCTATGCCCTATTTATTCAATTGTGCTCACATGTCAATACACATAGTGTAGAAAAATATGAGCAGATCCACTCAGTCAACTTTCCAACTCTTGTTAGTTTTGCTTGCTTGTAGTGAAATACTTTTGAGAGCACAACCTACTCCCTGCTCTGATGTTGTGAGTCAACAAGGCCAGATTGTCTAGTGGAGGCAGTTTGAGAACAGCCTCCGACAGCTACGTATGGAAACAGCCCCTTGCCTCAGCTGTTCTCACTCCCACCCCCTCTGAGAGCTTCTTATAAATAGGAAAGCAGCAAAAATGCCCATAATCGTTTATTTTAAATAAAGGAATTTTAGATTTTGGTTTAAACTTGTACTTCAAAGCATAAAAGAGCTGGTAGCTTTAAAATTTAGGATTTTCCATTAAGAGAAATTGGAGAAAATCTTAATCTGATTAGCTTCAGTCCGAATGACCTGCACACAGTATGTATCTCCTACAGCATATGCAATACAACTGCCATGTGCCTCTCTCTGACAAATTAATGAGATCAAAAGTGTTCCCTTCATCCCAGTGCTGTGTTTTCTCCTGATATCTGATCTTGGGAACATGTTGTTTTATTAATTAGCTTCAGCAGCGCATTACAGGCTAGCCTGGGGCATACTATATCATTTATAAAAGAATATATAACGCATTTAATTGTATATTTTGACCATCTTCACTTGTCTTTTATCATAGCAAGAATCACTCATATCACTTAGTTATGCTGTTAAGCCTTGTTATGGTAATAACTGTCAAGCAGTTTCAGAGAAAGACACAAACAGGCTCATCTGTAGAGCACAGAATACATAACTCTTCCCTTTCTGTCAGTATTTACTGATTCCACTTTAGAAAAATTGGATATCTGTGGAGACTGAACGGTGCAAACTATAACAAAACACTGAAAAATAAATACAGCACTATAAAAAGTGTGAGGCGTTTCATTTTGTATAGTTTTTTGTGACCATCATAGAAACAAACAAACAAAAAAACTCGGCCTTGCTTTTTCCAATCATGTCCACACAGCTAAAATGCATAATCCTGTCAATATAAACCTCCCAGCCTCCCTTGGCTTTTTAACATATTTAATTAAAGATTTGGCTAAAACCGTGGGCCAACAAATTTACATATATGGTTTTTGCTTCATGTTTGTGATAAAAAAATGCTCATAGAAAACTGTAAAACAACAAAAAAAACAGGAAACTTGCTGACATTTTCAGCCTTTACATTAAAATTAGAAGCAGCTATAATGTTTTATCTCAAATTCACAACTTCTATTTTCGACACAGTTTCACCTGCAGTTTTATATTCAATAAGCATTTCAACAGTTGTTGTTTTAACTGTAAACACTGGCTTTAAACCACAGCTTTAACTACAGTAAATAATAACAGTCTTGATTACTGACTGATTGTAATCGTGCAAGCTTAAGCAGGCATACCAGATAGTCTGCTTGTTATGATATGACGTAGAGACTGCTTAGCCAGAAAAACACAAATTCCTCAGAAATGCAGCACTTAAATATTTAAGGGAACAACTTATCATCACAAAAAAACTTAAGTTACTAAGCTAATGACATTTAGACGTGCAAGACGCTGCCCAGGATGCCCCTGCATAGATTTCACTTAGTGGAACGCCTCATGTGGCCATAACCCTGGTACACTGACAACTAACATCTGAAGGGACAGGTGCACCTGTTACTTCGTACACCCGTTTTACTGTGTCAACAACTCAGTGGGAAAATCCCTGCTTGGACAGAGCTTTTCCCGTGTTCTTCCTATTATAACTAATAAAGAACTGCTCTGAGTGCCTAAAGTTCTGTGTTTCCCTAATCTATAGACACAAAAAATCCACTGCATCCTCCACTCTGATCTAAGGGGGGAGGGTCGCACGCCTGAAGTTCTATGGCTTCATTAGTATGGCTGGATGTCAAGATCTTGGGTAGAACAGCCACATTTGGCCACAGCATTACTTCAGAGCCATCAAGTTTCCAGCATAAAGTACAGGTTTGAAAGAGAGTACATGGAGCTCGCTAACTGTTGCAGCTGCTAAAAGAAAAACACTTTTTAATAACTTCTCCATCATGGATATACCTGCGTAACAGGTGACCTGCCCAGGTCCTGCAAGACCAATGCCAGGTCCCATGCTGCAAGCCATTTCCCTCTAGGGGGCAGCAAACTCTTGGCACCATGCGGAAACTGCATTACCCAAAAATGCGTGCTAAGGGACCAACTCTTGATATGGTCATCATGGTTTACCCATACTGCTACCAGATGAACCCTCAGATGGCCAGGCTTCAAAGGTTGCTGTAAGCATCTCTAGCAGCTTCAGGCATATTTGAACAGCCACTCTTACCCTGAGCTGAAAGGACTCGAGCAGAGCCTGAATTCCAGTCCCTCTCGAGTTGACCGTCCCATCATGGATGCAGAATCTAGAGACAACTTGTTGAAGTTGGTCTGCTGTGTTGGACGTAGGGAGCTTTTGTCCCAAATGACCAACATCCCCCCAAGGCCTCGAGGTGGTAAACTGGATTGTTACCTGTTCACCCTTGTTGCACGATGAGGCACAAATCCAAAGATCAAGGTAAGGTATTATCATTATACCTGACAGACTTAATAATCTCAGGGCTGAACTCATGCGGCTTGTAAGGTGAGGGAGAGGTTTAAGGGGGTAAACTGATACACCAGTCCCCGAAAGACGAAACACAGAAATCACACACAAATGACATCTGTATACCTGGTTGCACTACTGGCTGCTGAAAAGGGTGTGGCCCTGAAGTGAAACAACAGCCTGTAACCCTGAGAAGTTGTTTTCAAAACCCATGTATCCTGTGAATTAACTGCTCAGTAGTCCAGCTGCTGTTGCAAAAGTCTGCCTAGTGTTTGTTGTGTTGGCTGTCGAGGGGGGATAAGGGGTTGTCTTAGTGTTGCCTCTCTAGCACACCTGTTGTCACTCACCTGCACCAGTTTATGCTTCCTATCCTGACACACTGATATGAAGTAGGAAGTCTAACCGACTTCCTGTTATACTGTGATGACCAAGTGTTCCCTTAATATTTTTGGGTAGTGTAACTAATGTATAGGCCTGGCTTGGCTTTGTGATTGATATTGCTACTGGAAAAGGCTTGATGGAAGGAAGATGGAGCTAATTCACAGATAATACAGATAATGCTCCCATCAATAATACAAAAAATACAGCTAATGTTCCCATCAAACCTACATAATGTCTTTTGCCCTGCTTTCACTCCCTTTATAAATCTGTGATAAGAGGTCTGTGATAAAGCCATTAGTATCAAAGAGCTCATAAAATATTCACCATCTTAGTCAAGGTAATGCTGGTCTAGAAGAGAAATTAAAGGGAAGCACGAGAGAAAGACAGATGATGAAGCACAGAAAAAAAGGTGACGTGGACACATGTTTGCACTTTGCTATGAAAAGATTCTCTAATTATTTTGAGGGAAGTGAGATCACAAGCTACTGATAGCTGCTAAATTATTCGAATGCATGACGACAAAGCAAATGTTTCTTAACTTGACAGCAGAGGGTGCCAAATATGCAAAAGCCTGATAACAAAGGTAGTGTGGAGCCAAAGAGGAAGTTAGATAGAGAATGAGCCAAATGCAATGAAGCTGAAAAGCAGAATGAATAGAAATATAGACTTCTGGGAGCGAACAGAGAGGATTAGGCTGAGAAGGATAGCGCACGGTGCAGTGATCTCTGTGGGAATCGATGCGCAATCAATAAGTATCTGGCTAGGGTGTGTAGAGGGAAAAGAGTGGGAGGATGGAAACAGAAAGAGGTACATGTGGATTGAAAGCCTGAGGAGAAAGTGGTCAAAGAAACAATAAAAATATGTGATCATCTGACCTTGTATCAACATTTTCATTATAATATAATAAAATAATCTAAAACATTACAGCTGTTTTTAACCTACAATGCGTTATACCTGCATGTAGTAACAGTGGGATATTAAGAGAAATGTAACTGTAAGCTATGACATACATCAAGGATGTAATTAATTAGTTTTTTCAGATTTGTGTAGGTGAATAACATAAATGATCTGTCACATCTTATGTTGGCAAAAGTGTGACGATAACTCGTGGGCCATGCTTGTTAAAATATACCCTGCTACGTCAAAGAGGGTGTGCAGAGTGAGAGCATACGGCCAATTTCACTCTTCATTCAATTCAAAATACATCGGCCCAAAGAGTGGGCAGCACTTCAGCTCGTTTACAACGATATGCAACATTAAGTACTTCTATGTAAATGTGTACCACAGATTTCATGGTGTTTCAGAACAACAAACATTAGCCATTCATTAGAGACCTATTAAAACAATGAAAAATAAGCTTCCCGTACACAACAGTAATAACACAGAAAATAACATCTGCTTATTTTTGATATCAATATCGCATCACAGATTTTTTCCTTCTCTTTTTTCTTACTTCTATAAAAATAAATCTCATGTTGCTATCCAAGGCAGACTCTCTTGGAAACGTTTTTTTCCTGTTCGTTCCTTTATGTGTCAGCATTAGTGCACATACTGCAAAACGTTCTGTGACAGGCCGCTCCATAATAAGTACTCAAATAAATTCACGCTGTATTTCCAAAGTTTGTGTTCTGAACATTTGTTGGAAAAGGATCATCTATTCATCTGTTCTCTGTATCCTTGTAGCTCCATGCGGCGCCCAGGTTTTGACAGGATAGAACAACTGACACGCTACATTCACCCACATTTTGGTGTTTTCACTTCACCTGACCTTGCGTGCCTTTAGACTACGAGATGAAAATAAAGCACTGGGAAAGAGAGCTACATGAAGATGGGAACAAAGTGCAAACACCATACGCACAGGGTTATATTTAAACACAGACCCTGAGACAGCAGTAAACGTTGACGATCTGAGTCACACACCTCGGCTTTGCGCATGTTTTCTTTGGTGTCTTCGATCTTCATCTCCAGATCTAATCTTCCCTGCTCTGTGGGAGGCAAGCCGTGGCTCTCACACTCCTCCAGAGACTGACAACAACACACACAAACAGAGAGCGTGATTAGAACAGGAATGTGCGTGCACTTTAAAATTAACCTGATTAAGATTCACATGTTGTCACGGTTCTGGGTCCGTTGGACCCAGTAGTTTGAGTTTTATTATGTTTTAGTTTGCATCAGGGATTGTTTTCTTGTTCTCTTGTAGTGTTGATGATGATGATGTTTATTATTTGAGTTTCATGTTTCTGTCACGGCTCACCTCACTCGCCGTGACAGTACGGACCAGCCAGATATGGATCCAGCGGCATTCACCCCACCCACGGAGCTTCGGGACCTCATCACGAACTCCGCTTCACAAATAATCAACCTGTGGCTAGAGCATGAGGGAGAAGCATTCCTCCACGTTCTGGAAGCCAGACTGCAACAGCTGCTCACGGATTATCCCTGGCTATTGGACTCACTACACCCACTCGCGCAAGACTTCATCCTTCACGAACTTCACCTACACCCACCAGCCGCTATCGCTTCCCAACCCAGCCGGACGCCGGAGGTTTTGCCCGGCCCGCCGGAGGTTTTGCCCGGCCCGCCGGAGGTTTTGCCCGGGAGGAAGCGACGATCGCGCCGTCGGCGCGTCGCCCCACAGCTGGAGAATAGGACTTCAGAACTGCCGGCTGTGGTGAGTGGAAAAGACGCTCTGTCTGTTTCACCAGTTCATATGACTGTTTATACCGGGGCTGTGTTCGTTGAGTCAGCTGCTCAGCCGGTAGCTCGGTTAGCTTCCCAGCAGTCGCTAACTCAGTCAGCCACTCACTCATCACCTCCATCACAGTCACAGTCAGACCCAGTAGACACCATGTTACAGTCCATAGCCCAGTCAATAGCTCAGTTGGCAAAAGAGTCATCAGCCTTATCAGTTCAGCCAGCCACTCCACCACCTGTTACTACTTTGCTACCTGTAGCTCAGTTGCCACCAGTTCAGCAGCCTGTCCACTCATTTACCCAGCCTTTATCCTCACAGCAGGGAACACACTCCACACAAACTTTTGCTGGTTCATTTAAGCTGGCCATCTCAGAGGCAGTTGCTCCCTCTAGGGCCTCCCCAGAGGCTGGGTGTCAGTCACCAGCCAACTCTGGACCCCTAGAGGTCAAGACACCAGCACCAGCAGCCTCACCGGAGAACTCACCTGAACAGTCTCGGCTCTCAGCACCCCCTGAGAGCTCAAGTGAGTTCACCCGTCCGCCTCAGTCCTCTGCTGAGTGTATTGGGGAACACTTCCAGCCCTCTGAGGACTGTATCCCACTGTTGCTGCCTGAGTCTAGCCACGGTGCTGCTCAGTCCCAGCCAGTGTCCACACTGGCAGAGGTCTCCGTACCTGCTGCTTTAGAGACTGCTTTCCCTGGAGGGCCTGAGGAGCCCGTCCAGTCTCAAGTCATGTTAGCTGGGGGTTCAGGTGAACCCAGCCAGCGTCCTGCCTCGTCGGCTGGAGGGCCTGAGGAGCCCGGCCAGCCTCAAGTGTCGTCGGCTGGAGGGCCTGAGGAGCCCGGCCAGCCTCAAGTGTCGTCTGCTGGGGGTTTAGGAGAACCCAGCCAGCCTCAAGTGTCGTCTGCTGGGGGTTTAGGAGAACCCAGCCAGCCTCAAGCCTCGTCTGCTGGAGGGCCCGTGGAGCCCACCCAGCACATCCTCACATCTGCTGGTGGTCCTGGAGGACCCAGCCAGCACATCTCCACATCACCTTCCGCAGCCGTCCCGCTGCCGTCAGGTTCCGCAGCCGTCCCGCTGCCGTCTTCATCATCTTCGCCTGGTCCAGCCTCCGTGTCTTCATCATCTTCGCCTGGTCCAGCCTCCGTGTCTTCATCATCTTCGTCTGGTCCTGCCTCTGCTTCGTCCTCGTCTGGTCCTGCCTCTGCTTCGTCCTCGTCTGGTCCTGCCTCTGCTTCGTCTGGTCCTGCTTCGTCTGGTCCTGCCTCGTCTGGTCCTGTGGTTGCCACGCCGCCGTCGGTGCCAGCTCGACCCGTTCCGCCTCGCCTCTGCCGGCCGTTTTCCGGGCCTCTGAGATGGCATCATGGCCTTCGGGGACGGCCTCCGGAAGGTGTTCGTCGCCGCCGCTGGCATCGCGGCCGTCCTCCGGACCTGCTCGGTGGCCGCCACTGCCTTCCACGTGGTCGGCCTCCGGAACTGTTTGCCCGCCGTTGCCGTGTGCGCGGTCGGCCTCCAGAACTGCATTCGCGCCGCCGTTGCCGTCCACACGGTCGGCCCCCGGACCTGCTTCCTCGCCGCCGTTGCTGCACGCACGGTCGGCCTCCAGAACTGTTTGCCTGTCGCCGCCGTTGCTGTGTGCAGGGTCGGCCCCCTGAACTGTTTCGGCTCTTGTGTTGTCGGCCCCGGACTTTACTGTGGACTCGTGAATGGTCTTGTTTTGTGTTGGCCTGTTTTTGGTTTATTCTGGTCTCTTGTGCTCCTTGTTTTTGTTTCGGACCCTCCTTCCTGGACCCCCTCCGCCCGCCCGGGCTTGGTGCTTTGTGCTTTTTTGTTTGGGGCTGTCGGGAGCCAGCCCTTAGAGGGGGGGTACTGTCACGGTTCTGGGTCCGTTGGACCCAGTAGTTTGAGTTTTATTATGTTTTAGTTTGCATCAGGGATTGTTTTCTTGTTCTCTTGTAGTGTTGATGATGATGATGTTTATTATTTGAGTTTCATGTTTCTGTGGTGTTTAGGATTTGTTCTTCGGTTGTGTCTGCTTAGTATTTGTCTAGCTCCATGTGCCATTGTCTGTCTGTCTCTCTGTCGAGTTTGTGTCTTAGTGTGATGGTTTCTTGTTCCTGTTTTATTGTGATGGTCTGCGTCTCATGTGAGTGTGTTCAGTTTTACCTTTGTCTCGTCTTGTTGATCATTCCCAGCTGTGTCCGCCACCTGTGTGTAATTCCCCTGTGATTCTCCGTGTATTTAAGTCATGTCTGCCGTCATTGTAGTTGCTGGTCCGTCTGTGTATTCCACCCTGCGTCATCTGTGTGTTTCCCTGCTGTCAACCGCTAAGTGTTTCTGCTCATGTTCAGGTTCGTGTTCTGTAGTTAGTTTGTTCCCAGTCTAGTTAGTCATAGCTCCCTTTGCCGTTTGTATTTACTTTCATGCTCAATAAACCACCTTCACACCTTCACGACTGCCTGCGTTTGGATCCTCCTTCATTGCCTCCACACGGCTCACCTCACTCGCCGTGACACATGTTGCATTTCTAAAACGTGCAACAAATGTTTGTGAGCGTGTCTGTATGTGTGTGTGTGTGTGTGTCCCTCTTACTCGCTTGTAGTGAATGATATTCTTGTGCTCTCTGGCCACCCTGGTTGCCCATTTCCTGGCCTCCTTGTTCAGACTGTGCTCCTCTGTCGTCCCCGACTCCGACTCCAGCTGACGACTCTAATATCCCACACACAGCCGCACAGAGACACGCCACAGCAGCAGGCAAACACACAAAAATACAGTGTCAAAAACAACAGCTCAAGGTGTGCAATACGCAGAGGCTGTTAATTAAGCTAAAGAAAGCAACATTGTTTCCATAGCAAGTAATTAATACAGTGTGTGTTGCGATGCTCTGTTGTTACCTTATGAAACAAAAAGCTGCTATTAAAACCACATGTGAAACACCATGTGTGTGTTTTTTCTGTGTACTACAAATTGAGAGAAGAGGAGGTGCGTGTTGACAGCACTTTTTGCATGTGACTTTATTTTGTTGCTTTTTTAAAAAAATATATACTACAGAAAACACGCAGGGTCAGTCAAGGAATCTGCATGGCCTTCCAATTAAACATATGACATCAATTATAACCATGCAGCCAAAGTGAATCCGGAGCTCATGCGCTTAACAAAGAGCTTTTCTTATTTCACATGAAAGATTTCTATTTTTTTTCTCTCTTTCTGTTCTTTGTCACTGCTTTGAAGTGGGCGGGGATTCGCTGGGAAAAGGTCATGTTGCATACTTCTGCCCATCATGCATCATTTAGCAGTATGTGAATGAAAATCTGGTGACAGCTGGGAGGTTCTTTGGCCACTCTATCAAATTCTGATAATAACACACCCACAATATCCAGATTAACTATGTTGGATGAAATATTTCTTAATATTTTAATAAAGAAAACAAAAACATCATTTAATTTGATTCAGTCTTCTCTAAACAATTGATGCTGATTTCATAGAAACATATTTGCATTTTTAAAGCCAGATTTTTCAGTTTAATCATAATTATTTGCTATTGTGGTCCAAAAAACATGACTCAGTAATCAAATTATACAGCTGTCTGCCATGGTCCAAAGAAACCCTGAAAAAAAGACTGTTTTTGGTTACTTGTTTACAAATATGACTCAGATTTGATCTTTTCATTTCTATCTATTATAAATGCATCATAGCAGGGGCTGAAAAACAAAAAGGATACTTTCTAGTAATTTAACAATGACCCACTCCAGCTTCCCTCGTGATAACTCAGATCGAAATCAATGCAAAATATCTTGCAAAGACTTCCATGTATAGACATTCGTCGTCAGTGCTGTGTTTGCACAGACCTGAGAGGTTTGAGTTCCCATAATCTGATAATAAAAGTCTGTTAGCCTCAGCTAAAGTACACAATATTATAATTATACCTTTTCATGCACATCATCTCTATTAATTATGTGCTGATTCTGTAACAATAGGGCATAAATCTGGCTAAGTATAGGTGTGAAACCAAGTGTATTACATGGGAGATTTACAGCTTAATTACATTCAGGCACAGGAGAATTGCAGCAAGTTAAGGGAGAGGGCAGGAAACTCGATTAGAACAGTGGCTCGAATATGACATGTCACGAACCTGCATCTCAATTTCCTTAAATTTGAATTTCAGATAGTCTGCCAGCATCTACAGTTATGTGGACAGTAAAAAAAAAAATCTGATCCTTACCAGGTCTTAAATACAAGCTCAGATGAAACACAAAACATCTCGAAAGACAAAGCTAAACCGAAAACGTAGAAATAGTGTGGAAAACCTAAGTACACCCCTACTGCTTCCACAGGAGTTACGAGGTTAAGTAACAGCCAGGAGTTCCTAATTAAATGCAGATTATTATCCGATCATTAGCAAATGTAAGCACATCTATAAGAGCAGAAGTTTTGTCACTCTGTCGGTGTGCGTAACACGATGCCAAGGAGGAAAACATCAGCAATGATCCTCAAGAAGCAATTCTTGCTCCCCATCTCTTTGAGAACATGTATATGGTCACTTTTTAACAATTTCAATTCCATCATTATACAGAGAAAAGGATTATTCACAACTGGAAAAGATTCAAGATAGTTCAATCAGCTAGAATGTCCTAGCAAATTCCCACTGAGGTCGGACCGTGCAATGCTCAAAGTAACTGCAAAAAAACCCTAAGAGCTACATCTCAGATACTACAGGCCTCAGTTAGCATGTTAAATGTTAAAGTTCATGACAGTACAATAATAAAAGTGAACAAATATAACTTTGGAAGGGTTGCCAGGAAAACGTCTCTTCTCTCTAAAAACAACATGTTAGCACAGCTTGGGTTTGTAAAGCTGCATCTGAACAACCCACAAGACTTCTGGGACGAAGACCAAAGTGGTGATGTTTGGCCATAATGCACACCAAGCATGAAACCAAACACAGCATAACAGCACAAACCTCATACCCACTGTCCACCACGGTGGTGAAGGAGTGAAGATTTGGGCTTGTGTTGTAGCCACAGGTCCTGGGCACTTAGTCGATAATGAATTCCTCTGTATACCAAAGTGCTCTAGAGTCAAATCTGAGCCCATCTGTCTAGTAGCTTACTACATTTGGCTGAAATGGGGCCATACAACAGGACAATGATGAAAGAGATATGTGCAAATACCTGCAAAGTTCCTCCACAGTGACAGGAGAGACTGATAAATGGCATGCAGAAAATGACTACTTCAAGTTATTGCTGAAAAAGGTGGATCTACAAGCTGATGAATGAGGGCGAGTACTCATCTGAGGTATTGTATTTAAATAATTTTAGAACCTGGTAAGGATCAGATTATTTATTATGATGTCATAATACATAAAATCTTTGAAATAAAAAAAGATCCACTCCCTTTCACATGACTGTTCATACTGCAAATAAATTCTAGTGCTCATGTGAGTCATGTGACTTTCTGCATCACTTTTGTATCTTCCTGTTGCACACTGATTATCTCGTTACACCCAAACAGATCAATCAACCTGCACTCTAAATGTCTTTATGGACAAAGGTGAAATATTATTTTATTAAATCATTTAATAAATTGGAAAATAACAACATTAGCAATGACTGTAGGTGCCATAATAGGCACAACTATAAACAACTGACCTGACATATAAGGGAAAATGGTGTCATCATCAAAATCTAAACCTTTTTCAGACTTAAAGAGGCAGACACATTTAGATACAGTCTTCTTGCAGGTTATTCACTCATTCTGAACACATTTCTTGTCTTAGACACATATTATTATAAGAAAAAAAATGTCAGAAAGGGTCTAGGACTTATGATTTAATGCATTTGCACAGGTTTTTCTCTGAATAGGGCTCTTGCTCTTGTTCTACAGTTTTTAGAAACATATCGCTGTCTTAACTAATAAAATTCATCATGCTGAACAGCACATGTATCACAAATTAGCCAAGGCAGCAGTATTTCTATGTGAAGTGTTTTAATGGAGTTTTAAAGAACTGGGTGCCTAGGACTCCAGTGTTTCTACACAACTTGCATTAGAGCAGCAGCGGTGCATTCAGACTGCAGCAAATACCTGCCTATGATTATGCTTTTTTATGCGTGTTAAAAGCGAAAGAATGAATTGAGTTCTCCTAAAATAGCACAGAGAAAATGTATGTGTACAACTACAGAGTTGCTTGTAAACCACAATATGATGTCTACATTCACAACATGTAAATTTAATGCAGTGTTAGCTTTAGTATTATTTCATATTTTATGTTTTATGGGCTTATCTTACACATGCAGACACAAAGAATTCAATAATCATCATGTAAGATATACGTAGCATGATTTTGAATGGAAATCAGGACACATTCAATTTCCAGTGATTACATCTTGAACCCATAACAAATTTGTAAAGGAAAATTACACTAAACTATGACACATCAGCTTTCAGGATGTTGATGACAGTATGGTGATATTTTAAAAGATGACATAAGGTTACGGCATCAGATGAGTCATGACAATGGTCATGAGAAGCCAAAGCCACCAAAGGTATTCAGCTATCGAGCAAGTGTGCCTTCATTGCTTGATTATGATGAAGCAACTAGGAAATGCAGGAAACATAAAGAACTTCTTTAAATAGACCTGTAATGGCTGAACCGCCTCAGTGTAGTCAGCTGTCGTTGTGAGGTTTATGTCAGGTGGAATAGTTGTAACAATCAGGTGAACTGTGGCCTTTTTAGATATGAAATAAGAAAATTTCATCAGCTGCTGCTCTATTCTCTGGTTTGATTATTCTATTGGTGCACAAAAGTAAAGTCGCATTGAGCAGATAAAATCTTAACATGTAATTCAGAAACTCCCACATATTTGTCATGTTTATTTTTAGTTCTCACGCCAACTATGTGGATGATGTCATAATCCTATCTGCAGCCACTTGTGTGGTTATCCCAGAGTGTCTCACGGTCTTGTTACGGTGACAGATGGCCATAAAAAGTCAGGCAGTGAAAGTTCTTTAACCTCCGCTGTATTTCAGTAAAAAGAGAAAATCGAACCTAAAAAACAAACAAACCATACGCTATTGTTTTATTGTCTGTGGTTAAAGTGCTGACTGCTGTAGGCCAAAATCAACAACCTCCTCCCTAAGCCACAAAGCTGAGAGCCATATAAAAACAGATCATTTATAAAGCACAATGATGTGTTAATGACTATTAACAAGACATGACTCTTTTCCAGTAATAACAAAAGAGCTCTGGGTTTTATCACTACATAGTGTGCTGTCAGATTTGAGCCCATCCTCAGCTGCTTTTCTCAGTTATTCCCAACACACAATAATACTTTGCTCACCCTCACCGCCATGCTGTATGAAGTCTTGGTGCTCCAACTGGTTAGAGCACAATTTCTGTTTAAAAGAGGGATGGGCCCACACTGCTCTCCAAGATACTTGGAATATAAAGGTTATTCTAGCTGACTAACTATCTGCCTGTCAATCAGAGTTAGATCACAGAAGAAGTCCCTGCCAAACAGAGCATGTCATACTTGGGCGTCTAGTTCAGCAAAGTTTAATTTAATGTGTGTTAACATTGATTTGTCATGTCACTGAGTCGAAAAAGTGTCAGCTCACTGACACTACAGTTGTTTTTAAAGAAAATTATAATGTAAAGTATCATCAAAAGCATCATAATCACAGGCAAGGAGATCCATAGTGACAACATTCGTAAATAGTCTGCATAACTATGAAAAATCAAGTATTTTTCTGTCTTTTTTTTCTCACTATAACAGGTCATTCCGAGCATGCGCTAGAAATCTAGGGAATATAACTTAAATTGAAAGATTGCTACCAGTGAGGGCAAAGTCTTTTTTGTGGGTTAAAAAGGTTTCTCTGTTGGGTGCCTATGAACACACACTCACCAGCCACTTTATTAGGTACACCTATTTAACTGTTTATTAACAAAAATATCTAATTAACCAATCACATGGCAACAGCTAAGTCATGTAGCCATGAAGACATAGTCAAAATGACCGGCTGAAGCTGATTTGAGCATAGCGTGGTTGTTGGTCCCTGACTGGCTCGTCTGAGTGTTTCAGAAACTGCTGATCTGCTGGGATTTTCCCACACCACCATCTCTAAGGTTTACAGAGAATTGTCCAAAAAAGAGAAAATATCCAGTGAGCTGCGGTTCTCTGGGAGAAAATGCCTTTTGATGCCAGAGGTCAGAGGAGAATGGCTAGACTGCTTTAACTCACGTATGAACCTCAAAGCAGATGAGCTGCACCAGCAGAAGGCCATAACAGGTGCCACTCCTGCTCGTTATAAACAGAAAACTGAGGCTCAGACTCACCAAAATTGGACAATAGAAGTCTGGAAAAACTTGGTATGCTCGTGATTTCTGCTGCAACAGTCAGATTGCAGAATTTGGTGTAAACAACATGACAGCATGGATCCATTCTGTCTTATATGAACTGTTAGTGTGGGCAATATTTTCTTGGCACACTCAGTACCAGCTGATCATTGTTTGAATTCCTCAGCCTAACTGTGTATTGTTGCTTCCAGTAGGATAACGCACCATGTCACAAAGCTCAAATAATATCAAACTTGTTTCTTGAACAGAACTGGTGAGTTCTCTGTACTCAAATGGACTCCACAGTCACCAGATTGCAATCCAATAGAGCACTTGATGTGGTGAAACAGGAGATTGATTATCCAGTACTAGCAAGGTATAACTAATAAAGTAGCCTGTGAGTGTATGAGGTTTCAGATTTTTCCAGAGCCATGCTGAAACATCAATCACAGCCTGAGGTGTTAAGTTAAACTGCATTATTACGCTTTGTTTGGCTCATGGCCGACTGAAAGCTTCTTACAGTAAATGATGCAGTCAGTATAAACAGAATGTATGAATGAAGCAGATAAGCCATGGTCTGAGAAATATGATAGGAATGCTGACAACAGTTAAGACTACCTGTGCCAGGGTCATTCTCATGGCACTGACCGGCGACGGTTCAATGTCCACCAACTGCTGCACCGAGCTCAGAGTCTGGCACACACACACACACACACACAAATAGACATCCAGGCATCCGCAGACCACACACCCAAAGAGCAGCAGTGCAAGCACACAGACAGACAAACACAAGGAGCGATTAGTGGAAAAAAAGTTTAGGGAAAAACTGTTAGCAAAGCTTGAACAGGAACAGGAAGACACAAAGAAGGAAGAGAACATTGTTACAGAGAAAACTGTTAGAACACTTGAAACAAGGCAAAAGATCAGAGGCAAGGAGAAACTGGCAGAACCCAGAGAGAGAAAGAGAAATGTAGAGAAAGGAGAGTGCACAATATGACTCAGACACAGGAGAGAAGGATACTACTCTAGAAAGGTATTAGAAACAGTGTCCAGTGAGAGCAATTTCTTTTTTTAGCCAGAAAGACTTAACAAGTCCCCGAAGAGGAGAAGAGAGGAGACAGCATGATTCCCACTGCTCCATTCCGATCACACAGACCGTGATCACTTGACAACAATTTAAAATATTTGTAGCATTCAGCAACCAATTGAATTTAAATGATTAAATTAGCTTGCGTAAATGACAAAAAAAAATCCCAGGCTAGAAAGATACGCTCCCAACGGACACGCAACATCTGAACACAGAGCCGATTCATGCATCTTTCACGTTGTCAGCAGACATTAGTTAACTGGGCAACTCCATCTGAAACTGTTAACATAAAGAAATCCCCAAAGTCTGGGAACAAAAGGCCCAAAGATATCTCAAGAGAAAAAAGGGCGATCACAGCTTTGGCTCACGGATTTTTAACTTGGCAGGTCTCTCAGGCCCAGATGTTTTAATGTGACTCTCTAAATCAGAACTGCGGTAAATGAATTCTGTTTCATCACTCAACTTAAGGATTTAAGCAACATTTTATACACATAAGATATTAGAGAGGACAGAAAACACAGGATGAAAGGAAAGCCCACATGGCTGTCTGCTGTCTGTGTGTGGGAGTTTGTGCGTATGTGTGTATGTATGTGTGTGTGTGAGTCAGCAAGTGAAGTGGAGTGACAGTCCTGCTGTGAACAGGTTTATGTACAAACAATCTAAGTACTAGTGATACATGAGTATTAATCCAGGAGATCTGTGTGTAGTTGTGCGAGTCTCACCGTGTCACATTCACTGGGCTGGAACTGGAAGTCGTGCGCTTTGTGAAACACCGGATTCTCTTGCATGAACAACTGCTGGTTGTACTCCTGCATTATCTGAAAGAAAGCGTTAAGGAGATCTTTAATCCAGTACATTTTGCATGCAAGTTTGGTGCTGTGTAAACCCGACAATACAAGAGTCTGTTGAACTTCATGTGTGAAGAGGCTTCTGCTCCCTTCGAGGATGCAAACGACAATTTTTTTCCCCACTGCCGCATCTGAAGCCCACAGTGGGTGAGTGTTTCATATTCATGCATACATTTGTGGGTTCATATTTTGACTTTAGAGGGATTAATTTTTCGGTCCAAGAGGGATATGGTTCAGAAGTTAAGTCGAGTTTCTGAAGACATAACATTCAAACCAAAGCTAGTGTGAGTGTAGTTTAGGATGAGACCCGAAACCAGTGAGAAACTGTCCCACACAGGAAGCAGCTAGAAGCGATGTGGTGAGCAAACAATCCTGAAATACAGTGACATTCAGTAAAATGGCAACATGCAAAATAACCCCTGATAATGCGTTCGGGTCCTGAAGTTAACATTTCACAATTTGCCTGTGACTACATGCTGCGTTAATCAAAAACAGTCACTGTGTTGTGTCTTTCTTGCACAGTTAAAGTAGAATAGAAACCTCATCATGCCACACAAAAGGTACACACAGCTGCTCCCTTATTCACACAGGGTCACAACAAAAGGTAGCTCTATCTTTGATTTGACAGATTTTTACACCAGATTTCCTTCCTGACATAACCCCAAAATGATTCGTGCCTACTTCTGCAACAGAACTGAAGATCTGCTTGTGAGGTGGCTGTGCAAACCACTAAACTGCAGACAGACACAAAGAAATTAAAGAAAGAAAATAACAGAAAGAAAAAGACTGCTGAATGTCAAAACACTTTCAGTGGGTTCCATAGAAATGTCTTACCACAGATTCAAAAAGCATATTTTTGTATTGTCTGACTCACCCTGGTGGATTTGTCCAAAAGGAACTGATACGTGTTGTGTGTAGCCTGGGAGGCCTCAAGCTCAGTGCGACAAAGTGCCACCAGGTAGTCTTTGACGTGCTCATAGATTCTGCCGTCCAAGGCCTAGAAGACAGACAGAGAAAGACAGGAACCAGGGGTTACACTGAAGCATGGATGAATTCAATGTAATTCCACAATCCTTAATAATAAAGCAGAGAGGACAAGGGAATCAGGAGGAGACACTAAGAAATAGACAAAAAGAACAGAATGTGAATAAGCGTTGCTAGTTTGTCGTAAACTCAAATTAAATCTTGTGTTTAGATAGCCATAAATGTACTGTGATTTTGTTACATAATCTACTGATGCACGTCTATGTTTAAAAAATCATATTTGAGGTCCATAGTCCATAGATTACACTATAACTGATTGACAGCTCCCTTGCTTTTGTGTTATTTTTGTTGCATTTGTTGGGTGGGACAATTTCCTCTGTTAATGATTGTTTCTGTTATTGCATAAGCTACTGTGTAGCAGGACTAAATCAACGGAAACGTCTTGTGTGGGAGGTAATTTCAAGCTTTATTTTATGATAAATTTCACTAGAACACACCCCAAAACATGCAAAATACATACAGGACATACAGTCAAATTGAACAGAAATAGAGTCCAGCATAGCAAAGCCCACTTCTGTTACAAACAAACACACCTCACTCGCATCGCCGCCTCCCATGGCGTACTGTATATTATAACTTTAAATGCAGTATATGGCATGTTTCCATGGGCCATTAAAAAGGATTTTATAAAAAACACTAAACTAAAAAAGGAAGAGGTGAAAAAGTGAAGAGAAAGATGGTGGGAAAATATAAAGAGGTGAGAGGGAGGGAACGAAGTCACAAGAAGGCCCAAAACCACGCAGATGTTTTTATTTAACAACTGTTAACATTAGCATTTCTGATGCACGGATGTAAAGACATTTTAATGAAGTATGCAGTCCAAGTGAACAGCCTTTCTATGGGCAGCCGGGATACTGCTGCCAAGCTGTAGGCAACGCTGCCAAACAGACAGAGAGCGGGGCTAACGGAGGGGAGGAGGAGAGGAAGAAGAGGGGAAGGGAGAGCATTTTGAAAAGGTATAAAAGGTATTAGTGGGTGAGAGCAAAAAAGAGAGACTTACTGAAAAAAATGTGTTTATGGGACACGAGTGTGTGTGTGAGTGAGTATGTGAGTGTGTTCTTTGGATGGTGTTCTCACAGCTGCAGAGGAAGGTGAAGGGGTTCAGATTCCAATTCAACAAAACACAGAGAAGGCACACACACACACAGACATCAGTGATCAAATGCTCAGAGACACACACATACACGCACTCCTCTGGCCAAAGTCTCAGAAACGTGCACACACTATTCTAACCAGCGGATCATTTAGGCCAAGTCTGCAGCCTCCAGCTAACACCTACGTCTGTCTCCTTCTTATACAGACAAACACATTTAAAAAAACAACATAAAACCCACAACCCACAGCATTCACACACAACACAGCCTCAAAAACAATGGGATATTGACAAGGACATTATGTCATTAAGGGTGGGTTGCTGGCTGACTTCTCTCTAAATGTTCCCTCATCATTCTGGTCATTTCCTCCTCCCCCTTTCTTCTCTTCCTCCCCTCCTTTTTTCATCCATTTACGGTAGTGTTGAAATGAAGTGAGTCAGCTTCCAGAAAAAGCCCCGTCCGTCCCTATACCATGGTCAGTGGATGTGTGTTTATGTGTGTGTGTCTGTGTTTGGGTTGAATGACTGCATCAGTTGGAACAATAAGGGCAGCACAGGGGAGCAGACGGGGCAGCAGAGGTGCAAGTGTGAGGGTGTGTGGTTGTGTGTGTCAATGTCTAGCCGGCAACTTTAAAGACCGACATTAATAACAGCATATACTGCTGACAGCAGAGGGAGACGTTGAGCAGTCGGTTCTTCCTCTGCCCTTTCACTAACGCTGTCGCATTGACAAGGACGGCTCACCTATAAGATTTAAGTTATTACCGCAGCCTCACTACAACTCTCAGTACAGTCAGTATTTATGAAGGGAAGATTTGATCTAAACAAGGCTATCAATTACAAGTCTCCTCACCTATCATCCCCAGAGAAACTATTCTATTATCCTTCAGTCATCTATTTCACACTTAATCATTTTCTTTTCTCAGATGACCTAGGAAGGAAGGAAGCCGATTCTTACCACTATAACTCATTTAATCTCAAACATTTCATGGGATAACTACAATATCTGTTGAACATGGAGATGAAAAGGCCCCAAAAGCATACAGGAATGCATTCATGGAAAAGATTTCACGCCTTCCTTGAACTGCAGAGAGAACTCATACATTCACAAGTGCTGATATTTTCAGGTAAACACCACAAATGAATCAGCACAGGAAGGAGAGGGAGGACAGACAGCTTGCTTCCTTCTAGCAATGTCCCTCATTCTCTGTGTGTGTTTTCATGCGCATATTTGTGTATGTGCATATTTCCCTGCAGTCCTGTCCTTCTGTCACAAGAAGCTAAGGATCTATTATTCAGAATGGCCTCGTAGTATAGATGCTCATGCACGCCTAAGGCAGAGCATGCGAGAGTGAGGAGAGAAGACAGAAAAGAAGATGGGAGAAGAAATAAACAAGGAGTCAAAAGCCAAGAAACAGAAGAAAAAAAACTTAAATTTTATTTAATATTATTGAAATCCTGAGTACATACCATTTAACTGATGGTCAGACAAATGAGAAAAACAAGAGCAATAAAGCTGCAGATGTAAAACAGACCAACATGTGTGTCTATAACAGAACTACCATAATCAGTCACGCCTGAGGATTTTTCATGCTGAAGAATTAAGCAATTGTCAATCAGACGCTTTCCAGATAGTACTGCACAGTGGGTTAAAATCTCATTATGCTTTTCTATGTTTATAATTCCACAAATTTTAACAAGACACCCAACACCACTGGCTGAAATGCAGCTTCAAACCATGACAGTTTTACCGATGGCTGTAGACACTCACTTGTCGTGCATTTTCCACTCTGGACTACTGATTCTCAGTCCAGTTGTTGTGAAATTTGGCACATCTTTTTCTCCCTTCCTTAACAATGTTTGTTGACAGCCACCCTTTCTACTGAGACACTTCTTTTGAGGCTTTAGTGAACAGTAGAGAATAGACCAATTGAAGTGTCAGATGCATCTCTCAGGTCCTGGGTTTGGATTTTTCACATTTCTTTAAGAAATAACTTTCAGATACTGTTCATCTGCTATAGGCAGTTTTGACACACCATGCTGAGATATGCCAAGTTTTCATCTAATAGATCTCTGGAAATCACTTGTTAGAGCAAAAATGCTCTAACGTGTCTGTGTTATCTTTGGCATTTTTAATAGATTCAACACAAGAAACTGGAACAAATGATGTTTTGTGACATACTACTAGTAACAAATTGCTTAAAAAATGTAAAAATTGGTTTCTTTTCATCCCTTGAGTTAGGTTCTGTTTTGTGCTTGAATGTTTCATGAAAATGGTCAAGTAAAAGTAATGGACTGAAAATTTGTGAAAAAGCAGCCAGAGAAACTTGAAAAAGACCTTCAGACATCCTGGAGAACTATTGCTTGAGAACACTTTAAAAATTCCAAGAAATTCTGGCTCTTTGGAGGCAAAATATAAGGAAACATATGATGTTTCGAGACTTTTACTTTATGTGTTGTATCTGTGAGCATGTTAGCCCATGTTTGTACAACAGAGTAGCTAGGCTGTAAGTGAATTACAGACTGGGATTTTTGTTTGTGTATTTTCATACAGATCATAATTAAAGCAGTATCACAACTGAAACAGCTCAGCAAGATATTATTGTGTCTGATTAAGACTGGGCTTAACCCCCTTTTGTATTCAATCATCTTAGCAGTTTAAAATAAAAGACCAAAGACAAAAGAATGTCTTTTTTGATATTCCATCAGCTGAAAATGATAATTTCCTGCCCACCGATGATTTGGTTTAAGTTGACATTAGCATGGCTCACTTTTCTTCACATAAGCCCCTTTCAAATCGTAAATCCGCACAACGCTGCGACTTTCTTTGAAGACTCAAAACTGTGAAATCAACACTTTTTCGTGTGTGATATTTCCCTACCAGCTATTTCACTGACAGTGAATGGGAGTCTGACTTTGTGGACTCATGAAAGGAACACATTTTCCCAAAACTGAACTTAGATTCAAAGCTCCCCAATTTATATTCTGAAAACAGAAAAATGCTTCCTCATTCCCGTCCAAAAAAAAAAAAAAAAATCCCTCCGGATATTATCCAAGGGAGGCTCTTAAGTCAGTACTTGATCTAGTAAAGCAAAATATTGCAACAGCATTAAAATCTCGAGTCTTTAATGTTGGCTTTGTGTTTTCACTTTCACACCACTTACCTCATTCATTTCCTTTCTTTCATCTTTCTATATTTACCTGTATGCAGTGCAGCAGATCTGTATGGTAGTACCGATCGTGGTGAGCATTGGCAGCAGCTAGCGTTAGCAAGTAGTCATTCCTGGCCTGTGTCGCCTTTGAGTTACAGTCACTTCTTTTTGCTTTCAACTTCAAAAAACAGACAGAAAAAATGTGTATAGTGTTACTACTTGTTTTTAAATAATTGTTCAAAGTAATACATCTGAAAGCCCTGCCTAAACAAGCCGCTGTTATGTTTCAGGTTCTTACCTTCACACTTGCTTTCTGTAAACTAATTCTTGACTGAAAAAGACCCAGTTTAGACCTGAAAAAGACAAAAAACAAAACAATAATAAGTATCTAATTTTATTTATTTATTTTTAAACACTGTAAACTTTTTGTGTATTCACATTTTTAAATTTAACATGTCAAGTAAAAGACGACAGAAGGGAAGATCCAAGGATTTCTACCACATCTCCATCCTCTGATTCGGACCAGACTTTATAGACGAACCCTGGCCTGAGCAGAGCGAGACTTGACAGTGATGAATGTGAGCCTGATCCAGACACTCATTTGTATCAATGACAGAGAGAGCCTGTCTCCTCCCGGCATGTGTATCCGTGCGCATGAGCGCAAAAACATTAAAAAAAGCATGTTTATTTCGATTAAATCTAACACTCGCCGATGCAAATGCTTCAGTGTGTAATTTTCTCTGCCAGTTCCCCGCGCGAGAGTACCTGTAAAATGCTTCTACTTAAGTCCTACTTTACACCCCGAGTGCTGTTAAAAATAACATTCACACCAATTTATTCCTGTGTGTTCCTTGTGCCTCGCCATTTTTATCCTCTCAAACACACACGCATGTGCATACTCTCCAGTAATGGCACACAGGCGATACAGTTATTTCCATCGCTGCTACTTTCTACTGAGCGATGGAGAACAGAAAAGAGTAGATTGGCCAATCGATGTGAGCGCAAACCAAGGGTTGAGAATTCAATGAAGTGAAAATGTCACCATAGCTACTGCTACCAAGGGATGGGAGGAAAACAACACTCATCAGCTCCAGATCAAACTCTGGAACTAATTGTGAGACTGCAAAGCTTCAAGATTTGAATTCTTAGAGCAGAAACAGGTCAGGTGGCTGTTCAATCAGAAAGCCTCTTAAGCTTGGAAGGTAATAAAAAAGTAAAGGACAGACACCAGGGTCACAGGAAAAAAGTGCTTTCAATCAACATCAACATTACTCTCTATATATCTGCTGGAGCTATGCTTCAAATTAATTAATAATATCAAATTAACATCGTTTAGATGTGGTTAGCTGATTCATCAAAACTAAAGTCAGTCAATGTTTCCACACTATTCTTTACTGTTCCTCTGTTGTTGTTTTCATGTCTTTTCGTCTGTATTTTTTCTCTCTCTTTCAAACACCTGTGTATGTTTATGACTGATTGCTTCTTTCATCCTCGATGACAATGTTTTTCCCTTTCTTTATCTCTCTCCAAACAGAAACACACACACACATTCTCCTTATGAGGTTAACCAGCTTCACTCTCTTGATTACATTCTCCCTCACCATGGAGACCATCTGTTTAGTCACACCATTTTTATATATTTACCAAGAAGTGTGGTAAATTAAAGAAAAATCCAACATAAAGTTTCTAAGTAAGACAAGTGTAGGGAGACAGGATTTACCACCAGTAGACTTTGGGTGTGACTTGATATTTAGGAGGACTCTTCTCTCATTTTGGTGTTATGATACACGGTTGTGTAAAGTGCTCTCTTGAGCTTTATTCACACAGGCCTAAACATCCTTCAGTGACCCACAGGCAGTAAATAGGTGAAATGGGTCTCAAAGAGGTGCTACACCGAAAACCTTGCAATGTCTTTCGTTGCTATCAGTTTGCTGCAGTCACCTGTAGGTTCCACAGAAATGAACTAAAGCTAAAAAGTGTGGCGCAATCTACGCTATATTGCTAAAAGTATTCCCTCGCTCACCCAAATCAATGGATTCAGGTATTCCAGTTACTTCCATTGCCACAGGTGTATAATATCAAGCCTCTAGGCATGCAGACTGCGTCTACTAATATTTGTGAACGAATGAGTCGCTCTCAGGAGCTCAGTGAATTCCAGAGTGGTACCGTGATAGGACACAACCTGTGCAGTAAGCCTAGCACTGAAATTTCCTCACTACTACATATTCCACAGTAAACTGTTAGTGGTATTATAACAAAGTGGAAGCGACTGGAAATGACAGCAACTGAGCCATGAAGTGATGAACCCTTCCTGTTCCAACATGACTGCGCACCAGTGCACAAAGCAAGGTCCATAAAGACATGGATGAGTGAGTCTGGTGTGGAAGAACTTGAATGGCCTGCACAGAGTCCTCATCTCAACCCGCCAGAACAACTTTAGGATGAATTATGAGTGGAGACTGCGGGCCGGCCCGTCTCATCCAACATCAGTTTCTGACCTCATAAATGTGCTTCTGGAAGATTGGTCAAAGGTTCCCATAAACCCACTCTTAATCCTTGTGGAAAGCCATCCCAGAAGAACTGAAGCTGTTATAGATGCAAAGGGTGGGCTGACTAACATCATGTTAAACCCTATGGGTTAAGAATGGGATGTCACTCAAATTCATATGCATATGAAGGCAGAGGAGTGAATACTTTTGGCAATATAGTGTATGAATGTTTTCTTTGTATAATTGTCTTTACCTTAAAATATAAAGCACCTTGAGGCAACTGTTGCTGTGATTTGGTGCTAGATAAATACAATTGAATTGAACTGAATGGTAACCATCAAAGTAATAGTTGGTTGAAATCTGTTGGTCACATCAATGAGATGAATTGAGAAATCAGTGTCTTCAATGCAAACAAAACACAACCCTCAAGCAATCAAAGCAATCCCAAAGAGGTTTTTGGTGCCGCATCCTCTTTGCAACCGATTTCATCTAAATCTGGTAACTGCACCGCTCAAAATCAAAGACAATAAAAAAATTAGAACAGCTTTGTATTGATTTGCAAGTGGACCCAACTCGTGCCAGGCAAATATGTGCCCTCCACAGCATAACAGGGACACCAGATCCCCTCACTGAAACTGACTTGGCAACTACCTGAAAAGCCCTACACACACACACGTGCACAGTGTTGCGGCAGACTTACTTCGCCTCGATGTCGGCCTTCTCTCGTATAGCGTGGGCAACCTGCTCGCAGTCGTAGTATTTTTTCTTAGCTTTGGCCAACTCCTTCACTGACTCCTGCAGCTCTGCTTGAATGCCGCTCAGCTGATCTATTGTCTGTGAAAAGGGAAAAAGACAACAGGCATATGTTTGAAGAACAAGCAGAACAACATGAAGTTAACTCTGAGCAAGCACATTGGAAAGATGCAGCAGCAACAGAGCACAAATACTGCTTCAGGAAAAAAATGACCAACTCACCTTTTTAAGCTGCTGCTCCTTGTACAGTCTAACAGTCTTAGCGGGCTCTGATACTTGACTCTTGTAATTGTCGCATACATTGAGCCTGGACTGGCTCACCTGGACTGTACCTTCTAAATAGGACCTCCACACTGCATACACATTCCTAGTAGGAGAGAAAAAGCACTGAGTGCTGGAAAGTTTCTGCAGCTGGATTATTTAATTAATCCAATATCCATTTGCTTGGATATTGGACATGTTTTTTAAAATGTGGGTTTTAAAAAAACTTTGTGAGCAGGGAACCACAAGGGGAGAAAATTTGTGTCGCAATGCATTATTTCTGTTTGTCAGAATAACTTAGATCCAACTTCAAGTCTTCTATTTCAGTGCCTCTGTTACAGTAAATAATGACTCATAACTGTGCTGTAGACCATGACGATTTTTTTCTAGAATATTGAACGACTCCAGCACAGTATAATTTCAGCCTTCATGTGAACACTGCAGCTGAAATAAATTTGTAGATGATGCAAGAAGACAAAGTAGCTTCCAGCTCCTAATTTTATGTAATATGTGCATTTTTCTGTGTCATATGCACACACACAAACCTACCTATAGTCTGTTCTCTGGTCATCAGGGTTGATTCCAGGCCAGTCTCTCTTTAGGTACTGACTCGCTAACTTCTGCAGAGCCTGAAAGCACAAGAGCACAAAAATGGGGAGCTGGGAACAATTAAGGACCATCTAGCTCCTATTGTCTGATTAATGAATCCCTGCCAAATCCCCGGAGAAGATGCTTTTGATGTTATAGGAAACATGCAGACTGTTAGAATAAAATGAATTACAAGTTTGTGAACTGCACTGAGTCAGCTCACTTGCACCCAGTCATTCAGATGAGAGAAACAGTGTCTAATGTTTGGAATTCATAGCGAATAAAATACATTCAAATCTGCAACTTGACAGAAAATGCATTCACTGTTATCATTATGCAAGAAAAAGGAACGTATGGTGAAGATGGGCGGTTGGATTTTTATTTCTGTACAGTGGATGTTTTACAGTTTAGTTTGGGTATCAGTGCACAAAACAATAGACCGGCTTTGTATCAGTAAATCCGAGTCAGTTCCCGAGAAACCTGAGGGCTACAAGAAAGGGTAACCTACATCTTCCAGACTGGGTCACTGTGTCAGTAACAGTGACTCACAAACGCTCTGTCCTCGTGTCCCTGTGTTTACGTTCGTAGGGATGGGTAGCCTTAATAAAAGAATCCCTACTAAAATACAGTCAAGACAGTTTGAGTTTCAAGGTAAATACTCCAATCCTCAAAGCCACCTTCTTCCCTTTATCTTTTTTATCAAGCTTCCAGATCTGCATGTAAATCTGATATCATTCCTCTTTACAAATCTCCTCCTTGTTATCCTAAATCACCAACACTTCCCTCTCTCCATGCTTCACCCTTCATCACTTACATTATGATTCTCAAAAGGCCTATTTTTAAATCTAACTATTGCCCCCCCACAATCCCCTTACACCCAATTGCATTTACACATATACACATCCCTTCTGTGCTCTTTTTTTCTAATACCATGCTATTGAGCTCTCTTTTACTTTTGTCTCTCTCATTATAACATACTCAACAGAATTACCCTGTATCTCTCTTTCTCATCTTGCTTTTTTTCACCTTTCACAGATGGTGACTGAGGCCATCAAAGAACAGTTCTTTCTCTAGTTTCCTGGACCAGATATTTGTTTCCCTCCAGCTGACACACAAGCTTGTGTCCTGGGGGAGACTGTGGCCTAGTGACCCCTGGCATCCACTGTCTAAAAACCTCATAAAGAAAGGGAGAATAACTCTTTTATGAAGAAAAAAGAAAAAAAACAGCATTATCTCCTAAATGTCTCAACTGGAGTGAACTAAGCATGTTTTGTAGTACATGACATGCAGTGAGTAGATTAATAAAGAGAGTCCAGGTTTAGTTTTATTATCTATTTGTGCCTTTATTTTGCACAAATAAAGGAAAGATAAAGAAACAGCAAAAGCAAAATAAACAAATGGGCAAGATTACTGGCATCAGCAACCTTGTGTCATGAACACATAAAGATCAAGAACAGTCATCCTCGCTCTCTTTTTCTCACTCTTACCAACAGGCTCCAGTGGATCTGGATGGCACTTTTACTTTGAAGCCAACATTCTCCATTTCTGGTTTGTGTTGGACTTTTAACAGTTTCACTGTGGCAAGTAGTTTACAAGTATTTGCAGATAAGTCAACACCTTCATGCAAACTATGGGCAACCTTGGGAATCTGCTAACTACTAATTGCAATTAGGTTTTCGGTTCAGCACCATATACCCTTTTACAACAGATTTCACACTAGTGACGGCAACCTCCAGAAGCCACTCCCCAACTGGTTACCAGGAAGTCACTTACCAGTCTAGGCCTTCGTGGTTAAGGCTTTAGCAATTGATTTCACACCGACGATTACCAGAACCCTTCACAGCTGGTCAGGTAATATTCATTTTCACATAGCAACCAGTGGTCACCGATTGCTGCCTGAGGCCTCAAAGAAATCTCTCTGAACGCTAAACTGCTCAAACAGTCTGATTAGACACTCATCTGCAGAACTTTCCAATACCAACAAACTAACATTCACGCCCACTTCACATGAGGATTATCCATCTGTCCAGCACAGTGAAGACAGGCTGCGTTTGAACCTCTCTTCCTTTTTCATTCTTGTTACAACTCCACATCTCTTGTTACAGTATCACATCTCTCTGCTACTGCAGCTCTTAATCCACTCCACACTGAGGCCACCCATATGGAAAAGTAACGGAGAGAAACATTGTACTACCAGATGGGATTCTAAATTTTTTTTTTAATTGTTTGTATTTCTTTTCCATATGTGCATCCATAACAACATAAAGAGCTCCGGATTTCTGACTTGATCTGTGGTTTGTTTCTAGCGAAGAAATTCTTTGTACTGCACTGTAACAGCTAGGAGATAGAGGATGTTATGCCATAGAACCGTCAATAAAGCTATTAAACTACATTTTGACCTCCAGCTGTCTTCAGAATGAAGACAACCCATCACTTGGGTAAGAACAGGACATTCTTACATTCAATATGAACCTGTGGGCAAATTCACACTTAAACAAATCTGAACTTACCATTTATTTAAAGGTGAGAGTGCCTTTGAAAGCAAGCCAAAACATAAAGTTGCAGGAGTAGCCATTTCACTATTAGACATTGACCACCTGCATGTCCTTGCTCCAAACCTTTTTTTTATGCCAGCACACAACTTGGACCCTCTTAGATCAGCCTACAGAGCTGTTATCAGAGTAAGAGCAATGACTGAATGGTGAGAAGGACACTGACTGACTGATATGTGAAAGCTTACCTAAGGTGCTCTTGGCCTATTAGGAGGATGCTCTTCAGTTACTCCTGGCTCATCTTTTTATTCCAACTGCTCTTGCTACAGCCTCTCTTCCCCCCTTCCTCTCTATTTTCATGCAGTATGCTTTGTTCCTTTCCATTTTTTTCTCATTCTCTCTCTCTCACTCTCTCCAGCTTCCTTCTATTCATTTTCTACAGGACATCTCATCCCTCCATCCTCCTTTCTCTGCTGTCATCACCTGACAACCACCTGAACAGCATGTTGCCATAGCAACTCCTCTGCCCTCCCTATGTGGTCTTGGTGAAGTAGAAATGCTCCCTTTAGTAGTGTGTCTTTATGTGTGTGTGTGTCACATTCACACACACACACACACACACACACACACACACACACACACACACACACACACACACACACACATATATCCTGTTTTTGTGATCAGAGTGGCAAAACAGGGTACCCAGACTGGAGGATATCCTGTGTGTGTGTGTGTGTGTGTGTGTGTGTGTGTGTGTGTGTGTGTGTGTGTGTGTGTGTGTGTGTGTGTGTGTGTGTGTGTGTGTTAGAGAGAGAGTAACAAATCGTTGACAAACAAAGGAAAATTGAAGGAAGAAGGAGAAAGGCTAAGTTCTGCGTATTTTAGGCATATGAGCTAGTAGGCTTCGCTAAACATCCAGTAATTACACTTGTTATTATAAATATGTGAGTTTGCACACCACTTTTAAAGTCATTACCTCATGTAGGGCATGTGAAAAGGTGAAGGACTCACCCAACTGGACATTAAACTGTATTTAACCAGCCAGCTCGTGTGATGTTCAGGTGCAGCGATTTGTGCCAGTGTGAGAAAAGAGCAAATAACAGCCACAGCTAGCGAGAGGTCGCCCTGCGATACGTATCATGAAAGCTCTACTCATCCAGCACCTAAATCAAACACAGCTCTTCCAGTACCCAGAATGCAGCTGATGCATCACCTGCCGTGGGCTACACAGAACTACCACACAGGCTGTATTGTTAGGGACAGATTATTTGCAACTGTTTGAAATTTTGACAGTCCCTGTGTTACTTTGACAAGAAGTAAGGCAATACACCAATGGCCTTGCAGGACTGATCAATTATTTTTGATAAGTGTGTTTTGAGAACACTCCTGTTTTTAGAGCTGCAGACTAGTGCTTTATTTACTTAGTATCGATCTGATACCAAGTAAATACTGTACCAGTATTGCTGAGTTTAAACTCCGCATGAGTTTGTAAATCACAGCTTAAAACATGAGGTTTTGAATGTAAACACATAAGAATTAGCATATTTCAATATGTTTGGGCTAGTAATCATTTTATTAAACAATGCACATCCTGCTACATCTCTCTCTCATCTCTAGAGAAAAATGATATCATGGTGATAACTGGTCTTTTTTTCTTCCTCAATCCCATTATCTTTATCACTCAATAGCTCTTGTGGTGAATGACTGATTGTTAAAGTTTTATTTGGCAGAGTGTCTGGAAATCAGATGAATATGAGCTCTGAGTCAGAGTAAAATGAGCATGATAAAATGATTCCATATGCTGCAAAAACAAGCATCAAAAACTAGCTTTTTATAATGTTTGTCTAATAATAATGCTAGCAGGTAGCATGCACCCCATACTCTGACATATTTAGCTGACTCATAATAGCGTGAATCCCCCACGAACCACCGCACTCTCCCTCCCAACAATGTCCAGAGTGGCTGTGTGAAAGAGGTACTGATTACAGGACAAAGTGTGATGACACAACTGTTACTCACTGGTAGGAATGATGACTGTACTTTATCTAAAGTATTAACGGTCGCACCCAAAATTTGTCCGGAGGGCTTTAAACTCTCAGAAATAACTCATGATTACACTTGAGTGACTGCGGAAAGAGGAAGTGATGTCACCCAGTAAGAGCATATGTTAAAGTTATAATCTACAGTGGGGCAAAAAAGTATTTAGTCAGCCACCGATTGTGCAAGTTCCCCCACTTAAAATGATGACAGAGGTCAGTAATTTGCACCAGAGGTACACTTCAACTGTGAGAGACAGAATGTGAAAAAAAAATCCATGAATCCACATGGTAGGATTTGTAAAGAATTTATTCGTAAATTAGGGTGGAAAATAAGTATTTGGTCACCTCAAACAAGGAAAATCTCTGTATGAATGGCACCTGTTTGAACCCATCATCTGTATAAAAGACACCTGTCCACAGCCTCAAACAGTCAGACTCCAAACTCCGCCATGGCCAAGACCAAAGAGCTTTGGAAGGACACCAGGAAAAGTATTGTAGACCTGCACCAGACTGGGAAGAGTGAATCTACAATAGGCAAGCAGCTTGGTGTGAAAAAATCAACTGTGGGAGCAATCATCAGAAAATGGAAGACATACAAGACCACTGATAATCTCCCTCGATCTGGGGCTCCACGCAAGATCTCATCCCGTGGGGTCAAAATGATCATGAGAACGGTGAGCAAAGATCCCAGAACCACACGGGGGGACCTGGTGAATGACCTGCAGAGAGCTGGGACCAAAGTAACAAAGGTCACCATCAGTAACACACTACAACGGCAGGGAATCAAATCCCGCACTGTCAGACGTGTTCCGCTGCTGAAGCCAGTGCATGTCCAGGCCCGTCTGAAGTTTGCCAGAGAGCACATGGATGATACAGCAGAGGATTGGGAGAATGTCATGTGGTCAGATGAAACCAAAGTAGAACTTTTTGGTATAAACTCAACTCGTCGTGTTTGGAGGAAGAAGAATACTGAGTTGCATCCCAAGAACACCATACCTACTGTGAAGCATGGGGGTGGAAACATCATGCTATGGGGCTGTTTTTCTGCCAAGGGGACAGGACGACTGATCCGTGTTGAGGACAGAATGAATGGGGCCATGTATCGTGAGATTTTGAGCCAAAACCTCCTTCCATCAGTGAGAACTTTGAAGATGAAACGAGGCTGGGTCTTCCAACATGACAATGATCCAAAACACACCGCCCGGGCAACAAAGGAGTGGCTCCGTAAGAAGCATTTGAAAGTCCTGGAGTGGCCTAGCCAGTCTCCAGACCTCAACCCCATAGAAAATCTGTGGCGGGAGTTGAAAGTCCGTGTTGCTCGGCAACAGCCCCAAAACATCACTGCTCTCGAGAAGATCTGCATGGAGGAATGGGCCAAAATACCAGCTACTGTGTGTGCAAACCTGGTAAAGACCTATAGTAAATGTTTGACCTCTGTTATTGCCAACAATGGTTATGTTACAAAGTATTGAGTTGTATTTTTGTTATTGACCAAATAGTTATTTTCCACCCTAATTTACGAATAAATTCTTTACAAATCCTACCATGTGGATTCATGGAATTTTTTTTCACATTCTGTCTCTCACAGTTGAAGTGTACCTCTGGTGCAAATTACTGACCTCTGTCATCATTTTAGGTGGGGGAACTTGCACAATCGGTGGCTGACTAAATACTTTTTTGCCCCACTGTATAAGTGACTAGCAGTTTCTATGCTTCACTCATCCCTTCACAATTTCTTTGTTTAGTTTATTACTCGTCTGTTGGCTGCAGTCCTGCTAAACACAATCACCTTGATACTTCTGCCCGGTGTTTACTCCCTTTGTTCCACTCACTTGTTTTCTCCTGTCTGCGTCTCTCTCACGTTTGCCCATTCTCTAGCTGCCTTCTCTCCCTCTGTCTCTATCTGATTTCTGCCTGTCTTTGCATCTCTGCCTTTTCAGCCCGCCCTCACTTTCTTAACTACTTCCAAGAACAATATACTTGATTTCCTCTCTCGTCTCATCCAGTCTTCACTCATCTGCCCCCAAAGCTCTCTGTTTCTTGTTTATGTGTGTGCAGGGCTAGCTACAGTAAAGTAAGGGAACAGTGAGTGGAGGCTAAATTGAATAGAAGCACCATACAGGACAGTGTAAGAATGTGAGAGAACAGGGAGATAAAAGAGAAGCTGTCACTTTCTTTATCGCAGTCTCTCCTTTTTCCTTAGACTTCTATTAACCTTGAAATCAATGCAAATGAAATAGTATAACAATATCTAATATCAGACACATTAGAGATAAATGCATGATTAACAAGACAGCTACAGTATAATGGATGTGTGCATGAGATCATGTTACATACAGTTTGAAGACAGTGTGAGAGCACTATATAGAGGTGAAACAGTGAAGAAGGAAAAAGAAAAAAGTAAAAAAAATAAAATGCAAAAGCACTAGTTTCAGTTTATTTACAATATTCAGATCTGATGTTTACACTGAATCTGGTTCTGCTGCAGGTTTCTTCCTGTTAAAAGGGAGTTTTTCTTTCCCACTGTCGCCAATGTGCTTGCTCATAGGAGGTCATCTGATTATTAGGGGTTTTCTCTGTGTTATTGTAGGGTTTTGATTTTACAATATAAAGTGCCTTGAGGCGACTGTTGTTGTGATTTGACGCTGTATAAAACTGTAATAAAACTGAATTGAACCTAAGAACTCATGTATGCTTTTTAATTGTATTTTATTTTTGTCAGAGAACACAACATAAATCAATAATAACCAATAACATTAATGCTGATTTAGCACAAGTAACAGTAAAGCACAGCAGATACAGAGCAGCACAGAAGGCATGCTTTTTTGGGCAGTACAGTGAAGTATGACCCCAGCCTAAAACTATTCCAGTAATGCTGATCGTGGGAGGGAGAATAAGGGACAAACAGCTAACCCTTACATGCTAACCCGCACACTCAGAAAACATGGAGCTTTTGATGGACAGCTGGTAATTGTGGCTGACTCCTGCGCAGAGGGCGGGTGGATGTCTGGTTTGACACATTGAAAGGACAAAGGTTAAATTTTCACTTTCATTCTCGCTCTGTTGTCCTCCTACATCTCCCAGCTCTCAACTTTTTTCTTTAGCTGTTCTGTTAAGGGGTCATGTCCGTTATTCCTCTGCCTCACTGAAGGCTGATTGGCTTTATTTTCCTGACTCACCACCAGGGGTCAGCTACCTGAGTGTCTGGCAGAGAGACAGACGAGAGCCAAACCTTACATGCTAGTAAAATCCTATTGTGAGAGGAAAAAAGGGGGTGGGTGTGTGGGGTGGGGGGGCGTCCTGTTTGCTTATTTGATCTTGAAACAACATCTATTTGCCATTCATCATACATTTATATAAAAAAAGAAAAAGAAAAAAGAAACACTACACTCCGACATTCCTCCACAAACACACACCTACAATTAGGAGGGAATCTATTGTCCTACTAAGTCAGGGGGCTGTTGCTAGGCAACCTCTATTTCTAAGGTGAAAAAGACCGCTGAGGGAGAATAGTGAGAGACAGGGAAAGCTAGATAGAGGGAGGGATGTAATGAGCGTCTGAAAGTAGGAGGAGGAGGGGTTGACCACAGGAAACGCTCACTTAATCATTCAAACCGCATGCAAATAAAGACACTCATCCTCTAACACACACAAACAAGCACTTTCCTCTTTTCCTTCTCTCTCCTGCCATCCTCAGTCCATGTATATGCATGGTGAGGATACTGGTGCTGCAAAACAAGGGTTGGTTGTATGGACAGCTGCGAGGAGGCGTATCTGTATGTTAATATGTGCTTAAGAGCAAGCCGGGTTATGTACTAGAATGGTTTTTAATGAGCTCCGGGAGGATTTTTTTTTTTTTAGCTGGGAACATTTCTCAGTGACTGTATGGATGCGTGTGTAAATGTCATGGGAGCTTATGCAGAGCAACATCAAATACAATGGAAATCAGACAGTCTCACAGTCTTGGCTGGAAGCGCTGCTTGGCTTCTTCTTAGACACAACTTAACTAACGCTCAGTATCACAAGTATGCTGACTCAGCCTTCTACTGGGAATTGTATTTTGGTTTTTCATGTGTCCCAGCAAATCAACAGTAGACTACAAAGTGGATGTCTCGTGGATGAAAATAATTTCATGGTATGTAAACAGCTCAGCCATGTTTAAAATGACAGTGGTGTGAAAAAAGCAGCTCTGGAGTGTTTCAGTATTATTACTACTGTCAGAAGTTGAGGTAATGCACCTATCAGCTGTTTGCAGGCCACAATTAAGGTACAAAAATAGAAGAAGAAAGCCTCGCTGACTACCAGATGTTGATAAAATGTGTTGTGACGTAAACAGGAGAAAAATGCTGAGCCAAAAACTACTACAGTCGAACAAAAGTCCTGTGTGGAACACAAGAAATGAAAATGAGGACCAATGCAAACTCTCCTGCACCTAACCACTGTTATGTGAGAGTGGTTGTGGGAGGGTGGGATCATCAAAGAATGATTCCCAGTGAATCTGAATGGTGCTTTTGCTTAAAATGTCTATTCCTTCACAATGAGAATCAGTCTCAATGCCGCACCTAATAGTACCTTTAAATAGGACTTCAAAATGTGCCAGGTTTCTTATAAAATTGTCTGTTATAATCAAACTATTCATTAAGTGTTACTGAATGAGTACTTTAGTCAAACTGGCTTCAGTAAGAAAAAGAGCTTTGAAAAGACATTTGTGTATAATCTAAAAGACCGCGCATGTCTCAGTTTGGATAAAGGAGTTCTCATATTGAAAGCCAACCTATTAAAGAAGGCAATTGAAGCCATTTTCATGAACAGAGGTGCAAGTGAGACAGCAAATCACCATCAGATTGGACTTCAGGGGGTCTTTAAACTGCCAGTTTTATAGTACAAAGCACTTTGTGACGGGTGACTGCACCCATGTGAGAATCATGCAAACAACTGCTTTCGGTGAATTCACTGCAAGCTGCAAGTGGAGCTCCACTCAGTATGTTACTGAGTGGATGCCATGCTTAATTACGTGTAGCAACCTTTTTCCGTCTTATAAGAACTGTAGCTTTTTATCAAACAGGAAACAGAAGAGAAAGAATATACAAAAGAAACAGGGGAAATAAACAGCGACACACTTGCCAATAACTACACAGGAACAAGGGAAGTGAAACCAAATGTGGCCTGCAGCACATGTGTGAGCTTTTAATCATCTGAAGAATGAATCAAAAAGAAATCTGAAAGGCTCACTTTGGAAAGCTCTTAAGTTAAGCAGGCTGCCAATGCACTATGTACGTCCTTTCACTTCTTTTTATATTCTTTTGGGGTTTTTTTTACTGGGAAATCTAATAACTATAAATCTATAGTTTTCACTAGCACAGACCCTCTGCAAACAGTGGCATAGATGACTGTCATTTACTTAAGGTTAGTCAATGCTTATTAGAGTATTAATTAAACTACAATATATAATATATTAAATTACATTTTATTATCTCAATTTATTAGAGATAAAGCCCTGGATGAAAATTAAATTACACATGCAAGGCCTCAACACAGACAGCACAGTACTTCTACTACCAAAGAGGTCAAAATTAGAAAATCAAGGTGCAACTGAAGTGAGAGCAAGATAAAAGATTGAAGTAACAATAATTCTTGACAGAGCTGTCACTCATCCACTCCGTCAGCTGGTTGAGGTGCAATATTTGACTCACAGCCCTGGAACTGCGTTATTATTACTAATGACGTTCTTATGTGCTCAGATAAATGGGATTATTTTAGTTCTGCTCAACTGATCTGCAGCCTTTAACTCCACACATCGTGCCTTTCTAGTTGACAGATTATTGAAAAGGATTTCGTCACGCTTATCTGAGAGACACTTCAGAATCCATACTAAGTCTTCATCAGCTCCTCTGTTCTGCGGGATCCCTCAAAGCTCAATCATTGGACCAATTATGTTTTCATTGCATACTATATTAATCCTGAATCATCTTGAGAGCATTGCTTACCTGTATTTTTCTGTTAATCCAACAAAAGGCTCTGCTACCTCAGTCAATGTTTCAGTGCTATTAGTGATTGGATGTCTTCAAAATTCCTCTGTCCTAGTAAAACTGAGGCTCTTGTGTTCCAGTTCTGCTTCTCTATGGAGACTGTTCTTTACTTTAGCCCTCACATTAGCAACATCACATCATATGATCAGAGACTTGGTGTTATTTTTCTCCATCTTTGGGCTTACAGTCTTGTTTCTTTTATCTAACAAACATCTCGCCCTTATTTCCATCCAGTGAAACTTCGAATTCATTTTTAAATTATTAGTTACATATAAAGCCCTACATTGCAAGTCTCCTGCATATACAGCAACAATGCTGACACCTTATTCCACCAGTCAGCCTGGCTGGTCTCTAGAGACTGCTCCCTGATCCTATTTTAAATCTGGAGGCTTCTGTAGCACCTACACTTTGGAACAGCCTTCCCCAGCCCATCAGTTTTGGCTGAATCAGTGGTTTGCTTTAAACTTAGAATGATAGAATGATTTTGGGTTTCTGTACAAACCAAAATTTTGTATGGAAATATGTAAATAACAAACTACTGTAAGACCGTAAACTTGTATGTACCTTATTCTGGGATACATACACTTCTATGTTTTAAAGTGGTGCAACCTCCCTGCTTTTACTCTGGTTGCTACCAAGCTGCACCAGTTGTGAGCTGTAGCAGGGAAACGCTCTGGGATTCTGCTTTGTCGGACTTCTTTCAAGTTTCAAGTGGACACTTTCCATTTTCTAAAGGTGATTTTGAGAATCTCCTAGCAATCAAAGCAATCACAAGCTGTTTTTTGGTGTAGCACCCCCTTTGTGATCAAGTTTACCCAACGACAGCTAGCAAACCAAAAAACCAAAAACCAATCAACAATTGGTCAAGTAATACACATTTTTCCAGAGTAACTGGAGTTTGGGAGGGGGTTGCCAACCAGTCTCTAACCCTCTGTGACTGAGAAGTAAGTACATCCTTTTTGAATATCATAGCATTTTATATTAATTATTGTGTAAAGGATGACGAAAAGCGCTGTGAACAATGAATTTGGTCCAGAGGTGATTGAGAAGATGGAGAAGCTGAAGATATTTAAACAGTATATAGTTTTTGTTTTAATGTATGGGTTCCTATATTTAGCGACAGTCCAGCCAGACCTACCTGTGCATAGTCCCGCTCCAGTTGTCCTTTCTTCAGACTATAGCTCCTGCAACAACAAAAAAAAGAAACTTACTGAAATGTACAGAGGATAAATGAAACAACAGATAGATTCATAATGTATATATCACAACAGATAACATGTAGGAATACAGATAGCAAATAAATCATCATCAAAAGCATCAAGGCCTATTGCTTTGTTACACAGGAGGCAGAAAAAACAGACCTGATGTTTATTTTCAGTGACAGTTTGTGTACTGTGTGTTCATTATGATGAGAAAGCACAAATGCTGCAATCCCACCGAGTATGCCAGGGGAGAGCTTGGTGACCACAACATTATGCAAGGATGGAATTACCACTCTCTCTTTATTTCTCAACGACTCTTTTTAAAAATACCTTCTGAATTTATGACCCACACAAAGCAACCTTTCCCCTCGCCCCGTTGATGTGAGTCAACAACATCCTGGAGTTGAAGAGACAGTGAAAGCTCTTATCACAGCCCAATGTTATGCAGAATTAAAAACATAACATTACATATGTGATTACACAAACAGATACATATTTTGGCCATGAATGTGAATGGACAAAGCATCATGTACAGTTGATTGGATCTAAATATTTTTATATATATCTCACTATGCGTGTGTAACATGTATTCTCGAGTTAAATGCATAGTTCATCAGATGCGAGCCCAGCTAACTAACTCAATACCACTTTTAAAGCTTTTTACAAATCTTATCACATTTTTCACTGTGATTTATTTCTTAGAAACTTGCAAGGGGCTTTCTGTGGATGGTTACTGGAGCTGTTAAAAAACAGTTATTACAGTACAATAGCTCCATATTGGAAAAATGTGTCTTCAAATCAAATCAAATTCAAATTTTATTTGTCACACACACACAACCATACACAGTATGACATGGGGGTGAAATGCTTGTAGCTGTACAATGGCCGTCTTATATTAGTTGGCACTAGAGCTGGGCGATAGAACGATAACGATATGTATCGCGATATAACTTTTACTCGATAGAGAAATTAAACTATCGCGATAGACCTCGCCGCTCTTGTCCTCTTAAAAAAAAAAAAAAAAAGGTCAGCCAATCCAAATTAAGTAGCGCTGAGCCGAACCAATCACAGCCGCAGCGTCACGTCACGTGACTTGTTACATACAGCACAAGTGCCAAGCCGCACATGTGTATTTGTTTGGGAAGCAGCCAGCCACCGTACCGCCCGGGTAATGGAGGAAATGAGTGTGCCGACTAGAAAAATCAACCGAGCGTGACCGAAGAGAAAACAGATGATGGTTCCAATGCCGGAGAGATTGTCGAATGGAAGAGCCATAGAAGTTCCGTATTGTGAAGGTATTTCGGCTATTTCAAGTCTGACAAAAAACAGAGTAGCGTGCACTGTAAATTGTGCCGAAAGCAAGTCTGGAAATACAATAAACTGGTGCATGCGTCACACTGTGCGCCACGTTATTGTTTCGGTGAAATGAATTTCTACAATACTGTTACTGTTAATTCTACTCTGCAGTGTTTAAATGCTTACATATACACACAGTTACTGTCCGTCCACACATACGACTCGGTTCTGCTTCTATGCCCCAGCTTTGTTTACTTTTTCCCACCGAGGCTTCTAGACTTCTGATTGGCCAACATTTCTGCACGGTTAGGAATCTAGCGTCACCTGCTGCTTTGGCATGTTCATAGCAGCGTTTTCCTTCATTTCTGCCTTTACGTGTGAACGGGATTATTTTTTAAAACGAAAACAGAAAATCTCAGTTTTCAAAAATACCCGTGTACGTGTGGACGTAGCCTCAGTCTCTGACTGGAAGCTCTAATTCGTCATTCGGCTTTTGTCAGACTAAAGTAACTGTTAAAACTGTTTGAAAAGCTAAGCTATACAACAAGGAGAAATTGAGAATTTCCTTTTAGTTCTCAGTTTATTTGATATTGACAAAAGTTAGTTTTGTCTGTTCTTCTGTAAAACAAACTAAGATTTATTTTTAGAATTAATATTTTGTTTCTAAGTGGAATTGACAATTTAGTCGTCTGTTTTGTTTGTTCTATTTTGAAACTTAAACGCTTTAGCGGCTGCCTTTTGTGTAGTTTGCAATATTTGCCTTTATTTATCTGAAAAAGTCTCATGTTCCTTAAGTACATCTACCCTGTTGAACTTATTATGGGAAATAAATATTTAAATAAAAACAAGCTGCTGATTATTTCACATTTTACTTGTGAGCAACGGCACATTTAAATCTTACAAATATAGTTATTTGGCTTATATCGTGATAGATATCGTTATCGCCTGAAATGAAAAAAACATATCGTGATATGAAAAAATCTTATATCGCCCAGCTCTAGTTGGCACTAATAGCAAAAAGGTCTAGCAGGAAAATATTATTAAACCAAAAAGCACTGCTGGGATTTGAACTAAGGATCTCCTATTTACTAGACAGGCGCTTTAAACAACTAAGCCACAGAGATACAACTGCAAAGCCTATTTAACCTTACCATATTGTTGCAACATCATAGTATGATCAGGCACTCTGCTTCCTGTACACTTATTAATGATTATGATTGGTCAGTTGCTGCCAATGCCACCCACCCCTGAGAGAGCTGAAGAGAGGCATGGAGGCTAAGCAGGAATCAACATTTTTTTCAAAAGAAGTTCAGGTCAGACCAGAAAAAAGCCATGGACATTTTTAGCTATTCTAAAAGTTATGACTGAAATGATGATCACATGAATTTTATTTTGCTATTAAAGACTTGTATTAGCAGAAATAAATAACTTTAATGTTGATGTATGCCACCTAAGAGAAAAGACAGCAGGCATTTTCCTCCTGCTCTGGGTTGGTAATGTGGATGGAGACTCTTTGGAAAAAAACACTAGTGTGGATGAGCGTTATTCTCACATGCAAATGAGGGTATTGTGTTTAGGTGTCAAGAATAACCTAATCATTAGCATTAACCTTTAGTTCATTCACATGTAGATATCCAGAGCTCTGTGGCCCACGCAGAAGCACACTTGATCACACTTGATCACACTTGGGTAACTTGTTCAGGCTTTATTGGACAAGGACTTTTACACAGATTATTCTTTGCGTGAAACAACAAATAGCAGATTGGCAGAAATATGAGCCTCAGTTAAAGTTGGGGGGTGGGGTGGGGTGGGGTGGGATGAGGGGGGCATGAAAACATGACAGAATATAAACTACTACCAGAAATAATCTGTATCTGGAAGAAGACGTATACTGACTCCATTATAGGCATTACAAGCTGGTGCTTACACCCACTCAAGATACCTTCGGAGCAGCACTGCTGTAGCTCAATGTTAATTTAACATGGCTTTGAGAAATGAGCACCATTATACCCTAGTTTTGAAAACGCAATAGCTCGAGGCTTTTTGCTTTGTATCATCAGATAAAGCAGCGCAGGGTACATTCAGTCCCAGTATGTATCCCATGTTGACATTGCTGGAATAATTACAACCACACTTCTTATTATTGTACAATATATTTTAACTTCAAGTCACCGAACCAATGCTGTCTTAAATCCGATCAAGACAACAGACTGTTAACATCTAAAATCAAGTACCATCAGGAAAGGCGAACAGTGGAAGAAGACACAGAGGGGAAGACAACACTGTAAGAGTAGACAGAATAATTACCACCAATGGCCTGTATGATAATTACAGCCCAAACAAATAGGGTAGTGCTTCGTGTCAAACCTTTCCCCAGACATCATTTCTGTGTTAAAGCTGCTATATCCAGTCTGGTTTCCAAACACAGGCTGCTTAGCAAATTTCTTTTAAATAAGAGACTGTAGTAAATCAAATCAAATCAAATCAAATCACTTTTTATTGTCACATCACATGTGCAGGCACACTGGCACAGCACATGCGAGTGAAATTCTTGTGTGCGAGCCCCACAAGCAACAGAGATGTGCAAACACAACAACACAAACGAGCAAAATACAAGAATGGCCAACCTGAAACTAATAAATATATGTACAATATATAATAGTGTATGCATTTCTGGATGTGTATACTAAATATTTTCCTACGTGTGTGTGTGTGTGTGTGTGTGTGTGTGTGTGTGTGTGTGTGTGTGTGTGTATACACATTTTTACAAATTAAATAGTAAAAAAATAAAATAATAATAATAATAATAATAATAATAATAATAATAATAAAATATATAAAATATACAGAGTTGAATATGTGCAAAACAAGTGGCATTTATATACAGTATGTAGTGCATAATGTTGAAGTTCCAGTAGTGAAGCTGAGGTGTCTATGACGTGTTCAGCAGTCTGATGGCCTGATGGAAAAAGCTGTCTCTCAGTCTGCTGGTACGGGACCAGATGCTGCAGAACCTCCTTCCTGATGGAAGCAGTCTGAACAGTTTATGGCTGGGGTGACTGGAGTCCTTGATGATCCTCCCCGCTTTCCTCAGGCACCGCTTCCTGTAAATCTGCACCATTGCCATTTATCACTGATCTGCTGCAAGAGGCTGGAGCATGTGTTTACTATTTAACCCCGCCCCGTGCTTGTCCGCTGAAATACGACACGCACACTCCCCCAAACAGGCCTGTCCACATGTGGGCTTAGTATCCGCTCTCTGAAAGGGACACACGCATTTGCAGCACACAGGCCTCGTTGGCGCAGTAGGCAGCGCGTCAGTCTCATAATCTGAAGGTCGTGAGTTCGAGCCTCACACGGGGCAGATGTTTTAAAATTGTCAACTAAGCAAAATAGCAAAGCACATGTGCCTTGAAGTGAAACATCGGACAGATTTCTTGCATTACATGTTACTGAGTCACAGAGGCATGCTCCTGCTAGTTGCTCAACAACCACGTTTGAAAACCTTGACAAACTTGTTAATTATACCTTGAAAAATCCTTCCTGCCTTTAAGGCAAAGCACAATCAAGAAATAACAGTGCTTTCACTTCACTCATAAAAACAACTGTCTAAACTAAAATCATTTCATGCTCCATGCTAAAGAAGGAAAAAGTATAGTTCTCATAATTAAATATATTAGTATATAATCTCAATTGATAGCCAAGGTTAACATAGGTGGAATTAATGGTGTTTGTATCACATTGCATAGGTCTATGGTTACACACATTGAGTGACATTCTTGCGAGCTTCATGCATCAGCCTTAAGGCAATGGCTCAAATGTTCTGATGGAAAAAGAATGGGAGAGTCATCATAGAGTAAAAAATAAATACATTTTAAGAATCATCTATCAGTACCAATGAGATGTATGTGGACCTCATGCGTGTTCCTGTTTTTCCATCCGATTGTTCAGTCTGACGTCACTAGCCGTGTCTGGACCTAAACTCCGCTGCAGGTCCATATATCAAACGATCACTGTGGCATTACTGAGAGTTGAAAAACTGTCTAAAGTCTTTCATCTTTAATAAATTGATCAGCTTTCTGCTCTACCAGGTGTAACAATTGAGTTTAACATCCAGGCATCCATGAAAACGGAATTTATGACATTTAACGGAGTTAGAAGTTAGCAGGGAGTTAGCTCGCTAGCTTCTATCTAAATACAATATAGCATGTCCTGACTGCGGGGTTTTGGAAACAAATTAAAACGTACAGCTCTGTTATCACTTCCAGCATAAATGAAGACAGAAAACTAAACAGCAGTGACGTTTGTAGGGTTACTGAAGTTGGGCTAGCTGGTATATAATGATGTGCTACGTGACCACTAGCGACACAGCTATGTTAGCATAATATAAACAAGCTAACTTTTTTTCCACTCGATAAAAGTTAACGTGAGTGTTCTCGGTGGTCAGAAACAAATGTAATCGCATGGCAGGATGCTGTAAAAGGACCAAACTTCAGCCAGGAGAACAACTGAGATAATCCATCCACAATACGAGGTAGTTCATTCATATACTGCTGCATGGGCTGGGCTGTAGCTACATCCTAAGGTTTTAAAAACTGAGCTTAAATAAATCATTAGTGGTAATAAAAGCTGAGGGAGGTCAACAGGGATCACTGACTGTTTTAGGAGCTTTTTGAGATCAAATAGAAGAAAATACAAAACATTAAACATGTTAACAACACAAAAGCTATATTAAACGCAGACTACTTTAGGCCCGGAAGTAGGATTCGTCGCGTCATCACTGAACAACCGGATAGCAGGGGCTAAGCTTAAGGGCAAACAACAGTACAAGCACAAACAAGTTACTCCTATAACTGGTTGTACTTTATCATGATGCATATGCGCTGCCACAACACTGCATTGCTGACAATGAGTGCAGGATTTCCTTCTTTGACCAAAACAGACACAGTATCTGCTGGTGTCTTAAATTAAGTGTCTTAAATTGTCCAAGAGTGTGCAAGTGTCTTAAATTACTTGGTACTAAATAGCAATGGAAAGGGAGAAAAATATTATTGAACAAGTGTAGCGGAGTTGGAACAAAAGGCACTGCTGGGATTCGAACCCAGGATCTCCTGTTTACTAGACAGGCGCTTTAACCAACTAAGCCACAGCGCCTACACAAAGAGACAACAGGATATCAATTCCGTGAGGTAATCCATCCACAATATGAGGTCAGTCATTAATATACTGCAACAACATGGGAATAGAGCAGCTGCGAGAGAATTCAACATTAATAATCAATGGTATGGAAGTGGAGGAAGCAAGAAGAATGAGTTGAGTAAAGTTTGACTTATCTGACTGTTTTGTTTCGCTTAATGCACCTTAATATCCGGTGCGCCTTATATATGAAAACAGACCTGCCATGGAAAAGAGCAACTCAAGTCAAAGCATTAGAAAATCAACTGCCTGTGCTATCTTTTTGAGTTTAACACACTACGGCAAGATACACAAGATTACTGCACTAGATGTTATGGTCCTGCCCCTGCAAGCTCTCCTGTAACTGCGTTGGATGACCTAATCTCATACTGTGAAAAAGCAGTTGGTATACCTTGTTGGTATAAGAGAATCCTTGCTGTTTTTAAGGCAAAGAAGCTAGGTGCAGTTTTCAGCAGTTTTCAATTTCTTCTGTATGACCAATCTCCTAAAAAGATTTAAATTAACATGCTTAACTTTCAATAGCTCCAAATGGCTGTAATGTCTAGTTTCTGGATCTGTCACCTGAACATACCACAGCACATATGGAAACATGACTGCTCGCTCTATTCACACACAATCGATCCTGCAAGCCTGAAACATACAAGTCAGAAAGTACAAACACAGAAATGCTGACAAACACTCATCCTCGCTGGGATCTTTGGACATGTCTGGGCTTTTCATGCTGCCATGGTTACAATCCAGTGTAGCCAGCATATGTAAACATCAACACCCAATTATCAGCTCGAAATGTCTTTCACACCCATTTTGCACATTCATGAGAAACTGTGTTCCTAAAATAGTCAATATAAACAGAATAGGCATTTCAGAGTGAGGTCTTAAAAGTTATATAGATTTAAGTAGTTATCTATTTGAAGATTATACTGTACTTCATGTTTGTGTCTATCTGCATTTGCCTTCTTCACCCCCTAGATTTATTCAGCTAACAATTCACATCTATCCCTTGAAAACCTCTCCATACCTTCACCTGCACCTCTATTTCGTGCCTCTCTCCCCTGCTCTGACCCTTTCTCTCTGGCTTGATGCACTCTGCTTCTTAACTACTTTTTCTCTACCCTGCTCCTTTTGTCTGCCCACCACGGGTGCGTGTGCGTAACTGAATGGTGTACGAGTCGAAAAGCCAGCATGTCAGCATCAGCTGTGTGTGAAGAAGAAAGGGAGGGAGAAAATGTGCAGGCTTGCAGATGAGTGTGTGTCCGACAGGAAATACTTAAGAGCCTGAGAGTGGACACAGTGGATGTGTGTGTTTGTATGTCTGTGCGTGAGTGCTGAGGGCAAGAGGAGCAAGAGGCTGAAAAGCAGAGAGAGGAAATGATCAAACATGAGAAAACAGCTGAGGTCAATGGTTAACGGGACACAGACTGAGATCAGTGACAAAAGGATAAGCAACATGAGTCACAGGGTGAGACAGAGGCCGAGGAGAATGGCCATGTTTTCACACTGGTGATCGACACGAGGCATAATACAGCAGATTTGCAGCAGTCTTTCCTCTCCAAGACCAAGCTGGCATTCAGCTCGAAACATGTTTACTTCATCTCAGAAAAGACAACAGTTGATAAGCTGAGATGAAATCTGAGTTCCCTTTACAATAAATTAATTCTACACAGGGTGTGTGCTAGTATTAAAGACAGCAGTACTAAGTATTAGAATAAAAACTCATCCTACCAGTTCTCTCCCCACACACACCTTTGCTATAACCCCACAAAACACTGACAGGCAAAAAGTAAATCTCTGATCATGTGTTTAGAGTTACTGTTATCTCTGTCCTCAAAGACTAAGACACTTTCTGTGACTGTGAAGGCAGCTGCTGCTCAATAATAATATATTATGACCAGGTTAAAAAAAATCACAGTGAAACTTTTACCATTACTCAATGATATATTGTTTTCTAAAGATATCATGGCAAAGCATTTGAGGCCGTGCTGGGGTGTGAGTCGGTGGCCAAATAATTTCCAACATCAGCTGGAATGCTTTTTTATTATGACCTCGTATTGTTTGTGATATCTGATTTTTTTGTCTATGTCTTCAGATTAATCAACTTTATGAAGATGAACAGTGTCGTTAAAACGGGTGCATTTGATGTTGTTCACCTTTATATCCCATTTGTAATTTTTGTATTAGTAACTTAAATCTGTCAAACAATTGGTAACTGAAAATGTTACAAATTGTAGGTTAAAATAAGTACTGGACTTTAGACTCACAGCTGCATGCTACAGATATCACTGCTGGAAAGAGAAAGAGAAAGAATGTCAGCATATAGGCAATATAAGACATAGATATAACTTCCAGGTTGGAAAAATAGAGTTCCACCTTCCACCCCATCTGAAGTGTGCCAAAGAGCAAAAGCTGTGGCTGCAAAAAGACTTCTGATCCTATACAAGTACAGTGGAACCCTGACTTACGAATACCCCATTTAACGAAAAATTCAAATTACGAAGGCACTTAATGGCAATATTTCTGCTCGTGTTACGGCAAAATGCCTGCGTAACGAAATCCGCTGACTCTGATTGGCTGAGCCCAGAATGCCCGCAATGCCCACAGTGCCTTCCGAATCATGTGACAACCCCTTGGCTTTTGTACTTGCACTTCGCTGTTCCACTTGAATGACGTATTGTTGCTGCAGTTTGCAATTAGCCTATAGCCTATCGTTCACTCAAAAGGCGCGATGGGTGCTTTGACTTACGAAAATTTTCGACTTACGAAAGACCCTCGGGAACGAATTCATTTCGTAAGTCGGGGTTCCACTGTATATGAGAAAACAGCTCTTGGTCTTGACCTCTGTTAACATCTTTCCTGATGAGTTTATGCACTCAGTCACTCGTTTTGGGTCCTTTTGATGACACCATGTTACAAAATGGATCATTACCATTGGATGAAACCAGACACAATTTGGCTAACAACTTCTAAAGAAGCTTCTTGGATGTGATCTGAAACGTCTTCAAGAAACTTAAAGATGTCCTGTCGCTTTTCTTTCCAGGCTCCTTAGATCGCCATGAGGTAGATGACTGAAAATCTACACACCTTTCTTGACATTTAAATTGTCGCAACAACTGAACTGATGAAGGACTTTTTGTCATGGCCTGGGTCTAGGGACCCAGGGCTCAGGCATTTTCAGTGTATGTTTATGTTTATGTTTTCCGTGTGTTGTATTGGTTTGCTCTCCATCTCTCCATGTGTCTCTGTGTGAGCTTCCGGAGGTGTGGGTTCGCTGAGGAGACTGCGAACCCGGAAGTGGTCTACTCGAGAGACGGCCGCACCTGCCGCTCGTCGTCCTCTGCCAGCTGCAGCAGATTACGCTCGTCTAGGAACGGCATTTAGGACTGCAGCTGAGCTGAGGCCGACGCTGGATCCTTGAGTCAGAACTCGTCAGTACTGCCGTGAGCTTTTACGTAACCTCCGCGGAAACAGATCCCCTGCTAACCCTCTGCCTTTTGTGTTACCAGGAATCGGGAGCGGAGTACGCCTCTAAAGTCACGGTGTGGGAATTGGAGTTTTTTGGAGTCGCCACCTTTCACTTCTCACGGACATCTGCACTGTGTGGGATTCAGGGAGAATCACCACGGGACCACAGTGCTGGGATTTTGTATATAGTTGTGTGTTTTTCACCTCCTGTAAATAAATCCACTGTCCTTCACTTAGAGTCTCGCATTTGGGCCCTGCTTTCACTGTCACTCCACGGTCTGCCATCGCAGCCCGTGACACTTTTATTGGCATTTTAATGTGAAAAGACTACTTGTTATTTAGAGCTCATTTTAGCCACTTTGCTTCAGCCTTACTTGATATCTGAGAACACTGTCAATGGTCCCAACAGGCCAACAAATGGCCAATCAACTTGCCCAAGAACTGACCCTGGACCATTGGTGAATCCTTTGTTTAGTTACTGTTCCTGATTTTTTTTTTTAATTAATTAAACATAATTGTTAAAGCTACTGCTGGTCAGTAAGAATGGATATTGATTCTAATATTGTTAGTGAGTGTACTAAGAGGTCAGATTTGGTTTATGATTGAAAGTGCAGCTGTAAACCAGAGGAATCTGAAAGCTCGTTGTTCATTTGCTCTGTCAAAATGTCTATTTACATTTTTCAAATACTCAGTGGTATTTCATATGCTCCCTTGCACTGACAGGTTACAAGTCTATTCAGCTCCATTCAGAGGCAATTTGATCCTCTCCCATTAAAAACACCCTTTGGAAAAGAGAGGGCCCTAGAGTAATTCACAGTTGCACTTTGATTTAATTCTAATAATTCTAAAGTACAAAAGAACTACAACCTTAAAAGAAGAAGAATGAAAAAATAATAAAAAGAAGAAAATAAAGATAAAGAGTAGATATTCATAAAAAAAATCTTTACCTACTTCAGGGGGGGGAAAAAACAAAATGAACAATTCAAAATGCCAGAAACACTTACACGAACGAAGGCCACAAGTTGAAAGACATAGGTCTACAACAGAGATGGAATGGATTATATTTAGCTGCTGAGAACTTTATTGTTCATCGGGTTATTTTTCCAAAGGACAAAATATTGCAAATCTTTAAAAATCCTCTGACTCCACCACAGAACAAATGGTTGCTTTAGCTGCTTAGGCTGTGACACTGAACTTTATTATATTATTACATAAAAACATAATGGTAAGGTTGAGCCACTGTTGCAGGATCACCTTATTTTAATACAGAAATAACCTTGTAACCAATATTTTGTCATTTCAACCCCAAGTATTATCCAGGGTCCTCTTATGATTCAGTCTGCAGTGTTATTTTGTCGAGTACAGATGTACCTACACCTAATTACATTATCAGGGTGTGAATCAGCCTTGCATTCATTTGTGTGTGAGTCTGGGTTTTTTTTAGTTTTTTAATGCAACAAGGCCTTGATATTCTGTTCCCCATCTTCCTTCATTATGGAGGCTGCAATGAAAAGCATTAATGAGAACTCTTGGTGGCACTTTTGGGTTCAAATCAGACAGTTTCATCTAGCTACTCAGCAAGGAGAGCCATTAGGTTTTAATGATATTTGCAGATAATTCCTAGGATTTGGTCAATTAATTTGCATGAAACACAAATTTCATTTATCCCAGTGAATCATGCAAAGGACAGACATGGGGGGTAAATCACATCCAGTCCAGCAATCTAGTCCGAGCATCAGCTTCCAGGCTGCTATTTTTATCATTTATTTTATCATTAATGTCGCAACATCTCCACAATTAATATTGCTCTTTATAAAGTCTCCACAGGGCACTCTGTCTGCAACATTCTGCATTTATTCTAAACAACATCACAGCCTGTCGAAGAGTTACCTTACAGCAAAATGAAGCTGCACAGTAAAGTATATATAGCACATTGTTCACTGATCTAAACTAACAGACAATAGCTAATGCATGGCCAAATGATAATGAGCACAGCACACTGTATGAGAGTATTTCTATGGTCAGCGCAGGATGATGCGTTTGTAGCTATTAAGGGAGACATAAGGGTATAGGGGATTTAGCTGGATTGAGGACACCAAGTTGACTCCCTGAATCCACCAACTCGTCATCATTTTCTCCTCTCTCCCGTTCTCTTGTCCTTCCTAACATTAGACTAGCTGAAATGCACTCCCAGAGGATGAAATACACGGTCCTTTCTCTTTCATCTTTCCTCCATTTTTTCCCGTTATCATTCCTCTCATACCTTGTACAGCTGACACACAGGCAGGAGACACAGTAGATATAAACTTGTATATGCGTGTGCATGTGTGTGTGACTGAGCGCTTTGATTAAAGCCAGTCTGTGGATTAATTAGGGTAAATAACCTCAGAGCTGCTTTTGGGATTTAAGTGTTAAAACCTAATGTGTGCTTCATACTAGAAATGTGTCTGTCAACCATGAATGTTTTTGTCATTGCTCTCCTGTAGGGTCCATCTTTTAAAAATACTGTATATGGAAACTATTTAGTCATAACTAGTCATGGTGACACCATCTCAGGAAAGGACTAGCTGAATCAGAGTCAGTTTCCAGAGGTCACGCATGCACTTTTACAAGGACAGCACAAAGCATGTTCGTCAATTGATTAGCTTTCTACTGTAGTCTAGTGACTGTTTGCAAGCATCAACTGTAGATATTAAGTCTGCATTCTGTCCCAGTGTAGATATGGGGCATGTTCCTACCTGCTTCTTCCCTTGGGAATCACTCAAGATCTTTGAGTGCATCCCAAGGATTGCTCTGAGTGTGGGATGTCCTGCCACCGCCCAAAAAAAGAATCTGTAGTCCTGAAAGCTGCAAACAGCTGCTTTGGTATTTGATTTGGTTTTTTTTAAGTAAAAAATAGAGCAGAAAATAATAACTGCAGAAATTATATTGAGAACGTATTTAGCAAATGTGTTGACAGTTATAATACTGATCTATTAATTGGAGAAACAGATGTCTAAAGTATGAAACTGCACTGACCTTTTTCGTGTCATTGTTAGGTGGTTGCTGGGCAACATAAAAGCATCACAAAACATCACGAAAAAGTTTTGTGACTTTAACTGAGAAGTTACTGTTGTGATATTAAAATTGCACTCCTTTTACAAGGTATTACAGGTGTGCATAAACTCACTGGCTAGGCAACACGATTATCTCATAACACCTGATATAAGAACCATCAGGGGCCTGTACGAGTACACCACAACTTGTGATCATCTAGGAGGAGTTTCCAGGAAAACAAACAGAGTGAGACTTTGTGTATTATAGTACAATGGTTGGCGTGTTAGAGTTGGGCATCGCAAACAACCCTTTGGCGGTCACCACAACTAGCACAAAAGCCCAGTGCGATGGTCCTCCCTGCACCCACTTGACATGCTGACATCAGAATTAACTCTTGCCTCACAAATACACACAATCAGGGAGAAATATTATTAATCTTAGATAAAGAATCAAATAAATTAAAAGGAAAAACCAGCATGTGAAAATCAGTCAATGGGTCATAGCTACAACCAAAGAAAAGATGTCAGATTTAAGCAACAACAGAAAAGCACATTTGCCTTGAAATACAGTCTAACTGAGGGTCTGTTCTGTTAGATCATTTGCTAAAAGCACATTTATTGTCACACGGATGTGTGTAAATATAGGCTGAAGAATATCTTTGGTAATGTGCATATGTAATAATATGTTAATGAGCCATGTGCCCAGCGTTGCTTATGCTGATGAGCCATATGGAGCTTTGCCTGGAAGCCTGGTGAGAGCTGTAATGTTTACAGATCTCTCAGGTAAAAAGTGAACAGGAAAAAAGATTATAACACTATTCTCTGTTACAGTGATGCTTAAAGGCTGGGTCATTCCTCAAAGAAACAGTGGAGATTAATGAAATCATGTTGATGAGACTGAAAGCAAGTCAAAGAGGTTAAAGAGTCAAAAAGGATAAGCACAGATGTTATTCTCTGGTTTTCTAAGGCTTCATAGGATGAGACTGTTCATACACTTTCTTGAAATGCAACAAAACACCTCAATTAAAATTCCGTAAAGTTAAGGAAAAGAAGCTGTTTTCAATTTATTGCATTAAGTCTTTTTCTTTTTTCTCTATTAACTAGTATTAACTAGTGCAGCAGTCTCAAACTGCAGCTCCAGAGAGACATGCAGCTCCTTTTTCCATTTGTATAAATGTGCTGCCTATATAGTCCTTTTTATGCTTAAATAACCTGCATCATAGCTTACTTTGCTGAACCTTAGGATGGATATATACACATAAACGGTCCATGGACGAACCTAATTGCATTTACCACCAACACTGCTGGCTTACTGGTACTACTTAATCTGCAGCTGGACTTTAGACAAAATAAAATTGAACCTGATCTTTTTTTTTAATATCTTCAAAGCTATTAGGCTTTGGATGTTACAGCTCTTCTCAAAGTAGGCTACTTTTAATTTAATCTGCACAGGAACACAGTGGCCTGCAAAGCTTCATAACTACTCTTTGCAAAGTAAATACAAAAAGATATACTCTTCCTCTGCTTCACAAATGATCCTTTTTCTTTGTAATAAAAAACTGATTTAAAAAAGGAAACAATTTAAACAAACTTCATTCCAGAGTTTTGTAACAAAAACATGATATTGTAACAAAAATGCAACTGCAGCCCACTAAAAAGCCATTACTTGTGTTAAAGGATTAATTATTTACACCCTATTAGTAATGTTGACAGGCTAATTCATATTTAAAAGGCTGTGTTACCTTCATTGTAAGGCTCAAATATGTTTTGCAGCCCCACCACAAATTTTCAGATTAAAAATTGCTTGAAAATGTCTCTTTTGATAGTAAAGGATGCCAACTCTTCAATTACGGGATAGCATTTGGACCCAGAGCCCATACTAGGTAATATTAGCCACCCTGCATATGTTATTCCTAACTTTTTTGTTCATTTACAGGCTGTATGAAGTTGTTTGTCTAAATGCTTCATTAAGGTACTTGGATGTATTTATTTTATTTTTCAAATGAGTTTATATTAAGTTTTTATTAATTTACTCAACGAGAGGTGGTGTATGTGCAGTGTCGTCATCCAACATGAAACAAACAATATTAGACAGAACATGTCAGCTCTAATGGTTGGTTTCAACCCAGAAGATGCAAAAGCATAACAGAAATAAACAATTTCCGCTTTCACATAAACTATTTCTTGAAAAACATTTTCTCTATAGAGCGATTCAGTCCTGTCAGAAGACAACTCGCAATTTAGCCAACTGCTGTCCTTTCAGCACCTGTGGTACTAGGCTGCTGGTTCGGACAAACATAATGGGAGCTGAAGTCGGTTGACGAAATGGATACGTTCATCACACTATGCTGCTGGTGTGAAATTCAGATAGCCCTTCTGCTCTTTTATAATAATCTTTCAAAATCGGCTAAAGCCAAAAGACTGGGACCACAGTGGTTCGCTCAAGGACACATCGACTAAGCAGATGCATGTGGCTGCAGGGGCTTAAGCCCAGGACTCCCAATCGCAAGCCAATTTCCCTAATCATTGCACCACCCCACTGCTCCTGATTTTGCCACCATGAGAATGTGTCATCAAAAATAATTACAAAACATTAAAGGCTAGAGCAACATGGAGAGAAAACACTGCAGGCAGCATCTTTCAGTGACGAGGATGACAAAGCCAATTTGGGAACCTTTTACCCAGTGGCACATACCTTCATCCCTCACCGACTGAAACAACTAACACATCGTGGTTGCATATGCTTAACTGGCTCTCCCGCGCTCCCACAAGTGAGACCAGAGCCTTGTTCGCTTTCCAAAACCCAGCAGCAACAAGCCAATCTGTTCTCAAACAGCTGGAGCTGCCCCCAAGAGTGAAAGAGGGAGAAAAAAGGGAGGGAAAGAGGGGGGGAGGGAGGTCTCGGAGAGAAAACAGGCAGAGAAAGTGTGAAAATGAGAAACAGAGCAAAAGACCGGGATGGGAGCATAGACACAGAGAGTATGAGAGTTCGCTGTCATAAATAATCAATGCTTAGTCAACACAGAAAACGAGAGCACGTGAAGGAGCCAGGGCTTCCTCCTATTCCCTAATCCAAAAAGGGAAAACTGCCAGCTCACATATGTCACGAGTAAACAGGGCTGAGCTAAGTTGAAGAGGATATATGGAGACAGACAAAATGATAATCGGAGGAAAAGCGACAGAGAGAAATTAAAGTGAGGGAAGAGACTGCAGAGAGTTTTTGCAGAGAGAATATGGAAAAGGTGAAAGTGAGAAAGAAAAAAGAAAGAAAGAAACACTTGGAAAGCAGGAAGCGGGCTGCAGGAAATTCCTTTGTCATCCTCCTGACCCTCTCTGCTTGTCAAAAAACTGGAATATGACAGTCCACGTCCTCTTTCTCTTCTCCCTCACTCCTTTTTCCTTTTCTCCGGCTGTGTCCGTGTGAGCGTGCTGTGCAGCGACGACTAGATTTCAAGTCATCTGCCATTTGTTAAGCGCACTTGCTTCATGCTACAGACAACTTTGTGACTCGGAAACGTGTTCATACCTCATGTCCTCAAGCAGGTCACATTCGGTCTGGTGTTTAAAGTGCAGTCTTGTCATCTGCTCTGTGTGAGTGTTTTTCAGCTCCTGTGTCACTTTGACCTGGATGAAACAAAAAGACATGTTATTAAATGTGTTATTTATTCATCCATCAGCTCCACAGGCATGTTATTGATCTCTATGAAGCCCAACTTTCAACAAATCATCAGTCCTCACATATCAATATATTAAAACAGTAACTACATATTAACCTAGATGTGATTTTGGCCAATGCAGAGGACATAAATGGCTGTCTTTTCCTGGTTGTAAAAGGGTTCATTGAATGACGAAAGCTTCTACCTGGCTGTAAGTTATAAATGCACGTTAACAATAAATGATCCATATCAATCCATAATATTTCCATCTCATTGACCCTTCGTTAGATTAAATGCTGCATGAAATTGCCCAAAGTAACAGACTGAATACAGAAACATCTTTTAACATGAGCGCATTTCATTTTGTGTTTTTAGATAATCTGCTGATCTATTAAACTGTTTAAAGAAAGAAAGATTTGCTTTTAAAAATTTGTGATATTTTAACGTAACTTGTTTCAATCAAAAAACTAAGAATTGTTTGGACAACTGGACAAATATGCCCTCACCAGCCACCTCATTGGGTAAACCTGGTCAGTTGCTTGTTACTGCAAATAACTAGTCGATCACATCAGCAACTCAGTGCATTTAGACAAGCATACATGGTCAAGACGACCAGCTGAAGTTCAAACCAAGCAGCAGAATGGGGAATAAAGATCCTTTTGGTGCCGGACAGGTTAGTCTAAGTGTTTCAGAAACTGCTGACCTGCTGGGATTTTCCCAAACAACCCTCTCTATGGTTTACAGAGAACGGTCTGCCTTGTTGATGGCAGAGGTCAGAGGAGAATAACAAGACAGCTTCCAGCTGTAACTCAAATAACCACTCGTTAAAACCAAGGTCTGCAGAAGAGCATCTGTGAACAAGCAACAACCTTGACCACAGCAGGTGCCACTCCTGTCAGCTATGAACAGAAAACTGGGGATACATTTTGCGCAGGCTCACCAAAGTTCAACAACAGAAGGTTGGAAAAACTGTTCCCTCACAAACAACATGAAAGCATATATCCATCTTGCCTTGTATAAGGAGTTCAGGCTGGTGGTCTAATGGTGTGGAGGATATTTTCTTGGCACATTTTTGGCCCCTTAGTACAAAATGAGAATTGTTTAAAGAAGCACTGCAAACCTGAGTATTGTTGCTGACCAAGTCCATCCCTTTATGACCAGTGTACCAATCGTCTAACAGCTGTTTCAAGTAGGCTAACACACCATGTCACAAGCTCAAATCATCTCAATCTGCCTTCTTGAACATAACAATGAGTTCACTGTACTCAAATGCCGTCCATAGTCACCAGATTTCAATCCAATAGAGAACCTTTGGGATGTGGTGGATGCGCAGCTGACAACTTTGCAGCAACTGTGTGACACTGTCATGTCATGTGGACCAAAATCTCTGAGGAATGTTTCCAGCACCTTGTTGAATCTAAGCCATGAAGCCTTCATTAGCCAAAAATAAATATGAGTGACACTGATTTCAAAATGATGTATACTGAAAAGCACTATATTCTCTAGCTGCCCATCAACTGTCCTACTCTAAAGTAACCTGTAAGTAGCACATACATATACTGTATACACTCCCACTCATGACCCATCAATGTAAAAGTCGGCGTCAGGGTTTTGTGAGACCTTCAGTGAGGCAGGTATGGGGATTTTTTGCAGTTAGAGGTGACTGAGAATACTCTTAACATCCCCCATAACTGCAGTGTTTAGTAAAGATGCTGTGTGCATCAAATTCAATTTAGTGGCCAGGCTCCTTCACACATCTTATGCTAAAAGAGACATGCACACAGACACACAGACACAAACACACACATCTCCTGCCAACAGAGTCGCTGTGAAGGTCATTGTGCATTGTCGGGTGAATTCCATCGGCTATTCACCAGAGTAACAGTGGGCAAATTCACGACTGTTCTAGACAAAACAATCAACAACATGCCACACACACTACACTGGCACACACACCAACACACAAACACAGCACAGCTCCTTTCTTTCATGTGCTGTGCCTTTGAAGATAAGGAGGGAGTGGTTCATTACAATCAGGGCAAAATTTCTTCACTTGATTTCACCTTCTATCACTCAGTGGCAACCCCAGAGGATGGCGAGAGGAGGGGAATGGTGACAGAGAGATAGAGAGATGGGGCGGGGGTTACAAAATGAAAAAGAAGATGTCAAATAAGGGCAAATGTGAAAATTATGAATAACAAAAATGGAAAGAGGAAGAGATATGGCGTAAACATCCCCGACTGTGAGATAACAATATCAAGAGGAGTTTAAATTGTTTGTCTTTTGGCTGCATCCCCCTCCACTACAACCATTAACCTTCTCGGTGGTCTTCCTATTTCCTTCTGCCTTAAAATAAGGCAGAAGATAAAAGGGGAGGGTTGTGTCAGGAAGGGCATCCGGCATAGGATCTCCGCCAAATCAAACATACCTTCAAGCACATGTGAGGATGTCAGATTCACCCCAGTAATGAAGCATGTATACCAATACACACACACCCTGTCTGATATGTATCCAGTCTAAAGATGCAAAGATGCTTTCACTAATTAAACTTAAGATTCAATGCCATCCGTTGATGCAGTTAATGTCAATTTAAAGAGTTCAAGTTCACCCCAAAATCAAGCATCTGCAAAACACTTGTGTAGCCTGAAATTTCACAGGCTCAGCTAAATTTGCCCAGTTCTAACCAATTCTTTAAATCCACAAAACAGAGACACTTCCTCAGCGTCCACACCCACTCTCGAACCTATGGATTTAAAGCTAGATAGGCAGACACTGCATTGCCTTTGTCAGGCCTCTTTAATTTAAGCCACATAAGGCGAATAAAAGAGAGCCGAAATGACTCCATGTTTGTTAGCAGATGTGCTGAGACACAGACAGAACACTTAAGGGGCTGTATGTGCCGCACTGGGAGAGAAATTATTAGCATCCAACAGTCTAGCAGAGATGCTGTGGGCTGAGTGCACACTGAGGGTAGCGGCGCTATTGCCAGTGGGTAACTCACGAGTATTTTTTATTCATTTATTTGTAAATTATGCTTTTATTCTGGAAAAATTTTAACAGGAGGTTCAGGAAAGCAGTGTGTACAGCCTCAGTCAGGCGAAGACCTGCACAAGTGTGTGGTTTAAAGGCATGATATGGCATGTCCGAGGCCACAGTGTGTGTGTGTGTGTGTGTGTGTGTGTGTGTGTGTGTGTGTGTGTGTGTGTGTGTGTGTGTGTGTGTGTGTGTGTGTGTAAACGCAGGGTGTAAGTGGCACAGAGGGAATACGTGGTAATTAAGAGAAATCTGATGCGGAGCTTCACAGTGGGGAAATTGGCTCTTGTGCATCTATTTCAGGAGGACACACACACACAGACAGAAAGCAGTGGACCAGAAACTTCATCACACCCTCATGTGTATACACACAAACACACTGCACAGCACGCTTTAGGCGTCCTTTCTCAGCCCATACAGAACCAGTAAGTCAGCGTGGCTCTGGCTGCACGCCTTCCTCGGTATGCTCGGCTTTTTGTCAGCTCTGCCTTCAGTGACCCCTGCACGGACTGATGAAGGTCTTTCTCTGAGACATCATCACAAAAGACGAAATCTTTTGTTGTGCTGTCTGGGGCAGGAGAGTGGAGTAGAGTGGAGTGGAGGGGGGGTTGCGGGTTGTTGTCATATTTCCACAGCGTCCACATTTTAACAAAAACAACCACCTCACTGGCCACAACGCTAAAAGCACTGCTCATATTTGAAGTTATTCCTATTCCTGCTGCACGTCTCTCCCCCTGAATCCCGTTTAGTCGTGCTTTGTGCCTCACGGTAGCCCACCTAGCGCTTTCTAGCTAACGTTATTTGACGTGTGAGGGTCACGCTGCTGCAGCGGCTGGACAGATGCACATTAATAACGTTCACAACTAACCCAGCTAGCCGTCCTTGCTAATGTTGGCTAGCGAGGGTCTTTCCGACCTCCCCTTTAATTTAGCCTTTATTTATTTATTTTTTTGTATTTATTTATTTATTTTTACCGGAAGCTTTTTGTCGTGGCTGTCCAACCGTGAGCTTACAACACTGTTATCTGCCTGTCATTGTCTGCACAGCCCTACTAAAAACATAACGGACTCACCTTCCTCGGCGGCGGCTGCATGTTGAAGTATTGACATGAATGGTATTTCCCTTGTGAGATGTATTGTAATTCCGAGAGGATATCCAAATCAGTGTGTGGCACTAATATTTCTATGTTTTTCCCCCCCTCTTGCTTCCTGAAACAAACACCAACAAAAAGAAAGAAAAAAGCCTCCCCTCCGAACCACAGGGAGGAAAGACGGGAGTTAAATTTGTACTCCGGCGGCCATGACTGATGATAAATGGCTAGTTTATATGCAGAGCAGAAACTGGAGCTACGAGGAGAGACCGGACACGCTTGTGTCGGCTGCTGCCACTACGACAGGACTGGTGTGTTACTGTACTCTTGTGAGCAGGAGAGGGGGAGGCAAACAGGCGGAGAAGAAAAAGCAGAGGGAAGGGATGAGGAAGATATTAACGGGGAACCCCATCAGCAACTCAGCTCAAGGGCTCCACCGTGCGGGGAAGAGCAGGACAGCGCCCGTGCCTCATTAATGAAAGACGGCCATCAGGACGGGAAGAGATAATCTTTTTGTTTGCTCGTTCTCGCCCTGTGCTGGCGGTAAAATATAAGTAAAGTTGTCTTAAAGCATATAAGTCGGAAAAAAAGATTTTTAAATGTTTTATTTATTTATTCATTGTTTTTTTTACAGCCGCTCCAGCTTGCTTATAGGGGGAAGCGCAGGAGGCAGAGTCCCGCAGACCTGCATAGCAACAAGAAACCGCATTCAATCAATGGTGGAGTAGGAATAAAAACGGGATTTTGTTTCAAATAAATAAATAGACAAATTACATATACAAGTTATTTAAAACGTTTTTGCATATGACCTATTATTTCTTGGCTAGGGAGTCCTAAAAAGCGTCTAATCCACACGATTACTCACTATTATTATGTAGATTATGGCGCACGTCAAAAAATCTATAGAAAATCAGGGGGCAGACAGAGTAAAATAGGGTCACTGGGTTCATTGCTCCTGGGGAACGGTGATAAAAGTCTTGTCAAGGGTTGGCATCAGCTGCAGCTGGTATCACAGCACCCGCAAGTATGAATGCATGCATGCAGCCCGTAGCATATGCTTTTATTAGGCGTCATTGCTCGTGGTTAAAAATCGGCCAAATGCAGGAATCTGCTGCATTTCTGGGTCTTCCGTTATAACACAGTTTATATCTCGGGTCATGGACCGCTTTTCATACAAAACAAGACGTCATTTTAAGATAGTGGGGAACTGGGCTGGACATTTTTTACACAATTAATCAATTAATTCAGAAAATAATTTGAAGATTTAATTAAAAAAATCATAAACTTTAGCTTTACATGAAGAACCATTGTTCTTCTGGGATCAGGTTGTAAACGGTTGTAAGTACTTGGACACACATTTGAATCACTTCTTCCAGCCAGCTGTGTTAGCTTTATTTTTCAGGGTGGCCTCTGCAACATGAGACTAGAAATCACCCAAAAATCTTCACCATGAAGCAATATTGCATGTCACTCTGCTCACACCCCTGTCAAACTGTGTAGTTGTCCAGCTTTTGGGAAAGTAAGTAAGCTTCCCATAAAAAAAAAGATACAGTGATTAATGGAATAAATAGGTAAAACTAAATAAAAGCAAGTCTACGCAGGTCGGTCTTATGCTTCCTTTTTAATGCCATCAACAGTGTCCACAGATCTTAGTCCACTGGAAGCCAGTTCCACAACTTGGGAGCCACAACTTTAAAGCAAAGTCTCCTTTTGTACTTTTGTACCTAGACCTACTGTAGATACCACCAACAACCACTAATCAGCTGACCTCAGAGACCCAGTAGTCATGTATAGATGTATTAATTCACCAGGAAGCATATAGCCAAGGATCACAGAAATCTTAAATTGAACCTTAAAGTTTATGTGGAACAAGTCTAAATGGGATAAAATCAGCGTCACATGTGGGCTTTTATAGGACCTGGTGAGAAGCTTTGTATTCTGGACCTGCTGGAAGCAACACAGAGATGATTTACTCAGGCGAATGAATAATGAATAATGGGTGATCGAGGACGCGATGACACAAAAGCGTGTATAGTCATTTCCATTTCACACTGAGACACGGTATATTTTTAAAGAGCAATGTTCTGCAGATGATTTAAAAAAACAAGTTTTAACAAGACATGCTCATCAAAACTGAACCCTCCTCTAAAAGGAACACCAGGATCTCTCATGGAGTACTGAAGATTAATAGAGTTAATGTTGTTAGGGGCACACATAAGAGTGTCAGGGTTTTTTGTGTGTGTGACAACTGATTGTTCTGAAGAACAGATGGTTTTATTTGTTTACATTCTGGGGTTTGAATGGCATGTATGAGATGTGTGCAATAGAATAAAATATAAAGGTGTTACCCAAGCTTTAGGTAACACCGCGAGATAAGGCGGCAGAAGATACCGCCTTATCTCAGAAGATACCCAGATCAACCATGTCAGAGGCAGCAGACAGACCTATCAGAACTTCACCTCCATCTCCATGTTTTAAAATATAATTTGAAACTCTACAAACAGCTGTTTCAGTAGAGTGAATCAAACTGAATTTATCCAAATTGTTTTTCAGCAGTTGACTACCTTCAGCAGTCCTAGAAGTGTAGTGCTAAAAGGCCTTTTTGAAGGGCCAGCATTGGGCTTTTGAAAAAGAGGGTGGATAACAGCCTGTTTAAATTGTGAAGGGGACACAGCCAGAGGTTAAAGAGTTGTTAACTATCCCGAGAACAACACAGCCCAGAGGTGTAAATGACCTGTTTGAACAGCTTCACCATGTGAGGTTGGTAAAATGTCAAGTGGGCAAGAAGAGGGTTTGCTGACGAGAGCATATCAAAGACATCGGCCCAAAGGACGGGTCATATTTGCTCTGATATGATAGATCTTATTAACCAAGAAAGAAGGAAAGTTTTCACACTCTTCAAGCAGGAGAAACAGGATAAATGGCGTCTCTGAACTTTTGGGTTCCCTTTGCTGTTATGAATTAAGCTTGAGTGAAGCGCGAGAACATCCCGCTGGCTTGGAAGACAGAGGAAAAGACAAACTAGCTCAGAGGAATTGAGCGTTTTACTTCTTGCCTCCTACGTGTTATGTTCAAGGTTAAGGTACAGGTAATCATTCATTTACAAAGTTTCTGGAGCAGGTGAGGCATTAAGCACACTTCCTCACCTATCACACTCGTATATTTCTACACACTCTCACACACATTCGCGCACTCGGAGGAATCGCATTCATGTTCACACCTAACCTTTTGACAGCGGAACAGAGGAAAATGGCTGCCACCCACTTATGAATCGTAATTTTTGTGTTAGGATCCTGCAAGGATTGTTTTCATCTGTGATTTATTTTATAATTTGGCTTCTGCACATACATTCCTTTGGCCTTACCGAGGTAAGAGATTGTTATGTGTCTGTGCCCATAAAACAAGAAAACAAGAAATCAGTGTGTTAACAGGGGAATTTTATTCTACTGAGTGGCTCCCACTGGTGTTTAAGTGTGCATACAGTGTGCTGGCCCCCCTGTGGTGTACCGCCTAAATCTTAAACTAAAGTTAAGATTAGAACAAAGCTCAGCAGCGTGCATTTCATCACAGCCCACAGCCCTTGTTGTTAATGCAAAATCCAAAAAATCGTTAGTTTCACAGGTTAACAACCATTATTGTGGCGTGTGAGAGAAATACGTTTTATGCCCTTTGCTACATGATCATTATTAGTTAATTGTTACATATTTATAATAATTAATTCAGGAAAGTGACAAAGGAGTGGGCACTTTTGTTTGCACACTGGCAGCTTCATTGAAAATGATTGAAGAAATAGGCATACACACCTTTTTTAATAGCATGGCCCAACTAACTGAAGCAGCTCTGTATATTTGATTTGGCAGATTTTCACACCAGATAAATGTCCTGACACAACCCTGAAAGGGATTTTTGTGTCCTCCTGGTACTGAGACAGTGATCGTTCACTTGTTAGGCAAATGTGTAAACCCAGACACTATGGAGCCACTAACAAGTAGCCTAACCAAAACTTCAGAAAACAATAGCACGGGAAAGAAAAAAGCAATAATTTCGAGTGAATAAGTTCAACTACACGTCAGATCAACGTAACCCAGAACTATTGTACTCAGCCTCAGTATGGCCAACTTCCCATGTGCATTTCTGGCTACTTTTCCTCCACAGTTTTTGAATTTACCAGTAAAAGAATAACAGTCACATTATCAAGGACCCACAATTATCATCAAACTCATAGAGGGTGATTGCTGATACTATCAAAACTGACCCGAGGGAATTTTCAAATAAGTTCAAATGATTTGTTTCTATTGGCTGGAACTCCATATAAAACACTGGGGCATGACCAAAAGGTACTTAACACGTAGTGGACCAGCACAAGCACGTACGCCAGCAACAATGTCTGTCATTTAAGTAGGTTATGTTGTGGTCTCTGCAAAGATTCCACACAGGAGTCTAAATCAGGCCTTAGGTGTGAGGGCAAATCTGATTGAGGCTTGTGCCACCTCATACCCTCCCTCTGGACACACCTCTGATGTCTTCTCCTAAGGAATTTGGGGGGTGGGGTGGGGGTGGCATGTTAAGCAAAATGCCCATTTAGTTGTTGGTGAACTAAATACTTTTACTAGTGCAGCTTATATCTATAAATAAAGATGATTATTATTATTATTACTGTTGTCATCAGTTTACAGGCTTACATTTTTACAAATTTCTTACTCTAATAATAAAAGATGATTTAAGGCCTTTTTTCATGCTAAAAAAAACTGTCTTCTTATTTTAATAATACTAAGAGTAATTCAAATATATATCTTTCTAGGTTTACCAAAGTGAGAAACATAAATATTTAACCAGTTCGAGGTGTCTGTTGGTTTTACTGAATATATGTAACATATTAGCCTCAGGCCCCAGACGCTTGCTCACTGTGGACACGCCGCAACTCGTCAAACAGTCATACGTCTTCACAACTTTTTCACTGCCTCCAGTCTCCCAGGAACACATTCAACCACAAACAACAATGTGAGGATACTTTGGACAGGATAGTCAGGATAATAGCACCCATACAGTGTGACTTACTTCATAAGCTATATGTTTTTTAGGGTTTGGGGTTTGTTTGGGGGGGGGATATTTGTGAACGGCTGTTTTACCAGAAAATAGCAGAAAGGAATTTATTGCCGAAGAGGTAAGTTCTTCTCAACTTGGTATGGCATGCACAAAAACTTAGGAACTACAAATATGGACGCTCGGGTCTGTTACCGATTAAATTTAACACAGGGCTGTTTAGAAGAGTAAAGGAGAGAAGAACGAAAGGTTCAGAGAGAGCAAAACAACATCAGAAAGAGGAAGGGGGTGGAAGGTCTGCTGCAGGTTAACTCCTCGGTGAGCTGAGAATTTAATAAGGTTGCATGTTGTTTCTTCAGGCTCTTTCTGTCCATTGTATTGCATGGCTGAACTTGGGCTTGTCAAATAAACGGAAAAATGGCCCGAGTTTGTGTGAGCCAGCAATGTTCAGCTCACGCCACTGAAACTCTCCAAGCTGAATCTGGTTTGAGTTAAAAAGTTATTCCTCTGTTTCTGCCGCTTGCAGCTGGAGGGTTAGACAACTTTGTCATGCCCAAACAAAACATGCTTTTTTTTAATCCGCCATGGGCCACAGCTGCACCAGATATTTTCTAAAAAAGTTGTTGGTACATAAGTTGGTGAATCAGTGTCTGAAATAAACTTTGAAACTGCATCGCTGATATGTTATTCAGAGGTGTCCCGGTGTTGTTTAGGCCAGGTGGAGGAACTGTACTGTCTGTTTAAGAGCCACCGCTTACACAGAGATTCATATTTTTGAATGGAAAAAAAAGCTTCAGGAGAGTCTAATTATCAGTTATGGTTTTAAGTAGCTCCTTCTCTTCTTTCACCCACAATTAAAGAAAGCAACAACTAATGTCTGTGAAATGTCCTTGTGCATTTTACAGAAATGAAGTGAGTCAAGCTGGATTATATTAATTTGATTGTGCAATCACAATTGGCTATTTGCCTATACTTGGTATGGCATGATATGTTGAAGCACGCCAAAGCAAATGATTCAGGGCCTCTTTAACTGATGTCATATCCTTCTAATCACAACCATTTTCTTTGTCCTTTGTGCCTAATAGTTTTTTTCTCGATAGATAGATAGATAGATAGATAGATAGATAGATAGATAGATAGATAGATAGATAGATAGATAGATAGATAGATAGATAGATAGATAGATAGATAGATAGATAGATAGATAGATAGATAACTAATTCATTCCTTTCTACAATTTTCCCCTCAGGTCTTCTCAGCATCAAGATGGCCAGCGTTGACAACAACAAGACCAACCAAACCAATTTCAGTGCCAGCTACTGTCAGTTCAATGATGATTTTAAATATATCCTCCTCCCTGTCAGCTACACCCTGGTGTTTGTGATTGGCCTAGCGCTGAACACCACTGCGTTGTATGTGATTGTGTTCCACACCAAGCGCTGGAAGCCCTCGACCATTTATATGTTCAACCTGACAGTGTGTGACACCCTGTACATCTTCACGCTGCCATTCCTCATCTACTACTACGCCGACAAGAACGACTGGCCGTTCAGCGAACCCTTCTGCAAGCTTATACGCTTCCTGTTTTATGCCAATTTATACGGTACAGTTGTGGAAAGCTACAAACTCACACAGCGCAGTACAAAAGCTGAGCTTGACTTATTGTAGAGCAACAGCTTTGCAAGATAATATGCTGCAATACAGTATGCATTATTTGTCAGTGCAGTATGATGCAATAAGGTGTGAAATACAGTGTGTGTGTGTGTGTGTGTGTGTGTGTGTGTGTGTGTGTGTGTGTGTGTGTGTGTGTGTGTGGAGACTTTCAGCTTTAATTCAGATGAGCAGTCTCATGGCTGAGGGAGGGCCGTTCCCTTGATGTATTTTATAGGTTTACATCATAATCTTAGATGTCAGTGCAATTCAGAGAGGCCAATATTGGGCTGAAAAACCCAAATAAACCCGAAATAAATAAGAGAGAAACACAAAGCTTTAGGAGGGCCCAAATGCAGTCGTCAGCTCAGCGAAGCCAAATGAATAACTGAGTGGATGATCACAGAATTATTTCCATTGTTAAGAAAATCAACTTCACATCATCTAACCAAGTCAAAAAAAAATGCCTTAAGTGGTAGGAATATCATTATACACGCAAGAGACGCCTTCATGAACATAAACACTGAGGGTTTACAAACAAGGTGCAAACCACAGGTTACAATTTTTTTGTTTTGTTTTGTTTTTTTATGATCTATTAGTTAATACAAAGAATTACACAGTAATACTAATAATTATTAGTCTATGAAAAAGGCATGCTAAGCATTCATTTTTCCCTCTCTGACAGGTTCCATCCTGTTCCTGTCCTGCATCAGCCTGCATCGGTTCGTTGGTATCTGCTATCCGGTCCGCTCCCTCAACTGGGTCAGCGTCCGCCAGGCCCGGCTGGTGTCTGTGGCAGTGTGGGCCTGTGTGTTATTCTGCCAGGCTCCTATTCTCTACTTTTCAAGAACTAGGTGATTAAATGTTTGTAACTTTATTTCTCTGTCTTCGTTTATTTTGTGAAAGTGTCTCTAATTGCATTTAAGTGTGGACTATCGACTTTTGTGGCACACCAGTTTTGTACTGTGCTTATCTTAGGTGACCCTAATGGGACACACTTAAAAGAACAGCCAAGCTTTTACTCAGGTTGAGTGCCAGACAGGGGGAGTGCCGTTTAAAGATCCGAAACAAATGCAATCTGTTATCTGCTCTGTAAGGGACGTGAACACCGAGCGAATCTGCCACGACACCACCAGTCCAGAGCTTTTCGATGACTTCCTGGTGTACAGCTCAGTCGTATCAGTGCTCATGTTCGTCTTACCCTTCATGGTGGTGATGGTTTGCTACGGCCTGATGGTGAGAAAGCTTCTAGATACTGGCTGGGGGTCTGGAGCAAGAACCGAAGAGGAAAGAGGAGGCTTAACAGCCCAGAGGTCCAAACAGAAGTCAGTAAAGATGATCATCATCGTGCTGGCAGCGTTCATGCTGTGTTTCCTCCCTTTCCACCTCACCAGGAGTCTTTACTACTTTTTTAGATACATGAGGCAGGTGAATCCAGCACAGGTGAGGACAAGCACTTCTTTAATAATAAACATGTTATGATGACTCTAAAAGATCGCTGAATGACATTTGCATCCATTCACCAGATCAGCTGCAGCTTGGTGGAAGCCTCCAGTGTGGCCTACAAGATTACACGACCTTTGGCCAGTGCCAACAGCTGCGTGGACCCCATCCTTTACTTCCTGGCAGGGCAGGATGCCCGCAGCAATCTCACTAAGAAGCGCAAACTGCCGCCACCAAAAGCAAACAGTGGAATCCAAAACTTGACAGCACAACACTAACACCATGTGACTGTTTGCCACCTGGGCTTGTGTAAGAGTAACAGACTGTTAAAGACTCGCATGTTTATCTACCACTCTCTTCCACACTGTGTTTTTCGTCCTGTCTCCCTCCCCTCACCCCCAACTGGTCGGGGCAGATAGCCGCCCCTCCCAGAGCCTGGCGCTGCTCTGAGGTTTTCTTCCTGTTAAAAGGAAGTTTTTTCTTCCCATGTGGGTCATTTTATTGTTGTTGTTGTTTTGTGTGTTTTAATGTAGAGTTTTTACCTTAAAATATAAAGCACTTCGAGGCAACTGTTGTTTTAGTTCAATATAAATAATATTCACTTAAGTTGAATTGAATTAAACATGATTGCAGGAAGGTTAATGACTCTCAGGACCACCACCAAAGTGACAGCACCAGTGGGACTTCCCATTAGTTTTTTTGAACAGAAGAACCTAAAAAGAAGTACTCAAAGCTACTGCCACCTGGATGGTTCAAAACCTACATAGACACACAGTATTGCATGACAGATGAGATCTCTTCAAGAGAGCACTTTTCAATCTTAAATTTGCACCAGTCGTTAGTTTAGCAGGTGCAACACTTCTGAGATGTTAATTTTACTTCAAGACAGATATTTTGTTATAGATACTATTTTTTGTTTTCTTTTTGCTAAGAATCCTAGTGAGAGCAAATTAAAGGGAAAAACCTGAAGTTTCGTTTTATTGTTAAAATACTGCAAATCAGGACAAAGGAGATTTATGATGACTGAAGATTAGAAATAAATGTCTATATTGTATTTGATTTCTGACTTAATGCATTAAATGCCTTTGGATGTATAGGGTATAAAGATAGTGTATTTATGAAAATAGAAAACTACGTGGCGTATCACAGCTGTGTGCTTAGAGAATTGATTTTATGAGTAATTTCCAGCACCTGATGTTTGTATAAGAACTAATAGGTTTTCTACTGTGAGCGTTGTTCTGACATGAAAGACAGGAATGCGTGTGTTCCCTGCAAGGGTCAACCTCACTGCAAATTTAAGGCTTGTTCTCGATGTCCCGGAGAAAAACACATGTCACAAATGTGAAGGATGTAAAAATCATGTAGTAAAGAAGAAGACATTTTTAAAATGTGGTAACTGGCAACCTGTCGAGGATTAACCCCACCTTTCGGCCTATGGCAGCTGGGATAGGGCAAGATGGATGGATGGATGGATGGATGTTTTTCTTCTAATTTAAATCCATGTGTGTCCATAATTTTTTAAATCAAGGAGCCATAGGAAAAGAAGGGAATTTATAGTAACGTACAACAGTACAGACTCAAGTATCCCTTTAATCTACAGTGAACCACTAGGGGGTGACAACCCCCCACAAGTTCATCATGGTTCAAGCAATCCCATCAAATATTTTGCCATTTTATAATCTAGCCTCACACAAATCTCAAGTCTCACATACTCACCAACTCCAGACACCACAAAGCCACACAGCAGTGCAACACCAAACCAGATAGCATTTAAAATACCTCTTTATTTTAAAAGTAAAAACATCATACAGGGAAAAAACTGCAATATTATATAAATGCATGCAAGCTGATGAGATGAATATTTAAATCCTTCCCTCTTTTCAGCAACACTTCAGCTTGAATACGTTTCATGATAACTGTAGTCTGAGTGAGAAAGTTACTAAAAACAAATCAAAAGAAAACATGTAACGCAGTCAATAAATACCCTTCCCTCCAGACATACTGTCATATTCCTTGTCACAACATAATAAGAAAATATGAAAATGAGCAGTTAAAAAAAGCCTCTATCATTATAGTACACGCTTGAAAACCCAGGAGGATGTAAACTAAAGCCAACTGAGCTCGCATGACTGAGGCATTTAAACCGCTAATTCTCTGCAGCCACTGGTGGGTTTATTGAATTAAACTATAAAATAAAAAAAATAAATAAATATGTGCGTGTGTGTCTGTGTGTGTCTGTTTATAGAAGTGGTTTCTTTGAATTTTGAAGATTGCATAGCTATAGAGTGTTTTCATGAATAGAAGAGGAAACTGTAACAGCTGAAGGAAAAAGCACTGAGATGTTGCACCCAAATGATAGAAAAATAACAAATATCATGTTAAACTTATGCTGCACTTCAGCCTTCGGGCTTATGCATGGTAGTGTGGTAGCATTTGCTGGGTTTTTTTCTAACTTTTTCCTTTTTTTAAAATGATAAATCACAAATGTCACTCGCTGGTGCAGTGCAGTTGTCTTTCCCATTATAAGGGATCTAACGTATCACCTCATGCATACTTTAAAATTACAAAACGCCATGTTTGTCTAAACCCACCCATATTTACATATGTACATGTTTATTTACATGTTTTCTTCTACAAAAGCGAGACCCACCCCTGTAACTACTCTTTCACTCTAATGACGACAGCAGCTGGGAATGAGCCAATGGGCTGCGGCGTCATTAAAAATGCTCCGATATAGCCTGAGGTGCCCCTCTTAAAGAAAAATCGGTACATCCCGAAAATGTAAATCTCGCCATTTTTATTTGGTTGTATTTTTTACTCTAAAAGGTTTTAACTGAGTGAGCAAGTGAGGTCTGAAACCTCCTCAGTTTTGGTGTCAGCAAAATTACTTATATTTAATTATTTAAACATATAACATTAAAATAAAATTAAAACATACCTTTTTTTAAATAATGAAGTGTCAAATGATCCAGATTTCTTATTTTTATTTGGCTTATTAGCCAACTGTGGTGCTAAAAAACTCATATGCTCATTGATGTTGCAAACCACAGGCTGATAGGCGGAGATTTTCTGTTTTTTATGGTGCATTCTTATAAATTATTATTATTTTTGTTGTTTTGTTTTTTCTTTTTTTTAAATGGAAGCACTCCTTTTTAAAAAAAAAAAAAGTCCGGGAGTGCATTTGTGTATAATACACGCTTCCCTCTTTCTAGTGTCAGTTATTGTTAACCGCTCTGTCCTTGCATGTCTCGCGACCCGTTTCTGTTCGGATGTAGCTGTGGTGCCTCTGATGCGGCATCCGATACGTCTAAAATACAATAACCTGCCTATGTAATAATAAATACAGTTATATTCCTATTATTGCATTATTAGAAACAACTACTTCCAGCAGCAGGTGGTTGTGGTTTATCGGTGTCAGTCAACTAAATAAAACACCCTTGGTGTCAGCGGGTCAAGCCGTCGCCGGTGAATGAGGTCATCTTCAGCGAGGTAGCAATATCGTCCCTTCACCTGCAAACATGAATGAAAAACAAAATTAATTATGATATTTTTGTCATTTTAAATAAATCTCAATTTGATTTGACTAAATCTAACCAATTGTCAAGACTACATCAGTCGCTGGTCAGTACAGTCTTCAAGTGCTGGCAGTGCACAGAGGAAATGAAACAGAAAGAAACAGCATGGATAGAAAGAGAGGCCAAAACTTCTTGCTGTGTTTGGAGTTCCTACCTCCGGATGCCAGATGAGGAAGACAAGGAGAAGGACTTCCCACCGAAGAAGGAGTTCCTTTGCTCCTGGGATGCTCTCTTGGTCTCCACTGTGCATGGCTTCTGCTCCGGGATCTGAGCAACTTGAAATCTGTGAATCAACATATAACATAACCATTATTACATTCAGAAAACAACCCTATTATGACATTGCCTTGTCTGCGCGTTAGTACCTGTGTCCTCCTGTGTGTTATGTAAATGTTAGTGAACACAGTACAAAGGTGCACACAGGTGTTCTCAAATTTAAACAGCAGAATTGTCACACCATCTCCTCCTTTACTAAATCCCTGATTCTTCTCTGTAGTCTTCCTCTTTTCCTCCTGCCATATATCCACTATCACTCCTGTGCACATGTTCAAACCGTCTCAGCCTTGACTCTCTGACTTTGTCTCCAGTTAATTCAATTTTTACTTGGGATCAACTGAGATAGGCTCCCCCTCACCTTCCTCAACCCAAACCACAAACACCCAGAACTGGATAAATTGTGAATGTAGGAAAGCCTCTGAAGTTACACTGGAACATCTCTCCAGCAAAAAATGGAATAACACAGTGAGAACATTTTGGGATGAATTCAAAGGTGCCTTCTTTTTTAGTCCATTGTAATTCAAAAAACCACAGACATCCCATTGTTAAGGAGTCTAATGTAAGTGCAGTTGGATTTTCTGAGCACTGCCCTTCTCTTCTCCTCTGTCCTCATAAATTCTCCTTGATACCTTCCCTTCACCTCTTGATGCGTTCCATGCAGGTCAAAGAAAAGTAGTTAGAAAAAGGAGGTAGGGGTTCATTTTTTTGGACTAATCAACTGCATAATTAGTCTTCGTGCCTTTTTAAGTGTATTTAAGTGTGTTTCTCTTGTGCATCGTCATGGTTACTTTCTGTGATTTTCCAGCCCACCTTCATTGTTTTCACCCACTGCTGATTGAATCCCTGTGCTCTGCGTCCTGTTGTGCAATCAGTCCCCTGTGTGTACCTATAGTCCTGCCTTTTCCTGTGTCCTCAGTCAAGATATCTTCCGTGTTAACTTGTCCTGTTGTTTGAACTTTGTTTTCTGACAATAAAGGCTCCTCTTTCACAACCCTGCCTGCCTCTGAGTCCTCTCCACCTCCTTCACGCCACTCGATTACACCGACCCTGGAAAATCGCCGCTGTGATGTAACAAGTGAGAGCTCATTTATTTTTGCTGGTGCAACTGTATAGGTGGTGGTATACAATTCAAATCCATGACCTCAGTAAAAACCAGCAATACTATTATTGTCAGTGATGCTGGGTACTTTCAGTAACAGCAAACAAAAATTTAAATGCTACAGGAAAGTTTAACTATGTCAAAGTGAAGCCTGTGAACAGCACCCAGCTACATGTATTTAGTAAAGTGTTATAAAGTGCACGTACCTTCCTACAGACAATACTGTGAGCTCTCCTTCCTTTTTCTCCTTCACTTCACTTCCTTCCATCTTCTCCTGTACAGTTTTTGGCACAGCGGCTTGTGTATGGTGTGTATTCACGCACTCTCCACCCAGCAGGGGGCTCTTCTGCTGGTCGGAGGATGTGTCCAGGGAGGGCAGGATGAGACTCTGGGGGGGCTTCAGGGGATCTTTGAGAGAATCCAGGGGTGGAATGAGAACAGGGGGCCATTTTTTCTGGGCGCAACGGGTGCAGCGGTAACCATGTCTGGGGGCCAGGCCAGAGAGGCCGGAGATGGTGTGGTGGTGAGACTGATGAGGGCAGAGCCTGGGAAGGGAGCGGAATTGGGATAAGGGAGACAGCATCGGGAACCTGGGGGAGGAAAATTAGATTTATTAAAAACTAAAAACTGATGTTGACATATTCAGTTTAGACAAATCGTAAGTGGAGGTTACATCCAAATACCACAAAATAATCTACAGAAGGATTGTAAAAAGGCCATTTAGACTAGTGATGGTAAGAAAAGTGTTGGTTATAATACTAAACTGTACTAAGCTTTCCAGAATATCCTAGCATGGTACTGGCACATCCCTAATATTGGTCCTGGACACAATCACTGCTAGAATGTGGCACAAAATAAATAAATATGTCCAATCACAGCAGCGATCACTGCTCTGTGTCAATATAAAATCATTTAGCAACTCAAATCTAAAGTTTTCATCTGTTGGTACAGAGCTTGTTGGTTTGTGTGTCTTTTCATTGTTCACTTTTTATTTTTTGCAGGGGAAGGCAGAGCAAAAGAGACGAGCGCTGTATGGGAGAGCTACAGTGAACCCAAATAACCTGTGCAAAACCTCCCACCACACGCATCCAGATACCGATCTGAAAGCTTTCCAGAACAGTCTGTATATATCTGTGTGTGTGTGTGTGTGTGTGTGTGTGTGTGTGTGTGTGTGTGTGTGTGTGAGAGAGAGAGAATGTTCTGGCATCTAAAGATCACATGTGACAGAACCACTGAGCAGCAGTGCACAGCCACAGGCCCCAGAAACGTCTGCACTGAAATAAATTAGATCTAATGCTCATCATGTCATCACATCATTAATTTAGTCTTTCGTGGGGTTTACAGGTGACAAATTATGATTGGGGTAAATGTGGCATCACTGTCGAAGCAATAATCAAAGCCCTGCAGTGCAGACTGTTATAAAGTGGCATTCTCTCGAGCCTCATCGATTAAACTCTGGGAACTTGAGCAATTTTGGCTTATGTTACAACCTCAGGTTCTTACCATAAAATGCACTCAGTCATATCAAATGCGTGGCTTGAAGCTGTGTGACAGACTCATGACTAGACGGCTGTAAACTGTGTTAGCAGCTGGTTTCAAGCCTCGGCGAGTGAGTGAGCCACTCCCAGTTATCAGGCTCCTGAGGAAATGTAGCCGACACAGTCACAATAATGTGCGCTCCTAAGTGAATGTTTTAGCATTTGTTTTAGTTAAAGAGCTTAAATGAAACTAATAATGTCCAGACTGAACTACTGGAATATTAACATGAGAGTAGCATGTGGACTTATAGCCCTATAAATTCAAGTTTAGGTCTCCATGCTCAGTGCAAGCGTATGAAAATGTATCTGCACTGCTCCCATTTCTGCCGATACACCCTCCCACACGCACTTTTCTCTTGACGAGCGCCTCTCTTTCTCTCTCCCAGACTTCCCCTTTGCCATCTCGTTAAGTGTGACCTTGGGCAGCATGACTGAGCAAATGCATGTGATGATTTGTGGTTGTGCAAGTGCGCGCGTGCGGTCTCGTACTTGATTGACGAGCCTTTGCTCATAGCCATCTCTTTGGTCTCGTACTCCAGCAGCAGTTCCTCCAGCGCAGCAGCATTTTCTGAAGCAAGCACACATATACACATTTAGCTATAATGCCAGCTACTCAAACTATAGATCAGAGTAATTAAACACCTCCTGCCTGTGAAAATGTAATTCAGGAGTTTATTAGAAGTGCATAAATAAGGTGGATGTAATTGATGCAGGAAACTTGGAGAGGAAAGCCAAGCTACTGTGTATATCTTGGGCCAATTGGGCCATTTATCACTTTAGTAGTAATAAGCTGCGGACAAAGCTGAAACTCTCATTTGCTGTTTATTATAATTTTTAGGCTACTTGCCATCTGTTAAATAAATGCACAAATTATATGCGATGTCACTGTTAGTATTTACCTTTCTTCTCGGTAATGAGGCGAACCAGAACACTGATGGTGTCTTCATTCAGGTCATCGGATATGTAGGGACAGGTGTTACCTAAAGTAAGGCAGAAGCAATGTTAATAAACAGAGATTTTCCAGTATTGTTTATGTATGTACTGCTTTTATTGCACTGCTTGTCACTTTTAACACTGTTCAAGGGACACTCTGATTGATACGGGTGGATGTAGATGGCCCCCTGCCACTCACCATCCCATAATAGTACAGCATAGTGAGGCAGCTGAGTGGAGAGCAATGACGATAAAGGGGCGAGAGGGAGATTCGCTCACTCAGCAGTTATGCGTTGTTCAGCACTGCTGAGCTGTGTGTGTGGGTGTGATGTACCAGGCCCACAGTACCAGATGACAATGCGTATGTGTGTGTGTTAAAGAGCACAATGTGACAATATAGATGCCAAATGCGACTGTGCATGCGTATTTCTGTCTTTCTTGCATAAGCAGCATTAGGCTGTTGTTGGACCGTAACAATAGCTCTGTCTCCACAGTGCCTGTTGCTACGCGAGCATAACAGCATCAGTTTCACGGGGTGGCAGTTGTTCTCGTCTCTTTAATACTCCAACAAAGTCACAGCCTGATATCAAGTTTCACGTTTAATAGTGGAAATACCTTCTACCTCTACTTATGCCTTTATTGGTTGTTCTACTTCTTGTCTTTGTCCTACCACGTCTACGATTCACTGATTGTCTTCCATCTGTGCCCTGCTTCCTTACCCGTATTCCACATTTTAGTCCATTATGTAGTTCTGGTTGGTATCTACTTTACATTTTTTTAATGTTTCTTTTTTTGATTAGTTATCTGTTTAAACGTTTCCCCCATGTCAGCATTTTGGTCTTTTTTTCTTTAGAACAATGAATAGCATTACAGTCTAACTTCTCACCAGGGGCAGATCTAATGGATAACAAGCCTTCAATACATAAATTACAGTACATCACAGCAGCACACGAGTCTCAATTTGCTTAATAATCATCATAAGTTTAGGCTTATGATTAAAAAAAATTATGTTTGCATCTAGGTTTACTGTAAATGCAGCAGTTCTGTGTTAACGGTCAACAGCTCACTTCTACCTTTTCCTGTGTGCACTCATGCTTGAGCAACTGCAGAGTTGCATCTACTGTAGCATCAACCCTGCATTTGCCCTTTCTGTTCCCCCCTCAGATTTTAAGGTCGATGCATTCTCCAGTGAAGCAAACTGTGCTCAGTCCTGCATAGTCAGAGTTGCCACCGCAGCATCTGATTTTAGCCCTGCCGAGCTAAGCTTGGCCTTGCTACCCCCATGGGTATTTCCTCTCAGATGGAATGATGGAAAAAAGTGCTGGAGTAAGAAGTTCCTCTAACCTTAGGCCAGTCAGGACTACAGTGTGCAGACAGGTAAGTGCACTGTGACAATGAATGTTACATAACAAGAAGAGAGCTGTCATTGCTTTATATGCAGCCTCTTACTGTATCTAACTTCTTCTGCATCATCAGCCCTTAAAGCATGAGTCGAATGTGGCAATGATGGTGATTAGAGGTCTTATATTGAAGTTGGAATTCTTCCTCATGCATGAGGTCTTCTGCTAATCATCACTGAGGACCTCATACATGAACCACTGTTATCTGCTTTATGTCCTAACGAGATTGTTCACTTGCATGCTTTCTGCATGCTTTTTCATGCTTTTTGCAAAATGCAAAATTAAAAAGCAAATCACTATCCACTATCCCACAGATTATCAGGTCAACACTGCAATCTATATAAAAATGAATTACCTGTTTATTTTAAAAATGGATAGAGGAAGAAAAAAGGAAAGAGAATAACCCAGAGAATCAAGGAGAGAGGGCAGAGGAGAAGGAAGGACAGGAGAAATGAAGAGACCGACATAAACAGTGAGTCGAGGTACCCGATTGAATTATTGATCTAGCTGGGAAAGGAGAGATGAATTGATAGTATCGTGTTCAGATGAGAAGAGAGGGGCATGTTAGAGAGGCAGGAAACCAGATCAATGGAGAGCAGAAGGAATGATGAAATAGCAGAAGAGGGATGGAGTTCAGGGAGTTTCCCTTCAGGTGCAAGAAGGGCTTAAATTTCACAACAAGATGCAAAGAGAGAAAGAAACCAAGGTGATACTAAAACAAATAGGCAGAGAGCACAGAGAGCACCGACTGTTGCTTTGACCCCTGGCTATTCTCATGCGCGCATGCATTCCTCCATAGATCACCCTGGCCTCCACTACACAGGCGTAGCTACATAGGCTGCTACAGCTGTAAACTTCTCATCCTCCTATGAGGGCACATAAAAATGCAAAAAGAACCACTAATAGAAGGAGTAAGTGAGCGAAAAATAACCATTTGTTTGCATGCTGTAGCTAAGGTGGCAGAGCAGGTTAGCCACTAAGGTCGAAGGTCGGTGGTTCGATCCCAGGCTGCCTCCTGGCTGCCAAATATCCTTGGGCAAGATACTAACCCCATGTTTGCCTACTGGTGGTGGTCAGAGGGCCCGGTGGCGCCAGTGTCCGGCAGCCTCGCCTCTGTCAGTGCGCCCCAGGGCGGCTGTGGCTACAATGTAGCTTGCCATCGCCGGTGTGTGAATGGGTGAATGACTGAATGTAGTGTGAAGCGCTTTGGGGTCCTTAGGGACTAGAAAATGCAGGCCATTTACCATGTTTGCAGTTATGGAAAACGCTGTAAATGAAACAACAGGTGTTGCACAAACACTTGACGTGAGGCATGCTGTCACACAGTCGGATCTGTCGAGGGTGCAGCTGCGCTCTGACGCTCCCGATTCCATGCAGGTTTCCTAAGAGCCTTGCACCATCAGGTGAGCGAAGGAAAAGCCAGCTTAGCCTTTAAGTCTGCTTATTTATCTGCACCAAATGGCTGTAACAAACTGCGTGTCGTGTATGCTGTCTGGCTGCTGCAGAACTTGTGCAACAGTGGATTCTAATAAATTAAAACACAAAGTAGGTTACTGTAGAGTGTGGCAAGCTCACTCCAGCTCATTAGTGTGTGTGGTTTGTTTCATAAATGCAGGTTAGCAATCTGGTTATCTAGAAAAGTACAATCTGTAAAAGTAGAACTGATTATTACTCCACATTCTTCACAGCATCTTTTCACCACCACCCCCCAAAAACCCTAAACAAAACACTTTTTATGCGTTTTGTGACACAATTGAATAAAATAAAAGCTGCCTGGAGGTGTGTGCCTCCCATGTGACCTTTTACAGAAAACTAGAAACCTAGTAGGTACAGTACATCCAGTACAATAGAAGCATAAAGGAAAGAAATGAGTGCATTTCTCAGTTGCGTGCACAGAGAAAGAGGAAGAAAGACGTTGCCTAAGTGAGTACTCTCTTAAAGGGCTAATTTGGCTCACAGGGTGGAAAAAAATACATTTAAGCACTTCAAACAAGATTATGCAAACAACAGAGAATGGGTATGGTAACTCATACAACCTTTCTCTTGGATTAATTTCTACGTCTCTTTCAATTAACGCCCCTCCCCTCTGTATCTTTTTCTTCTCCTGCCCTCCCTGACTCTTTTTATGCTTTCTGCGTTGACGCAAGTCCGTTTCTCTGACGTTGGCGGGCGAAGAGGTTGATGAGAATGCCCCACTTTACCTTTTCAAATAGGAGCATTACATTAAAACAATACCTGCTTAGCTAATTACAGCATGTAATGTCCCCTGTGAGGTCAAAGTTCAAAGCAGCTAAGATGAGAAAAAGAAATAAAACAGCCTCACACATGGACTCGCGTGCAGTTACATAAAAAACATATGGGGACTGAGTGCACAAGCAAAGGCGCTGCCCTTTGAGCTGGGCTGGTTTCACTCTTGACAGGGAAACTTGACCACATCGTGTGCATGCCAAGTGTGCTAATTTGGCATTTTTATGGTCAAACGCGACAACAGCCTGAACTTAAATGCTACTTTCCTATTTTGCTCCCATTACTGTGATTTTCTCTCAGCAGCCTTCCCATCTCTCACCTTCTTTCTGCGGTGTGGCAGTCTCTTCATCTCCTCCCTCCTTCTCACCGGTGCAGCGGTATCCCTTTTTCTTTAGGATGTTGCAGATGAGGATACCCAGCAGGCCCATCACACAGAAGACGGGCACCAGGGCAAACACGGCGTACTCTGCTGTCTTTTCCTCAGCGCTGCGCACCACTGTGCTGTTGGCCGGTCCTCCTGCTCCACCAGACTGACCGTTACCCACATTACGGACCACTCTGACATGCAACCCTTCTGAGAGGAAAGAGGGGAAGAAGAGCGAAAAACATCAGAGAAGTAGGCAGCGTGATAGCAGAAATCAGTTCACTAAAAGCAAGTTAAGACACGGTAATCTGCAGAAGCATGCTTACTTTTCACGCAGGGACTTTGGGTGGAAACTTGCCCAGCGGCAGAGGAGTGAAACCTGTGAATGGATGAAAAAGAACCAAAAAGAGCCTAATTAGAGAGATGGATGAAGAGAAAAACACGAGGGGCTGTGTAACAGTGAAAGAATGAATCAGCGGTTTTAGCTTGTGGCATGTTATGTCCAGTGGTGCCTGTTCTTGATGTTACCCGCCCATTGTGGTGAATGACACACTGTGTTTGTCCCTGCGTGTGTGTGTGTGACTGTTTTCTTGCTTTTTTGAGACAGAGAAAATTGCAGGACTTAATTTAGAACAAATAAAAGTTTATGAGTTACAATATTGAATGAAAGCCGCGTTATTGTCCACCCTGTGGTTGGATAGACCTCTTTGTGGACTAGCAAGCATACAGGTAGACCACCACAGACTCAGGCCATGAGTTCTCACCCAGTCAGACAGTGACCACAGACGGCGTCAGAGGTCCCGTTGCCAGAGGATGCAAGCTTTCGGCCGAGGATCTTACAGGAGGTGTGTGGACGGCAAACCTCAGAGTCCAGTGCGTCTGAAAAGGTTCCAGCTGGGCACACCTGGCAATGCACTTCTTCAGCTGGACTCTGGATCTGCCCACAAGCCTGAGAAGAAAAGAAAAAGTCTAAAGTCAGGCAAAAGAGGCTTAAAGAGAAAACCTAGCATCCCTGTGGCGTTGTAGAGTTGATGGGTAGCAAAGAGCTGACTGTTTTAATTTGAAATCCTGCTTCTGTGTTAACTAGAAATAAAATAAAGATTTGCAGCACTTATAAGACTCAGCCAATATTTATGGATTCATGAGAAGAACAACTTCATTTTTGACAACTGCAGTGACCAAATACACAGACTATAATGTAATGGAGGAGATGAAAATGTGATTTGAACATAAACTGCAGGTGGCTGCTCAGGCGGAGGGAGTTGAATAAGTAATTTAACGAGCTGTGGAAATGTATTGGGTCCAATATGTTTTAAAGCTCTACACTATTTCACATCGAGCGAAACTCCACTTTCTGTCAGAGTAAAGAAGTTTAACTACACATTTAATCCCTGAGATATATTAATATAAGATAAAGAAGTGTGTAAAATTACAGGAAAGGTTGTCCCATATTTCTAAGACATAAAGTAATGATTGAGTGATGAAAATGTTCTTTATAGTAGACAGTGAAAAGCAGGAACTTTTTTGTTATTTAATTGTTATCTATTACTTAACTACTTTGGTGTAGTATGAATGGCTGTGAGGGGAGTCTTTATTAGCAGGAAAAGCTGCAAAACTTTAAATAACGCAGCTAAAAGTCCAAAAATCGATGCCTTCCTTCATATTTTGCACAGCTGTCTAGTCAGGGCCGGCCTTATGTTTGACACCCCTGCTCTACACTATAGAAATTAAAGACAAATGTTGCCTACTGAAACAAGCATATTTATAGCAGTTAAGGAGGTGAAAGTGTTAAAATATATAATAAACAATACAAATGTTATTAAAATATTAAAATGTTGTCTCACCTTGGAAGGCTCCTGGCCTGCCGGGCATTGCAGACACGCACACCCTTTCCCACACCGAGACTGCACCGCTGCAGTCCCTCCACAGCCAAACAGCTGGAAGACACAGAAACGCACTCGTGAATCAGAAGAAGTGCGCACACGTGTGGATACACTCTTCTTCTTACACAACAGAGCTCACAAAGCATGCGCATATTTACCGCGAGGAGGACAATAGCTGAGCAGCAAAGGTGGTTCCTCATCTTCTTCAATGTATTCGTCTATGTACATATGATCTAAAGAAAGAACAGGCGAGGGGTTAATAATAAAACATGATCAGTTCACGAGGATTTATGAGATTTTAAATGCTGTAAACAAAAACAAAAAAAAGGTGCCGGCACTTTTCCCAGCCTGATATGGAAAAATACGACACGTCAAAACTGACGACCTTACAGCACTTTCCATTATGTCACACACCGCGCAGGCATGCACACTCACACAAAACCGCAAGAGTTCACACGGCGTGAAAACACCTGAGTCACTTATCCGGAGCAAAAGCGTGGCTCCTGCGATCGGGAGGTAAGGAGCAGGTGTGAATCCTGTAAATATCATTTATCGTGAATCATGTCCTCTTTATGCACAGCAGGGTACAAACCGAGGATTTTCTGTTGCTATTTCTGAGCCATAGGTACTCACGTGCACACTTTTAGCACTGATTAACTTTGCACCGCATTCATTAGATAACACGTGCTGCCCCTGCGATGGGCATTTCCCTTTATTCAGAAGAGTTTTCAAACAACCATGCAATCAAAGCTAAGTGACGCTTTGTGACGGTGGAGGGTAAATGAGGATGATTACACTGCTTTATTTAGCAGATATTTTTAAGAAGCTTAGGAATAAATGAAAAGGTCTTTGTGCCACAGGTGACTGTTGCATTGTAGCAAGTCAGTGTCATCCCCTCTGCAGTATCTGTACCTGAAAAACATCTGACAACAGCTCATTTGAAACTACATCAATATAGTCCACCTAAATTTATATAAAACCTTACAGTGCAGACTGAGGAAAACTTTGACTTGAGCCCATTTATCAACTCTTATATGCAAACTTATTGGTTTGTCAGCTGCAATTATAGTATTCTGACACTCCAGCCAAAGTCTGCTGTATTGTCAACTTTTAAATACTGCTGAGAAGCCAAACTCTTGCACTCGTCTTTCTGATCTGCTTGACTGACTGTGATAAATTGAATGAATTCCACTGAATACATATTATAGAAACAAATGCATTTTTGAGACTAACTTTTCAAAACTCACCATAAAAATATACAGAAATATTATGTGGTGAGGTGTTACTACGCAATTGACAAAAAAAGGATTTGTTGCCACAGTTGTGGGGGCTGTGAATTCACACCGGGCTAGGATTAGGTGAGGATCCATAGCCTGTTACATGCAGCAGATTCATACATGATAATTCTTTGTATATATCAGACTATTTCTTGGAAATCTAAATATCAGATGTGCATGTAGTGACACTCTGTTGCATGCCAAAGACTGATTTAGTCTTTTTTCTCAGAAATGAGAAGGTGGAACTTGCAGACAGAATGTCTCTGAACGGGCTTGTAAAACAGCCACTGACAAAAGCAAAAACATAAGAAGCGTTTAGAATGTGCAAATCAAAAAAATAAAGGGGAAAAGGACACGCAGTGGAAAGGACGAGAAATAAGTGCAGGAGAAAGAGATATTGGGGAAAGATGGAGGCTGTAAAAGTGAAAAGGGTAATGGGAGGGAGAGGAGAAAAGCAAGGCTGAATACTTACCCCAGACTTCCAGTGGACTGACACAGTTGCTGTGGCAACTCAGTAGGGATGCTGTGTGTGCTGCTACAAATGCTGAGTCAGGGCCAAAGTCAAACTGCCTTACTTTCTTTTAACTGTGCAAAAGTTGCTGCAAAAATGCTCGATTAAACACCCTGAGCTCGGTGGAACTTTGAAAAGTCGCTTAAAAAGGAAAAACTAGAAAGTTTAAGACTCTGAAAAGCTGTTAAACACTTAGATAGTTAAACAAGTTAGAGAAGTAACAGAAAACTCAGCCGCATACACACACAGACACACACAGACACAACACACACACACAACTCTGTGAAGCTGAATGAAAAGTCCAGTGTACCTGCCTGTGTCTTATAGTGCCACTCTGACCACAGACACACCCCTGACAGCCTCAGGACATGCCCCTCCTGCGTGTGTGTGTGTATGTGTCTGAGTGGGTGTCTGAGTGTGTAGGTGCGTGTGTGTGTGTGTGTGTGTGTGTGTGTGTGTGTATGTGGGTGACCGCTCCAAGGCACCACTTCACCTTCGACCACACATGAAAACATTTCAAACATTAGTTGGAAAATAAATGAACCGCTTAAACCCACTCACTGGTCAGGACACACATGTGTACACACATCACACACACACGTATCAGTAAGCGTGTGCTGAAGGTATCATTTAACAGGGTTTGTACACCTGATGTATGCACATAAGAACCATGTATTACCATATATGTTAAAACCACATATGCAGATAACACACACAAACACACATACACATATGGAAAGCCATAATAGCCATGCCTTATACAAACAAGAAAATAAAACATGTAATGAGTTTATGATTTTGGTCCGGCGAGGTGCCTCATGGCAATGACAGGCTTCCGAGGCATAATTTTAGGGGGGAAGAGAGAGATAAAGCGAGGACAGAGAAACCACTAGCTTATAAAAAAACACGGCGGGGCTGAAGGGCAAGGGCCGATCTGGTCGAACAGGAAGAGAAGAGCGAAAGAGAGAGGGATGGAAAGAGGAGAAAGTGGCAGGGAGTGACACTGCTAAAACCTCAGCCTGATAGCATGATATATATAGAAGCATTTGTTAAAATGCCATACAGACCAGAGCAAGAGGCTAATTACAAGTCACACATGCACACATACTGTATATGTGCACTCAGACACACATGCAAACATGCGCTTGTGCGCACACATAGCCGAACAAGGGGAAAAAATGATCAATAAAACGACAATGATAGAGAGAGCAAAACAAAAACGGGACCTGCAATTAAGTACCTCCTTTTTTGGAAAGTGTCAAGTAACAAACTGGACCGAGCTGGAGGGGTAGAGGAATGTGAGGACTTCCACAGAGAACCTCACTTGACCTCTAGAAATGAAGCAAATGTGCTTTAAGTGCAGCAGGGAAAGGTGAAGCTGATCCTTTAGATTGATGAGATGCATATGCTTTCAAATGATGGCTCCATAGGGTTTCAACGTTAAATAAAACCTATTTTTTAAAAAAAGCTTTGATGAGAGATCAAGCATTTCCTAAAAGTTGTTTTTCTGTTAAGTAACATTTAATTGTTTCTCACTGGTTGGGTAAGTGCAATAATACTTAAGCTACAGTGTCACTGCATGTGCTGAGTGTGTGCAGCAGGGCCATGTGCACGGAAACTGTAATTAAAATACAAAATGATGTCCATAAAGGATGTTCAAAATGAGCCTAACCGCTGCCTTTAGAAGTCAACCGTTCACAGCCAGACAATCCAAGCTTGCAATGTCTGCATGTGATGCTTTTGGATTTAAATCCTCTTTGACTCTGGATTTCTTCTCAAAACCACTACAGTAGGGACCGCCAACACGTGGGACTTCCACTGGAGCTACAGGCACGAGTGCCTTCAAATAACCATTTTCTTGTTTGCTGGTACTTCTCAGGCTCATGGCATTGGAGAACTTTTCAGTGTATTTTAAAGAAACTTGTTCTCGGGAAGAACTTTACATTTCATGTCACTGATTTTCAGCAAAGCAGCAGAGAACAATGCCATCCATCAATAAGTCCATCCATCATCTTGGTGGCAGCAGCCTAAGCAGAATGTTTCAGCCATCCTTCTCCCCAGCAACACGTTACTCCTTGGGGCATTGAGAGGCGTTTCCAGGCCAGATGAAACATATAATCTTGTCAGCAGGTTCTGGGGTCCCCTCCCAGCTGGGTGTGTCTGAAAAACCTCAAAGTGAGGTACCCAGGAGACATAGCAGTGGCTTTACTCTGGGATCCCTCCGGATATCCAAGTTTCTCACCCTATCCCTATGGCTGAGTCCAGCTGAACTATGGCGATGACTCATTTTGGTTGTTTGTATTTGCAACCTTACTTTACTGAATCGTCACCCTGATCTCATGACCATAGATGGGTTAAAATGTACGTTGACTGGTAAAACGAAAGCTTCGCCTTCCAGCCCAGTTCTCTTGTTTCTTGTCCAGTACAATACTTGCATATTAATCCACCAGCGGAACCAGTTTCTCCGCTTGAATACGATCCTAAGTCATGTCTGTGTAAGGTTCTCAGTCATCCAGGTCATGTTAGTCTAAATAGCTTGAAAAAAGGGTGGTTTAAGTGTTTGGTTTAAGTGTTCTGGACTTATTTAAGTGCTTTGAAGGTGTTTTGGCTTTCATACAAGAGATTTCTTCAATTCTAAAACCAAAAAGTGGAGAGTCGCCAGTATTGAAACCCTAGTGAGGGTTGTACCTTTGAAGGTGTTCCTTTGACTATTAATCATGTACCTCATCACATGAGTCAGGGCGTGAAAATAGGCATGGGTCATTACTGCCAGAGGTTTCGGGTGGAACCACTGTGAGACCTTGCCCCACTCCATCATGTGATCTATTGAAGTCACATAAGTCACATCCTCAGATGCTTGAACATCTGCATTTCGGAAAGCATCTTTCTGCCAACCCAGAGGGAGCACTCTACTATTTTCTAGTCGGGAACCATAGTCTCAGACTTGGACGTGCTGAATGTCTTTCCAAACATTTCACACTCAGCTGCAAATCATTCCAGTGTTCGCTAAAGGTCATGCTCCGACAAAGCCAGCAGAAACACTCCATCTCCAAAAAGCATGGATGCTATTTCAAGGCACAAACAAGGCTCAAACACACACTCTCCTCAACCTGTCTATGTTTTTAGATCCTGTCTGGCAATATCAAAACAGGATCAGAGACAAGGGAAAAAACTCACAAGAAGACCAGATTAAGAACAACCGGGTATTCCTCTTCATTTTGAATTCTTCTGTTTCAGCCTTACCAGAATATACATTCTTACCTTTGATTTGCACAGCTAGTGTTATAAAATACCATTTTATTAATAAAAAAAAACTATAAAAGGAAATAAAATGACAAATACCAATGTAAACTGACAGCTTCTTAACAAACCCTAACATTTGCTAACTCCCTAAATTGAAGACCCCGTGATAAGAAAAGCAGTGGGCAGCTGTCATCATAACTCACTAGAAGTCTATTCATAGACAATGTAAAACTTGAACATAGTTCAACACTGGGAAAATAAGACCAATCCAAAAGTCTATCTGCAGGTGATGTCCTATAGAAGTCTACGAGAAACTAGCTAAAAACTAAATCCATCCATCCATTCGCTTCCACTTATCCTTTTCAGGGTCGCGGGGGGCGCTGGAGCCTATCCCAGCTGTCTTAGGGCGAGAGGCGGGGTACAGCCTGGACAGGTCGCCAGTCTGTCACAGGGCTAACACATAGACACAGACAACCATTCACACTGACCTTCAGTCCTGCATTCACACCTATGGGCAGTTTAGTGTTTTCAATCAACCTATCCCCACTAACTGCATGTCTTTGGACTGTGGGAGGAAGCAGGAGTACCCAGGGAGAACCCACGCAAACACGGGGAGAACATGCAAACTCCGCACAGAAAGACCCCACCCTGATGGTGGAATTGAACTCAGGACCTTCTTGCTGTGAGGCAATTCATTAACCAATGAGCAAGCAGTTTCAACCTCCATATCACATCATGATGGTGGATACGAAAACGCTCATCTAGAGGATCCCGAACGAGTCTTCAGAAACTACTGGATCACATCATAGTAGCCACACCTTTTTATTCTTATGAGTTTATTATATCATATTCATTAAATCCACCCCAGATTTTTGATTCGGTTTTTTAATCTGTTTTTAATTTTCAGATCTTTTTCACAAGTGGTGGAAGTTGCTTAGTTGTAGCCCAGGATAATTGTTGCATGGTGACGGAAAAGAGGGACTATGTAGTTGATTTACAATGCATGCTGATTCCTGTGGCAACGTTCTATATTTTGTAAAAATAAAAATAAAAAAATTATAAAACTACGAATTACAAAAAAAAAAAAAATCCAAAACAAATCTTACCAGTGCAATAACAACATCATCATTATTATTTATTTCACAGAAAAACCACAAAACAGTCCTTTTTAAGCAAGTCAGGTATCTGACTCAAACATTCATCTTCATCTACCTCATCATTAACTATTGTGTTAATTAGGTGGCTGTTTAAAAGAGTCACCTGGAGAGATCCCATTAGCCTCTGTGTTTGTATGTGATATGTAATTAGTCTGTAGCTACTGGTCAACACACCAGTAAACACTCACAGTCATGTCATAGCTAACTTCTAGTTGCTTTCTGGTCTGTAATTGCAGTTTCTTGGTTATATCGCTCCGATATGATAACCCTGCTTGCACGCATGTGACAGCCATGTGCTCGGGCTTGGAGGCTGCAGTCAGATGGATATTGTAATGAAAAAAAAGAGGGAGAGGGGACAAGAGCGTAGGAAGAGAGGGAGGATATAACAGGACATTAGCACCTCTAAGAATATCCCTGCAAACACAACAAAGACGCCAACGCGACGCCAACACCCGGAGTGCTTTCGTCATTTTATGTGAACGGGCGAAAACAACAAAACAGGATAACAATTAAAAAAGAAAAACACCTCAAAGGAAAGGGAGAGGAGAGTGATGACTTTTTCTAAACTTTGTAAAACAGTAATTACCCCAAAGCCTGCACGCTGTTGTTTCACACATACAAATAACAAGTTACGAAAACGTCAGATGACCAGTCACATGCTCTGCTCGGTTCTGAAAATAGCAATAGTAAAGAAGTAATGGCGAAGGCATGACAAAAACATGGCTGTTATTCTCTTCTGTGGTGGTTTTGGAGGCGAGGACCAGTTAAATGTGTTGGAGAGCTTTTTCTGGCTCCTTGATGTCATGCTGCAGCTCAGCTGAGAAATCCTTCAGGATGAAGCTGTGAAGGAAGGAAAAAACCACAAAAGAGGAAACACAAGAATGAGTGGAACTCCTCGCCTTTCAGGCAGAGGTGACTGAGCAGCGCCTGAGATCACAGGTAAACCGAGGCGAAGCCACCATGTTATTGGCTTCCAAACAATGAGCCAGGATTTTGGTCAGGCATGGGACTCTATTTAATTTTTCTGTGAAAAGTCTAGACACACAAGAACGCCCCAGTCATGCTGACAGATCTGGCACGTTTGAGTTATTTAACAGTGGTGTTCCCTGGCAACGATGAGTAATCGCTAAAGCTTTATCAATTGGTTGTTACATGAAATGCCATTCCAGTAATAGCTCTTGGAATGAAAAAAAAGCAGTATACAGCTGTCCAAACTGATACTTCACTTTAGTTTGTAGGCTTTTCTTTTCTAGATCTCAAGTTCTCCACCCCTTTGTTTACCTGTTTTTTAGCAGTCTAGCATCCACAGTTTCAAGACATCGTTTTCAAATTTTGTGTAACGATAGATACCAATAACAATTTGTTTTTGCCATAATGGTTGCAAACGGTGGCTAGCATTGCTGCCTCACAGCAAGAAGGTCCTGAGTTCAATTCCACCATCAGTCTTTCTGAGTGGAGTTTGCATGGGTTCTCCCCGGGTACTCTGGCTTCCTCCCACGGTCCAAAGACATGCAGTTAGTGGGGATGGGTTAATTGGTAACTCTATATTGCCAATAGGTGTGAATGCAGGAGTGACTGTGAGAGCGAATGGTTGTCTGTGTCTATGTGTTAGCCCTGCAACAGACTGGCAACCTGTCCAGGGTGTACCCCGCCTCTCGCGCTAAGACATGTAGGATAGGCTCCACCCCATCTGCAACCCTGAAAAAAGCTAAGTGGAAGCGAATGGATGGATGGTTGCATTGATTTGCTAAAACAATAGTATTCTGTTAGTCTAAATAAGCTTAATTAGCTTAAATTGAAGACTCAGTTTGTTTAATATGCTATCCCTGTAATACCTGAACCATGAAATAACTGCAAGAAAATATTAGTATAAGTAGTATAAGTATTATTGAATCTTCCGACAACAAATTTATATATATGAGTTTTAATTTGGATCATATTTGCACATTTTTGTGCAATTCATTACCATCAAATGTATCATGCAATTTATTTAAGAGGGGGAAAAAAAACACACTGATGATGTCGAGGTCTCAAAAATGCATGTACCAAAGTTACAAAGTAACTTATTATATTCATGTTTTATATATAAATTTCATTTTATTTATTTTTTTTCTTTGATTAAACTTTATTTTATTTACCAATGCATTAAAATACAGTTTCAGACATAATTACAAATTTGTGAAATGGGACTCCCCAAAATCTGCTTTTACAAATAGGTAACCAAACACCCAAATGCAAAACATGCAAATATAAATATTCACAGGATCCCGTGGTATGGTCACATAAACCCGATCACACAATGGCGCATTAAAATACTAGCATAAATGAATTAAAATGTGAACTTCACAAAATAAAGATTTGGGGAATCCTATCCGTAGAGCGTTTGGATCAATCATGTTTTAGTTGCAGCTGTTGTAGGAAGCTAACACTTAACATTTTGTAGCACTTTCACACTGATTCTAGATCTGTGAACCTTTGCAGGCCACACTAAAACATCTCTTTAGTTTAAAACTAAAACTCACTTTGGTTTGTTATCAAATGAATAAATCAAGCCTGGATTTGTTTGGTGTCTTTAACCCTCTCTGTTCCAAGGGCACCATAACAGAACTGACTCTACACTCTGTCCCAGTTGTATATTATTACATAATCCTGTTAAGCAAGTGCACTTTTTTCTAATTTAAAGGTCATATATCCTCGATTCAAACTTACTCACCAATGTGAATACTGGGAGTAACTGAACACATGGACCAATGTGGTTTATTGAGGTTTCATGCAGTATTCCCACCAAAAATCAGACTCAGTGGACTGACGCATTTATTATTTACTGTGGCAACAGGCACAGTTGGCCTAAAATAACACATTAGTTAACAATAATAAACCTATTAGTTTTAAATAATGGATTTGGGAATTATTAACACCGAGTTAGACAATAACCCTAAAATGTCTGTGAAGGTTCTCAGTCATCCAGGTCATCGTAGTCAAAGGAGCTTGCAAAGAAAAGCGTCTGGACTTCTTTAAGTTGCTTGAAGACGTTTCACCTCTCATCCGAGAAGCTTCTTCAGTTCTAAGGTCAAATGGTGGAGAGTCCCAGATATAAACCTAGTGGGAGTGACCCCCCACAGAGGGACCAAAGGACCCCCTGATGATCCTCTAATCGCCTGAGCCAAGGTGTGAAACTGGGTGTGGGTCCCAATCAGCCAGAGTTTCGGGTATGTTCATTGTGAAACCTGGCCCCACCTTATCATGCGAATTCCTGAGGTCTACCGGAACCAAATTCCCTGTATGTGTCTGCACATATACTTGGCCAATAAACACGATTCTGATTCTGATCAAAGATGGAGAGGTAAACACATGCTGCTCTACAGGCTGGAAACCTCTGCATTGTCTTAGGTTCAAATCCAATGAAGTCCATCAGATTATCTCAGAAACGTGAGGTCAGCTAAGCCTGAAAGAGGGTTGTTTGCCTTAATTCCTTAACCGTTTTAACCTCTTGGAGCTCAATGATACACCATTTCGGAAATGCACATTCAATATCACCCGTCGCTCAAGTAAAAACTGATGCTCATGTCAATGCATGCATGCATGCATGCATGCAAAAAAAAAAAAAAAGTCTTGGATTTCAATCTCTGTCACAGGCCTGGAACAATAAAACTCCAACCACGACTTCATATGGTGATAATGGCTACCCTATTGTAGTCATGATGGGGGATACCTAGCTGTGACGCATGTAAGCAGCTATTATCTTACGGGCCAAGAAGTCAAATACAATAAAAAAGAACTGAGGTGGCAAAAAAGGTTTAAGGTAATTATACTCCATTCTTCATCAGACATTTCGTGTCCTGAGAGATAATGTGCACGTGTATGTCAGCGACGTGATCAGAGCAACCATACCCTCTGTTTGACTTCACAGAGGTGCCCATTATTGGCAAATGAAAAGCTGATTTACGCCAACGCTTTCTACATTAGTGCTCAGGCAATGTCTCATTATGGGGAACGTGTGCGATAACTGGGCAATTGTCGCCCCTTCACATGCGTCTGCAGACGGATGCGTTTTCCCTCACTCTCCATTTGCGTCTGTTGGGCCTCATCTGTATCCTTTGGTCATGTTTTCCAGTGGAACTGAACACCGGCTGAAACTTACCGGGCTTCTCTTGTGTCACGTAGACATCACCGAGTTGGAACGAGAGAAGGTGAACTGACCAGAGCAGAGAAAAAGAGGGCACCAGAGAGGGAACCAGAGAGCAGGAGAACACTACAACGTCATTTTCCTGCAGCTACCACAGATGAACCATGTGCACAAACACAAATAAGAATCATTACTTTTTTTTTTCAACCTCTTAGTTGTTGCAAGCAGATGCAGCATTGTATGGGAAGTCGTAAATTCAGGAATGCTTTGCATTTTGCATAAATGGCCACACAAAAGATGGAAGTCTTGGAGATAGAGATGTTTTTGAAGACTTTCCCATTAATTTAGATTTCGCCCGAATTGTCAAGAAAAAAAAAGTGTTTTTCACAGAGGAGACAACACTTTGCTGTTGTTTAAGCCACCACGCCGACCACAAACCAATTCAGACTGCAAAACAGCCGTAAAAGGATCCACGCTCTTCTGTTTTCTGGGTTTTCACAGGATGGTCTTGAGTTGCGAAAAAGTGGAACCTGCGGACTTGTTTTTTCCAGCGCTCGCGGTTTTCCCTTACATCACCGCCGTCATTAACAGTGGATGTAAATCACCTCCTCGTGTTCAAGCATTTTAAATAATGATTCACTGCTTATACACAGACACACACGTGCTATCATAAAACACATTTTCACACACGCAAACATGTGAAAGCAATACGAAAACAACCCTTCTAACATGTTATCTCAATTTGTCCACCAAATACAAAGGATTCACTTAATTACTGTTTTAGTCGCTGCGAGGTAAAAAAAACAAACTGCCTCAGAGGATGAGCTCAGTAAGGAAAACAGGATTTTTATTTGGATACCTGCACTATTCATACATGTGATCTAGAGTCATGAAAAGATGAGTGAGCTTATAATAAAAGGTTGCTTTTACCAGCTGTTAGATAAGTAAACAAGTCTGCACAGTAAATATATGTAACTGTATATACATTAGCCAGTTAGCTAAGCTTAGGATAAAAGACAGTCTGGCTCTGATCAGTGGAAATAAAATCTAGAATATGAGAAGACTATCCCCTCATCATGTTTCAGGAAGGGACACAACACACACATAAATTAACATAAACAAAATTCATCTTTAATAATCTTTTTGCTTGTTAATAAATAAATAAAAACAGAATCAATTAAAAATGAATCAGCCAGCCACTTGGCAGCAACTTAGTGCATTCAGGCATGCAGACATGGGGCTCTAACTCAGGAGGTAGAGCAGGTCGATCCCTGGCTGCTCCAGTCTGCATGCCAAAAATACCTGGGCAAGATACCAACCTCAGGTTGCTGTTATCATACAACAGAGTGAGAATGTTAGACAGAAAACACTCACACAGAAAAAGCACATAAAAGGTGGTTGAGTGATTGAGCAAAAGAGGACCCGCTGAAGTTTAAAGCAAGCATCAGAAATGGAAAGAAAGGTGATTTAAGTGACTCTGAATGTGGCAAAGTTGTTGGTCCCACTACAGTACCTATTGGGATTTTCCCACACAACCATCTCTCTTAATTGTTGGGGTTTTTTCTCTGTTATTGTAGGGTCTTTCTCTTACAGAATAAAGTGCCTTGAGGCGACTGTTGGGCGTGGTTGTTGTGGTTTGGGGCCATATAAATAATGAAACTGAAAGTTTACCGAGTATGGTCCGAAAAAGAGAGTGGGTAAAAACCCATTGTTGATGGATGGTTGTTACAACCAAGGTATGCAGAAGAGAATCCCTGAACACACAACACATCACACCTTGAAGCAGATGGGCTACAGCAGAAGACACCGAGTGCCACTCCTGTAAGCTGAGAACACAAATCTGAAGCAACAGCTCACATGGGCTCACCAACACTGGACAAAAATTGGAAAAACGCTGCCTGGTCGGATGAGTCTTGATTTTTGCGGGGACATGAAAAGCATGGATCCATCCTGCCTTATATCAGCAATTCAAGTTGCTGATGGTGACCTTTACTGTGTACCCATCATCTGCTGGCTGCTTCCAACAGGCTAACACACCATGTCACAAAGCTCAAATCATCTCAAAGTGGTTTCTTGTACATGACAGTCAGTTCACTGTACTCAAACTGGCTCCACAGTCACCAGATATCAATCCAATAGAGCAACTTTGGGATGTGGTGGAGCAGAGGATTCACATCTTGGATGTGCAGCTGGCAAATCTGCACCAACTACGTGATGCTATCACATCAACATGGACCAAAAGCTCTGAGAAAAGTTTCCAGCACCTTCTTGAATCTATGCCAAAAAACATTTAGACCGCTCTGAAGGCAAAAGTGGGTCCAGCCTGGTAATAGCAAGATACTAAGTAACTAATGAAGTTTACGGTGAGTGTACTCTAGTTTCCACCTCTATTGATTACAGTATTTTCAGCTCTGTCTATGTAATGTACATCAAAGTCGCATCACAACCGAGCCGATGGTGATGCAGAGTCAACTGATGTTTTCATGTTTGTAACTTTGTAAAATCTTGTTCGCGAGTGATGGGAGAAGGGAGCCGGAGATCGACAGACGGATTGGGGCTGCAGCTGCAGTAATGCAGACGTTGCACCGGTCCGCCGTGGTGAAGAGGGAGCTGAGTGTAAAAGCGAAGCTCTCAATTTACCGGTCGATCTACGTCCCTACCCTCACCTATGGCCACGAGCTGTGGGTAGTGACCGAAAGAACGAGATCGCGGATACAAGCAGCAGAAATGAGCTTCCTCCGAAGGGTGGCTGGCCTCTCCCTTAGAGATAGGGTGAGAAGTTCGGCCATCCGGGAGGGGCTCAGAGTAGAGCAGCTGCTGCTCCACATCGAAAGGAGCCAGCTGAGGTGGTTCGGGCATCTGACAAGGATGCCCCCTGGGCGCCTCCTGGGTGAGGTGTTCCAGGCATGTCCCACCGGGAGGAGGCCCCGGGGCAGACCCAGGACATGCTGGAGAGATTATATCTCTCGGCTGGCCTGGGAACGCCTTGGTATTCCTCCGGATAAGCTGGAGGAGGTGGCTGGGGAGAGGGAGGTCTGGGCCTCTTTGCTTAGGCTGCTGCCCCCGCGACCCGGCCTCGGATAAAGCGGATGAAGATGGATGGATGGATGGAACTTTGTAAAATACTGGAAAGCTAATTAACAATGATCTCATCATCATCTTGTATTATTAATGCATGCTAATAAAAATATACTCATCGTTATAGCGATGTCAGAATTTATTCAGTTCACAAAAAGCAGTTCTGGCAGAATTATTCTGGCTCTGAGTTTGATGTAGGTCTACTGCAGTGCAGAGACTCTGAGACAGAGTAAGAGCAGTGAATTTTCACCAGCCCTTCTCTTACAATGGCATGAATAACTCGCACATATTTGTGCACATATTTAAAAACAGTGTCTTATAAATTTCTATGTTGCAGCAGATCTGAATTATAGCATAATTTCACAATATCCTGTGTATCGAGCTGTATTAATACCTCTGTAAAAGTGCTGCAGCAGACCATAAAATTCCTGCTTTGAATACTACTTTATCATTACTCAGCGGTTGTATTTAAATTGGGCATGCTTGTAGCACTTCTCACATAAGACACACGCGAACAACACTCACACAGCCACTAGCTCGTGTCTCGTCACAAAGACATCGACCCGGACATGTTGATTTGCTCTGGCAGCACAAAGCCAGCGACTGGTTACTGGCGAGTTCAGCTAGCAGATTGTGGTTGCTTTTAGATTTATCTTGCCTCTCGCAGCGTCTGTGGAGCAGCAAAAAAAAGCTGCAGTCCCTTTCTTCCTGTTTTCTCAGAGCTTATTTTTAAAACTGTGTCATTAAACAGCATACAGTAGGCAGCGACAGGGGATACAGAAGACAGAGAGGGGAGAGGTCATTGGGGTACGCAGGGCGAGAATGCAGCTGAAACCACAGCAGACTTTTGTAAACTTGAGATAACAAAGAAACGAGACATCCGGGAAGTGACACTCTTCCACAACCAGACTGTCAAATGAATGAGCCTGACAGACGGAAACTCTGTGCAGCGTGACTTGCAGTTTGCTGTCTTAATCTAAAACAAATGAAGGGCGTATATGTGTGAGGAGGCGAGCACTTTTGCTCATGCCAGCATCTTTCCAGGTCTTTCTGTCTGTAATTATGCAATCCTCCACTAGTGTGTGTGTGTGTGTGTGTGTGTGTGTGTGTGTGTGTGTGTGTGTGTGTGTGTGTGTGTGTGTGTGTGTGTGTGTGTGTATGCTGAACCGGCTTGGATTGGGATCTGCGGTTTGTGCAGTGGGAATTTCATTGGCAGTGAGTTTCCTGGCTGACATTGGGGAGGCATGCAGGCAGCTGTGGCACGAGGGCGGAAGAGGGCCGGGCGGCACTCCCAACCACTCTGGTTGGACAGATGGACAGGCAGATGATGCGATTGACAGGTTAATTGAAGCTTAGGCTTTGACTCCCACATGCACTCACACACGCTCAGAGGTGAAGCAGTACATCACTGCAATACAAGAAAATCTCAGGCTTCTTATCTGCTCCAGGCTGCAGTGAACATATACTTTTATCTGCCTGTTTTCAATCAATCTCGCCTTTTCCATTCGCCTCTTTCTCATTCTCATGAGTACAGCACACAGTAAATGCTGGGTGGGTGGAGAGGTAAAATGGGAGTTACACTTAGTTCATGATAACTGCACCAACTCCTAATTAAGGAGAGCATGCATTTAACTGGAACACCAGCTGAGCACAAAACATGGTAAAAAGTTGCAATGCATCAGATTGCCTAAACTTACAATAATCAAGCCAAAGAAGGAACATATGTGAGAGACATGCATGTTTGTTTAAACCAGGGTAATACCCAAAAGTTTAAGCCTGTGTAAACGCTTTTGAGGAATGCCTTAGCTGTCAAAACCGACAGAAAAAAAACAAACTGCACATCACTAAGGTGTAATGGCACAAATAATCATAATAAAATGAATAAATAAACAAGAAACAGCCTGTAGATGCTCCTCTTTGCAGTCACAATTCTGACTCCAAAAGCTGCCAGACAAGCTACAAAGAGAAAATTATATTTTTTAATGTAAATTCTCAAATGTTAAAAAAAAAGACTTAACACTTTACATCACTCCCTGAACTCTCACTCAAAAAAAAAATACACCTAATGATCCACATACACTGCAGTCTCCCAAAAAGCAGCATCCACTGAAACATGGTCCAACAGTTGGTTACGCAGTTCAGACGAGTTCAGGCAGAAGGATTTACTTCCATTTTTAAACCCTCTACTTTCTTCTTCCAATCAGCTTCATTTTATCTTCATACATATTTTATTAGTGGCTGAGCCACTGTATGGGAAATATACTTAAATATTTAATACCACCGCACTCATTAAAAGGCTGTTTAACCCAAACCAGTAAACCACTGGAGGGATTTCATCACCCCACTCTGCTGCATGGTCTTTCACAATGAGCTGTGAAAGTACATGACAGGAAGCAGGAAGTCTGTCTTCCCGAAACATCACGGCAGATGAATAAATTTTGCACACATTCAGTTAAGAAAAAACTCCCTAAAACGACTGCGCTGTAAAAACACCGGGACTGGGGAAGCCGAACATGGCCCTCTTCTGGTGAAAAGCGCATGTGAGTGAGTAAAGTTCAAACCCTGTTATTGATACAAGCGTGCTGGAATTTGGGATTCAGACAAAGGAAGCCCTCTGCCAAAGATGACAGTCTCATCTCGGGGCTTGCGCATTTGTGAGTGTGTAATCAGGGGAGCTGGCTCTTATTGCGGTGTGCTCCTTACGCAGCAGTATATCCTGCCAAAACCACTCAAGTATGGTGTTGTATGTGATGGCGCTAAGGCACGGTTTGAAATGAGCAGTTACTGGAGCACACGCTGCAAAAGTGAAACTGTCTGAACGCGGTAATTGAACCAACTTGACGTGTTTGCAGCTTCTCCGCTTCTCGGCAGAATATTTTGTGCGAGATTTAATTGACTTAATTGGCTGCTATAAGACTTTAAACCTAATAGGAAAAACATATGCGAATAAATCAGAGCAAGAACTTCGTTAAAAAGCGAGTAGGTGGATCACACCATCAGTGAGGTCATCACGCACCCATTACAGTACGTGAAGCATGAGCTCATCCTGCCGTTACAAAGCGCTACACATGCGGTAACACAACCGTCTATTCATTCCATTTAGTTTAATTAAGTATTAGTGACTGCTTTACTGTTCATATGAATATTCAAACTATTTAGTGATCGATAAAGGCGGCTAGGCTAAATTTTAAGTCAGTAGCCAAGTTAAATGAACACACTACAGATGCTACACGCTATGGAAGTCCATGTGTATGTTAAATAAAATGAATACAAACGCAGTCTGTGCAGACACACACGCATATAAGAGCACCGTTTTATCAAAAAACAAACAAACCGAAAACGTACTTCTTTAAACCTTCATAGCCAAACAGCACTGAAGTTTTCGCCCAAACGCATGGCTCTAACCTTCCAGTATGTGCCGTGTGCCGGTTAAGTCACACGAAAACGTTACCGCCGTGCGTAAAAGCGGTCTGGTCTGCAACACCGGCTTAGTGGCGAGTGAAGCTCCAAACGATTCTGCCACAACTTAACTACCGGCTTCAGCAGCCATGCAGGTTATCCCCTCTTGTTTTAAAGAGGAAAAAAAGTTGTTTGACTTACCGGTTTGGTGAATAAACGGAGTGAAAATCAGTGTTCAGAGACGAGCATAATCGATTACAGGCGACTAGATTAGCAGGTGTAATTAAAAAGCTTGGCAATGGATAAAAACCACAAAGCCGGTGTTGAGGTTCCCCCTCTCTCTCTCTCTCCCCGGCTCCTCTGTGCGTGTGTGTGTGGCACATAAACACGGAGCTGGCTAACTCTGAGCTCACAGTGCGTCACTGCTGCAAGCTGAAACCCCCGTCAGTGTGTGTGTGTGCATGTAAACCCCCTCTGTTGCCGGTAGTATAGGCAACAGCCACCTGTGGCTCACAGCCTGGCAGATTCAGTTCGCAATATGGAGGCCCAGAGTGTTTAAAGCTAAATAAACACTAAACTACAGATGAATAAAAAACGTTCCATATTAAAAACTAAATTTAATATAGTCAGACAATGAAAAGAATAAGCTTAATGTTTCATTGTTTTATATTTAACTCATTTTAGAAGTTTTTCTTGTGACATTTTTGCCAAGACTTTTTTTAAATACTTTAAATCTAGTCCATATTACACCGTAAAGCCAACAAGGTTTCATTTCCTAGACAACAGAGCTAGCCCAGGAAAATATTTTAATACCACATTATTATTGTAATCCTCTGGTTCTATAAATAAATTCAGGCTAAGTAATATTAAAAGGGACCTATTATGCTCATTTTCAGATTTTCTTGGATTCTCCTGGAGTCGTTTTGAATGATTCACGGTTCAAAATAGTAGCAGAGCCACTAAGTGTAAAAGTGTCTTATGAAAAGCAAATATGCTTGAAACCTTCATTTTTGTGGTGCATTAAATACATAAAACTGGAGCCCAGCAGTGACCAAGTGTTTTTGTTTCTTTTTTTTACTGTCTGCATGTTTTCTTCCCAGCAACTGGCCCCTCCACCCACCCCTTGATGTGGATGTGCATGTGCATATATCTTTCTAGTTTTATGAAGTGAGGGCTTCAGTGCAGTGCAGGCCCTCAGCATACATAAGTGTATAATGTGTTTTAACATGACAAGGACAAGGCCTAACTTCTTGTTAATGATCATGATTGACTTCAGCTGGTAGTTTCTCTTTTCTGTCATGAAAGTAATTTGTTTGACAGCAGTTATTGGCCTGACAAACTCTCAGAATAATGGGACAGTCCAAGAAACTCTGAAGATCTAAGAAGCAGAATTGTAGATTTACAAGTTCAGAAGGTCTCTTGGAGCCATTTCTAAACACCTGCAGATTCCAAGATTACTATTCCGAATAATCGTATTCGGATGTGTTGCCTCTTTGCCAGAATCTGGAAGAAGACCCAAACTGTCACTGTCAGATGAGAGGAAGTTGGTTAGGACTTTCAGGAAACAACCCAGGAACCTGACACCAACATCTCTTTCCACAGAGAACCCTGTTTTACCTCACCATGGACGGAGAGGGTGTCAACCAAGAAAGAAGCTACTGCTCCAAAAGGAGTACTAACTCCAAATTCTTCAACTTCTCATTTGAAAGTTGGACACAGTTGGGTGTTCCAACAGGACATTGACCCGAAACACACATCAAAACTGGTTTTGGAGTGGTTAAAAGTTTGACCACACATAAAAGCCGTGTCTTTGCCAGGTATTGAAACAATTTAAAGAATTCTGCCAAGAAGAGTGGTGAAATATCCAACCAGCATTATGCCAGAAACTTGTTGATGGCTACTAAAAGTGTCTGGTCGAGATACAACTTAGTAAAGGACATTTAACCAAATATTAGTGGGGGTGTTTTGTATATATAATATATATAATATAATTTTGACTCTGTGCTACTTAGAGAAAATCCAAAAATAAATTCAAGGAATCATTAAAAGCCTAAAATTACCACAAATTGATGCCCAGTGGGTGTAAACGTCTGATCACAACTGTATATGACAGAAATAAAGGAAAATCCTAATAAAGGTAATGTTTATTTATTTTGTTCAAGAGTTTCTCTACACCAATCAGCCACAACATTAAAAACACTTCTAGGTGAAGTGATTAACACTGATCACAATATCTATAATTCCAGGCACTCTTGGGTGTACACATACACGCTTCTTGCTTTTTTCAAATACTGTAATACAGTATTGTTTCATCTGATATTAGCGATGAAGTAGATTTCCATCATCTGACTGCTTGGACTATTGAGTTGGTGTCAGGCAATGACTCACAATATTTCTCAGTGATGCTGGGGAAGCACAGACAAATCTCTGTGCTGACTCCTTCAGTCATCATACAGATCCTCACTGTTTAGTACATTTGAATACTCTGTGGAGACGCTGCAACGTGTGCAAGTCGTCATTAAGTAGGGAGGGACAAGTGGATTTGTGTGTGTGCTCTAAATGTCCCGCATTCAATTATACTGCAGGACTATCATATCACAATACACATCATTGTAGGTCAGTGGGTTAAAAGGCAGTTGAGTAGCAATAGCCTGCTGAAAATCACAGGGGTTACTTTGTTTGTCGTCATGAGGCAGTGAGGGTAAGCTCAGTATCATTCATGAATGTGAGAAACAAAGAAGAAACAAAGGGATATTCGAATTTGTCATCTTATTAACGTGTACGTATGTACAATTATTTTGTTGTGTATATGAACTTTTTGACTTACTTTTTAACATCGTGCTATGGGCAGTCTATGAAAATTAAGGAAATTAGCCTGTTTTTCAATTAATATAATCGGACATAGTGAGTGTTTTGGTAGCAACTGTACAGTACTGAACATAGTAACTTGTGTTCTGTACTGTTGAAGAATATTGGCCAGAATAATTTTTTTCACCAATTTGCACTATATCATAGTTTCAATAGAAAAACTCCACTAATTTAATGTCTGTGAGCAAGAGAAACAAACACTGGTATTCTGCTCGTTTTATCTACTTTCCTATCAAACATAGGAGAAAACTTCAAAAAGTGCAATTTGGATAAACATCCAAGAATCACATCACCATGTTAGTCAAAAACTACCTTATTGAAAAACACCTCAGTCCACGTAAAAATACTAAATTCAGTGCTTATCAAGAGCATGCTGAAAAAATAGGTGGCGATTTGGAAAATGAGAAACCGCGAAACAATAACAGCGCAAACAAAGGTATTTTTCTTTTTAAATATACATTTTCATTTACTTAAACATTTAAGTGTTGACAAAACGGCAAACTACATTAAAATGAAGCTACCGAAATACCCGTGTACGGATGGACAGAGCCTCATAATGAGGCTCTAAACATCTGAGCACTTAATTTGTCCAACATTTTCGGGGTGTGATAATCATGGTGACAGTGTAGGATAAAGTGAATAAATCTCAAGTCACGAAGGCGTAGACTGGTCTGCAACCATCTAACAGCCACGGATCCTGAGGGCAAAATGAGTATCCCCAACTACTTGCGGGTTGTTGGTGGAGGTTGATGGCAGCTGCTGGGACAAAAATTGATCAAGTCCCAGTCACAGAGGCTTACAGACCAATCAACCCTGACAACTACCTGTCGCTAGGCAAAAAAATGTGTATTCCCCAGTCAGTTGGCAAAAACCACCCTGTGGTTGCTTTGGTCACTAGCATATTCCTGCAGTAATTTAACTGGAACTGACAGACTTGTCTGCAAAAAGATTTGCCTTGCAAGTAAAAAGTTGCATCATTTGAAAAGTTGTACTTATTAAATAGGCAATTAGTATTTGCAGAGAAATGTGAAAAACTACAGGCATCTGTGTCAATTCGCTAGCAACCAAAGCAATCGCTAGGAAGATTTAGTGAAGCACCTTCTTTGCAGCTGATTTCATTTCATCCACCACTTGCCAGCAGCATCCAGAAACCAGTCGGGAAATACACACTTTTCCTTCCAACCAGCTCTTGTATGATGTCTAATGCACCGCACAACTCTTGAGCAATGTGCACACATGACTACACATACTTTGTTGTAAAGTGCAAACTTTCTGAAAACGAGCACAAACTGGAGCCAGTGAACTGATTTAATTACAAAGAGGAAACCACAGTGACAAAACAAGGACAGCTACGTACAGGAAGCAACTCTGATTCATCACCACAGCTGCAACATGTCCAACAGAGTTACAACCAGGCGGCAGTGCAAAACTGCAGCTTCTTATTTATTAACTTTTATTTTTACCTTCCTGGTCACATCTGTAACAAGGCAAACATCAGCATGTTCTGGAGTGAAAACATGAATATCTGTCAGAGGTCGTCTTGCCTTCTTTTTTTGTAAGATCTATGACAGTTATAACTTAAACATGACTGACAGCGCATGCCAGAGGGGAAGGGGAGAAAAATACAAACAGGAAAAACAAACCTTACACAAATATATAAAAATATGCCATTAGATTCATATCAACACTTGAGGACCATGGGTGCACTATTTACAGAAAAAAGGCAGTATGTACCAATATTTACAACAATAAAGACTCGGTTCACAAATGGGCATGAGGAGGTTTACATACATGTTGCTGATAGTTACAGTGATGGCGGGATTTTGATTATTTTTACTTCATATTTAAGACGTTAAGAAAGGTTGTGTGTGAAGGAGTTCAGTTTCATTTTCACTGGGTTAAAATGTTCCTGCTGAAAATGTGATTATTCAATCATTTATACATGTGTGACTACTGAGGCAGTGTAAAAGTATACTGTTAAGGCAGAAGAAAACCTAAGTTTATGAAAAAGCTGTATTCAAACTTGCTGACCATGACCAAACTCTTTTCTTCAGAGGCTTGTTTCTGTCACACAAAACTAAAAGCCAGGTAGATCTCATTTAAAATTTTAAGCTATTATATCAAAGTTCAGGTTATCTCAAACCTTCGAAATTACGCATCTGAAAATTTTGACTTACAGACTCCATATCTCGAAATTTAAACTTTTGAGTAACTGTTTGTTTGTCTGTTTTTGTTTTTCTCAGTGGCAGAAACAGGCTTCCGTACTTTAAAGCTTAGGAAAATAAGTAATTACGTTAGACCCCACACCATGAAAATATAGCACAGACAGCGCACAGATGTTTTTTCACTGTTGACCAATATGGCTACTAACTCCTTTTCTGCAGGGATTTTTGACGCTCTCAAGCCAGCAAAAATACACAAAATTTTTATCTCGGGCAGTTCTTCACACAGACACACTGACATTAATCAGTTCTGTTGAACATTAAAAAAATAATAATAAATGTCTGCTACCTCAAAGTTAGCGGAAACTGAAAATTTTAAACCGTTACCTTCTATTTTTCTTGTGAGAGTTACTTAAGTGTACCATAAACCATGACACCAGGATCACATTATATGGTAAAAAGTTAAAACCATAATCATGGGAAACAGTGAAGTCGCTATGAGCTGAAAAAAACAAGAAAAAGTTAGCTAGTTAACCGCTAAGCTCGCTGCTTTATTTTTTCCATTTTTTATAAACCGACATAAATTCCAACACACTTTGTTTGGTATTAGCTTTCCTCAAAAACACTGGTAGATGTTTTTTTTAAGATAGCTTTTTCTTAATTTTTGTTCTCATAAACACACAAGATTTATATAAATCTTTTTTAGCTAATTCTCGACAAGAAACCGAATAAGTATGCATCCCAAAATGTTTAGCTAGTCGTTTAATTTTTGCTAACAGGCTACGTGAACTTTTCTTCAACAGAGGAACCAGAAAAAAAGCTCTTTTTTGAAAATGCTTTCCAACTGGATAACAGAGCACTTAAGTAGCACTTTTTTACACTTTAACAGAGGCTCGCTTTCTAGTTAGCAGCTATCACAAAGGCCAGCTAATCCTCATAGCTGTTAGCCTATCTCTCACAGTGGATCCTCATGTATGGATGTGGAAAAAGCTGAGGAGAAGTGCCCAGATGGCTGGTAAGGTGCAATGCAGTATTTGCTAGGCTTGGAGGGATCAAAGACAATCTCAGATTAACCCCAAAGCCTGGCTGGCGAGCGTGTGTGTGTGTGCAAGCTGTAGTCATGATTTTCTTCCACTGCTATAAGATGAGGCAGAGCTGACTTTTCACCGTCACTGTGCATGTGTAAGTGAAATGGCTTAACCTTTATCTCTCTGAAGGCACGTGCAGTTGCTCAGCATTTGTCCTTATCATCCTTATTACAAGCATCTGGTTCTCCGGCAGCTACTGCTACCTGTCTGTGTGATGCGGTGTGTTTGAGGTGTATCCATACATTTTAGCGCTACATGTCCTGTAAAGAAAGTGCCACAATACACACAGTGGAGCTGGAAAAGAATGTAGGCATATTCTAGAAGTTGGCACTCAATCGTATGGAAGCTTGTTTGTGACATTGACAGAGCTACGTCGAAATTTTGAGGTATTTAGTTATTATTAGGTAATACATCTCGAAATTTCAAGTTTTTTCTGAGTAAGTCGAAATTTCAAGCCACGCAACTCGAAATTTCAGAATAATAAATCAAAATTTCGACGTGCTAACTCAAAAATTTTCTTAAAGATGGCTGCGGAAACAAACTTCCATACATTACGAGGTTGAGTGGCTGTGTTTTCAGTCTGCCTAAAAGCTGCTCTGAGATGCAGCGCAAAGGGAAATAATGCAAAACAGTGCAAGAACCCAGTCTTGTGAATCGTACCGAACCATGACCGGACTGTATCCCTACACCCCTCGTGTGCAGATCTGTCTCCTGGTAATCAGTTTTGTTAACCGAGCCTCCTCGTTATTAAACTTGAAAAGAAAAGTGGAAGCTACATCTTCTATAAATTAAGTGCTGTAAAAGGCGGTGCTAAAAATCAAAACCATAAATACTGTACATAACTATCTTCATCTGCTACCACAGCCTATCGTCATCTTTAAAGATCACCTATCTCTCCTCGTGACAGAACGCTCCAAACACTGAAAATTTCACGGCAAAAGAAATCTTTTCAGATCCCTTAGTGTCAACACATTAGCACACAAAAGGCTTTGGCATAGTCGCGTTAAGAAGGAATGTCTTCAATCTACTTTTTTTTTTCCTCTACCAGTAGTGGGACACTGCTTCATCTACACTTCTGTCATCTTAAACAAAAAATCAATATGTGAAGAAGAAAAAAAGATAAACGTTGATGTGATTTTCTACAGAGAACACACGTGCTTTTCACAAATCTCTTGACTCACTGAGTGAAGGCCGTGCATGAATGTATGGGAGTATATGTGTTCAGTCTTGTTACATACCTCTACTGCCACATATTGCACATAAATGATGCTTACTCTCCCTAAACAGGAGGAAAGATGATGTTAGCAGTAACATGTATTATCGATGGCAGTGGAATTGATGTTTGTCCTTCACTTCCTTATAAGATCAGACATTTAAAACTTCGATATGCTTAAAATCTCGCTGAAAAAACAAGGGCATATTCATTATTCCGAATATCCATCAAACTACAGTCTGTGTTAATATCTTTCACTTTTGTTGATTTTTTTTATAATCATTTATAGATCGCTGGGAGGCGTTTTATGTGAAGCTCAAGTTAAGATGAAGTGTTTCGTTCCAAAAAAACATAATTTCAAAGGACAAGCTCATGCTTCACCTGATTCATGCCAGAGTTTTTCATAAATGTCCGCTTTCAGCCTCGTGTGCAGAGACTCTGCAGAATCCAAGTCGACTTTTCTTGTTTGTCATTCTCATTTTGAACATATGTCCATCTGTGATAGTTCAAGTCCCCCTTCTCTGTGTCTTTCTGGCTCCTTCAGTCTAAACACCTTTTTTTTGCCGATAATACTCGGCCGATGCCACAAACCGAAAAAGCACACACAGACATGCACATCATCAGAAACATTAACACAAGAAAACTGGATTTGAAGTGATCGTACTCATTAGGAAGTCCGGGGAGTCGACAGCCACGTTACGCACATAGAGACCAGCGGACCGAGCAGAAGAACGCAACAGCAACACCGAAAAGTGAGGAGTGATGGGGTTAAAGGACGAGGAGCTTGTGCGCTGATTTCAGCCAGAGGGAGGCTGGGTCAGGTCGGTAGAACTAACAGTTCGATTGTCTCAAACCCTCCAAAGCAAAAGGTGGTTGGTACTGTCATCCCGTCCCACTGTTTCACTGCTATTAGTCAGTCTGAAGTCCTCGTAACCATCGCCACCGGAAATGACTAGATGGTTGGTTTTCGGAGGGATGTGCGCAGAAGCTCGGCGGCGTGCGGAGTCGCGCCGCTGGAGACTTCCATCAACTGTGCTGCTGTTTTGGGACTGATTGCCTAAAAGTTGAACATAAATGAATGAAGTTGGAATATTTCTGGAGCAAAATAGAAAAGATATGTACGAACCTAAAAGTCATTCTACACAAATGTTCAGTTTTGGGTCTGCAAGATGTCTTAAAATTGATCTCTTAAGATAAATTTAAGCTTATTTAAGACATTTAAACTAAATTATCACGTAACTTGTTGACTTCATGTGCTCACAAAAATGATAGCATAATGCTTTTAAAAAAATCTTTTTTATACATTTAACTAAAGAAGCATGCAATAGTCATCAAGTAAGTAATGGTCCGTAAGTAACGGTCTGCTGTTACAAATCCATAAAGAAGGTAAAACCAGTGACATGAAATTTTTATGGTTTTTACAAAATGGCATTAAACCTCAGGGGCATTAAATCACATCTACGTGATTTTTAACTCATTAAATTACAGTTTGCCATTTAATAATTCTTTTTTCCCCTCTTACAATTCCCTAACAGTAAAATATGTCATACCAGCAACTTCAACTAAAAGCTTCTTATGAAATTATGAGATAAAACAGACAAATTCTGACAAAAGAAGAGAGACAATGGACCTACTGTGAGGAATTGATTGTGATATATACACCTTATTGGATTTGAAGCACACAAAACACAGTGCTTGTCCACTTTACCTGACTGTGGGGATGAGCACTTTTGTAGTGTTTAGGTTTTTGATTGATTAATTTTAAATATATATACATTTGATTTAAAAAGAAATGTATGGCTAAGAAAGGTGTAATTATTCAAATAATATAATATTTTAATTTAACAAAGAAATAAATTAGAGAATGACCCTTACTACATCAGTGATATGTACTAGTTAGAAATTTTTTTGATAATAAATGTCAAAAAAAGGAAGCAGCACTAACCTGTGGGGTCACTTGTATTAGGAGGGAAGTTCATGTCAAACCCTTCTGGTAGTTCGACTGACGTCAGGAACCGGACGTGGCCCGTGTGTCCGTGGGCTGAGCCCATTGGCACCAGGGGAAATTTCAGAGTCCCGGCCACAGTTCCTGAGCTCACTGCTGGGATCACCAGCGTAAGAACCACCCCTGGAACAAAACAGAAGCTCATAGTGAGCTATTTGAGCCACACATGGTGGCGAGCGTGGCTCAAGAGTTGGCAGTTCGTCTTGTAATCGGAAGATTGCCAGTTTGAGCCCCGTCACCGACAGTCTCGGTCATTGTGTCCTTGGGCCTGTTGGGCCCTTGCCTTGGGCAAGATACTTCACCCATTGCCTACAGAGGGCCCGGTGGCGCCAGTGCCTCGCCTCTGTCAGTGCGCCCCAGGGCAGCTGTGGCTACACTGTAGCTTGCCATCACAAGTGTGTGAATGAGTGGATGACTGAATGTAGTGTAAAGCGCTTTGGGGTCCATAGGGACTAAGTAAAGCGCTATACAAATACAGGCCATTTACACATACAAAAAAAAATGTCAAATCGCACTCTAATCTTGATTTAATAGCAAATTCAAGTTAAAAATCTGGTTAATCCATTTAAACATGTTTTCTTACCTGCGCTGGTGCCAATCCACAGCAGATCCTTACATGCTAGCAGAGCTGTGATTCTCAGACAGGCGGCCTTGTGCTGTCTGATGATCGCATCTGCACCTGAACAGGGACCAAACAAAGTCAGATTAATAACAGACAGTGGTCAGACACCGTTAAAGTTTAAAAATGACAAACACTTTCTTTCCACTAGTTTGAAAAAGGAAAATGTTATAAAAAGAACTATAATACTACAAACAACTAAAACACATAAAAAGTCTTTCTGCATACCTGCAAGCATCTTGTGCACAGCTGGTGCCACGTCGACCTCTGTCAGGCTCTCCCAGGTCTGAGCGTGGTATAGTTTGACCTGCGCACTGCCCTGCAACGCCAGCCACACACCCTGACTGTACGCCACCATGCATGTCACGCACCGACTGCTGTCAGTGCCCACCTGGAACCAGTGCTGGGAGGAACAAAGAGAGAGACGGGGGTAAACTTTCTTCCGCGCCAGTGCTCCTGCTTGTCAGTCTCGTCAGCCTGGCCTTTTATTCCGATGTGAATCTAAAGCCTCCAGATTCTGACCTACAAAGCCGATCTTTCTCTGCTTCCCTCTCATCTAATCTTTCCACCTACCTCTTGTACTAGTGTAGATGTGTTGATGATAAGGACTCTGTTCTGTGAGCCACACCACAGCTTCCCTCCTACGGGAACCATTTTGGTGACAGGACTTGTAGGTGTACCCAGAACTAATGTTTGAGAAGACTGAGGGTCCCAGAAACTACCTGCAAATCCAGATCAACAGTAACAGAGTTTACTAAAGATCCAGGCCAGGATGGTGAAGTGAGGATGCAAGACAGAAGTGGAATGATGCTGTGATCGGGGACAAATAAAAGTGCTGCATGCCAAAAGCAACACTACAGCGTTTTCTTTTTCAGCCATTGCTTACTCCAATCACGTGCACAGTTGACCTTACCTGCTTCCCTCTGGTAAACAATCACCTCTCCATTTGCTAAGGACACAAACACTTTGTTGTCCAAATACCTGAAGTAAGAAAAAAGGAAGGATGTAAAAAGGAAAAATGAAAGGAGGTAAAGTAAAAGCAGGGTTTAGATAGTATCCAATAAGATCTAGCATTCCTGACCTTTGAAATTTGTTTTTGAATAATTCTCTATTACTTTAAAGTTAGCTAGGCAGACTCACAGTATACAGAGGATGGAAGCCGAGTGCTGCATCTTCATGCTGTTTTTACGGTTTCGGATGTTGTCTGAGGACTGGTACACGTGGATGCTAACAAAGGCAGCAACATAGGAAATTAGGTGAAAGCAGTACACCAACAAACAAACAAAGATAGCTTATTAAAATCGCTTGAGTACACAGGTCCAGTAATTCCACACACCATCCATCCTCCGTTCCCAACCACACTGAGCTCTGGTAGGCCTCTGGGTCTATACTGAGCAGATCCTCCAGACTCGCCCGGGTAAAAGATCCGCGAGACGATCGGCGCATGGCACGGCCATCCATCGGACTCTCTGCGTGGACGCGGCTTACGCCACCGACCCCCAGCATCCCTTGAGAGCCATATGAGCTCGGCACTGGGAACTCCTGCTCCTCCTCACTGCTGGTGGTCTCTGTAGCCATGTCCTTGGAGCCTGGACCCTCGTCATCTTTGGGGTGAAGATGAGATTTGAAGGAATGGTAGAGACCGTGAGGGTGTAAATAAAGTGTGTGTGACCGAAGTGTTTACTCACTGCCGTAGCTGGACGATATGGTGGAGTGACTGGCCTGACTCTGTAGGGTTGAAGAGGGACTGGGGGAGTCTTCGTCATCTGTGTCGTCACTGTCAAACGGAACAAGCTCCGCCCCTGGTCCTGGATACAATCAATGCATTTTCACAAATTTCACAAAAGACCTTACGCAAGAAGAACATGAAGTGATATAATTTAGAAAGCCACTAACTCACCTGTGGGTTGCTCTGTTAATTCTGGAGTTGACTGAGAAATGGATATGAGGAGCTGCTGCTGGGTGTGACCAGCTGCCACAGAGGTAGGTGCAAGAGGAGGCTCTGATCCACGCTCCCTGGGAAGTCAAGAGCGATTAGTTAAGATAAAGTCAGGAACAGACAGTAGCTGTCGTTAGATGCACACTTGATCTTGTTTGTTTGGGTTTTTTACTGAGATTAAAGATTTTGTGGGGTCTAATATCGACTGGTATTTAAATTCTTCAACAGATTTAATGGAGCAGTATATAGGCTACTGTGCAAAAGTCCTGGGAAATAGAAGGTACTTGAAGGGATAGATGGAAACACAGCGTAGCAAGCAAAAACAGAGTTTGTACAATAAGCTTGAAAGTCAGTATTTGATAATATTTAAACTGCATTTATTCTTTAACACAGCCTGAACTCTCTCAAGTAAGGTTTTTTGTAATGTCTTTGAGTAGTCTTCAGGAATATTTCTCCAGGCATCTTGAAGGACATTCAAAGCTCTTCTTTGGATGTTGGTTGCCTTTTTGTTCTGTTCTATGTCTCTGTGCCTCAATAATGCAAAGGTCCAGGTGCTGGGGAGGCCAATCCATGACTGTGTGGATTGTGTGTACTTTCTATTCAGGTATGCTTATACTATATTGGCAATGTGTTTGGGATCACTGTCATGCAGAAAAATGAACCTGTTACCAATGAGAAGCTTTCCAGGTGGTACTGCATGGTGGATCAAACCTGACAGTACTTTTGTGTTCATAATTCACAGATAGCTGTAGACACTGAATGTTGCACGTCTCCCCTCTTGATTTGAAGTCTTAAGACCTGTTGCCACTGATTTTCAGACCAGGTCTTGTGTAATTACATGAAGAATACCCTCAGCCTTTCCTCCGTGTTTCCCTTTCTTAAGAATGGTTTCTTGACAGCCACCCATCCCCTGAGACTATTTCTGATGATGCTTCAGTGAACAGTAGATGGATCAACTTTTTTAATGATCATTAAAAGGTAATACTATATGGCTGACTTTTAGCCCAGTTTATATGGTTAAAAAGAAACAAAAATAACTTTCTTTTTTGTAGAAAAACAAATCAGTGAAATTGGAAAAAACTTTTCATTAGAGACCGTCATCAGATTTATTCTTTTCTAAATCAGACACAACCTGTCTATCTGTGCACTCAGTCACATCCGTGCATGTGTGTGTGTGCGTGTGTGTGTGTGTGTACTGACCTTCCCTTAAGTCCTGGTACTGCAGCAATGCAGATAATCCTGGCTGAGCAGACAGCGATACACGCCTCCACTGTGGGCTCATCTTTGATGTTCAGCAGACAAACCTGCAAAGGAAACATCAGCATCAGTCTACAAAATCCAAATTATGTTGTTTTTTGTTGTGTTTGTTTCTTCCTCTTTGATTGGAGAACATGGCATAATCGCATCCAATCTCTTCTCACCTGTCCCACGTATCCGTCACTGTTACACACCCACACTTCACATCCGCTGTCTAGACAGCTGTGGCTGGGAGAGGCGCATGAAAACTGGAGACAAACAGCAAAGTAATGAGTTCTTCTGTTCTGTGGATAAAAAAAAGGGCAGCTTCACAGAAAATGCTTCCCACTGCTCTCACCTGCATTCCACTGCGGGTCTTCATAATGGGAATGGCCTTCAGGAACTCTGGGTCCCACTGGTCCTTATTCATCGCTAAACACACGTGACACAAAAAGAATTAGCCATATTTAGATCGAAGTAAGAGCATTTTTTTTTAAAGAAAGTCAAGCAAGACATGAAATCACCCACATGCTTTAGCTCCTGAACTAGTGGAGAAAATAATACTGTATCTCACTCTAAAACTTTTTTCGACTTACCTAATTTTTTCTTGGCCTCCTCAAAGGCCTGCTCGAAGCTGGAGCGAGCGTCGGGTGTAGCAAACTCAAAAATGAAGCTTGTCTCTGCAGAAGCAGTGGTCAACTCCAGCTTCGTGGGCAGGAAGGTCATACTGAAGGCCAACGACTGTTTATCCGACAGCTCCCTGTGCACCGAGGCCATCAGATCCTTTATTACCTCGTCTAGGGGCTGAAAGAAAAGGAAAAAAGGGTAGAATTGAGTTTCAAAGTGCCACGCACACTCAGCTGTAAACACAACGCAAACGCACAAAAGTGGACGAAAGAGAGAAAAGATGAAACGCTCAATAAAGTTTTTTCTTTATGTCTGTAACAACCTGTATATAACTGAATATTTCAAAGAGGAGACTAGAAGAAGTTTCCATGTGTCCAAGAAAAGTAGATGTGCAAAGAGAGAGAACGATGGAGTTTTTTGTCACTGCATCTTTCACAGCACCTGGTGTGGGAGGCTGAGGGTCTCAGACAGTTTGCTGATCTGACCCAGCGTGCTGAGATCCTCATCTAACCGGCCAATCATCTTCTGGATACTGTCCTTATTTGTTGCCTGCGTGGAGCCTGGAAAAGGGTGAAAAATAAACAGCAAAAGCAAATTCCACATTACTTCTCCAGGTGATTTTATATAACAAAGTACCAAACAACAAAATTATTTTGGTTCTTTGTGTGTTTTTCGGTGGTAGATATGACTTATAGATCCATGTTCTACACAAACTGCAGCATAAGTCTTACTTTTCACCACCTCCACATCCTCCAGGGGAAGTTTCCACAAAAACTTGTATTTACTTGAAGTATCAATCACGCTGGCAGCAGAGTATCTGAGGAGGGATGAAGGGAAAAACAGGAAAGATGTAATTGAGAAAAAAAAAAGTGAACATCTGGTGTACATATTGTTTAACACCAGGGGGCAGTATGGTTTAGAAACTGTGCTCTGATGGCCTGTGTGCATTACATACAGGCTCATGGAGCTGCGTCTTAATGAGCCAGACTTCCTCTTGAGAGTGGTGCAGATGATCAGATCACTGAAGAGGAAGAGGGAACGATCCTTCTTTCCACCCACTGTCTTCTACAGAGAGACAGGAACACAAGTACAGGGTTAGAAAAATGTAACCTTCACAAGAGGATCACACCTTATAATATAATACAGCTTTATAATATAATTCCAGGAGTGTTTCTTACCGCCTCCATGACTATTTCTTGTCTCAAGAACTTCCTCTGGGGGTTTAGAATCTGAGACAAACATACATATAAGGAAGTTATTGTTTTACTTTATTGTTTTTATTATCTATGCTGGGTGAAAGCGGCTTTAGAAAAAAACATAACGCTCAGACAACAAAGCTCAAATCAGCAGAGGTAAGCAAATGTCTCACGTGCTCGACTCCTTCTATGTGTGCCTCAATCTCCTGGATGACCCTGGCTTCCCTCTCTGCCTCCTCAGCAGAGCGTCTTCCTTTATTGATCTTCTCCGCCAGTCGTTTAATGTCCCTCTGGGCGTCCAGTAAGTACGGGTGGTCTGGGTGATCCTCTGGAGTGTGCTTGAGCAAATCCTTGAACAAACAACAGCACATTCATCTCTGTTTAAGTGGGCTTTCCATCACTAAACAGTCTGAGTTACTTTCACAGCAGGCTCATAGTTCGATTTTTAAATCACTCACCTTAACTAGCAGCTCGTATCGAGGAATCCTCTGCACCGGCTTGATCATCAGATCACCCAGAGCCTGCTTCTCCTTGTTTTCACGCATGTTTTGCTGTTAGATTAAAAGAAGGGGGGGATGAAGACAAAGTGGATGATATAAGAACCACCAGTATCAGAGGCTCTACAGCTGGCTCAATCCTGTAATTCACATCTCTACCACAAGATGGTGAAGTGGTTCCACAGCAGCTGCTCCTGCTGTCAAACGGCCAGTGCTACCTAGCCTGACCTGCCTCCCCAATGTGATGTTTGTGTATTGTATGTATGGTCGGCAAGGTATCATCTATATGAATTGCCCCTTAGGTATAAATAAAGTCTCTCTGACTCTGCCTGCAATGAAGCTGGATGATGGTTATAAAACAGAAAAAAAATGAGAACACTGAAAGCAACACATAACTTAAAGCTTAAAGCTACATTTTTGTCACTAACAAAAAGCTGGTAGTGGACAAACTTGCATCGTTACTATGTATAAAAGAAGTTTTTTCAATCCAACACTCACCTCCAGAAACTTGTGAAACGCTGGCTTGGCCTCCTTGGCAATCCTCACAGCATCTTTAGCATTGAGGAAGTTGTCAATGTATGCAGAGTACATGTTAGCTAGTGCTTCTTTGGAGAACTAGAGAGAGAAGAAAAAGAGGACATTTCAGTTAGTTTGTGCACTGAGTCTGAGGGCTTACTTGTGGTTCCTAGAGTATTTAAAAGTGGAATAAGAGGCAAGCCTTCAGCTTTCAGCTCCTAGTTTGGATTCAGGAGACAGACAGTTAAAAATGTCTTTTTTAATAAAGCTTATAGTTAGGGCTGGATCAGGTGACCCTGAATCTTGCAATAGGTCTAAGCTGCTGGGGGCTTCCCACAATGCACTGAGCCCTGCTGGTTCAATAAAGGTTCATATAATTGCTGGGGTTTTATCTCTATTATTGAAGGGTCTTCTTCTTACAATATAAAGCAGCTTGAGGCGACTGTTGTGGTGATTGTTGTGAAACACAGACACCACAGTCTTGTTCAATTTCTTGCAAAGAGCAAAACATAAAATTCCAGTATAAACCAGCTACACTTAAGAGGTTTAAATAATCAGGGAAGACAACAACAGAACAAACGGCATATAAGATCAAACTATTTTACTATTTTAATTCCTAAGCCACACAAAGAAGCTTTCACATTAGTGGATTTCCACTTGATTTAACTGGCACTAAAAAAAAGGAATAAAAGAAGAAGAAATCTGAGGATGCAGTCCTCTCTGTCTCACAACAGAAACGCACAGATTGAGATGAATCACCCTGACCTGCTTTCTTTTCACAAATAAAAGGGTAGAAGACACAGCAGTCGGCGACACGAGCAGAGAGAGAACCACAATGTGGTGCTGTATTTAGCGTCACTGAGTCATCATCTTTCTGCCCTTTGATGAAATGGACTGACTTCCGGTTTCCCTATCCTTATCATCCGCCTCTCAGTAACAAAATTCTGACAAATAAAATCTGAGCAGGATGAGCAAGATTAGTTACACGGGGAGAAACAAACGGAAGAAAGATTAAGAATAAAATCTGGTGAAACTTAGTTTCCTTACCCTGTAAATACACTGAATGTGTTAACCTTCGAACATTAGACCACCCCCAAAAACCCCAACTGATATTTGCACCCATAATGATGTAATGACGATTAAACTATTCAGTAAAACCTTTGGCTGAATGTGTATATATTATATTCTAAAAACAAAAAGTAAAAAATACATACAATATGAAAACATGAATCTACTTTTTATGAAACTGTCGTGTCAGTGTTGTGCCTGATAAGATCATTGTTTACTATTATTGTAGTATTTATTTCCTGCGCGTCTCCGCTGTTTGTTTGCGATTAGCATGGGATCACTGTAACGTCCAGGATTTTATGGACTGACAAAATGAACTTCGAACCCCTGCTGAGTTTGTCTGTCATAACAAATGCTCCCAGATGGCTGCGTAACAGACAGCAGTAAGGCCTGCACTTCATTGCAGGACTTACTGCATTAGAGTCTAATGTGTTTTGTTTAATAAATCCTATTCATCTTAACTTATCGTTATCAAACAAAACACTTCATGTAAGACTCTTTTTCTAAAATCTATGAAACATATAAACAACTTGGACAAACAAAGAGACAGAAAATTTCATGCCCCGTGTGAGGCTCGAACTCACGACCTTCAGATTATGAGACTGACGCGCTGCCTACTGCGCCAACGAGGCCTGTAGCGGTAGTGACCGCTGCCGCTTTAAGAGCGGGAGAGAGGGCGGGAAAGGGTGGGGGAGGGGTCCTCATTCTGAGCGTTGCAACAGCTTTAGCTACAAAGGCACACAGTTATTTTCAGTGTTATCTTTTTATTGCATTTCTTACACCGTCATTTTAAGGAACATCTACTCCAAACAGACAGGAAAAATTTATTAATGAGTTTATTTAATTTTGTGATTCATTTCTCAATCTGCTTTACTACTAAACATGCAGTTTGTTGTTAGGGGTTTTGATTATGGTCTGCAGTGACCTACTGAGGGAACAAATGCTGGCATTTGAGTACCTTCGGTGATGAATTTGTTTAGTGAAAATCTCTTAGCCTGGAATTAAAATCCTCTATCTTTATTCTTAGGAAACTCAAATCTGACATTTAGCCCAGCACTGAAGCTCTGGAGCACTTTTTTTTTTTCTTTGGGAGCCACACTTGGGTCATGGGAAGTTTTAAATGCGTCAACATGCGGTCACTGGAAAAACAAAATATGAAACTAGTGTTGCCAACTATAGACCATCTTTCAATAAAAACAGTTTCCCCTCATTCGAAGTTTGTTTATTCATTCAGGCTCACGTCTACAGGAAAGTAAATGTCGTATGAGTCATGTCTGCACAGATGCTTCATTTCTGCCCCTACTTTTGCAAATAATAGCGTCCACAGAAACACCGTACACGCTATCTTTTTCATCAACATAAAGGTTTCACTTTACAGATGAAGAGGTGTAACTTTCAGTGGTTTCTTTGTTTTTTTTAAGTTGTGGACCAATTCTAACTAATTCAAAATTCAATGGGATAGTGTTATGGTTTAAACTGTAGGATGTTCCATGTCTTTCTCATGTACAACAGCTTTATTGGAACACATGAAGGGATTTCTTGCTTACAGTCAAGATAAAATTTCTGAATATGCTAAAATAGGACAATCTTTCTATACAAAGGCAGTATTGGTACCAGGACCAAAACAGTAGAAGTCGACTAAAAAGTACTTGCCAATGGTAAATTGGGAAGCTTTTAAGTTTTCGTTAATGGGCATGTCCATGGCAGAATGATCATTCATCACAGGCTGTGAAATTGTTAGAGCTCAAATGTACATTGTTCAGTCTGTCTCAACATGTCACATGTTTGAGATCAATCTGAGTCTGGAGACAGCTAATGTGTCAGCATTTAGTCATGCTCATAGCACCACCTAGTGGCTACAGGACATCTCCACTAAGCAATAAACATCATCCCACGCACATGAAATTTTCACTGTGGGTTCCACACATGATACACCATGCACCATGACATATAATAAGTGGGTCTTCTCCAACATGTTCATTAATTAATGGCAGTTTCCTAGATAAAAATTACAGTCTTAAAGCTGTTCGTGTTCATTGACGCCATTGTAGATTGCTAACTTGGGGTAGGCGGAGCTCCTCCAACTTCCTAAACGGGAAATCCAAGTTGTGGGGGTGTTCGAGATTCAAATGCCAACCGAGAACTCCGAAAATTTGACTTTTGACTTATTCTGGAATACAGCATAAGTGGAGACCTCTAATGCCACCTAGTGTGCACAGGAATAGGGATGGGTATCGTTTAGGTTTTATCCGATACCAGTACCAAACCGGTACTTTTGAAACGGTGCCGGTGCTTAAATGGTGCCCGAACCGGTGCTTCAAGAATGGAGAACACAAAATTGGTCCAAAAACCTCTCATGTTCAGCTGTTTTTTTTTGTAAAAAGATAACAATGTTAGCCTTTTCTGCGGCTATAGGGGATTTATGGTATCACTCTTGTGTGGGAGCAGTGCTTAATCAATGGAAAAAACACAAACTTTGTGCAAAAACCTCTCATGTTTAGCTGTTTCCCTCTTTTTCTTTGGTCATTTTAGCCTTTTTGACCAGGGTGAAGGGAGTATCAGCCATCAAACAAGAAGACAGCGGCATGTAACTACGACGGTGTATGCTAGTTCACCTTACATGCATTAATTTAATAACATGGTTAGCTTACACACGAACAACATTAAGCTACTCACGCAGAGAAGAACGGCTGTTGCTGCCATCATCATCCGTCATCATTTCTGCTACACTGGCAGGGCTAGAGGCCAGGACTCTACTCTTCGGGTTTTCGGAGGATGTTGCTAACTCCGTGTCCGATAAGTACCTACCTGGGCCCGCCTACTATCCTCAGAAAGGTAAAATGATTGGCTAGAATCCAAAGTGTATGACATCTCAGGGGAAAAAAAGCACCGAAATAAAGCACCGAAATAAAGCACCGAAATGTGTGCTGCTTTTTGGTCTGGTTACTACCATTTATGTCAGAACCTACCGGTACCCATCCCTACACGGGAAGTGACAAGTAACAAGTAACAATTAGAGTAAAGGTAGCACACCGAAATGACTGCAGGAAACACCTAATCTGCAGGACAACCCTGGGTGATGGCACACCTCAACGTGCACCAAGGTGTGAGGGCCATTTCCACACTGCTTGCAGTTTAAGCTAAAACTTTAAACTGAAGAAGCGACCTCATCTGAGGCTCATGCCACAAAACAAAATTGTGATGAAAGATTTGGGTGGGGCACAGTGAAGTGTTCTGATGGTCCAACACTTTCTTAAGACCCATGTGTGTGTTGATGATGGCCCAAATATCTTATGTTCTCATCTGTTAAGAAGCTGCATGTGTGCTCTTTGACTTATTGCCATATCTGCTTACCGACTGGATAAGAAGGTGTCCAACGGTCTGCCTGTCGTGCCACTGGCTCACGCAGCCGGAGACCTGCTCCAGGAACTGTTCGTGGTGCTCCAGGATCTCTGGGATTTGGTAGAACATCTCGTCCACCAGCAGGGGGTCCACTATAGAGCCGCTGTCTGGCTGTTTGAGAGGACGCATGTAGCCCTGAGGAGAGAATCACCAGCTGATGAGCAAGCAGATCATATAAATATGTTTGACATAAACTAATAAGGTGTTTGTCTTTTTAAGAAAGTATTGCAATCGATTTTAGACTTTTTCATTGCACCAGTTACTTTATCAGCCAAAAACAATGAAGAGGAGACAACGCAAAGGAGGCCAGTTTAACTCATCAAATCCATTTAGGAGAGCTTATATCAAGCTTGCCTCTCAAAACCAGTGAACAATAAATCCAGTGGTAATCCCTCAGTTTATGTCTGTTAGTGTTACTGGCACAGTAACAATAGTAAGTGTGTTTTCTCAAACTGATGTCACGTTCTATATCAACCTGCCACTGCTTTCACACGTGATCAGTGGACTAATTAAAAATTTAAACAGTTGCCTAAGCATGACATAAATCTTTCCTCTCACCTCAGCGGGTAAATGTATGAACCCATTAAATCTCAGGTGAGCGATCTTATAAAATTGGCAGAGGCCTGCACTCTCCCAGCACCCTTCTATTTTTAATAACAAGTGTATAAAACTTCCAAGAAAGACAACATCTATCGAGTGCCTGTTTTGATATGTAAAGTCTTAATTATAAACAGGCAAAAGTTTGCTGTGACAGAATTTACCCTTGTAAACCTGTTAGTTGAACCCTGCCAGAGTATAAACACCAAGACCGGTGTTTCCCAGAAGCCCCACGTATAAAAAAACGACTGCAGTCTTACTGCTTGTAATAATTTTGTTATTAAAATCAACTTCTTATTACTGTGTTCCACTTTTAGTCTGCATATATGTTTATCAAAATGCAGTGGATACCATAAATACGACCGGGGACAAGTGCATGTCTGCTGTCCGGGACCCTTTTTAAATGAGGCAAATGTAAATGCTATCAATATCAAAACAGGCTCTCTATCCAAGCAGGCTGTTTCATCATAGTCTGCAATTTTGTCAGGTGTGCAGTAGATTTAGAGCAAAAACTGTTCATGTCAGGGGTGTCAAACATAAGGCCTGGGGGCCGGAATCAGCCCGGCAAGGACAACGATCCATCCCACTAGATGGCCTTGTGAAAGTGTGAAGTATGACATAAATTTTGGACCTTTAATTGCATTTTCACACATTTTTCAGCTGATAAAGATCTCCACCCCATGGCCATTCGTGTCACACCAGCGTAACTGAGTAAAAGATAATTAAATGATAGAAAACTTTCTGTTTTTTTACTATGTACTATAGAAATGTCTTCTTTTGCACCATCTGTACACAGTAAAATAAAGAAATACACAAATAAATAAACGAAATAGGACATTATCTTTGAATTAACAAACAAAAGTTCACTTTATAATTGCAGGACAGTCTGTCCAACAAGCCACTAGAACATTTTCTGTAATTTTACACATTTATTTCTTACAATTTAAGCCCTAAGATTCACGCTAAAAGAGTTCTTTCATTTTTTACAAAATATGTGTTTACAAGAATTTTGCAGCTGTATGCTTAAAGCTGCTGAAATCTTCATGCACTCTAAAAGCGGTCTCTTTACTGCAAAAACAGCCACTGCTCAAAACAGCTGGCGTCTGGCAATTCATTCCTCACATCACGCCACCTGCATTATCTGATGAATGAAAGCTGCATTCACAAATAAGCAAAAACACCAAGAGAAAGACAAAAGATAAACGCGTTAATAAACAAAAGTCAAACCTGCACATGTCTACACAGTATGCCTGGTTACAGCATACCCCTGATATCTCAATCTTGGATCGAGGCTGATATGAGCAGACATTTCATGAACACTGTGGCCAGTACGGGGTAAACGCAGAATAAACACAGTCGACACAGACGGCACATTAACAAAATGATTAAACCGGGTTTTGCCATCACATGTTGTCTTCACTTTGTCCTTTGTCCTTATTCTGTGTAGATCACACAGTTTTGCTTTCGACAAGCTCGACTCAGACGCACTCAAACTCAGAGACGCTCACACTGTGATCGCATTAATTGAGTTTCCAAATTTCAAAGCTTAACTCTTAAATGAACTCAGACAGATTCAACCCTATTGCTCCCAAATTTGCAAAGTTCGCTAAGCTGTGAATGCTGCACTGACGAACTGCATGACACATTTCACTTTTTATTCAATCTCCTGGTTTAAACATCTGTACAAAAGAAAGCTGGTCGACTTCCTTTATCCATTTTTCTTGGAAATGTGTTACATAACAAATCAGTAACTATCTGGAATTGCGAACGTTATGTCACAGGAAAGCACCTCAGTTTCGACGAACTCTTTCCTCTCTGTATTTAGATAGTCTCAGGTACAGTATGGCAGCAGTGAAGTGGGAAGACAGACATGCACATTGATGGAAAAACTCCAGAATCAACTTGAATGAACTGTGTGGCAACATTTGTCTTTGTGACATGGCCCAGTTACACCATTAGCCACCATTACACCATTACTATATCCATGTTAATTTAATTTCTCCTTTGTGTGTCCAACATGTCCATTTCAAACCTGTGTTTTTGTATATTTTGCTTTAAATAAGGCCTAAAATCTTTAAGCCAGATAAAAACCCAAATATTATTTAATCACATACAGTAGGTAACACATGCATATACTGTACAACTGTACTGCAGAGAATAAATCTGTTTTGGGTCTTTTTGGGCTAAATGTGAATCGGGGTAAAACAGACCTGTTCTATAGTGTGTGTCATTGTATGTGCAGCTCAGCTGCTTTTGAGGCAGACAATCACCAAGAACAAGTCAGAAACAAGACAGACAGGCCAGTCCAAAAAAAAGACCAAAAAAGTGTCTTTGAAAATCTTGTTGATGTCAGAAGACATCGGCCAGACTGTTTCAAGATGACAAGAAGGACACAGTAACTCAAATAACCACTGGTTACAACCAAGATATGGAGAAAAACACCTCTGAATCTGCAGATGGGCGGCAGCAGCAGAAGACCACACTGGATGCCGCTTCTGTCAGCTGAGAACAGGAATGCACTCAATGGTAGGGTTAGAAATTGGTATAAACAACATGAAGGGATGCCTACGTCCTACCTTGTAAAGGTTCAGGCTGGTGCTGATGGTGTAATGGTGTGGTGGATATTTTCCAGCCACACTTTGGTGCCCTGAGCATCATTAAAAAGCAACAGCCTACATGAGTATTGCTACTGACCATGCAACCAGGAAAATGAGCATAATGGCCCTCTCTTAAAAGACTAGGTGTAAACTGTTTAGACTGTTAAAACCACTGTTATTAGTTCAGCTTTACTAAACACAAAGTACTCTCTGATTTAAAATCATCTTAGTTATATGGCAAAAGCTTGTATTATTCACAGAGCACTTCACCAAAAGTCCCTCAACAGAAACCCAAAAGAGTCCGATTTCAACTTAAGAGCCGTCTCACCCGAACTAAATCTGACACCCTCCGTCAAGGATCTGCACTTATACACCAGTCACCGTGGTAACATTTACTTTCCCTGTGTCGTCATGGGAACACGGCCTGGGTTTATTCACTTTGTGGCCACACATATGCACAGAAACACACACACACACAGTCAAAGTCAGCGTGTGCGCATGTGAGCGAACATTTTGTAAAAATGCAGACGCATGCTTACTGTTCACCCACACACAGCGACAGGTTACACAACAGGGTGATCACAGGGTGCCAGAGTGAGTGTGTGCATGTTTGGGAACGTGTTAACCAGACAGAGGGATGCGGCTAAGATTTGGGGTAAAGGTTAGTCAGCTATTAGAGCACAGACAGGTATAGGATACAGAAGTGTGGGTGTGTGTGGCAGATAATGCTGATGACAGTGGGATGTGACGGGGTTAACAGATTAGCCTGACAGGATGAATGAGAATAAGTGGATTACATAACATCCACAGTTATTCAGTATTCATGTCCTCAGCAATCTGTAGTTTTTAGTTATTCTGCGTGTCTGCCTGCGAATACGACTCACTTATAACAAGAGATACGTAAGAGAGCATGTGAAGTTATGTGTGTGTGTGAGTGTGTGTTACATTACCTGAATAAGAGTACGCAGTGACTCCACATATGACTGCTCTGTGTCTAAGAGGGTCATCATGACATGCTTCCTCATATCCTGTGAAGACAGAAGAATAAGAAAGAAATATAAGGTCACTTAATGTTTGTAGGGTCATCTAGTTCATATCTAATGCTCCTTTATGTCATGAACAAACCACATAATATACAAACAGAAGCACATGCAATGCTGTAAAAATATCGCAGTGGTGTTTTATGCTCACCTGCCCATGCGATTGCAGATGGAAAATAGCTATTAGCTAAATCTAATACAATATAATGCATTCTCCTCATTTTTTTTCTCCTTTTAAGTAAGTAAAAATAAACTAGAATTCAAAAGGTCAAGTAAAAAGTGTGTACCAGGTACAGCAAATACAACTGAATCTTGCTATGGAGGATCAGAAAGCACTGTGCGCTTTTAAAGGCAGTGTAAAGCCTAAAAACACTAAATACGTTCAGTTTCACATGATTTCTTTTTACTTGGAAATTCTACACAGGATACAAAATTTGATATGGGGTAATTCTGAGCAGAGTGTATGTTTACTCTTCAGAAAGTTAAGGCTTAAATTTTTAATCAGTGAATACAGAGGTGGAAAATGACAAAGAACGTCAAATGCAAAAACAACACGAACACTGCCGGGCCAAAAAAAAAACAAGAACTCCACCTAGATTTAACTAAGCTTATCATAGAGTGATTCATATGTTTAGTCTGGCAACAAGTTATTCAACCTCACCTGATGCAGTGAGATGCTTCTCAAGCTGGAAAAACATGCCCTGCAGTGGTGGAATAATGTTCCTCAGTTTCAGACTGCTCAACAAGTTTGCCGAAACTGCTAAAACTAGGCTGAAGACCCTCCAACGCATTATTAAAACCTGGACAGATAGTCGTGAGCCTTGTTCAAGGAAGAAATGTAGTCAGAAAAAGAAAATCCTGATCCTTTCACCAATTGGTGAAATTAAATCCCTGGAAAAGCTGTTCAGCCTTAAGAGAACCACTTATCAGTGAGGATAATTGGGGGGAAACAAGCCTTCAATTCGCTAGGAAGAAGAAAGGTTGGACTTTGGATCAGTGGAAAAAGCTCATGAGGTCTGATTAGTTCAGATTTTCCCTTTTCCAGAGGGATAGGCTCATCCAGGTTAGTAAAGACGAAAGCAGAACAACACGGGCACAAAGAAAGCAAGTGAGCTCCGTTTTGTCAAGCAAAGAAACAGCACTTTAATAGGAAATGAAAATTTTATGTTGTTGACATTTAAAGCAGGAAACTCCCAGCAGTCTGTAAAGTAAAAGATCCCAAGACAGCGGGGTGGATTATGACCAAACAAGAGAAACATCACTCAGCCTGTAAGTCATATGGTAATAAATATCATCATTTTTCAGTGCTGATGTGCGCCATCGTCAAAAATATCCACAAACAAAAACAACCAGCGGTTCTTTTTGTGTTTCGATAATGGACCTTTTGTCTTTCTGGCATTTTAAATCTACATTTCCTTTCTCTGCACGCCTTCTCTCCAACACCGCCGACGCAACACTTAAACTGAAATCACAATCACTGTTGTTGTCCTAGGTTTATCTGATTTCACTTATCTGTTCTTCTCAAGAAGTAAATAGAAAACTCAGTGGCAGGAGCTCTATATTTTTTAAGCTTTTCCATTGAAATATTATATCTCCATGGTCAGGCGTCACCGGGGCTAGGAAGTCCACACAAGCACGGCTCGTTCATGCTATAATGACTCATGCTAAAAAGTAGTTAATGTGACACCGAAATCAGTGATTCCAATCACGGAGTATGTGCTTTATCCAGGGTCTCGAAAGACACTCCCAAAATATTCTGGTAACCAACATGGCTTATAAATATCATACAGAGCCACAGGCATACCCCTATGGTGCATATATAACCACAATGGCTCTTTCCCCCTCTTTCTCTCTCTCTTTCACACACACACACACACACACACACACACACACACACACACACACACACAATGGCCACAAAAAATAGACAGAGGAGGCTTTTCCCCCCTCTTCCCCTGCTCCGCTCTGCCAGCAGCGCTGTGTCCTATAAATAACCGTAACAATAACTTCCCAGAAAGGTTATGTTTAGCGTTTGGCATCTAAGGAGACCCCAGGGGCGCTGTGGGGCACCGCTGGAGAGTGAAAGGTGGCGTGTGGATGGATGGAGGAATGTGTATAGAAGTGTGTGTGTGTGTGTGTGTGTGTGTGTGTGTGTGTGTGTGTGTGTGTGTGTGTGTGTGTGTGTGAAGAACAGAGTGATCGTAAGTGAAAGATTTGCCCTCTTAAATAAGGAAACAGCAGTGAAAGTTAGCCGCCAGTGACACTTCTCTGTAAATCAGCTCAACTGCTCCTTCTCTCCAAATCTACTCACCCCTGACAAACACACACAAACACAATAGAGTTGGGGAGCATAGATACAGGATTAAACAAAGCTAAAGAGGGACGCAAACAACAACATAGTAATCATCCATTTATAGTCCTTAATTGCCCCCTAAGTAGCTGTGGTTTGGTCCCCTGTTATGGTCCACAGAAGCAACACACACACTGATGAATATGTTAAAATGTTGATGGATCGACTGAAGGCCGAATGTGTCTCTCAGGGTCCGCGTCAGGTCTTTGCTGGAAACTGGTTTCTCCCCCCACCCAGCAACTTCAGCTGCAGCTCCTCCACACAAGAGCACAGCTGTCCCTGCATGACTGTCTCACACAAATGAAACCTCATTTACAGTAATCAACTTAACAAATGCGGATCCTCTTTCTTTCTCACGGAAGCTTCATGGAAACGGCTTCTTCATGAGACTGGCTGTTTTCACTCCGGTTAATATACGCATTTCCTCACACTCAGGTGCAATGGCGCTGAATTAACTGCACTCTTACAACAGCTGTCGAGTGAACAACGCTGCTGACCACTTGACCCCGACGAGAAATAGATGGGGAAACAATGAGCGTTTGTGCGCGACAGTCAAGTTAAATATGAAGGGAGCTTCCCTGAGGACAGGAATGTTTCTCTGTCCGGCGCTGGTCGCTTTTATTAGATCACACATGGACACATCAGAACACAGTGAAATAATGCTAGGAATGCCAGTTTCATTTTGCTAGCAGGGTTACCATAGTAACCCCAGCTGAGAGGCTGATTGGTCAACGGGGCAGGCACAGTAGAGCTGAAGTCAAGACGCTCTGGGCTGAGGCAGTGTCAACCTTCAAAACGGAAAGCTGAATCCAGGATTAACAGCTTTCAGTCACATGAAAAGGAAGAGATGTTGAACACCCTACGACTGCAACACGACTTGTTTTCACTCTTCAAGCCGAATATTAGAACATTCCTCACAAGCGCTTTTATTTAATGCAACTCCCAAAATAAGATCCACCTCCATTTTTTATCAGTTCTAGCCAAGTAAACACAGAGATCCGGGAACAAGACATCATTCCGAGATCCGAACAAAACAGCCAAATAGGACATCAAACAAGCAGTCAGCCTAATTATCAAAATCACTGGACTTTGAGTTCAAATTACAGGTGTGAATGTGAGCAAACCCAACATGCTGGTAATAACCCATCTTTTTACAGGAAAGCGCAACTAGACAATAACTGCAGTAAGTATGATCTTGACCGATTATGTTGTTTTTTTCTCTCCCCTATGATTGTTTCTCTGTAATATTAACGCTGCAGGGAGTAGTAAACTGAAATTACCTTAAAAGAGGCAGATGGAAGAAGGAAAGCTGCCACAGTCTAATGAGTGAGGATGACTCCTTTCTACTCTATTATCACAGCTACAGGCCTTGATCCATCATTAAGGTCAGAGATGAAACCTGGTGTTTTTTGGGTTTTTTTCCCTTTTGCAGCTCATCCTCTGTAAACACTAGAGACAGCTGTGTGGTAAAGTCCCAGTGGATCAGCAGTTTCTCAAACACAGACCAGCAGCTTTCTTACGTTTCACCATGTCTACATGCCTAAATGAGTTGCTACCGCATGATTGGTTGACTTAGAATTTGCAGCTGAACAGGTGTACCTAAAAAAGTGGCCAGGGAGTGTCTATATCAGTGGTCCCCAACCTTTTTTGCGCCACGGACCGGTTTATGCCCGACATTATTTTCACGGACCGGCCTTTAAGGTGTCGCGGATAAATACAACAAAATAAAACAAGTACCGGTACCGAAAAAAAGAAGATTTATTCATAACACGTGAAAAGACCCAGGAAAAACGAGTTAACAATAAAAACGATAACAAAATAACACTGAAAACCAATAAAAACCCTGAAAACTAGTCACGTCACACCTGAGCCTCAACTCTCGCGGCCCGGTACCAAACGACTCACGGACCGGTACCAGTCCGAGGCCCGGGGGTTGGGGACCGCTGGTCTATATAATCAAAATGTATTGACAATAAAAAAAACATACAATTCTTTGTCTACTAACCCCGGACAGGCTGTCAGACTGTAGCAGCCACACTGAGTCTGTACAGTCTAATTTGGGCTTTAGCTACATCACACGCTGGACTCACAGCCTCTGGCTGTTTGTGACCGGTGATGCCAACTCTAGCCCTGACACCTGAACCACTCTGAAATTCATCAAGCACAGGTGCAATAAATACTGGATATGTAATAATGTCCTTGTCAGCACAGAGCTGGGGGCTTTTTTTAAGCGCAGAGAGACCAAACATGGCACAGTCACCACCACAGTGTTCTCAGCTTTTTCATCAGGGAAAGAGAAAACCACTCCTATCACTGCTGTTATCTCATAAAACCTGCAAAGCACAAGCTGCTTTTGTCTTACATATCAGATCATCGGAGAAGAATTAATATTTTAGAAAGAAAAACATCTTCGCTGTTAATAATAAATAGATTCCATGATGTATGACTCAAAATGCCACACACACACACCCCGACTCCTGTGATCACATAAAGCTGGCATGTATGAATTGGAGTACAAGCTGCTGCTCAATTATCTAATTTAAAGTATTAAAATAATTACTCATATAATATATAGTACCTCCTAAATTACATATCCTTTATAAACCTGAGTCACCTGCTTCCACTGATCTCGACAACGATGCAGCTTTAACTACAAGGTATGAATTTGTGTAATTTAATCACCCTAAACTGGGATCTGCTCAGAAAGACGTCACAGTCTGCTTATTTGGGATGAAATTCACAGCACTAACAGGTTAAATGCCCAATTTTTCTCCTCTCGTACGCATATTCAGTGTCAGACATTATGCTCAGTTAACAGTCTGGATGAATGTGTGTGTTTTTGTGAGTACAATATGTTCGCTTGTGTCCCTCTGTGAGCTCTGGTGCCTGAATAATGTGTGAGTACAGGGGGTCCGTAAAGCAAGTTTTTCTTCACAGCTCAAGCAAACACTGCAGCTCAACATTAAAGCCGCGGCTCACACATCCGACTCTGCCCGATGCTGTTCTGTTTGACTTGAAGTTATTTCGCGGGGGATTTCTACGGATCCAAATATCAACACTATCACGATAAGATGGATATTTTGTTATAGCCTATAGTGCATTTAGACAATAAAGTTTACCGATAGGCGAATTTACGAACCAGGTTTCCACTTGTGCTGCTTATTTTTTCAGACAGTATTTTTCTCGGTTGCTTTAAAGTGTTGCACTAAATGAGAAAAACAGAATGCCACACGGTGTTTCGCTGTTAGGAACATAACTCCCATTTCCCAATATATCTCTTTAATTTAAAGTGTCATTTTTAGCCAGAAAGGACTGAAGTACCCAATTACTCTAAGTACCACAACTGAGTTCAGTTTTGTGTTATTGGGAAATTGTAAGTTCGCTTTTCTTTCTCTCTGTGGCCTCTTTTTATCCAACAAGAAATAGATTTGCACATGTTATTATGGGACACAGCTGTAAGAGTGCAGCTGCATAAAGCTTTTCACAAAAGATTGCACACTGCCCTACAAAGTTATGTGTTGGTCCTGTTTACTTTTTTGTCTGTCTCCTAGTACACAGAATGACCCAAAACCATACAAAGGGATTAAAAGAGGTTCTTAGTTGCTTAGGTGGAAGCATAGACTATAAACATGTATATATATAAAAAAAATAGAAATAGCCACACTGGTGTTACCTGATGTTTGAGGACCTGTTTTGAAGTCTGTGTTGTTGGGCATTTTTGTTTTTTTATGAGAGGGTGGACGGCTAAGTCATCATGCTGTTATGTAGTAGAAAAACAAAACTGGAGCACCGGCTTGTTGGCGCGAGCATTAGCTAAACAATTTGATAACTGCGTTGAATGCTGCTATCAGCCATCACTTATCATTCAAAGTGAGGATGACCTTAACGGTGATAATGTTTAGCTTTGGTATATTTTTATGGGTGAGTTGTTGTGTTTTTATGGTTGTCGTGAAGCAGTTTGTATTTATTAGAGCCTGGCAGATACAGGATTTGTAAGATTCATGCTGATAGCAGTATTTGGGGACTTGAAACTGATATCTCACTAAACATTTGTTATGTGTAGTTAACCGACTCCTTAGTAAAATACAATGAGAATGCGGTTTAAAAGTCTTCTTGTTTTATTGTTTGATAAGCTACTTTTTGTATTTGTTCCGTTCCAAATGCGTGTTGCTGATGAAAGATGGTGCAAAATGACCTCCGGTTGATAAACTATGCAACATCAACACCCATAACATGGCTGAAGGGGGTTTCTCCCATCTCTCCTTTTTTAATTTTCATATATCGGCCGGTATAAAGGCAATACCAATAAATCTATAAATATTAGCAAATAGATAATATCAGCAGGGCTGACATATTGGTCAGCCTCTATTATTTATCCACTAAAGTTAACTATTGTAACTCGCTTTTGTAGCAAGCATAGGTGGCTAGATTAGCTTTTTGACCTAAATTAAAGAAGGTCATAAGCATTTTTATTTTATTAATTTGTTTATTCTAATTAATTGTACTTAAAAAACCAACATTAGGACAACATTAGTGAATTTAGTTGAAAAATATGTTAACATAATGTGTTCTGAGCTGAAGTTTGCTCACTGAAAGCATCAGAGTCAGCATTGCAGCTCCTTCCAGTTGCTCTCGTCACTTCTCATCACCCACTCCCAACCTCCCCCCTCCCGACTACTGTATCCCCTGGCAACAGCCTGGCAAAAGCAGCAACAGGCGTCCTCTTAGCCCAAAGAGAAAACATCCTCATCGCCTATCATTTCCTTTTATCATTTTCCCTTTATTTATAGGCAGCTGTAAACATTAAGATGGATTTTCACATTGTTGAGGTAGCAGCTCTGAAAGCAAGGGACCTCCATCCTTCGCTTCATTTACAGTGTTCAAGCTTTCTTTCTGTACAATTCTGGCATGCAGATAAAAAGCATAAATGTGCATCTCTATGGGCTTCTCTAATTGTCATTTGCAGGCCCAGACTGCTCTGACCTACTCTATAGTGATCAATCGTATTTTCTCTCTCTCAGACACACGAATGAACTATTGATCCCCCTTCCTAGCTTCTCCATCCTCACCTCTTTAAATTCATCGCCTGTCCCAACTTTTCCTCTTTGCCTCTTCCTGTAAATAGCTCCTCACCTTGGTTTCACCTCTCATTCACACAGTGAATAAAACAGTTAGTGCAGAGGTGTGTATTTGGTACTTGCACCATTTCACAAAAAATAAAATCTAAAGAAAATGAATAACTGGTTTGTTGGCATTTTTGATTTTTGAGCTAAGTTATCAAGTATTTACTGATTTGGGGATTTATAATGTGAAAAACAATCTTTCTAAGTCGATGAACTAATTGGCCGAGAGATTTGTAGATGATAGAATTTTAATTTTGCAGAACTTTTGGAGCCCTAACTTTTATTTGTGTCCTATATCAAAAGATATCAGTTGCTCTAGCTTGTTTTGATCGGCCACCGATCCCACATGATGATGATGATGATTATGATGACAGCTAAAGGTTAACCAAAAATCCAATTGCGGTCTCACGGCCGAATTATCATAAATAGATAAAACATGCACAATGCTTCAGGATGTTTCATAGACATGAAATTTATGCAGTATTGTTACTTAAAACCATGATCTATCTCCCACGTAAATGATACTGATAGTTATAGAAACAAAACATCACCTGAACATGACTTTAGGTCTATTTTGTGGAGTTTGTATAAAAATTATTTATTTGTAGTTTTGTAACTGTGCGGATAGCTTCTGTACATTATCAGAGCTATCATATAAAAGTTTTCAAATACCCTAAAGACGCACAAAACAAACTGATTCTGGTAGAGAATTTTTAATTACTAATTTTTAAATAAATGTGGCTAATTTTCACAAATAATTCAGTGATTTCTTTGCTTGAAACTGTAATTTCTAAAGAAAGGTGAGATATTAGGCACTTGGGTACCACTGTGCCCACATTATGTAACATACATTAAGTGGGGGCTTGTCCGCTAATCGTGTGATTCACTCAGCTCTAATTGTATTATAGACATGCAACACATAGAGACAGAGGGGGGTCTGAAAAAAGACATTATCCAGTGGAGACAGATAAAATAAAACAAGGAATGAGCTATAAAAATGAAAGAAAGGCAGGGAAATTAGGACAAGACAAACAGAATTTGAGGCAGCCAAAAGGGGAGAAGAAGTTAAAGAAAGGGAATTTTAAAAAGCTGATATAAAACAGGTTGGACAGAGTGGAAAACTAAACCGAGCTGGATCAGCCAATGATAACTTTTAATATGCAGAGAAGGGCAACACACACCTTTATGTGCTACAAATAAACAAAAACCACTGATCTACCTCTCCATTGGGGCTTCCAGCATTAAGTCCATTTCCATTCAGATTCCCACTGGAGTTACTATTGCCGTTGTTGTTTCTGAACTGATCCACTGCATCTCTGTAGCCAGCTTCTCCTCCTCCTCCATCTCTCTCTCCTCCTCCTTCATCTCCTGTATTCTCTCCATTCTCATTCATTTCCTCCAAAGCGATGCTGAACTGCGCTAGGGTTCGAACCATCTGAAGCATACGGAACGGTCCGTGTGCCCGAACGCACACTCACTTTGGCACATAAGACACTCCCGCGAGGCAGCCCGTGAAGGTTTCTACCCGTTTGTTTACTCACACAAACTCGGTCTTCATCTCTGCCAGATAAAGAAAAGCAGACACACCTGACGGTCGAAGGATTCCCCCCACCTTTCCCTCTTACCACGTTAAATAAAGCATGTTTCCTGCAGCTGTTTTCTTGCAGCCTGCCTGCTCTCCCATAAATGTAATCTCGTGTCTTCGGTTCGCGCCTGCTCTAGAGCAGGTAGGCTCAGCTGCGCAGCTCGTCAAAGTGAAAGGCAAGGGAGTGCACTTCAGCATGTATGCACGGGTGTCTGATCTGTTTCTGCTGCACGGATGATGTAAGCAAGACCTGAGTGCATGTCGTGGTGTGTCTGTGTGCGGCACAGGGGAGAGATAGAAAGTGCGTGTGTGCACACGTCTGCGTGTGTGGGTGTGTTCGAGTGTGTCCTGGCCCTCCCCCTGGGTGTGTATAATAAGAGACAGCAGGCAGGGCAGACGCTCACAGCGCTTAGGCTCCTCTTCACACCAGCCAGGCTCGACCAATCCCCCCCACAAATACTCGATTGAAGCATCTTAGGATGAGCAGCGTGCCGTTTAAAATCCATCCACTTCCTCTCTAACTTATCAAATAAAGCCTTCGCCATGAGGAAGGTCTTTTGAGCGTCAAAGAGAAGTCACTACAAAGTTCCCCTCCTGCCATTACAGTGAGAAACAGATTTGAAAAGGGAAAGCCATTTCTGCTTCTTCTGTTTCTACACGGTCAGGCTGAGCAGAGCAGTGAATAGCAGCAGCAGCCCACACATAACCATGACAACAGTGAGCAAAGGTGTCCTTTTTAAATGACTGTACCTGAGTTTTGTTGTTTTTTCCTTCCAACTATGACCACTTACACTGCTTACCATTTTTGTACAAGCAAACTTCAGTTTTAACTCTAAAAACATGAAGGCTGTTTTCAAAAATCTCCCAATTTGTCTTTGATTAATTGATCACATTACTGCCTCCAACAATCCAATGACATGCATGTTTTGTTGAGCGGAGATTTTAACTTGGTCATAGATCTGAATTTGACCGTGATGCGTGTCTGACTCTCTGTGTATTAGCCCTGTAATGGGCTGGTGACCTAACTGGGGCAGGGTCTCCCATCACCCCAAACTAGACTAGTACTGGACTTTCCTTTAGGATTGTGAAGACGCAGAGCAACACGCGAGAGTTAGCTCATCAGAAAAAGAATGAGCTGTACCAGAGGATGGACATGTTCATGTTTTGGACAGAGAAGACAGATGGTTTGAGGGTGAGGAGTACAGGAGACCATCTCCCTCATTCCTGGTTATTGGTATAACCTGGAATCCTATCAGAGTTATTTGACTGAGTGTTTAATGCCCATATTTCTTAAATTTGTCCATTTTTACATACATATGTCCTTGAAAACATCAGTGAGGAAAGCTTTCGAATCATCCGACACAATAAAACATATCTACAAGAACTTAACAAACATGAAGTTTAATATTTCAAATTAATAGTAATGGACGGATGGACAGACAGAAGCTAATGGTAAACACTGAGCGTAACGTAACAAGGTAAACTGGGGTCATACACTGTTGAATTTCAGTATGAGGCGACTTTTAGTCTCTTTTTTTCAGTCACAAATAACCTCAAACAGACTTTAGGCTCTTTCTCTCCAACAGAGATCAGACAAAAGCTCACCAAACAGACATTTAAAGGTCAAGCCCGTGGCTTGGAAATTGTCTTTTAATCCTTGTTGCTATAGGAACAATAAGTCACTTATGAAAGTGTAGTGACAGGGATCAGATTTCAGGGATGTCTGGAGTGTAGCAGATATTTTTTAATATTCAATTCAATTCATGTTTTGCCTCAGGGTTTCTGTTTCTTTTCCAGCAAAATACCTTTAATGCCAAACAAAGAGCATCATAAACACGTACAAAAGCACTCGCTCCTTCCTCAGAGCTCCAGTGCTTTCTATATTTTAACTTTTTTCCTTTACCTATGCCTCTCTGTGTTCTTTGGTATGCTAACATTAACACCATTTGTCTTTGCCAGAAATTGCCCTCTTTCAACAGTCAGCATTCAGTCTGACTTATAACTGTGACGTTATTACCTTTAATTGTACCCCACAATAAAAGAATAAGGCCAGGGTATCTGCACTGAAGTATACTGCTTTAGTATAAGACTCAGTAACTCAGTCCAAAAACTGAGTATATTAATGGTTAAAAATACAGCTCAAGTTTAGACCTAACGTTAAGCAGTCAAACATTACATCAGTTAAATGTAGAGATAAGCAAAAAAACAAATAAATAAAATAACGACATTAGCCACTGTAGCTTGTAGTTTCAAAGCCTCGAGGTTAGCATTATAGGAGGCACAGTTTCCTGGAGCCAGAAGTGAACAATGGACATCCAGAGACATGGTGGGTGAAGGGCAAGACACTGATAATTCATACGGTCTGCAGCACATTAGGGCACATGTTATACAGGATTTATGCTTCTGCATAAAAAACACCATAACCTGATATGCAGCTCTAACTCGGCCCATTATCACGGTGACTGGCTGGTTCAATACTGTCATTTGCTCCTGCGCATTTTAGTTTACTTCTACTTCTACGGTCCCATTTAGCATAAAACACAGGGAGTGATTGATCCACCCAGCCCAGGTGCAAAGTCTGGCTTCAAAACATCAAGGTGGCGATCACCAAAATACTTAAGTTGAAGTTGCAGGGCATTTGCCATGAGTGGTAAAATTAGCTAAAGCCTAAAAGACCAAAACCATTTTTCACTGAACGAACAGCATGTCCCGGTAAAGGTAAATGGTAAATGGCCTGCATTTGTATAGCGCTTTTCTAGTCCATAGGACCCCAAAGCGCTTTACACTACATTCAGTCATTCACCCATTCACACACACATTCACACACTGGCGATGGCAAGCTACATTGTAGCCACAGCTGCCCTGGGGCGCACTGACAGAGGCGAGGCTGCCGGACACAGGCGCCACCGGGCTCTCTGACCACCACCAGTAGGCAAACACGGGGTTAGTATCTTGCCCAAGGATATTTGGCATGCAGCCAGGATGCAGCCTGGGATCGAACCACCGACCTTCTGATTAGTGGCTGACCTGCTCTGCCACCAGAGCTACAGCCACCCCATGTGTCACGTAAAGGTGTCACGTGTGGTTCACTGATGTGTGTTTAACACCTCTTCTTTTGAGCTGCGAGAGTGCACACATGTCACAATCCTCACCTGAACCAGTTACATCAGCATTTTGTGTGGCATCAACCCCAGTGTGCTCACATTCTCTGGCTTCCTGTTTAGCTCGGGACTAACGCACTTGCTAGGTTCAGGTGCATATGTGGATGTGTGCACATGTACAATCAGCGGGCCGTCTGACACAGGAGCGTTTTCCTGAATGAGTTAGCGGCTCGTAGCAGGCTGACCCAGATTTCCTACCCGTGTGTGTTCACAACCATACAAACTAGACTGCACGGTCGGATTAAGATCACTGTGGCCTTTAGAGGAAGAATTACACAGTTGTGACTATATTCAGGTACTGATTGTCAGAAAAGATGAATAAATGGACTGAACAAATGACTTTCACTCACTCTCACAACCTTTTTGCCGTTTTCAACTCACAGACGCAGGCAGTGATCAGCTGATACATAAAACAACAACAAAAGCTGCATTAAAAAATACACACCACAGCTCCATCCCAGACACACATGTGGGTAATCACAAGTGGGATGCATTTGCAGCTGTGGTTCAAACCTCATACTTCCTCCACGCCCTGCAAAGAAATGCGTGCGTGGTTTAATACTTTGCTCAGCGGCTCTGCCTGTCTGCCTGCATCAGTGAGTGACACAAAGTGCTGCTAAATGACAGCTGATGTGACATCTGTATTGCAACCTCTGAGCCAACATCACCCCACAAAACTGAGTCAGCCTGGAGGCAGCCCATAGATAAACATGTAGGAGGGCTGATGACACCTGTCACCCAGGTCCCCAGGTGTGTGAGTTAGAGACAAAGAGAGTGAGAGTGAGGTGGACGCATGACTGGCCAAACAGATCAAAACAGATTTGTCATCACACACCTGTACAGGGACACACCCCCTGCCATCTGAGCCTCTGTTTATGTGTTTCTGTGTGTCTTGCTGCGGGGAGTGTAGCTCTGTTAACCTCCCTGTGTCAATGCTGGGTAACAAGATAACAGCAAGCTATTCCGGGGAGAAGAACACTGGCATTGCTAGCAAACACGTGGGAGCTCTAGTCAGGAAACTTTAATGACTCCTCAGTCTTCTTTTCACATTTCTGTTTCCAGATACATCTTTCCATCTCGCCCACTCTCCATCTGTGTGTGTACAGATACAGATATATATATATATATATATATATATATATATATATATCTGAGCTGGATGAATCTGTGGCCACAACCTCCTGCAGACACCGATAACTGTAACCAGCTGTATTTATGAAAACAAAAACACACGCAGAGCAACAGCTAAAGAAGAGCAGAGCACATTTTAGTGTACACACATGCATAAACACAACCCACAAGGGGGCAGTAGTAATAACAAAACCAATCATTACAGGGTGTAAGTGTTTTTTACTCTCATCCTGCCACTGGCACAAGATAAAAACCACTGTAAAGACACAACAGGACTAATTGAACCCACTTATCCAAAGATGGGCTCCTGCAAAATACTCTATAAATAAAGAATATTCTGTCCTCTTGTTTTCCCCGGGTAGTTGATACTTGTCTTCGGGTCAAAAATGAGAGTCTTTGAAAGTTTAATAAGGAAAGTAAACAGCATCTGGTATCACACCAGAGCCGTGTCGAGGATGTTGTTGTTGAGGCCTTAGTGAGCATGTGTGTGAGGGAGAGAGAGAGAGATCACATGTAACAAGATCTACTTGCTCTCCAAATAAGCCCCTATGGGTCTGCGTGCATGTGCGTATGTGTGTGAGAGAGAGACAGAAAAAGAGGAGCGAAAGAGAGAGAGTGTGTGGTGAAAAGAGCCTTTGTCCCCAAGAGGTGAGGCTGAGGCAAGGACACGACTGACGACTGAGCTAATACACGTGTGCAACGCGACATGCACGTACTGATTTAAAGCTAAGGTAGCTAAGGGCACGCAATCATGGAAACACCTAAATAAATAATATAGTCATGGTATTTAGACAAACAAAATCAAAACTTGTGGATTCAGAGCCTCAGTAAAAGCCAAATATTGAATCTTATAGGTTATAGAATGCTCCTGTAGTTTAACTGTGCATCCACAGCATTTTATTCTACATCTTTATCCGAGGTCTAACTATCATGCACACATTCACACTCAAGCAGAAGCATCAAGGGGAATTTGGGGTTCAGCACCTTGCTCAACAACGCTTCAAAGTGCCGACTGGGAGAATTGAATTCTACCACGGAAATATCGATTGATGAGCCACCGACCCTTCGGAGCAGCAGCCATGTCCATCTTAATATTACGATCAAAATCAAAAGCAACCTAAAGCTTATATCGATCACCAATTTTGGTATGAGAATTCACTCTTCCTCAAATACACTGCATTTGAGTGTATTTTTAGAAATGAATTGATCACATCATCTACCCCAATAAAGTATTTTAAATGACCTCCTAACAGTAAATTGACCATTTAGGAGTGATTACTGTATAGGAGGATTAAAGTGTGGAATGTGAACTGACAGAAAAACAAAAACAAAAACGGGGACCTTGCAAAGATGTCATAAAAATCATGTAGATTCATGCACGTGTTAGTTAGCGCACGTTCTTCACAGGAACTTTATCAGCCGACACACCCGAGTTCAACCAGACAGCATTACAGTGACAAACGCAGCTTTTGATCAACTCTTCATCCAAGTCCTTGATTTCCAGTCTCACCGCAGCCTTTTAATCTGACATCCCCTCCACTTCCTGTCCAGCAACCTACCCCACAAATCACTGGGCTGTGACAGATAGCCATCAGCCACAGAGACTAGCCTTAACCCTAACACCGCTCCGGAAATACCTTGTCTGTCTCTGTGTCTCCCACCCAGTTTTTCCTTTCTGACACCCTGCGCCACCTCTCTTTCGCTGAGCTAATCCCTAGATTTCGTCTCACGCCGCCTCTCTCAGTAAGCATGAAAAATAAAAGGTCCCTCCTGCGTCTTTGATAAGGAACTGCGTTATTTATAAAGTTACCAGTAACATAAGGATGACGAAGAGACCGTCAGCTGGATTTCCCAGGAAGCCATCTCTCAAAAGGCATGCAGAGAAAATGTTGGCACTTAAGCAGCACTTATACATGTTCTCACACAGTGACTCCCAAGCCTGGCGGTATGTAAAATCGTGTTGAGACCGAGAGGAGAGGAAAAGAAGGGATGGGGAACGAGGAATAAGCTAGAGAGCTTTTCTTTCAGCAGATTCTGCACTGTTAGAAAACTGCAGCTTATCCCATACTAAACGCCACACTGTGGATTAAGTACGTCTCTCTTTTCCACTTTATTCACTTCACTTTTCCCCCTTTCTTTCTCACCCTTTCTAGTCCCTCTTCCTCCGCCCTTATCCGTCTTTCCTCAACATTCCTGCCCCCTCACGGACTACAATCCCCACATGTGTGTCTTTTCTGTGTGTGTACAATAACTGCTAAAACAAATTTATTGTTTTTTTACATCTATAGGTAGTCTAACCCTTTCAGAGAAAAGGTTAGAGCCATGAAAACGCAAACACATTAGAAAAAAAATTGGAATAATTGATGAGTGTGGACACATTTTGGCGTCTTTGTACACACGTGGACAGGATAGAGAGTGCCATGAGCTTGAAATCTTTCCACATTTTCACCTACATTTCCATTTCAAATTCCTTCTGTCCCACTCTCATGAACCTCACATCACTTGTTTCCATAGCCTGTCTGAATTGGAGCTCACTCATCAATTCTGTGCTTCACTCTCACTCTGTGATAAACCTGTACACCTTTAAGCTGTGCAGCACAGCACGCACCCATGAACAGCTTCACCCGTTTTGTGGGAAAGTGAAATGAGTGAAGGGACTCACGTCTTCAGGATTAGGCAGCAAACCCAGTACTTCAGTATAACTGCTATTCTTAAGCACCAGAGGAGGAAATGCTCAGTGTTGAATGGTTGAGAACATCTAAAGGCCTTTGGAGGCAGGAACGTTGTGAGTTTCTGCCTCTTTTCAGTTCAGTTAAAGAGTCACCGCCCATGTCAACGTGCCACAGAGGCACAGATTTTCACTGCTCGGCTGCTGCTGGAGTTTGACCATGTGAAACTTTTGTTACTTGCTACTGTTGCACACAATCAGCAGCTGCGGTTGCCACTTTTCCCTCTGAAAGAGCTTTCAGGATCAGTGACAACTGGCAGTACAACCAAAAGGCTGCAGAGGAACTCTTTTGAGACCCTTTCAGTTTGGGCAGGAAGGCAGGTGAGTCTGGGAGAGGGAAAAAGATGGAGCAAGAGAAAAGCAGAGAGATCGAGCTCTGCTATTGGCTGCTCAGTTGCTATGTTACACTGGTTGCTACAGAAACATCTGAATGCAAGAGAAAGCATGAATGAAAAACCAGGCTGCACACAGAACCTCATAATTAGCACCTACACACAAACATTAACACTGCAGTGTTACACAACAGAGGCGATGCAGTTGCGTCACAAGTCACCTAGCAACAATATCTGGCAGCAACATGGAGGCCAGGCTGGTTATCTGGCTGTGACCCACTAAAAATAAAATAAATAAATAAATAAATAAATGGTTACAGCAAAAAGATATTTAAAAAGTAAAAACTGTGGAGGATGGAGGATGGAGGTCAAGAGAAAATAAAGTTAGCAGGTTATGAAACTAAATTATCATCATGGTTTACATTGAAAACACGCAAAAGTGGGAAGAGGGGGAGTACAACCGAAGACTGGAACCAAGTTACAGTATCACACTGTCAGAACAGTTTTCTCCATAGTATTTGTGTTGACTCTACATAGCTCCAGCTGTAGTCTGCACGGCAAAATATCCTTAGCAAAGATACTGAACCTCGTGCTTATGCTGATATACAAGCACCGTATGAATGCGTGTGATTGGGTGAATGTGTTGTAAGAGAGCACTTAGAAGCAAAGCACTATGTATATACCATGAGGTATTAAAAATACATATTCCCAAAGCAGCTGGCAAGTGGTAGCTGAATGCTGCTGCTAACTGCTTGGTGAAATCGGTCGTAGGTACGAGGTGTACAGCGCTGCACCTAAAGTTTAGTTGGGATTGCTTTGCTCATTTGTGTGTCAACCATAAGTTTCATGAAATATGCCAACTTGTCTTCAAACATTTGCCAACTACCCACGGAGTGTTAGTGAATCTTGAAAAAGTTCAGTGCAAGCCAGAAACATACCGGCAGCAGCGGTACGGAGCACATTTTATGAGGCGAGTGTTTGCAGACAACTCACCGCTTTTAAAAAAAATAAATAAATAAAAATCAAACTACAAGTGCTCACGACAATCTGCTAACAACCGATGGAATCTCAAGCTGGTTTTTGGTTAGCACCATATACATCTTTGCCGGCGATTTGACCTAGTGACAGCCAGCAAACCCTCATCCACCAATTATTATTAATAATACCCTTAACAGTACAGTAAGTTTTTCTACTGACTCAAATTCAACCGTTAGTTATTTGGTGGTTAATGAGCTGATTTTTAAGGAAACACAGCCAAGAAGCATGAGTGTCAGACTAATGGCTTCCCATTCTGCCATTTCTTTCATGGCAACAAATGTGTCACTTATTAAATAAGCATATACGTTTACATAAACCTCAGCACTGAAAGAGTGATGTCAAACATAAAAGCTGCTTCGTGCTCGTCGTCCGTGTGAACAGAGGAGGACCTGACGGAGGACCACCCTCCCACGAGTTATCCTCCCAGTGGGACAGAGCTAAAAAAGGGAATCATTTTCTTTATCTCAACTACAGGCACGCACACACACACACACACACACACACACACACACACACACACACACACTCTGATACCGGATACTCCCAGGAAAGTAGATCCGTTTATAACTGCTCACATGAAACAGTCGCATTCCTCTGCAGTACTTAATGCGCGCGCACACACACACACAGAAGCCACGGGGGGTGCACCATGTCATCTTTACTGTACACATTAACCGCTGCTCTGTCGAAATATTCACCATCAGTGTCAAACTTGACTTTGCCGCTCCTCGCAAAACACACAGGAGGTCCAAAAGTACAAACTCTCCTTTTTTTAATAAGATTTTGAACAAGAACAAGGTTCTGCTAACAAAACAACATGATGGATCAATAACGCAAAGAACAACAAGCTTTGTAAAACAAGACATGGATCCAACTATGCAGCCCAAGTATTTTCCACAATACCTCATCTTGTCAAATATTGATATCAGCTGCTAAAAGCCAAGCCGCTGAAAAGATGTTATGAAGATCAAAGTCTTGCACCAGTGCTACATCAACACAAAACTCATTTTATTTTTGGTAGTAGTTCTCATTTGTTTGCTTAGAAAACTGACTTAATTCCTAATGGTCCTACACTCTGTTTGAACAGTGCTAATATCACTGGCCTATTTGAACAGTGGCTTGTGAGCAGTGGGGCATTTAGTTAATGTGTACTCCTGAGTAAAGCCAAGGAGGAAAGAAAATGTTTAAATGATACAGAGAGAGCTTTCCAAAAAAACTGGGCGTGTACCGTCTTCCTAGAGAAAGAGACAGAGAGTTTCTGACTTGGAAGGAGGACAAAGTATGAGATTGTAAAGAGTGGGGATAGGACAGCAACTTGAAGTGGATAAATGGGTGAAAATGACAGCATAAATATAGAGAAGGGGGGAGAGAGCTGCCAATGAACTTGCAGGAAAGGAAGAAAAAAAATGGAGAGAAAAAAAGGGCAGAGAAGAAAAGAGGACCCCCTGTTTCAACCCTGCCTGATTCCCTCTTGCTCTCTCCTTATATGGCAGTGCCGCGTGTGTGTATGTCAGTGTGTGTGTTTGTGTTTGTGATACGGGCTCAGTCCCAGTGTTGCTCTGAGAGGGAGCGATTAGATCAGCAAACGCATGCTGACTACAATCCAAGTGAAGGTTTCTTTCCTAACCACTCTCCAAAAGTACTCACCCCATCACCCACTTTACCCACTGAATTCTTGATTGAAAAAAAAAAAAACTTTTACATTAAAATTCAACTCAACTCAAAGATCAAACGCACTTTTTGAAAAGGTCAAACAAGGCAAAAGCCAACAAAATGAGTTTAGGTTTCGACTTGTGAAGCAACACAGGAGAAGTTTAATTTGGAGCAAATAAAGCAGACAAGAGGAAAAGAGGGGGTGGGGGACAAAAGATTACATCACAATCAGCCTGTTTGAGGGTACAACCCCCTCATGAGGCACAAAAATAAAACCTGGGATCTCTGCCTCAGAATGGAAGGAATCATAAGAAGCCACAATCCTCTCATTCTTTCTTTTTCAACTCTTTTATTTTCATTTCATGTTCCCCTCCCTCCGTTCTGCTTCCCAGAATGTTTTAGCTTGAGCCCAAAAGACTGGAATGCAGGAATCCAGGTAGCACGTCTGCATAAACACACACACACACACACACACACACACACACAATGCATCCATCCGCACACTGGCTACTGTACGAGTAGGAATGCGCTTCACGTGTAAAAATACACCTCAGCGCCGAAATAAACCTTCAGTAAAATGGCTTTTATAACTTTTGGGACCAAAATATGTTCCACAAGTGGAACCAACCAGGAGCCTACAGCTGGAAATGTGCTGTACACTTTGTAGCTCGTGCCACATTCCTTAATTTTCCCGTCAGTACAAATAAAAAAATATGAGCATCATAACATGATGCCAAAGCTTCTACACTTTGTCATGGAAGCCACATGTACAAAAAAGGACAATCCTGTTTTACAGTCACAATTACTTAACTGTAAAAGCTCATTTGCACTTGTTTAGCGCTACTAGAAGGTGAGCAATCGTGAGCAAAAGAGGTTTAACTCTTTGCCTGGTTTCATCAGTTTGCTGCCAGTATGGAGATGACAGAAAACAGCATTCCAACTGTTGAAGAGAAGAACACACTGCTTTAGTGAAGTTTGCTTTAAACATGTTGACAAAAGACAAAAGCAGCAGCATTACTTTGTGCAAATACATTCATCGTCTGCTTTGTTAGATATACAAGTTCATTAATGCAAATATCTATCAATGACATGAAAGCAACTCATGTAAACGTGGCCAACAGCCTGCCAAAATTCAAACAGAGCACCAAAAATGGGGAAGAAAGATTTAAGTGACTTTGAACATGGCACGGTCGGCTGGTCTGAGTGTTTCAGAAGCTGCTGATCTACTGGCATTTTCCCACACAGCCATCTCTAGATTTTACAGAGAATGGGCAAAAAAAAAAAAAAGAAAATATCCAGTGAGCAGCAATTCTCTGGGTAAAAATGCCTTGATGTAAAAGGTCGACTGTTTCGAGCTGATAATATCAGGCACTCAAATAACCACTTGTTACAACCAAGGTGTGCAGAAGAGCATCTCTGAAGATACAGCACATTAAACCTTGAAGCAGATAGGCTACAGCAGCAGAAGACCACACCCTCTCCTGTCAGCCGAGAACAGGAAACCAAGGCTACAATTCACACAGGCTCAACAAACAACATAAGACTGTCAGCCACGCCAAATGTCCAAAGCAAAGCCCTATATACCACTAAAAGACCTCAAAAAACTTATTCATGCTTTCATTACCTCTGGACTGGACTATTGCAACTGTCTTTACTTGGGCCTCCAACACTCTCTCCTTCAGCGTCTGCAGTTAGTTCAAAATGTGGCTGCACTGCGCTGTGGCAAATGTGTTGTTTGTTGCCTGTTTGCTTGTTATGCTCTGTCCCGAATTTTCTGTCTTGCGGTCGACTGCGAAGCACTTTGATGAACATTGGTATTTTAAAATGTGCTATAGAAATAAACTTTGATTTGATTTGATAAGACTGGAAAAACATGGCCTGGTCTAAAAAAGTGTTGAGTTCTGCTGCCACAAGGTGTGGTTATAATTTTGTGTAAACAACATGGAAGCACGGATCCATCCTGCCTTTTAGTAACGGTTCAGGCTGGTGGTGGTGTAATTGTTTTAAGTGCATCGTTTACCTGAGTGTAGTTACTGACCATCCCAGTATGATCAGCATACCCATATTCTGATGGTTGCTTCCAGAAGGACAGCGCACCGTGTCACAAAGCTCAAATCATCTCATAAGGGTTTCTCAAACATGACAGTGAGTTCACTACTCCAGTGGCCTCCACTGTCACCAGATCTCAGTCCAAGAGAGCACCTTTGGGGTGTGGAGGAACAGCAGATTCTCATCACTGATGTGCAGCCGACAAATCTGCAGCGACTGTGTGATGCTATCATAACAATAAAATCTAAAATCTCTGATTAATGTTTGTTGAATCTACAATATCAAGAATTAAAGCAGTTCTGAAGGTAAAAAAGGGGGATCCAACCTGGAATCTATCTGATCAGTCAGCCAGATTACAGCAATGAATCAGGCACTGCAACCCTCAGTTTAACCTAATACTAAAGTCGGTGTATTTAAATGTATGTAACAATGCAACAACAATACCTATATATTAATATCTAACATTGGGAGCACCTTTAAGTTGGAAGGAATGAAGCAGAAAGGTCAGTGTGAGACTTTTCTGTGATCGGTGCCTCTAAGTGGAAAATGTTCATCACTTATCAGTAAAATATCAACACTGAACACAAGAGGAGAGCGCAGAAAGGAAAGGAATCAAAAGGAGCTCTACAGTGAAACTGAACAATGATTCCCTTTCCCCCTTTTTCTCATCTCCTCACATTTCTTCCTTCTCCCTTTCATCTTGGAATTGCTCTTTCCATCCCCATCATATCGCTCCTGTCTCGCATGGAGGGGGAGAGATAGTGAGAGGGACAGAAGGGAGGAAAGAGAAGTTTGTTTTTCCACAAGAGGACAACATTCCCAGGCCTGTACCATTTCTCTTCCTATTAATAGAGCACACACACACACACGTTATCTAAACACCAGCTCCTACATCACTATAGCTACTGCGGAAAACACAAGCAAAATCCAATATTACTTTATGTTGTAGTGTTACAGTGTGGTCAAATATAGTTACAATTATCTCATGATCCACCACCGGCGTGATACAGAGACAGAGACAGACGAAGGCAGAGCGCCGACAGGAGTTTAAGATCATTTATCGCTGTGCCTCGCCCATGTTCTTGTCTTGTACTCCTTAATAAAGCAGTCACTCAGCCTCAGGCCTGATGTCTGATTTATTTCGTGCATTCGGCTCACTCATATCATACCGTTGACTTTGACAGTGAATTCAAACAATTTCCACACTCGCTGGAATCCAAAGTTAACATGACACCACAAAAAAAAGAAAGGGAAAAAAAACAACAACGATGGGTCAGTCACGCTTCCACCAGGACCCAGCTCCTCCACATACCCCAAAACTGTCTTACTTATTACCAGAGGAGCAGCCTACCGTAAACAAGATAAGAGGTTGTCATGTACGTAGCTGTTAGGCCTCTGTGGTGCAGAGGTTAAAAGGTCTGGTGTCGACCCCGGAGGCTGCTCAGCTCCAGAGGTGAATGACGGGGGAGGCTACAGCTCGGCGCCAGTTTTGTGGAGACTCTCTACACAACAGAGATCAAACTTTACAAATGAATTTACACATGGATTTGTGCTCAGCTCCAGCAAGAGATGATGCTGTTTAATATGATGTCATTGACTTGTGCACATCCTGTTCATGTTGTGTCCCGGTCACTCTGTGATGTGCTGAGTACCAAGAGATCCCAAAGGGAACGGCCTGAGCCTTTTTTGTTGGTTTGATTTTGTTTGCTTTTGTTTGTGTATGAGTTTTGCCACTAAGGCTTCCCTTATGCTCGCAGGATCGGGTGTGGTGCTCTCAAATAGTGACTCTGCCAATGATGAATGTGCGAATATCCACTGTGGTATTCTCCTAAGTGGTAGGTGTCCCCACTCAGATAAAGCCTTCACATCAGCGCTGGTAAAGGGGGATCAGTAGCCGAAACCAGAAGCAAAGAAATCAAAGTTCTTTTTTTCCAGTAAGTATCATTTTTCCAAACTATACCAACATCTCAGTTTCTGCACTGATTCATCATTGAAAAGTGACCCAATTATACAACAGTGCTGCTTCTTAATTAAGGTAAAGCTGAGGTCATCGTATTCGGCCCCAAAGATATGATAACTGTGGTGTCTAAGCAGATACTTACTCTGGATGGCATTGCCTTGGCTTCCCGTAACAACACTGTGAGGAATCTCGGAGTGGATTTTTGGCCTGGATATGTCCTTTGACACACATATTAAAAGTAAAATGGGAGGCAGAGCCTTCAGCTTTCTTCTGTAGAACCAGCTCCCAGTTCGGATTCAGGAGACAGACACCATCTCTACTTTTAAGATTAGACTTGAAAGCATATAGTTAAGGCCCAAACAGGTGGCCCGGAGACCTCCCTTAGTTACACTAAATGTTTCGTCTTCAGTCACCTTATTTCACTCACTATATGTTTATACACTGCTCTGCTTTTAATCATTAGATATTCATACTGTCTGGCTCTCTTTCACAGTGTGTCCCCCTCACCAGCACCACCACCCCACCACCACCACCGGTTGTGGCAGATGGCTTTCCCTCCCGAGACTGGTTCAATTGGAGGTTTCTTCCTGTTAACAAAGGGAGTTTTTCCTTCCTACTATTGCGAAGTGCTTACTCACAGGGGGGCGTATGATTGATGCCGTTATCTCTATATTATTTTAGTGTTTTTGCTTATAATATAGAGCGCCTCGAGGCAACTGTTGTTGCAATTTAACATCATGGTGGGGAGTCACATGATTAATAGTGGATCAATGACCCTCTTAAGGGATAACCCAAAATAGGGTTTAAATACCTGGGACACACCAGCATTTGGTTTTAGAACTGAAGAAGCTTCTCAGATGAGAAGTGAAATATCTTCAGGAAACTTAAGCTCAATCGCTTTCTTTCCATGCTCCTTGGACGTCATATAAACAAACTAGAATAGTTTCTTAAACCCGGCTACAGCATCAGTGGCACCCGGGTGTGGATACAAAATTGAGAGGTGTACGACCAACTGAAACCAAAGTGTGGCTTACCCCAGTGGATGTGACGTCATTTTTGATGTGTGGCGCTGTTCGCCAGAGTGAGAACATTGACGGCACCACAACTCTGATCCACAACAGAGATTCAGCCTAATGTAAATTACTACTGAGCAACTGATCGTGTATAATTGGTGTTATAGCGTCAACACCGAGCTCCCATACTTTGGTTTGTGCCAAGTTGGTAAAATGATCAAGAAAGATTTATTTCGGGTTTATTATGATAAAAGTTCAATGTCGGCATTATTGGATTGGTGACAAATGTTCATACGCCAAGCAAATCTTCTTTAAATGGAGCTGTGTTTATATTTTGGCCTGCCATGCTTCGAACATGCACATAGAGTCCTTTTCTGGCTGAGGGGCTGTTCCCTCCGTCAATAAGATCCAGATGTGAGCTCAGTGGGAGAGTGGATAAAAATAGAGTGAGAGAGGTGAGAGAGGAAGAAAGACAAAGGCGGAGACGGGGGTCAGAGCGAAAGCAAGATGGACAAAGTCTCATCTGAGCATACGTCGACACAAAGCTTCAAGAACCTCTCTCATCGTCCTCAACTTCTTTCTCTCCCCTCCTGTTTCTTCTCCCCTCTTAAACAAAAACACTAGCCCCTCTGATGTCACCGCATTCCTATGACAAAACACGCCCGGCCCATACACACAGTTGCCACGGGCGACCAAGAATACACACAGGGGTGACCCTCATCATTGTCAAACCCTAAAATATTAGACCGCAGCTCCATGCATGACTGTTCGTAATGTCAGCATTGGCAGTTTAAAAAGTCCTCCCTCTGTCTTTTCTGCGCTTTTCCTCTGACAAATATATTATAGCTGCAGAACGATGTGTGTGTGTGTGTGCGCGTCAAAAAAATGCCTCCCCCAAACCCACTTCCTGCCCTGCCCTTTCAATGAAGACAATTATGGCTCCTGCAAGCAGGATAACACAGAAGAAATAGCTCCTTAAAAGGAAGGATCCATGTTGTTTTTACCTCTGCACATAATTTTTCAAATTAAAAGCCAGTGTCGCATGTTTTTTAAATATAAAGACTAAAAGAAGTTTCTTGTGTCTGAAGGAGAGCAAAGGTAAGGTATTTATAATCTTTATGGCATTTTTGCTTCTTTGGAAAGTGGCCGCAATGACGAGCTGCAACACTGAGAGTGGCTTTACTTCTATTAAATTAAAAATAAATGGTAGCATGACTTCACTGCACATTACACTACTGGACATAACTGATTACTATAAGCACATATTTAGTGCTTTTTAGGGTTTAGAGTGGCTTAAATGAACAAGGAGGCCAACTGCTACAGTTTGGAATAAAATAGATATAAAAAGATCCTTTGGCATTGATGTCTCGATACCAGACAGGAAGTCCTGAAGACATGAAGATATGATGATAGAGCAGTTTTAAATCATCGACTGTGAAAACACTGAACTTTTCAAGTGTCACTGAGAGCTGAAAATGCTTTATACTGAAATCTAGTGACAAACCAGCGACCTTACATGTGCACCGTGGGTCAATGGTTTCTCAGCAGGAGAGCACAGATACTTAACAAACGTCACGTGTCACATTTCTCACTGACATCAAACTGGAGCTAAACAAATAGTCATTTATGACCAGCTAGAGGTGAGCTCCATATTCTCATTGTGCTAACCCCGTGCATCCCGGACATCTAGTGCACATCTCTCAGGTGGCAGTGGCTTTTAATAATAATGGTATTTGACACCAAAGGAACAAAAGGTGTTCTTTAAAGAGGTTACCTCAACCGGGAAACCAAGAAGCCAATAATAGTGTTTTCACAAAGGGCCACAGAGATTTGAGGTGGTGCTGTAGGCCTTATACCAATATTGGATGGCCTTTTATTTCCACCTTTTACAAATACAAATTTTATTTGTCACATACACAGTACAACATATAGTGAATATGCAGTGAAATGCTTGTGTACTGAACTGCGGACAGGCTGCAGACGTAGCCGCACCACTCCAGGGCTGGTTTTTAGCATGGGGCACTCTAGCCAGGACCCCGGGTAGGAATCGAACTCGCAAACTCCACTCCAGAGGTGTGTAGTCTTACCACTACACTATGGTCCTAATTCACACTAGCATTACTTCTCTAACCTTGAGGTGTATCTAAGGCCTCAGTCACACAGGCCTAGAGAACGGCTGGCGACACACTCACAGCCTCCAGTTGCTACAGAAATCTGTGCGATCCCCAACCAGTTGGTGAGTGGTTGCTGGAGGCTGCTTGCTGTTGCTGAAACCAGTCACAAAGATGTGCTGTACTCAAAACCTCTTTGTGATTGCTTTAGTCGTCCATAGTTTGAAGGGAAGACGCCAACTTGTCTACAAACACTCGTCATTAGTACTTGAGCCGTGGGAAAACTTCTCCAGAAACAGAGAATATTCGCCTTCACACACACGTTTCAGATGGTGCAACTTTTACTTTTAACCCTTTAAATCCTAACCTAATTTAGCCTTTAAACCAGGGGTGGGCAACTCCAGGCCTCAAGGGCCGGTGTCCTGCAGGTTTTAGATGTATCCTTGATCCAACACAGCTGATTTAAATGGCTAAATTATCTCCTCAACAAGTTCTCCAGCGGAATGTAATGAACTAATCATTTGATTCAGGTGTGCTGACCCAGGGTGAGATCTAAAACCTGCAGGACACCGGCCCTTGAGGCCTGGAGTTGCCCACCCCTGGGCTAAACCCTAACCCGTCGACATGCTTCAGTTTCACTTCCACTAGGCAAGTAGTTGTTGAGGGTTTGCAGACAAGTTGGAGTCATCCATATAACCAAACATTTTACTTGGTGAAAGGAGGTTGCCGGTAAGTTGCCAACTGATGTCTAGGCCTGTTTTTCCTTGTTTAAGCTACATGTTAGATTTGGGTTAGCCCATATTTATCTATTATATTTGGTTTGTTTTTTTGAGTTATTGTAAAAATATTATATCTTAATTAAATTGCTGATGAGTAAACCCCTTTCTTCTCTAAGTCCAGACAAACTGTTGATTTTTCTGTACCTGCACATAAAATGCATAATGTAGGAGACTAATTGCTAGCTCTTCCACAAGCCTTTGCAACCATTTATTTATTCATTACTTAGCCCTAACACCCTTCTCTACAGCAGCAGCTGTATGAAGTCATCATGGATTAAAGGTAAGTGTTTGCTCACTGCAGTGGTCAGGCTATAAAGAGGCTTGTTAAAATTATGTAAAATTTACATGATGAATAAAGCGCAGTTTTTAAAGAAGGGAAAGCTGGAGGATTGCTTCATGAAAATAACCAGAACAAGTGAGCAGACCTGACGTTTGAAAGATTCATATTTTATTTTAAAGCAGCTGACATGGATTCATAGCTCCCTTCTTCTTCTTCTTCTTTTTTTAAATTCAGGGTCAGATTATGAGCTATTTTAGGGCCTTGTCATCTTCTTATCATAAAGGTTTTGCTGCTTCAGCCTTTAGTTACAACCTTGTAACTTTTTAGTGAAGTAAAATGATGAATGAGAAAACAAAGACGTGACAGATCAAGAAAAAAAAGAAAAAGTGCAACAAAATCAGAACAACTACAATAATGAGTGTGTAAAATGAAGTGGTTCTCATTTGAACTGTGCTTATTAAACTTTGGGTTTGGATCCTTAATTTTACCATAGGCTTGTTTTTAATGTGTCCACGTTGCCAAAATCCTGCTGTTTTATCACGCTGCAAATCAGGCACCAAGATTTAGTCCTGGCCGGACATTTATGCTAACAAGTGATGTTTAATAAGAGCTCTTTTAAACCCCATGAGAAAAATGGTTAATTTCTCTCCTCCCTTCACAATAACATTTCAGAGCCACAGAACCGAAATGCCAACTGCCGAATAAAATGTTTGAACAGGGGAAATGTTGAGGCCTCGCTGAAAATAAGAAGCCTATTAAGGAGCGAAGAAGGACTACATTGTTTCAGGACAAACAGACCCGATTACCCACAACCCCCTAGCTGTCACTGGGTGATGGGGGCTTTGTGTGAGTCCTTCAAACAAACGTTTGGGGACAGATGCACGCACGAACACACTCGCATTCCTTCAATCTGCAGATAAATGGCAGTCATCATCATTAACCTTCATCACTGCCCTTGTGATTACTGCTGCTGTTATATCTGGCAGAATTTCCACGCTGCTGGATGAATGTGAGCGACAGCCAAGGGACAGCAGGTCAGCACACGCACACACACACACACACACACACACACACACACACACACACACACACACTTAACCACAGGAAATTAAAATTTAATAATTCAGCAGGATTGTAAGCAAGGTTTGGCAAGAACAGCATGCCAGTTTCAGTTTGGACATTTGGTTTTAGGACACGGGTTCCACAAGCACGAGTGTGTCTGGTATTTCTGGAATCGTTTGATGGTATTTGTTTTGATTCAAGTGCATTAAATAAACAACAGGGTTCATGCCCAAATGAAGCTCTGACTCAGAAGAGATATCTCTCCTCCTTTCTTTATTTTCTTGCTTTACGCCAGATCAGGTATCACCGCTCCTGTCGACATCATGCAGGGCCAAGTGTAAAAAACAAATCAGCATTTAGAGCTCTTGGCCCAATCAAACAAACACTGACCTCAATGTCTCAAACTTTTCCTGTTAACGCCGGAAATCTTCTGTCTGTGATAGGCAACCAATCAGATGACTGGCTTTGAAGGAGGCGTCTTCCATTGGATAAAAATGGATGATTTTAAACTGTGCATCATGTAAACTTACTGTAGTGGAGGCCAAGAAGAAAGACATGGAGGTGGAAATGCAAGGTACAAGCAAGAACTGTGATTCTCTGTTTACGGCATTGAAACGATGCACAGCAGGGGCAGGAAGATGCAGGGAACAGACTGTCTCACTTTAATGGCCACTCTCCTATGATTTCTTCACCCTCTGATTTCTTAAGTGCACTTGGCACAATCCAGCTGCTGCTACTGAGGGAGAAGCTACAGGAAAAACATCCACCACCTCATGGATTACTGACTAGCTGACGGACAGGCGAGACCAGGAAGCGCTCTGCACGAGCTCCACTGTGTCGTCTCCATTCCTGTTGAGCTTGTACACATCAGACTTTCCTTACAGCACTGGGTCAGGATCATGCCACCTACAGAGATACTCCCTATCAAAGGGAACCATGAGCAGGGAGTTGCTGTTTCCACTTCATTATAAAAGAAAAAAGGTGCACAAACATGTAGAAATCACTGACGAGTCTGCGATGGGCACTGATAGCTCTGTGTTCGTCTGAGCTTGTGCTAAACTCAATTTAGTGTGTGAGATAAACACACGCAGGCGTGAAAGCGTGCACACACATCATCTCCATGCTTATGTTTCTTTCTCTCTCTCTCTCTCAGTCACACTACCACACACGAGTTCAGCTGAGGTAAGGTCAACATATTTTCAGGATGACTCACAGCTTGGTGAGAACTCATCTTGGGACTAAATGTTTTACTTAAGTACAAAGGTTGCCGGTGGCCAGAACCAACCTCTCACCTATGTGGGGGGTTGAAGAAACAAAACAGGTCACCTCCTCAGGACTTTCTTTTAATTGGGAGAAAAGGGCCTAAAAAAAGTCATCAGGACTATATGTTATGTTACGAGGACTGTAAACAAAAGCCGTGCTTTAAGCTCCCCCAATAAGGCAATCTGAGTATTTATTAACCTCAGCGCGAGAGGTGAAGTGAAGTTGCACTAACAGGCAGATGGTGACCGGATCAGCTCTGATGCTGTAATAAAAGTGGCATTAATCTGATCACGAAAGGCTCAAACACACACGAACTATATTCAGCAGTGTACGATCCACACACACAAACAATGGAATCTAATTGTGGAATACCTTTAGTACTCTAAAGTTTTACTCAAAAACATGAAAGCTTTCTACCTGATTACATTCATTAATTGTCATAACTAAATCCACTCCAGCTTCAGGGAAAACATCAAAAACAAATGTCACTCTGCAGAAAAAACGAAATCAAAAACCACTCCACCTGCCTTTGAGGCGTCTTTGGCCGTAGCTGCTCCCTTTTCCCTTTTCCAATCATCTTCCTCCTCACCCTGCGCCTTAATCCGGGAACCAACCAGCCACTCGGGAACAGCGCTCCGACACTTCCAGCGTCTCCCTTTCCCATTTTCACGAGTGTTTCTTAACTGACAGCTAGAGCATGAGCCAAACCGGCGGACTGATGCCATAAGATAAGGACAGAAGCAGAGAAGGCAGGAATGGGAATGTCATGTTTCCCCAGGGTGGGACAATGGAAATGAACACCCAAGTCAGCCCACAGTTAGGCCGAGGCCAAGACGCTGTATACGACTGACTGTGTGTGCACCCCTGTGTCCAACCACGCTGCAAAATATGCCATGTTAGACATCGCACAGTCATACTATTGTGCGAGTGACAAGGCAAGACATACAGGAGGTCACTGGAAGTTTAGAGAGAGACACACACACACACACACACACACACACACACACACAATAATATAACCACTCACAATGCAAGTTTCATGGTTTACTCTCCACTGAACTAAAAAACAGAGGATTTCAAAGTCATATGAAAAGCAAATTAGGCTCGTTATAAGACATACAGCCACATTAGAACAGCTTTTCATTCAGCTCTCATTAGGCACAACCAAAGGGAATATACATTTTTCCCACAGCAACCAGAATCCGATTGGTTCGCTAGGCCTGTGTGACTGAGGCCTTATTTTTAATGTCTTAGCTCTTGCTTTAATGTTCACCCTGTACTGTGGTGCCCAGACTGCTAAAGTTAAAGCAGACACAACTAAAGGACATAATCTTCGTTGTCACTAACTCATTTCTGTTGAACTACAATGGATTTTTTTTCCCCCCCAGGTATTCTTCACAGGACCTTTTTTAGCTTTGTTAGCCTCGGGCTGTTTCACTCAGGCACATGGAAGCTAGTACTGTAGTAAACCTCACATTAGGTGAATCATCAACAAGCTGAAAACCTGAATTTGCATCTTAGAGAGCTTCGAGGCCACATGGTCTGCAGATGTATGTGACTCAGACAGAAAACCACAGAGAAGACTAACTGATATGAGACATAGCTCATATGGTTATCTTAAAGCGTCTGACCCATTTTCTGAGTGGTATAAGAACCGGGTCAAACTGGAATCTGGACATTTATGTCGAGACAAAAAGCACGTTTCAGTATGTCGAAATCTGCCCGTGCACACACAAAAAAGCTGAAATAGCAACTCTGTTAGAAAGTGCTGTTTCAGAAGAGGCTTTCCTTACATAAGCAAACTGCTCTGTAATTACACTGGGTGGATCCACACCAACCGAGAGAGGAGCGAGTTAGAAAGAGACAGTAAAGAGGAGAGCAAGTGGGAACAAAGAGAAAGAAAAGACAGCCACCGTTCACAAGTTTGAACTTTAATGGTGAAAAAGAAACAGACAGCCACCCTCCTTAAAAGGAAAAGTTGAAGATTTTCAAAGCATATTGCAACCGTCACCAACCGAGGGCAAAGACATCTGAACCGTTTTTCCCACAGATGTTTTTTCCCCACTGTGAGAACCCAGATGGAGCCTCATTTCTTTGCTGTGACACTACATGTCAGTGAGGTTTATGTATTTATTTATTTTTATTGCTCAAAAGCATCTTTTGAAAAGCTTCATTATTCACATGCTATCTAGTCCGTGGATGTTAACCTAGAATTAGTTACTGCAGTCCAAGCAAAGTATGGACTGTGTGTGCTGAGCTTATTTAATCCATTTTAAAACGAGAAAGATTGGCCAGTGACCAAATTTACAGGGTTTTTTTTCTCTCTTCATCTTTTTACCAAATTTAATCAACGTCATGTTGGCAGTTTTTTGTGTAACAACGCCAACAAAAAGACAACTAATCACTAATCCAAGAGAAGACCAAATACAAAAGGAAATGGTATTTTGGACAGTTATCTACAGTCTTGCTGAGAAGGAGAAAAGAGTATTCTTTCCTGTGTCTCTCCTTTAGTCTGTGTTTTGTCCCCTATAGACTTTTCTCTCCTTTCCCTGGAGGTTTCTTCCTGTTAAAAGGGAGTTTTTCTTTTCCACTCTCAAAAAGTCCTTCTTCACAGGGGGTCGTTTGAATACTGTAGGTCTTTACCTTACAGTATAAAGTGTCTGCTGTTGTGATTTAGTGCCATATAAATACAACTGAATTGGAAATACAGGCTCAATTAGAAGCTACAGTAAACAGCACAGCTCTGTAACAAAAAGGCGACCAAATCGGCCTCAAAGCTTACTTTTAAAGCTCCAAGTTTAACAAATTCAATTCCAGTTTTTTCATATTAATGGCCACTTTGTTAGGTACACATTGCTAGTCCTGAGTTTTTCCCCTTTTGCCTTCAGAGCTGCATTAATTTAGCACAGCATGGATTCAACGAGGTGTTGGAATCATCCTGCAGATATTTTGGTTCGTACTGACGGGACAGCATCACACAGTTGCTGCAGATTTGTCAGCAGCGATGTGCATCTCCCACGAACATCCCAAAGGTGCTGTATTGGATTGATTTCTGTTGCCTGTGGAAGCCATTGTCATGTTCAAGAAATCCTATTGAGATGATGTGACCTTTGTGACACAGTGAGTTATCCTGCTGGAAGCAACCATTAGAAGATTGGTACACTGTGGTCATAAAGCTATGAACATGGCCAGCAACAATACCCAGGATGGATTCATGTTTTCTTGTTGTTTGCACCCCATCCTGGCTTGCATCAAAAGTTCAAGCTGCTGGTTGTGTAATAGTGAGGAGGATATTTTTAGACTCCTTATTATTAAATGAGCATAGTTTAAGCTCCTCAGCATACCTGAGTATTGTTGTTGGCCTTGTTTATTCCTTTATGACCAGAAAAAATCAAGACTCGTAATACCAGACAACATTTTTTTAATCTTCTGTTGTCCAATTTTGGTGAGCCTTTGTGAACTGTAGCCTTAATTTCCCGTTCTTAGCTGACAGACGTGATCATCTGCTGCTGTAGCCCTTCTGCTTTGAGGTTGTGCAACAAGCCTATTTAGAGATGGTCTTCTGCAATACCAAACTTATAACAAGTGGTTATTGTTGACATCCTATCAGCTCAAAACAGTCTGGACATTCTCCTCTGACATCAATAAGGCATTTTCACCCAGGAAACTGCCACTCACTGGATATTTTCTCTTTTTTGGACCAGTCTCTGTAAACCCCAAAGATGGCTGTGCGGGAAAACCCCAGTAGATCAGCAGTTTCTGAAATAACCAAGCCTTCCCATTTTGCACCAGCAACCATGCCTCATTCTGATGCCCAGTTTGAACCTCAGCAGGTCAAACGGCACTAGGCTAGATTGTTCATTGCTTTTGAGTGTTTTTATTAAGCTGACCAGCTGCTGGCTCTATACTAATGCTATCATGCAAATGTGAAAGTAGTATCACGCCTAAATGTTTTCTACCCAAAGTATTACTGCAAAGAGATAATGTAATCTATATTGTTTTATATAGATGAACAAACTATACCCAGTGAGCTACTCTTGGTTATCGATTAAAATTACTGGTTAGATATTGGGGACATGTTCTCTGCGGTCTTGAGGCTTTAAGAAGGATCAAGCCCAACATTCCTTTTAATTACTGGTTATACTTGTGACACTTGATCTACCTACCAAGTAAAAACTACACAATAGACATGCCAGTATATTTCATTTATTAAATCAAAGCACACTTGCGTCAGTATCGTGGTTCCATAATTATCTTTTTAGGCTTAACCTCTAAGGATTGTTTTCCAACTCCACCCACATAAAGTTAGAAGCTTCCCATGTGTCACTGATGCCACAGATATCAGTAGACAACCTTTTGATCTTTTGATTCATCCCACCGCTTCCCTCTCATCTCCAGAGTCTTTGGGTCATTTGGGCAGGACAAGCCATATCTGCACCCTTTCATCTCTCCGATACTTTTTTACCTCTCTCTCAGCAGCCAGCACTTTTTGGACCTCGCTAAACCTCTGCTGACCTTTGCATATCAAAAAACAAACCCCCTCGCACCCACACAATATCCCCTGTGTGGATATGGAGCTGACCTTTCCCTTTACTTTTAAGTGTGGTTTCAAAGAAAACTGCACATTGGATAAGCTCCTTCTTCTCCATTGATCACAGTGTAAATGATTTTGATTGCACATTTTGTAGTTGATAAAAAAAAAAACACTTCATTATACACTCACCTGTTCAACTGCTTTTAAGAACAAATATTTAATCAGGCAATCAAGTAGCAACATCCAAGCATGCAGACACACTCAAAGAGACCTGCTGGAGTAACTTAAGAGACTTTAAATGTGGCATGGTTGTTGGTATGAGTATTTAAGAAACTGTTAATCTACATTTCCCTCAGAGTCATCTCTGGAGTTCACAGAGAAAGGAGAAAATATCCTGTGAGCAGCAGTTCTCTGAGTTAAATAGCTTGTTAATGCTGGAAGTCAGACGAAAATGACCAGACTACTTCGAGCTAATAGGAAATAAACAGTAAGTCAAACAACCACCAGTGATGCAGAAGAGCATCTTTGAATGCACAACACATCAAACCTAGAAACAGTTGGGCTACAGCGGCAGAAGACCACACCAGCTGCCACTCCTCTCACTTGTGACTATGCTTGATAACTAACAGTAGACAACAGCAGCAGGAGGCTTGGGTTACTCCAGTTTATCTGTGATTCAGTGCTGACTGAAAACATCTCTGATTTGTGATAACATGCGTCCTTTATTTGCAAGTTCATAATAATATTCCAGGTGTAAAAAGACAAAAAAAAATGTGTTGTTTTTGTTTTTTTGGCTGTCTGAAGTAAAACCTATAAGTGGGAATAGCCCAAGAAAAAGATCCGTCAGAGGGAGAGTATTAGATTCCATGTGGGTGGCCTGATATAACAAAGTCGGTCATAAATCTGGAGTTATAAACACTGTGCTTTTAGACCTAATCCATGGAGAGCGGAGCACAAACCAATCTCTATGCCTCTTTCCTTCTCTCTTACTATATATCCTCGTTCGCTTCTCCCATTACCTCAAAAACCCACTTCCTCTATAAACTTGGCTGGCCTCATCAATAGGAGAAGAATGAACATCAGAGTTAAGAAATGTATTTCACGCCACAGTGAATCGCGGAACAAGTAAAGTCTGTCCACAGTGTGCAAGAAGTACACAGAAGCATGAACGATTTGGAGTTGGCATCCTTTTGAGTCCAGACTGTAATTTGTCTGATTACACGCACCAAACAGCATTTAATTACTGGCCAAAACTGACTTTGGGGCTTTAAATTGCTTAACGCATAATGACGAGTACCTACAACCCAAATGATCCTGCAGAAGCCTTCTAATAGCCGGCCCACATGACCAGTGTGCAGCTCTTTTGGGAAAGTTAAAGACGGTTACGTAACATGAAGCAAAGGGAAGATGGGCCACATTCCTGCTGCCTGTTAAAGTGAAAACTACTGCAGCTGTAGGAGAAACACACACACAGACACACACACACACATCCAGGAGGACTTACAACGCATTTCTTGGAGGCAAAGACAATATTTATGCCTCATCTGACCTATAAAGTGCTACTCTATACCAGAGAAATATGAATTTTACCCACACTGGGTAAGCTGTGGTTACTTTTTCCAAACATTTAATGAAGGACTTTACCAATGCATGATCAAACATGTTCAGTTTCAGCCATAAAATTAATATCTGTCAACATAATATTATAATGTTGGTCAAGATTCTCTCATAGCACTGCCTTACATGAAAATCTGGACATCTGCATAAATATCAATAAGATTTGTCCCCAGGCAGTTTCAGTGTGAGGATCCAAACGTTTGTCAAACATGTAAACTTTAGAGTTTAAAGGTTTCCGCTTTAGTGAAGAAAAAAAAAAAAAGATAATGGTTATATTAAGATTTTACATTTTACTCACCTCTGGTTCAACAATAAACCAGCCTTTTCCTACCATCTGCTCCCATTACCTCTCATTCCTTCACTCCCCCCGCCTCCCTTCCTTCCCTCCTCTCCCTGTTCTATTTTGATCCTGTAACTTTTTTTAAAACCAGAAAGTTTCCTTCCAACTCTCTCCTTTTTTTGCTCCCTGCCTTCCTCTCTCCGTCTCTCTCTACCTGACACTTGGCTCGCCTGCCTGCCGTGCACCAAGACAAAACGTTATGACCTCACTTCGGTGCAATGTTCCAGAGAGACACGGAGAGACAGAGCAGCGAAGGATGAAATAACAGGAGGTAGAAATATAGAAGAATTGGCATTAAAAAAAGATAAGTGGAGATGGGATGAGGGTATAAAGTAGAAATGCAGCCTGGAGAAAAGAAAACAGCTATGATTGGCAACATCTGGATGTGGACGGGAGAAGAAATGGGGACTGGAATGATGCAAAGGGGCACGGGAGGAGGAGGAGAGGAAAAACAACAGAAATTAATGGGAGATTTTGATGTCAGGAAACTGCACCATGGCTGAAATAAGCCATGTCTCCAGAAAAGGAAAGAAAAACGCTCCTTCTTCCTCCCGTTCTTCATCCCTCCCTCGCTTTAGGAACTTGCCTGCGATCCATTTTAAATTGGCACTGTTGTTATTACATTCAGTCCAAATCTCTCTCACACACAGAGCACCAGTGCTGCAGGACCCTAAACACAGTCACCTGGCAAAAGTCTATGCTCTGAAGATTTGGAGCAAAAAAAGAGGCACTGACATAGTCCAGACGAACAACATGCATGGGCTCACACATACACAGGAGTATGACTAAAGAGGATAAAGAGAAAAACAGTTTTATACGCATGCGGGCGACACACAAATAAGAGCGCACCGGACACAATAACATGCACATAGCCAGTACTGCTGGAAGTCATCAAACCCTTCAGTTACTGCAACAACTTCCCTTTTCCCTAAACCCATTTCCTGCCCGATGAGGGTCACTCGCCAGCCACTGCTGCTGTCGCTAAGGACAATCGATTGCAAACAAATGAAGAGCAAACGTAACTGATGCAAATATTATTATCAGTGAAACCAAAAACAGCCCTGTGGACTGGATGCTGAAGCCGTGGAGCCGCACGCAAAGCTACATAATTGTTTGTTTTGAGCAAATAAAAACAACAAGGCTCAGATTCCTGAAAAACAGACACAGCGACAAATCTCAAGTAACCACAACAGTCGCTATGATAAGCAGCTGATGATGTAAGAAAACTGAAGTCTCGGACGTTAGGCCTGCACCTTCCTGTCCTTCCAGGCCTCAGACTGCATGAGGTGTGCTCTAAGCAAGAGCAGCCATGTATGGCAATCAGTGACACACGCACACACACACACACACACGCGCGCACACACACGCACACACACAGCTACCTTTAAATTGTCTACTCAAATTGAGTAGAAAAGCTCCATATAAGTACCATTTTTCTTTAAAGCTTTCCTATGTTCCCTTCAGTTTCTCTTGACAGTTAGTAACCTTTATATTCCAATGATACAACAAGACAGACGGTCTCTCCCGGTGTTTAGACAGAAATAAGCAAATGTAACATTACATCAAACATCCACACGCATAAACCCAGTCTGTGTTTGGGAGAACTGTTTATTACATCCCCCCTCTATGATTCTGGCACGGAGACAATCGAAACTGGATGAAACAAATAAACGAAAACAGACTCGGCGGGCTTCAGTCCATTCCTTAATGCCTTTTGTCTGCAATCCGTTTAATCAAACTAATAACATCCTCTGATGTTTGTTTAAACACAGCTCAGCCTATAATGGCTTCTGTATTGTAAGGTCTGCGTCCAAACATGCTCCGAAACTAGCTGTACGGGTCCCGAATGAAAGCGCTTCATAAAAGCAGAGATACACACAGGCACTGGGTGCAGCTGCACAACTGTGAGAGCAATCCATAGAAAATAAATGTTCAATATTCTACCAAACGTTTCTCACGCTACATCTGTGCTACCTCGAGTAACAGGGAAACAGTGAACCTCCAATTTTGAAACATAAAAACTGAAAGTGTGTGTCTGTGTGTAATACTGTGTGGTGTTCTTGGCTTCTTTTTTGCAGCTAACAATGGCACATTTATATAATTGTTTAGGGAAGTAGGTGAGCATTTGAGGTTAGATTATCCAAATTCAAAAGATGTCAGGTAAAAAAAAAAATCCATGAATGAAAGGTAACTCACCACTTTAGGCTTGGCTCTCTGTGGCGTGGGCGCGGATGGAGCGTCCTCCTTCTTCTGTGGTCCGGCTTCTGCCACCCCAGTGGGGCTGGTCTCGCTGGGTCCCTCTGAAGCTGACACTGCGCAGTGTGCTGAAAGCCCTCCTGGGCCCTCGGGGTCCCTTTCAGAAGTGCTCAGATCAAGGATGTATTTCTGCGTCACATCCTCCAGCGAAGGGGCCTCATCTCCTGAAGGCCTGCTTCCGGGCGGGGGTTCTGTAGCGGATCGGACGGCAAAGTCTACCTCCTTGAGGGGCTGGAGTTGTGGAGGTGGGGAGATGGGGATGAAGGTGGTGGGCTCGCTGGTGTGGCGGGCATGCTTGGGTATGGTTTTGGGTTTGGACTGCAGTGGCAGTGGGGAAAGAGGAGATGCGAGCTTGGTTTGGTCGCTGCGGTCCTCGTGCACCTCTGAGCCCAGCTCCGCCGGCTCAAATGGATCCTCAGGAGGGGAGAACGTCAACCTGTTTGGACGTTTTCTGGTGGGCCGACGATTCATTCTGGGAGACAGAGCTCCGGCTAGTTTAAGGTCAAAGTTAAACTTCTGGACCTCGTCCTCTTCACCTTGGTCTATGACATCACCATCTTCATCATCGTGGTATTCGGAGGGAGGGGTGCTTTCCGACAGGGAGCGAGCCTTTGTGATTTTATTACTGTCATTCGGCTGCTGATGCAGATGCGCATGTTTAGGTTTAACTTCGGGTTCCCACAGTTCCTCTCTCTGCTCGCTCAGGATTGGCTCGCTGCTGGAAGGTGGAATCTGGCCCAGGTGCTCCAGCTCACTGATTGGCTGAGTGCTGCCAGTCTGACCTCTGCACTGAGGGTCATTTTGAGAAATAAAAGGGGCATCACTACGGCGACTGGGGTCACTGAATGACTTCTTCTTGGGGGCTTTGCCATTGCTGTGCTCATCTGCCATCAGTCTGTCCATCACACCTGGCTCAGCCACAATGTTCCTGATCACCCCACTGTAATCCCGAATGGCGTCATCACGGAGCCCGCCATCACTGCAAACTGACAGGTCACTGGCCACGCTGCCTTTATATTCTGACAGCGTGCCCACAGAAGAAGCTTCTGGAGCACCTCCCCCTCCACCTTTGACAGACAAGGATCCTAACAGGTTGCTGTCCACAGAAGAAAAGTTGTTGTTCCCCTCTTCTGCCACAGAGCAGCGCCGCTGAGGCATGGGGTCACTGAGAGAGCGGTAGACTGTAGACTCGCCATTTCCCACAGCTGATCCTGTTGTTGACTCTGCATTGCTGCCATTACTGGAATCAGAGCCCGCGTTACCAGAGGGGGAGAATTTGCGCCTTCGACGGACAGCGTTCGGGGTTGCGGGGGTTTCAGATCCTCCCCCTCCTCCCGCAGTGGCTGCTGACCCCCCGGCACTGTTACCGTGGATCCCCTCACTGACGTTGGCAATACCAGCAGCAGTGTTCTGCTCTGTGACAAGGCTGTCGTTCTCAGCCACACGGGCAGGAAGAGCCACAGTGCGAGGCGCGCTCACCTCATTCAGACGATTTGCACAGCTCAAGCTGTTCTCTGTGATCTTTTCTCCCTCCTGCTTAAACCCGTCCCCCTCATGGAGCGCAGACTGCTTCCATACAGTGACCGGCTGCTCTAGCACATCCCATGCTATTCTTGACCCCAAATCGACCCCTTCTGAGCCCAAGTATGACCTATCCGAGGGGTCGCCGGGTCCCGTCTCAGGCTCCGTCACAATCCCTTCATCTGTTAAACTCGACTCAGGGCCCGAAAGTTCATCCACAGAGCGGTCGTAGAACACGCTTTCATCCGAATCACCCTTCAGCGTGACTCTCTCCAGCTCTCCACTCTGTCTCTTTGACTTCTCCCAGTACTCTGTGCCCCTGCTGTTTAGCTTCTCCATCTGCATACTTTGTTTATCTCTCTCACCCCTCTCCCTCACCTTGTTCTCACTCTCCCTCTTATGTTTATCCTTGTCTTTTGTGTTCTCAAACCTAGCCCCTTGGTCTCTCCTTGCCTCATCCTTTATGCCCTCCCCAGCCTTCTCCATCTCCTCGATTGTTTTCTTAAACTTCAAACATTCAGCCCTAGAAATACTGTCACTTCCTCTTACAGCGACACAATCCTCGTCATCATCTTCCCTCGTGCTCATCTGGCAGATATCTCTAATGACCTGTCTGGCTTCCTGCACATACATGTCATGCACTGGCATCGCTTCATCATCATCAAAATCACCATCAAATCCATAATCCCTCATTCTGCGCCCTCTCCCAACCCTAAAATCTCCACCATCACTTTCTACTTCCCTGTCTGACACCACCACCCTCCCTCCACTGCTCTCTCCATCCGAATCAAGCCGCTGCTCAGAGGAGCTCCTCTTTGTGGGGCCGCTTGTCAAGTAACACCTGGTGGCAGGAGCAGGTTTGTCTGAATAAGTAAAGGATTTCGCACGCCGCAAAGTGGCTGTCAGGTCTTTGAGAGACGGGCGACGCCCTGAAGATAGCAGGGTCCCGCCGTGAGCCCCTGAACCAATCCTATACACTGATGATGACCCCTCCCCAACCCCTGATCTATCCCCTCCACTTGATTTATGCACCCTCAGACCCGGCAGGTCAGATTTGAGAAAGCTTAAGAGCGTCATAGTTTCTGAGGTGATATCAGGGTTGGATGTGGATATCTGGTGTTTCTCATTATCACTGACCCTACCTCCTGCTGTGACTTTCCTTAATCCCACGTTCTCACCACCTCTCTTCCCTGAAGATAACCCACTTTCTCTGGCAAGTGCACTAGGCAACGGTGTTACAGCTGGCACAATCTTGGGGCGCACACGCACAGGGGCACGGGAGAAGTTGTCCCCATGGCCGAAGCTCGGGGAGCGGTACATGGTAAAATTCCCATGGTAAGTTTTACTCAACACGGAAGACGCCGCCGCTCTACTAGTGCTACCTTCTGCTCCCCTCGTATTAAACAACACATTAGCTGCACGGTTGGCACAGCCAGCCAAGTCCTCCTCTTTCAGTGTCTCGGTGCTTGAGTACCGGCTGCTGCAACGTGACTCGCCGGGGCTGGACAGAAATGGGGGTATGCTGACCTTTGACACTCGCGACACACCCGGGAGCGTCACTGAGGTCACAGGTGAGGTGATGCGCTCCCACTGCTGCACCCTGGCTCTGTGACTGCTGGGTTCTCGTGCCGAGTGGCTCCGGGTTACCGCCCCGCCAAATTCCCCTCCAGTGTTTTGCTGGTGCTGCCTCTCTAGGTGCTCCATCATCACGGCCGCATCACTGTCACTGTCTTCTGATTCGCCATCATGATCGTCGTAGTCATCACGGCCTGTTATTAGAGCAGCCCCGCTGACTTTCTTCTTCTTCCTCAGCGAGCGCCGGCGGACTGCCTCTCGGCAGTGGGGGCCTAAGGAACCAGGACTGTCCTCCTCGCTGCCTGAAGACCTGCCAATGGCCTTTGTGCCCCACCAGCCATTTTTACTGTGGGATAAATAGCTGCCTGCTCGCTCTGTCTCACCCCTCTCTCCTGCCCGGTAGGAGACAGACAGAGAGGGCTTATAAGAAGCACTCCAACTGCCTCCTCTTTTTCTCCTGGTCTGCTCCTCCTCTTCGTCTCCAGAGCTAAACCTCCAGCGGGAGCTGAGGGGAGAAGCAACTTTCGCTGGGTGTGTTAACTCAGTGGAGGGAGCTACAGTGGAGGAGGAGGAGGAGGAGAAGGAGGAGGCGGTAATGGCTTTATCTGGAGCTGGAGCAGATGAGAGAGAGGAGGCGGAGGGGGCTGGAGCTCTAGAGGAGCTATGTAAGGAATGTAAACTATCCCTGGGCAGCCCGACCCCCTGTCTATCCCTTCTCTCCCTCGCTGTCGGCTGGTGAAGAGAGGAGGAGCAGGAGGTGGTGTCCGAGCTCTCCGATCGACTCCGAGACGAAGCGGGACAGGGTTGAAGGTCAGGGTTAGGGTCAGATGTCAAACCTGTCGATCTGGGGGCCTGAGCCGCCGCCTCAGCGCTGGGACTATGAGACCTGTATGGAGATGATTTAACCCCGTGGTAGCGACCACAACTGCTACCAGAAGTGTTTCTGCCAGACACTCTGTTACTCTGACTGCGCGCCTCTACGTCTGCCTCCTCATCATTTGAGTGCCGAGAGCGGTCGGCTTTGGAGTAAAAGCACAAACCATACGTTAAAGTCTCTTTAGCAGCACCGCTCTCTCTGCTCTGTACTCCAGCTAGGCACTTGTCATGAAAGGGCAGGTCACAACCTTCATTAGCTGAGCTGCAGGGACACAGTCTGTGTCTCTCAGAGCTGCAGGTGAGCTCCTGCAGGTGGCCTCGGCCAACTGCCTTTAAATCCTCACAAGCTTCAACAGTCTTGCCCTGCTGCAAAGGCTTGCTTTGCCTCTCATCAAACAGCTGCCTAATTTTAGTAACACTGGGCCACTTGTCAGAGTGCAGGGGGTGAAAGTCAGTGTAGTGTGTGGCGTGATAACTTCTGTGGGCTTTGCAGGGTGGAGGAACCCCTCTACTGCTAACATCCTCCTCTTCATCTGGAGTCAAAGTCTTTGTGAGCTCAGAAGGAGGTGCATTAATCTGGGAATAGTCTCTCTTACCCGACTTGCCGCCGCTGTCGCTTGATAAACTTCTAAAAATCCGCTTGTCGCTTTTCCTGTCCGAGTCTGAGCCTGACACAGAGTCGGTGCCCGAGTGAAACTTAAGCGCCTCTGCTGTTGCGCTGTCACTGTCCTGGAAATATCCACCACCGACACCGCCGCTGTCCTCGTGAAAAGTTTTCCCAGGTGGAACCCTGTCACTCCTGGAGCCTCGGGCCCGGGGAAAAGCGCTGCTCCCCCGCGTGTCCGCTGCACAGTCTCCCGGCGAGGCTGTGTGCGTCCTGGCGGAGCCGCTGCTGTTACTCCTCCTGCTGTTGCTGAACTTCTCAGTCAGCTCGCGGATGGATGGAGAAATGAAGGAGAGAAGAGAGGGAGAGCCTCTCTTTGGCTCTGCGGTTAGGAGGCTGGCGGTGGTGGCAGAGATTTTGGAAACTTTTCTTGACACACTGACATTACGCGTCGTCGTCGTCAAGGGCTGCTCTGCTTTGCTGGGCTCCGGGGGAAGGGCGACGCCAACTGCCTCCAAATCCCCTGATTTGTGTGGCTGCTCTTCCCTCCTGTTGGCGACCCAGGGCCCCAGCTTTCTGAAAGAGACGCTGCGATACACAGCCGCATTCTTCTCCTCGCTTTCTGCCATTGTTCATGTCTTTTGTTACGGCTCTCACACACGCATTGGAAACTCCACGGGTAGCTGTTACACATCCAAGCACCTTTTCTTAGTTGTGGTCCATCTGCAGTTTAACCTAACAGCAAGAAAAAGGGGGGAAATGAGTGCTGGCAAAGCTTCATATTGCTCTGTAACGAGGTTAGTTAAGTGATAAATAAAGTGTTCAGTGAGTAAAGTAGCTGAGTGTTGCCCTCTTATCAAAAACTTACATGTTGTCGACTCCCGAAACCGTATCCGTGCCAAGTGGGAAAGCGATACAAGTTTTTTTTCTTCTTCTTCTTTGGCCCCAAATCTTCACAAACACAACTTCTCCATTGTTTTCCTCTCACTGTTTCTAAACGTGTGCCCATCGCCAGGCACGGGCCCTGCGCATCATTCCCTAATAATTCCCAAACTGTTTATGGACTCCCTGTTTTGGCATGATTTGCTTTTCCGTGACTTATGTTGTTTTTTGCATGTAAATGCCTGAGATAGAGGCAGAGAGGGGGGTGGCTGGGCGGGACCAGGGGTATAGGGGCAGTCATAGCCCCCCTCGGGGATTGAGAGGAAAAGCTTTTTTTTTTCCCCTTTTTGATAGGAGAGGGGATATACTGTGGACTAACAAGATGTAATTATAGCTCTTTCCCTTGCGAAAAAAACCCCAACACACACACACACACACACACACACACACACACACACACACACACACACAATTCTAAGTGTTTTAGACACTCCAAAATATTTATTATTCAATACCTACAATTTGGACTTGCAACATCTTTATGAAACCTAAAGGATGTCAATGAAAACATAGGTGCTGATTTCCGAGATGCATTCAAGGTGTTACGTTTAAAAATCAGCCTTCAGGGGTAAAAAAAAAAATTCACAAAGGAAGCCAAAGAGTTTGAGTTACTGCACAGCTCCAGCAAACTTTGGTGTGATGGTGTTTGTGAATTACTGTGTCAGCATTCAGGGGGAGCTGGTGGTGTTGGTGTGGTGGTGGCAGGGAGGATAAAAGTTTTCACTCGTGCACAATAACCCCTCTGTGGTGCTTCCCATGTGGCTGTCTGGTTAACAGGTCCTTTTGTTCCAACGGGGGGATTCTGTTTCACAGGCTGTGAGAAAAGTACACGCTGGCTGCAGCGCCCCCTAAAGGCTCACTCGTAACACGTCAGGTCAAAGGTGGAGGTTGATGGAAGAACCCAAACGAGCCCGGTGAGGTCAGCCCATCTATCTGTGATGGCATGATGCATTTAAATTGAGGTCATTTAAATTTAAATGACCTTGCAGGGTCCGAATGTGATTTGGATTGAAAGGATTTTTGGAGTTTGTTTGATTGTTTTTGTGTTTGTTAATGTTTTTTTTTTTAAATCCCAGCAAGAAACATTTTCAGGAAATCCCCATCTGCCTTAGTAATTCACTCCTAACCAACCAATTATTTTCTTTAAACACAAACAAATAGGAAGAAGCAGTACTGATACAGGAATTGAAACATTTCTTAATAATTCAGACTAATTCTCTATTAGCTCAAAATCTTTAAGAAAGTTTGTTTGCTTTTTGTTTTTGTTTTTTTAAAGGTTCTCCAAACTTTTGCAAACTTGTTAGTTTTTAAAAAAAAAATTAATTGTATTTCAAAATACACAATATTCTTTTCTGGTGGAGCACCAGTGTGTGTTGAGTTTTTGTTCTGTAAGTTTGTTTGTTTGTTTTTTCACCAAAACCACAGCATTTACATTTTTATTCTAGCTTGTAAAAGTATGAGGTTCACTAATATTTATTTTTATGTCCTTTTGGATACAAACAGCATTGATCTGGTTCAGATACTCTTCTCACATTTCTTCACACATTTTTTCCATCTCTCTACACTGCTGAACACCGAATCAGAGTTCCTTTAACTTGGAAACTGAAGAGGAAACTGCAGCGGGTGGTGAGGGCAGCAGATCGGGCAATTGGCACTTCACTAACCCCCCCTCAGAGACATCTATACTGGCAGACTTCAGCAGAAAGCCAGCATCATCATCAAACACCCCTTGCACCCTGGACACTCACTCTAGGTGCAGTGACTCCCAAGCTAGGCGAGTGGCTCCAGCAGAGCCCGGGAACAACATCGGAGATCTCTGTCCAGAAGAGCGCAGTCCTGGGAACAGCTAAGATACTGCGCAGGACCCTCAAGCTCCCAGGCCTCTGGTAGAGGACCCGAGCTTGAAGGATTAACCGCCCACAGGGGCGAGTGGGGAATTTATTTATTTCTTTTTATATGTAAGCATGTATGTGGAAATATGTGTGTATGTACGTACGCATGCATAGATGCATGTATATATACATATATGTATGGGTGTATCTGTATGTATGCAGGTGTATGAATAATTTGTACATATCTTTCTTGTGTAAATGTAAATCTGTCTGTGTTATTATGTAAATACTTACTTACGCTATTGTGTATTTCACACGGAGAGATGCCAAACTGCCTTTCATTGTTCTTGTAACAGTGACAATAAAGAGCTATTCTATTCTAATCTATTCTATACGGCTAATACTGGGCCAGATCCCCTTTTTGTCTTCAAAACTCTTTGTGCTAACCATTAGCGGCTAATGGACTGCAATCTGGTGACTGCGGAGACCGTTCAAGTACAGTGAACTCACTGTTGTGTTCAAGAAAACAGAGATGATTTTCACCTAGAGACCTGCTGCTCACTGGATATTTCCCTTTTTTCAGTTCATCTCCTATAAACCCCAAAGATGTTTGTGCAGGAAAAATCCCAGCAGATCTTTAGTTCCTGAAATACACTTAAATCACCTTTTTTGCCCCATTCTGATGCTTCGTTTGAACTTCAACAATCTACATATGTAAATACACTGCGTTGCTGTATTGTGATCGGCTGATAACGCACTGGTGTTACCTAAAGGTTGAACAGTAGCGTGTAAGCAGATCACAAACTCTTAGATGATGTCTTTTCAGTCATTTGTCACATTATTTAAACAGCTGTCATCATATAATCATATGGATTCAGAAGCTACTGGCTGCTTTTTTATATTCACACCTAAGATTTGAATTCAAGTTCTGCCTAAACTGAACGCTTGAAGTTAAACTACAGTAAAAAATGGGGAAAAAAAGGAAGCAACACAGTCTACTCCCTCAGTATTAATATATGATTGTGAAAACATCGTGTTTTTCATGGCTTTTAATAGTTTCAGTTAGTACGACATGGCAACAATCAGAAACACAACACAGAAAATTAAGCATCTGTACAGCAAAAAAAAAACCAAAAAACCCTTCAGTTTTAGTTTTTCTATCAACATAATTACATGTCTATAAAAATAAAAGACCATTCCCATTATTCATTTGTTAGGGAATTTGATAAAAATAACTCTTCTAACTAATACTGACGTCTGGGTCTCAATAGATGATAGATGACTGTGACATTCACTTTTTCTAAAGTACAACACACACATATTACATGACTATTGTTACTATGCACAGATACACATGAGCACACATTAGGAAACTGAAGCACATCACCACCTCATACTGAGGTCAAAGCTGCACATTCACATTAGACTGACACATACAACAAATACTTAAAGTGTTAACCTGTTACAGGAGCTTCAGAGCAATACGAGTTGAAAGCCGTTTTTCACATTGTCATTTCAGAATTTAACAACATACTGGTCTCAAGCTGGCACAGTCTAGTGTAACATATGAGTTTGGCTACTCTGAAATCTTCTGGTTAACACAAATGTCACAAAATTATTAATCACGTTTATTTCACTCCACGGTAAGTGCATTGTTTGTCAAGAGCTCGTCACAGGGCAAAGACTCACTGTTTAAAAACATGACAAAGGTGCTCACTATGAAAGGCAGGTATGACATGTAAAACACAGGGCACATTTTTACAGTAAACATCAAAGTACACATATGTACATGCAGGCATATGCCATCTACATTTATGTTCATTTCATGAACATTTTAAGTCACCAGATCACGCAGCTGACAACCTACGTCATACAGCTAAATCACGTCAAAGCAGTGCTAAGTACTAAACATTTCATATGTACAGGAATCCCAGTTAGACTGAAAAGATTCACACACTCATAAAAAACCACAGAGTTAATTTAATGCCCTTAACTCCACAATCTGCCTCTATCTTTACCTTTAAATGACTTTTAAAAAAATAACTGAATTAAACATATAATTTAAACTGATTTCCTTCATTTGCTGCAGAATTTATAAGTACAAGACAAAGATCAGTCAGCAACTGACAGCCTATGTCAGCGCGCTGTGAGCTGCACATTTAACGGTTTTCTTGACAATGTTTTATTTGTGACTGTAAGATCTGATACATGCTAACATCACTACTATTATGACAGATGCTCCATTCGGTAAAGTAAATCTGCTTGGCATCTTTCTTGGCCTTCAGACAACAATTCTGATGGCTAAAGATCCAAACGGGACAGGCAAAAAACCCCCCAACCTATTATGACAGAGGCAGTGGGGCTACAGCAGTGGCGTGCGCACACCATCCAGTGGTTAAAACCCGCAACAGCAGCTATTACGACATGGATAATGTAGAAACGCATCACTTTCAAGGAAAAACAGAGCTACAGACCTTCATTGGAACGCATAATACTCCACTTTTAAATCAGTGAACATAAACTTCTGTTTTTTGCAGCCTCTGTTTGCAAAGTATACCCCCAACCCCACCTTTCAGTTCCTTTCCTCAGACTAGTGCAGATTCAACATGCAAGCATAAACACCACCAAAAAACAGTGCCAGAGAGGATTTTAGCCTAGCAAGTTCAAATGAACTATTTTCTCCTTTCCTCAACTGCATCTCATTCCAGCACGATGCATCTCTATCGTAACACCTCGCATAGATACTAAAATTCCCCAATAATTCAGTAGTTTCAATTTAAAGTACACGTCACAGTGTGTTAAACAATGCAAAAAAAGGGGGATTTCAGAAAAAAAAAAGCAGTGCAGTGGAGCTTGAAAGTAAACATCACTTATGTACAGTGCAGGACATTTTCATTAGAGGATTACAGTATTCCCCATCCAGAGTTATAAACCAAAATCTATGAATTCGCACAATCAAATACACTCACAGTCAGTGTGATAATAATTCCCAGTTCAAAACAATGCAAGCAGGACATTGTCAACATTTTCCATTCACACTGCATTGAGCCTTTATAGGGCACTTCAGATGGCTTCTTCAGACTGTTATTAAACACATTTTTTAGTCACTAATAGCTGAAAGCCTCAAGGACAACAGTTTACTGTAATAAGAGAAGGAACTTCAGAAAAACAAGGTTAGAAAACGAATCCATCTCTGTGTTTTAAATCTTAACAAGGCTTCAAGGAGCACTGTTCGCTCACACGCTGCTGCCTTGGCTCTTTAGAGTGGTGACTCTGCGCACGAACCTCCTGGTGCTCCGGCGGTAGCGTGGTTGCGTGAAGTAAAACAGAATCGGGTCCAGAAAGCTGTTCATGCTGGCAAACGGTCTGGTGCTCTTATAGATGATTGAGAACAAGTTTCTTGTTGTGCAGGGAGCGTTGGGCAAGGTGCGCACCACCAGGTACAGAGTCTTTGTGAGGTGAAACGGGAGGAAGCTTACGCAGAACACCGCGGCTACAATAATGATCATCCTCACCGCCCTGTCTCGTTTATCCCCAGGCGCTATGGAGACGCCCTGGTAGGACACTGGGCGGCAGAGGATGAAGGCCATCTTGCAGTAGCAAACCATCACGCCTATGAAAGGCAGCAAGAAGCCGAGGCACGTCAGAGCCATGCCGTAAGGATAGTAGTCTACCGAGCGCCCTGGCGTGCTCAAATCGTAGCACACGGTGCGGTTGCGCTGTTGCCCTGTTGCTGCAAAGTGGAAAGTTGGCGCGCACAGGGAGCCAACCACCAGCCATACTAATCCGCAGACGCACCACACCATCTTGCGACCGCCCTGCTTGTGCCACACCGAGAGAGGGTGGCAAATGGCCAAATAACGCTGCACACTGATGCAGGTCAGGAACAGGATGCTGCCATGGAGATTACTGAAACAGGAACACAGAGAAGAAAATGTTGTTGAGCTGAATATTATCACAATCCATTTGTATGTTCTGCAAAATCAAAGTTTTTCTTCAAAAAAGTGCTTTTATTAAGGGACCTTCAGTATAGCATTTCTAAACTATTTTTTTCATTTCTATTTGCACATGATAACAGAATTATTTCAGAAAAACAAGAGACCCTGCTTATATTTGGAGAAAGAAGGGCAAGAATTAGCAGCAAAACTGGGTCTTCCCTTTGTCAACTCAAAACATATGTTGCTCCTGGTGAAAAACGACTTCCTGAAGACTAAAGTAACCATTAGTGACTGTATGGTGAACTGAAGACCACAGTCCATGCCAGAGGACTATAAAATCTGGAGGAGCTTGAGAGATTATCCAAAGAGGAATGAGCTGTCAGTGTGTTCCCAAAGTGCTTTTAACATCATCTAACAGAAGCTGAAACCACCTCCCCAACAGTGTTTCCTATGATTGTGCTCATTGTTTTTCCAGCACAAAATCTGGCAATAATACCCCTACTGAGGACTATTTCCACCAAAAGAAGATTTGTGCTGGTGGCAAAACCAAAACCAAAAAACCCCCAGATCAAGATCAAAGTTGCAGAAAACAGGAAGAATTCCCACAAGACATGTAGCCAACAGACTCTGTTCCCCGTGATTTTTCTTCAAATCCCAACTTCTGCTACTAATGGCATCCGATGACCATTTCTCAAGAAAGTCCAAATGTAGTCCCGTTCTCAAAGGGCAACTGTGTGTGAGCACTAGCACTATTTCTGCATCTGCATTAGATACCTTGCCATGTTCAAAGGTTTGGAACTTCTTCCATAAACTAGTTTTCATGCTTTACACACCCGTTCACGTCACACTTGTGCGCACTATAATGCAAAAAAGTACATTTTTTCCAGTATACTTAAATATTAGTGTCATTGTCTCCATTCCCATTACTTATCACATCTCAGATCCAATTTTCTTTCCCATTCCTGTCCAAAAATAGGACAATTCACATAATAACACTGTGTCACATATCACTTGCATACACAGACCTTAACAATGAAAAATTAATTCCCAAAAATTACATAATAAAATCTGAAAAATGAGCCAATAATCAACCATGAACCCACCTGTAGAACTGAAACCTGACCATCTTACAGGTAAACTCCCCAAAGGGCCAGTAGTCATGACTCGCATAGTTGTAGATGAGTAAAGGAAGTGACATCACATACAGAAAGTCGGCTATGGCCAAGTTGAGCATGTAGATGTTGTTTCTGGACAAATTGGACCTCTTCCTCCATATCTTCAGTATGACGGTGGCATTCAGAGGAATCCCAAGCAGGAAGACGATGGTGTACACAGCAGGAAGTAAAATGCGCTTAAAGTCTTCCTTGTAGGTGCAGCGAGGGTTAACCGCCCCACTAACACTGCTGATGTTACTGAGAGCGTTAATGAAGCTGTCTGCTGGGTAAAGCTCTGTAGGGTGTGAGAGCAGGTCCACTAAGGAAGTTTTTGAGTTGAGGGCTTCTGTGGGGATGGTGCTGAAAGAATCTGGCATCTTCACATTCTGGAGGAGAGAGAGAGAGACGGGTGAGACTTGGTAGCAAGATTTGCTCGAGATCAAACACGATTACCGAGCTATTGTATTTGATGGAGTACAGACAGAACGTTATAGGTCTTCTTACACACAGCCTTACCTAGAAGACAGACTCCTATTGTTCCCATTTGTCGATTTAACTGGGAAAACACATGAAAGCAATGTTTCTATAGCATGCCACGATTAGACAAATGAAACAGAAAATATGCAAGAAAACAAATGGATGAAATAGAGAGAGAGGACAACTCTCCACCAGAGGGCACAAGAGATCTGCGTCTGTGTTATATCCTCCAATATTACACAAAAGCAGTCACCTTGAGCCCTGTGAACACAGGACAAATACCTCATAACCCGACTTGAAACCTAATAATCTCCTGGGTGTGCTCACTGTAAAAAGGGCTCACTTTGTATTTACGAATACATACGACAGACTGTAAGAACTACAACAAAATAGGTGCTACAGTGAAATAATCATTTAATCTCTCCATCATTTTCTGACAAGTGTAGACCAAGACGTTTGGTCAAGTTTGGAAATGAAAACCACTGCAGACTGTCTGATCTCCCACTCACATTTCGCAACGTCTGGAACAGGCCCACTATACACAAACAGACTTATCAATGATCTTAAATATTCTTCTGCCTTACAACATCAGTCATATCCACTTCCCTCATGGCAGCAGGCAGCTGAGTAAGTGATCTGCCTAAGACACTTCCTCCAAAGCCCGGTGCTTCCTCAGACTGTTACTCACTACATTTCACAACCAACCAACCAACAAGCCAACCAACACCCTCGAGCCTGCGTCTGTGCTTGTGTGCCAGAGTGTGTACATGTCAGGTATCTCTCAAAGCTGCTTAAAAAACTGTCTTTGGATGTGTTCAAAAAAAGTGTTTTAGGTGAACTCCTCTGTGTGGGTGCGCAGATGTGAACAGAAGTGACGCACAATTTTATAACTCCTGGCACAGAAACTGAGGGAGAGGAGGTGAAGGGAGCAGTGTGCCAAAGGACCACTGAGCATTTATCTGCAAAGATGAATAGAAAACGTTGTTGAGGAGTGCTCTGCAGTCTGTTTTATCTGCTGATGACTCATGCACGACGTACTTCAGATCAGTAATTTGGTTGAAAATCAACTCCGCAAAAGGCCTTGAAGCCAAAATTCTTGGGTAACCTGAAGCACAAAGACCCTGAATTAAGTCTGTAGCTGTTTTCATGTTAAATAAAGTCTGATTTTCATGAAACGCACTAAACTGCAGCACCGCAGAAACAGTCATGGTCCTAGGGCTCTTGCTTTTGCCACAGAGGAGGCTCTATTACTCATCTTTATGTTCAGGCTTGCTTTTAGACGCCTCGCAGAGCCTGACCTGAATAAAACACAATGAAATGTGTAATAGTTTGAGCAGTAGCTCCTGTTTGTGACATGTGTTGGTGCTCATAGTTCATTATTAACAGAACAGTTCAAGGACAAGCAGTAACATGAAAGCTAAGCTATAATTCATTTTACAAAAGAACTAATCAGCTCATTGCCACATTTTCCTTCTTTAGCAGTACCGCAATCTTTCAGACAATACGGTAAGTATAGAGAAAGAGAAGCACACATCCTGGATCCTACAAGCCCTAGCAAGCAAACCACTGGTTTCAAAGTAAGAACTGAGATGTGAGAGGCCAATAAACCACTGATTCCCATGCTGAATATCTGCACCTTTTAGGATAAGTATTGTGGTGGAGATGATTTATATATCAAATAAAGCCAGATTATTTTTAAAAGGTTTTGGAATAGGGGGCAAATAGAAGTAAAAGCTCTTTCTGATCTATTCATGTTCAGGGCTCATGTCAAAAGTTGTTTCTAGAAAAAAGGGAAACAGATGTTGTGATTTAGTGAAAACATGGACAAGCATACTCGATATAAAGACGAAACTCAGCCTGAACTCTCCTAGGGAGTTTTCTTGTAACTCCTTTATTATTACTAGTATTAGTTTTTCCCAGTTTAGGTTGCCCTTAAGTTTTTGCATTTGCTTAGAAGCTTTTATCAGCCACAATCAATCGGCTCGCTTTTTCTTAAGATTTCTGTTTCATGCCTTTGTTTGTTCGCGTTTAGGTCTGCACCACAATCCCTACTAGGTCTGCATCAGCGGACCGTGACAGTGGGAAAGGCAATCCGTGACTGATAGTGTTTCATTGCATGGGCAGTGTGTTTGGTTTCACTGTCATGCTGAAAAATGAAGCCATTCTAAATAAGACGTTTTCCAGATGGTAATATATGGTGGATTAAAATCTGATGGTAGTATTCTGTGACCATAATTCTATCAATTTTAACAAGATCTCCAACACCTCTGGCTGAAATGCAGTCCCAAACCATGACAGAGCCTAATTAGTTTATTTAGGCCAATTCCACCTGTCCAATTTGCTCACATTTTTAAGGACACAGTGAACACTAGTTTGAACTAATAGCTCTTTACTAATCACCTCATTGGTGCATTAATACTATTTTATGCCTTTCAATCTTTGACATTTCTCATAGATTCAACTAAAGAAATTGGAGTAAATTACGAGTTTCTGCAACAGGCTAGAAACAAAGTGTTTAAAGAAACAATTTTGGTGCTTTATGAAATTTTCTATCACATGTAGACACAACACTGGTTCAGTCTCTTGAGTTGGTGCCTTTTTTATTCTTGAATGCTTCATAGGTCAGGGTTAAGTCACTTAAACAAGAAAACAAAAAACATTCTACTGAAAATGATCAGAAACAAGGACTGGAATGAAAATGAGTGAAAAAGCAGCCAATGTCCAAAGAAAGACCTTTAGAAAGCCAGGATAACTGCCTAAAAACTGCCTAAAAAATGGTGCTACATTTTATATGGCATAACCCAGAGTAACACGCGCCAAAGAGTGCTGTTGAAATCTGAAGCATGCACAGTGTGTGTGTAGCTATAAAAATGCAAGCATTCATGCCTGTGAGTGAGCCTCTAAATTTGTTACCCTTTGTTACCATTTGAAAGTTTCACTGAGATTTAAATCTCATTTCCAAGACAGACTTGGCAACGATTTCAGGGTAAGAAGTGTGCTCCATTTATTCTAAAATAACCTATTAGTTTATCAATATAAGGAAATATTACTAAAAACACTAACTTAAACGAACAAAACTTCACTCACTGAACTTCCCTAGTACATGTGAAGCTAACATAAACCTGCTCAATACGCGTTCTCTTTACATCCTTCCTGAAAAGATTCAGTCATTTAAATGGTGCAGTAATTGGACTATTTAGAGATTTTGAGACCAAATCCTGATATGTTGTCGTCTTTATTGTAATTTTTTTTCCAGCATGCAGATACAGTGTATCAAAGTTATAATGTAAATGGAAAGATAAGCTGACATTTAAGGTTATCTGCACTACCAGGAGAGGAAAAAAGAATTACAGAAATAATACAGATGCTGTTTTCAGTGCTAATAGTAAAGAAAACTCTTACCTTTAAAAGTATTTAATCCAGATTGGAAAAAAAAAAAAAAAACTTGTTGGAGAATGCGGGCATCGATCCCGCTACCTCTCGCATGCTAAGCGAGCGCTCTACCATTTGAGCTAATTCCCCTTCATGCTGTGTGCTGCAAAAATAAAGCCTTTAGAGGCACACACCCACAGCCCTGCTCACTCACGTAATGTGACCAGTTAATGACAGGGACACTTTCTCTTTGCGATACACACACCCTCACAAACACCCTGCTGCATACTCTCCACCCTGAGGACTGCCAAAAGGCTGAGCTGAGCAAGTCACACAAGGTTATTTATAAACCATGACTGCAAGAATGTGACTGCTACACTCAGGACAAATATAGGAGATTAATAATTCATCATAACAAAGCCGTAAATCAAATGACACCTAGACTGCATTAATGATTATTCTGCATGTGGATATGGTGTCAGGACCTTTGAACTTTGATTAAGGTAATGCAAGGTAACTCTAACTACGTCAATATCACAAGTAATGACTGATAGCAGAGCCCAGCTTATATTTAAACCACGTAACCCGGAGAGTGCACTTACTGCCTTAAGGCTCTGCGTGTGTTTTTATTGCGGTACTATGAAAAATGAACATGACTGTGTAATGTAAACCAGCAGAACTTTAAGGTTCCTCTCGGTGTTACAGAAATTTATGAGGTGTTTTAAACTCATTGTTTGGTTTTGGTGTTTAGGCCAAGAATAGAACTAGAGACACAAAGTCACTAACCAGATGTGTAATATGGCAGAAATCTCTACTAGGAGTAAGTGGAGCCAGAAGAAGCCAACAAATGTCTGATTTGTATGTGCAAACATGTCCGACATAAATTTTATATTAAAATAATGTTATATACAAATCAAAAACGTGGTGTTCCTACTATTATTATTATTCTTAATGTATGTTTCTGTCTGATCCACAGATAAAACTCCAAAGAGACATTTGGAGAGAAGAGATAATGGATATGTTTCCGTGGACGATTCTTATATAGCATTTTTCTACTCTACCTAAGCACTCAAAGCGATTTAGACTATGTGCCTCATTCACCAATTCACACAAGCACTTTATTCTCTGCTTTTTCCTACTGAAGTGCTTTCTATCTAACATGCATGCTATGACGGAGAGCAACTTGGTGTTAGTATTTTACCTAAGGATATCTGGCATGCAGACTGGAGCAGCCAGGTGTCGAATAGCCAACCTTCCAAAGAAGAAGAAGTCCTACAAAATAAATAAAAGAATGTAAAAATTAAAACACGTGAAACACAAAATCGTGCCCAGCAAAAACAAAAAAGCTTCATAGCTGGTGAGCTTTAGAAACATTGACCTACAGAATGCCTAATTAAAACTGGCAGATAAGGTGACATAAAGAGTTATACTGCCGTGCATGTAGGAAGGCTATCTCTCTATCATTTAAATGAACAGAAAAGGGAGATTTAGAGGAGAGGACAGCAAGCAGGCCACAATTAAAGTCCAATTACTTTCCCATCTCCGATCTCTAAAGTCCCTGGAGACCCTAATCAATGATTCATGCCCGCTGCCCCTCATTCAGTCCCGTGCTCGGTTGTAGTTAATTGGGGAAACAAAATGACGAGCCAGGAAATCGATATTAGTATCACACATGAGTATACGCGCAGTACAATCACGTCTGCAGACGCACACTGCAGCCCTACCTAGCAATCAGGAGCAAATCTACAGTAAACAAAACAGAGTAAATTCAGGAGCGCAGTAGGAGTACAATAATCAACTGTACAAACTAATAGCATGACACAGAAACACACAAACCTTCCACATATCAGTGTGATCAACATTCAGGTCACAGCCCTCTATTGTGGATTAGAAAAAAACAGACTGCGATAATTATCGCTGCTAATACGGTGCATGAAGACAGGAGACAGGAGACGCTTTAAACTAATCAGCTGCACCATAAAGAGGACGGGTGATAAGCAAAGCTGGTGTTCCATCAAAACCGCACTACTTGCCATATGGTCACAAAGATAATAAAAGCGTTTCTTGTTGCATGTGACATAACTATACAAATCATTTAAACATTCAGTAGTGCAAACAAAGATATTACTGCAAGGCTTGTGTAGAAAGTCCCCTTCTGGCCAAAGTTAACCAAAGCATTATACCACATTTTTCACTAATGAAGTGGACAAGACTGCAGCTGATAACAGATGGCATTCTCATAATTTGCCGTATCTTGCAATCAAAAACAGGCTAACGATGTTGTTGTTGTAAGTATGTCATTAGATATACAGAGAGAAGGTCATACAATATTTCCTACAACTTTACTGTGTGTCAGCTCTTTGGTGCACAAAAGAGGTCTGATGAAATAAATGTAGTGCCAGGACAGTAGGGCACTGGTCACTGAAACTAAAATTTTGAAACACCAAAATTCTTTCTTCTATGATTAATCTGAATCATCACTCTTACTTAATTGACTTACGAGAGCAAAACGTGTTAAAATTGACTTCTGTTTAGGGTGAGGGGCTTACATGCCACACTCATCAATTGCAGAACAGTCCAAAAGTCTTGCACCACCGCTTTCTTTACAACAGACTTTCCGACGCTTGCTGCTTTTTTTACTCATTTCCAGTCCATCCTTGTACCTGACCAGTATCAAAGGAATGTTTTTGGTCATTAGCTACATAACACTGATCTGTGAGTCTTTCAAGCATAAAAAATTTGCATAACTCAATGGATCAACCAGTGTTGTGTCTATGCAAAACAGACAACTTAGCCCTTTTTAGGCACTTTGTTATGAGCAGACTGCCACAAAGGTGTGTCATTGGTTCCAATTTCTTTAGAAAATTGTATCTTTTGTACCAACAAGGTGATTCTCAGAAACTGAACAAAAACTATTTAGAGCAGATAAACAGTATCAGAGAGTCATCTCCTTAACAAATAGGAAAAAAGCCACACAGACAGAGAGAACATGGCAAACTCCACACAGAAAGGCTCTAAATGGTGATTTAACCCAGGACCTTCCTTCTGTCTGTTTGAATGCTTTGATGAGCACAACGGCAAACCTTGCCAAGCTGCTGAACTAATCAAAGAAAAAAATAACAGCAAGCAAGCTGAACGACATTTCACAATAGTTTCTCTCTTGCTTTTGTCCTTCAGCACATATATTGTTATAATAATAATGACTCACTGATAATGTAAAAGTACCCCAGAAATGCATAAATATTTTTCTGATGCATGTTTTTGTTCTTGAGCCGCTATTAGTCACATTTAATGTTGTGAGAATAACATGTTTTTACTGATCTTGAGCTCCAGTAGCTGTAACGTCTTGGTGCACAACTTGTGTTGGGCAAAAAAAAAGAAGCTTAGCAAAAGCTCAACAGGCTGGTAAGCAGCAATTAGTCTGTGCCCCGTGGTTGCTGAAGTCATGTGTTTGTGCTGCAGAGGAGATGGAAATGCAGATGTGGTGAAAGCAGAGTCAGTAAAGCACAAAAAGAGAACAGAAACAAAAAAAAGTCTTTACTGACCGATCACCCAGTGCATCTGTGACAATTGCTGTGAATTGCACAACAAGTTTTGGAAACATTGGCGGTAATCTTTTTAAAACCTACTCAGGACAAAGACATTCGATTTATTTTGAGACATTCACATTAAATCACCAATTTGGCTGGTATGTTTATGATGGCTTCCATTAAGCTTGTGCTTGTTTATTCAGTGAGATAATGCTGAGGGCCACTTAACTTCATTTGATAAACAACTTCAGCCCTAAATTTTCTGTCTACCAGGTTTTCTGCTTCTCTAACTCTGCGGCTCCAACACAGAGTTATGTTAATCTGCTACCCGGCAGACAAAACAGAGGCTCAAACAGTGCCTCTCCACTAAAAACACAGCAGCCATGTCAAAGCCCTGTGGCGACTGAAGCAGATAGCCTGTCTAAGTGATTGTTGGTTATTACGTCAGCAATATGACAACTTGTTTTTACTGGATCCGAGCACAGTTATGCACATTCTAGAGAGACATAACAAATACAAGTTATAAACCTCACATCTGCAGTTTTTTTATATCGTTTTTTCATACCGTTTATAATCTTTTACTTGCTTTGCTTACTTCGAATACGATTTACAACAAGATGTTTTTGAAGTTATCATGGTTAACAGCAGATTTATTAAAGAATGTTTAAACAGCTTTTTACGTTGCTTTGACATAGCAGTATGAGTCTTTGGTCTTGAAACGTTGTACTCTCCTGCAGCATGGCCGACAAATTTATAGAAACAACTGATTGCTGAGAACATACTATTCCTTTTTTAAAAAGGTCACTATTAAGGGTGTCTGTCCTGGGGCACATGATGTATTGCAGGCTGTTTATTAATCACAGGGTCAGTAGTTTGTGCTCCGGTGCCTCTAGTCAGCACTCTTAGGCATGATAGGGAACCCCAAATTGCTCCTGACGCATCCATCAGAGTGTGGTGCTTAAAAGGCATAGCAAAAAACAGCTGGTTGAACGTGGCTAACAGTAAAAAGCAATCACTTAGAGTAGAAAAGCTAAATAAGTACCCATCTGTTTACCATAACTATAGCAAACAATCAAGCAAACACTAGATTGTTCTTAGTAATTTTTGATAAAGCTTAAAATTAGAGTTGGATCAGGTGACCCTGGGCCCCCCATTAATTAAGCTACAGTATCCCTAGGCTGCTAGGGGCCAATTATTATTCATCTCTGTCTGTCTTTCATAATGTGTCTTTTCTCCTGTCTTCCTCACCTAATCTTGCTCCAGTTGCTTTGTGAAGCCTGGTTCTGCTCTAGGTTTCTTTCTGTTAAAAGGGAGTTTTTCCTTCCCACTGTCACCAAGAGTTTGTTCATAGGACCTCATATGACAGTTGGGGTTTTCTCTGTATTACTGTAAGGTCTGTTACCTTACAATGACGTGACTGTTGTTGTGATTTGCTGCTAAACAATAAAACTGAATTAAATTGCTATCAAATGGTCCAACTCAGTGTAACCCATAAAGACACCAGGGGCAACCTTTGGAGCTGAAAATTAAGGCAAATACCAAAGTAACAAAAACTGTATTTCCTTTAATGGCTACTACAACCTGGCACCGAAAGGGAGTCAGTTCCAATGCACTCCATGTTAAAATTTGTAACGTTACATCATTGACAAGCATATTTACAGCCTGATTTTTTCAAAATGTGTTGCTCTCTGTAGATAGTTTTCCTAGTGGGTGATTTTTTAAACTATCCTAAACTGCTTGAATGTTGGAATTAAAGGTGTGGCTGTTTTGATTGACAGATGCCCCACAGAGGACACTGTCAGTGCCACACACGCGAGAGAGAGGAGGAAAAAGGAGAAGGACAGCCATCTGCAGTGGCAGTCTTACACAAATTCCCGGTCTCTTCCTCACAGTGAAAAATAAAGCATATTAATTTACCACTGGAGCCAGATCACTGCAGCTGCCCACAGCATCAGTATCATAATGGACGGGAACTTGTAAAAGCTGTTGTTGTGTGGTCTACCAAAAAGTGATTTCTGGTATTTGCCAAAAGTGACTGTCAGTATTTAAACTGTTATAAATGATTTTTTGGCCTATAAACTTTTGTCAAACATATCTCTAGTGAATGATATCAAGCCATTTTAAGCCAAACTGTCTGCCATCAAGTTTTGGCAAATCAACTTTTATATTTCCATTGTTTATGAATGTAAAACTCTCACTGACATCAAAAATTTCTTTTTCAAAAGGGATCAGGCCAATAGGGGCAGCAGAAATTGCAACAAATATAACATAACGGTTATATAAATATATTTTAAGTAGCTGAAAGGACTGAATTGATTATAATGTAGAACACAGAGCATATACAATAACGCAGAGTCACAAAGATACTTACAAAACAAGTATTTTTTGTTTGTTTTATATGCAACACCTGTAAATCCTGTTGAGTGCAGACTATTAGATAAACACTGGAAATCAGTTTTTGGCACAAGACTGGGATGGTGCGTTTTTGGCTTCATTCTGTATGATCTCCTAAACTTCATAATTTTCTACAAACTCCATAGAGATGCTTGAACAAATATTCTCACCTGGTTTGTTCCCCATAAATCATCAGAGTCCTGGGACGCATACAACATGAGTGGATAATGATGACAGCGTCTTGCTCGAGGGCACGTACGTCCTTGTTTATTTAACTATCGTAATGTAAGAGAACGTGAGAGTATTTTTTTTAAGGAATTTGATTTAAAATGATGAAGAGAAACAGGAAAGGGGATACAACTGATCTGATGTTATCACACCAGACGAGCTTAATAAGTGCACTGACTGCACCAGTCGCCGGGGCTTTGAGGTGCAGGACACAGGACATGTCTTACTCCAGCACCACAAATAACACAGCTACCAGCCTTCGTGACTCCTTACAGCTGCTTATTTTAGCACCACAGGAGCCCCTGCTGGGACATCTGTGCGCCTGGACGAATAATAACAAAACTACACAAATGTAGTAACAAGCTACTATATCTCAGCAGCTAGAATTGATTGTTATACACGGCAGGTCAAATTCATATCGCGATAATTCCCCAGTGGGAATAATACTTTTTAAAAAACATTCCTTTAGTCGCTAGCTGCTGAATAAAGCAATAAAACTATAAACAAACTGAACTTACCCTGAATGAAAAACGAAACAAGTGCGACAACATCAACAAGTTGGCCACTCGGCCATGGCAAAGTGCTGCTCCTCGGTGATAACAAAGAGCTGGGAAACGGACTGTTGCCGGTAAAATAGCAGGTTTAAGGAAACGCCGTGCTGCTAGGTTCGAATTCACCGCTTATCTGTCCCGTACCTACCTGCAGCGGAGCGGCGAGCTGCTGCACACTTTACACGCCGTATAACTGCCACGCACGCGCAATGAGTCTTGCGCCACCTGCACGAACAAAGGGAACGACTCCAGCGACAGCTAACGTCTCGCGCCTTTAGCCGGCATCACGTGTCTGGTTTCTTAAACAGACGTTACAACGCTGTTGCTTTCAGTGGGTGTTTTAAAATCACCTAAAAAATAAAGCAGTTGCAGTGCTGTGAAAACCATCGTGATTTTTTCATATTTGCATATTTATCACATTTACCTTACACTACCTTTTCCTACAAGGCAGGTCCTACCATTAATTAAAAATGATAAACCTTTCTTTATTAACCATTGCTTAAAAAGCCATCTCTACTTGCAGAGCAATATCCAACCTTTCTTTTTACTCATAAAATCTTGAAAGAGTGGTTTTAAAACTGATCATCTGCAGAGGTTTCAGAGCTCATCATCAATAATATTTTATTACAGCGATTAGTACATGCTGTAGGTATTAAAGGTACTGCATTTGAGTGGTTTGAATTACATCTGTCTAATAGACTCCAATTTGTTCATGTAAACGGGCAGTCTTCTCCATGCACACAGGTTGATTATGGAGTTCCACAGGGTTATATAGCATTTAGCTCTCTTGCATAACGCAATTCATTATTACTATTTTTTCTAAAAACTCCTAGAAAAGCCTTCAGTTAATCCAAAATGCTGTAGCAAGATTAGTGACAATGTCTAGAAAGAGAGAGCATGTTTCTCTTATATTGGCTTCTCTTCATTGGCACCCTGTTAAATCCACTATCAAATATAAAATCCTGCTCCTCACATACAAGGTCTTGAATAATCATCAGGTCCTGTCTTATCTTAATGACCTCATGGTATCATGTCACACCAGTAGAGCACTTTGCTCTCAGACTGAGGGCTTACTTGTTGTTCCTAGAGTATTTAAAAGTCGAATGGGAGGCAGAGCCTTCAGCTTTCAGGCCCCTCTTCTTTGGAATCAGCTCCCAGTCTAGATTCAGGAGACAGAAACCATCTCTACTTTTAAGATTAGGCTTAAAACTTTCTTTTTTGAGTAAGCTTATAGTTAGGTTAGGATCAGGTGACCATCCTTCTCTAGTTATGCTTAGCTCATCTTTTTTTTCCTCACTCACTACGTGTTTATACACCTCTCTGCATTTCATCATCATTATTATTCATCTCTGGCTCTCTTCCACAGTGCGTCTTTTGTCTTGTTTTTCACACCTCACTCCCATCCGGTCATGGCATATGGCCGCCTCTTCCTTAGCCAGGTTCTGCAGCACGGTTCTTCCTGTTAAACGGCGTGTTTTTCTTCTCACTGTCACCAAGTGCTTGCTTATAGGTGGTCATCTGATCATTGGGGTTTTCTCTGTTTTCTCTGTATTATTTTAGGGCCTTTAATTTATAATACAAAGCACCTTGAGGCAACTGCTGTTGTGATTTGGTGCCATATAAATTAAATGTAAATGAATTCAAATTGCTATCCAATGGTCAAATTCAATTGAATTAAAAAGCTTGCAAGAAGTAATAGTTGACAAAATTAACCAGAGTAAATACAGTTTTTAATTGTCAATGATTTCGTTTATTAAGGGAGAAAACTATAAGAACACACGTAAATAGAACTTGTCTGATAAAATTAAGGAGGCTTTGGGACTCAATTAAGCAACACTGAGAGCCATTATCCACAAATTAAGAAAACCTGGGACAGTGGTGGACATGACAAGGAGTGGCCAGCTTACCAAAATGCCTCATCCCGGAGGCTGCAAAAGAACCCAGAACCACATCCAAAGAACTGTAGGCCTCACTTTCCCCATTTAAGGTCAGAGTTCACGATTTAACAACAAGAAAGAGGCAAAAAAATGGCATCCATGGGAAAGTTCAAGTAAAAAAATTACTGCTGACCACGATTTTGCATGACAATAAATAAGCTGTTCATGCTTGAAAGTCTACCAGCATGGAAATGGGTCAAAACTCCTCCACAATGAAAGTGTCACTGCCAGTTACTTGCACTTAATTGCAGTTCTGGTTTTGCCACCCTTGGCAGGAATGACAAGGGTGGCAAAACCAGTTATTAGGTTTCATTTTGCATTTACCCAGGCTAACTTTGTGTAATACTATAATTAGCTGGATGAGCTGAAACATGTGAATGTGACAAATCTGGAAAAAAAAATCACAAAAGGGGCAAAAGCTTGTTCACAGCAGTGAATGTTTAACTGCAGGTAACCATGTTTAAGCAACAGTTAATTCCCAGGAGGAAAATTCTAACATTATAAGGGCTTCAACCAGAGAACTTGCCATAGTCCAGCACCTTTGAGTGTGTTTGCAGCTCACTGAGTTCAATGGCGGGTGTTTGGTCTGTACTAAAAAGAGTGACAGGACATGACTGGAGGTGTCACTTCTTATCATTTTTGTTTGAACTTCTATGAGGTTTATTGGTTAATTCTATTGTGCCATTGTAAACATTGCTGTGTCCTGCTCAGCACCAGGTTGTCATCATAAAAGATAAGATGCCTCCCACTGAGTGTGTCGAAGTTTGGATATAAATTTGGCAAAGCTCCAAAGTGACCAGTGGCTCTCACTTCTTTTTGTCCCTAGTTCCACATATTGAGACAGTGAACCTAGTTTTCATTGGCTGATTACAAGTCAACTTATGTGTGTTTCATGTGAAAAGTATTGTTTTAAAAAATATGCTGATGTGTAGCTTTGTCATCGCTATAACCCAAAGATGACACAGGAAGAAATAGGAAGTGCATAAAGGCTAAAGTTATTCTTGTAACAATATGTTCCACCACAGGATGAAGCAGAAGATAAGACGAAGAAGAAGATAAACTTTCAGTGCAACTATGTAATCAATGATTGTATAATTGATAACAAGTATATAAATAGGTAACTAAGTACAAGAAACAGCAAAGACTTAAAATAAGGAACAGAAAAACAAAGCAGAAAACGCTAAATTATCATGCATGTATTTACCAGTCTTTGTGCAAATTGTTGTTTTAGGCACTTGAACCAGGTTCCAATGTCTGTTTTGTCAAGCTGGACTCTGTTATCACCCAAAAAGTCCCATTATGTACTTTTGTCTCAGGTGTTGTGGCTGGTGAGTCACGCCCACATGCATTCCTTCTTCATGGCGTTCATATCTATTCTCTCTGTTAAAACTCATTTTGGCTATAATCCGATATTGTGGAAAAATATGTCACTGTAGTGATAAGGAAAGAATGACGTGCTCATTCTTGTGTTCTCGAGTCACTCTCCTCTGTATTTGTGAAGCCAGATTTCCCTCTGTTCATTTACAAAACTGGAGAGGAAGAAGACTCTTTTGTCAGGGTGTATTCAAGCCATGCAAATTTTAAACCACAGTATTGGGGTTGAATGTTTACATGTTGTGGCAGTCACAGGAAACGTACAGTAAGGATGTGTTGATGCATACTCGATTATCCAGGTAAGAAAATCCCAAAAAGTTGATTCTCTTCATGCGTTCTTTTCATGTTTCGTCACTTATCCAAGTGACTTTTTCAGTCTCAGTTGACTGCAGGTTTACCCAAACAAATAAACAGAACATGTGGATTGTCTTATATTAAGATAAAAAGGCATGAAAAAAATTTAAAAAAACCCATTATGTTCAAAATTGACTGCCATCATCCTGCCACAAAATCATAAATCTCAGTTGGGGTATGCTGAATCTGCAAAAGGCTTAGATAGTACGTTCAATTAAAAAAATTATACATGAATTAAAAATATTTTCTTGCTGGAAAAAAATACAGTCATGCTATCACAGAACTTTATGCTGTCCTGTGAAAAACTAAGTACACCATTACCACTTCCAAAGGAATTAAGAGGGTAAGTAACAGCCAAGTGCTGCTAATGAAGTGCACTTGAATAATTCATCAACCACAAGTGTGAAAAATTCCATGAAAGCAGAAGTTTGTATTTTGCATTAAAACCATGATCTTCCCATCAGATTCGCCTGAAGGTCAGAGAAGCAATGCTCAGACTGCAGAAAATCTTTAGAACCTGCAAACAATCCAATATCTTCAGAATCTCCAGGCCTCAGTTAGCATGTTAAATGTTAAAGTTCATGACGATAGAATCAAAAACAGGCTGAACAAGTATGACTTTTTTGGATGAGCAGGCAGGAGAAAGGCTCTTCACACTACAAGCAACGTGGTAGCATTGCTTAAGTTTGGAAAAAGTACAGATGTTTGGCCATAATGCACAGCGCTGCATTTGGAGACAACAAACACAGCGTATCAGCACAAACACCTCATACCAACTGTCAAGCATATTGTTGGAGGGGTGAAGATTTGGGTTTGTTTTGCAGCCACAGCACCACGAGTTGACCATGAATTCCTCTGTATACCAAAGCATTCTTGATTCAAATGTATGCATCTGTCTGATAGATAAAGCTTGGGCCACATTTGAGACGTGCAACAGGACAACAATCCTCAGGAATAAATCTGAAACAAGGTGTTGCAGTCCACTCAAAGTCCAGACCTCAACCCGTGTTAAATGTGTGTGGAAAGACCCGTGGGAGCTGTGCATAAACAATTCCCTGCAAATCTCAATGAAATGGAGAAACTTGGTAAAGAAGAGTGAGCCAAAATCCCTTCACATCAATGTGAGAGACTGAGGCTCATAAGCAAATAAACCAGTCTTAAGTTATTGCTGCTTAAAGTGGTTCTATAAGCTACTGAATCACAGGCTGTTTTTCAGGGTACTACATTTCTGTAGGACTGTTGCAAACATAAGAGACGTAACATCAATAAAAGCCAAAGCTGAAATGAAGGATTTGTCATGTTGAAATCCAGACGTGTGAAAGACAGAGAAGAATAGCTCATTTCCCTTTAAAAAGAAGTTGCTCAAAACTTTGACGACACATTTCGTAATAATTGAAAGAGGCAGTAGGTTTAAGCTTGGAGGTGTGACAGCATGGCTCAAAACATCTGAACTTCACTCTCACAAGAAATACTGCACAGCATTTCATAGATTGAAGGCATGCACCACTGTGCTATACTGTTGTGAAGTTTGAAGAAGATCCATAAAATATTGCAGGTAATTGTGGGTTTACAAGTTTTTACTGATTTTTACATTTGGTGCGACCTTGACTTTGACCCAACCTCCACCAAAATGAAAAGCTGTTGTTGATATCTAACATCACGTAAAATTTGGAAATGATTGCATCTCCCTTTGAGGGGAGAATTATGTGTAAAAAATATCTCTGGTGGATGACTCATATAACAAGCATTTTACACCTTTGTTTCTCCCATGAGATATTTTCACTGGAACCTTTCTATTCACAGTATCGCATTGTTTTCCTTCACATGAGAGGTTTAATTGCATTGCCACTCAGCTATCTTCTTTCACAAAGAAAAATTAGTCTAGTTACAACCTGAAGCTGTAAGAGAGAAACAGAAAGCTTTTAATAAAACCTCTGTCTGGTTTTACTAGGTTGTAACTTCTGTTTCAAATCCAAGAAGCAACAAAAATAATTGGGAGATATGTGCAGTTTGGTGCATACTTCAAGAACAGTGTATTAACTTTGATGAATTATTTGAAGCATATAATCACAATATTAACTTTTCACTTTTCAAACCACAGTTATAAAGTACGTCACAGTTCAAATAAAAGTCACATACTAACGATAAGTGCACATGTTAAAAACACACAGACACACAGCCATAAAGACAGGCATTTATTCCTACACACCACATGGTCTCAAACTACGGCCAAAAATCAAGGGGAACGGATTAAGGAAACGATAAGCTATAAAAATGAGTTTTCATCAGAGTCAGCTGACCTGATGGACAGAGGAAGGCTGCACAGTTTGGGCGCTACAACCTCTAAAAGCACGATCATCTCTGGTTTTAAATTTAGAGTGAGGGACAGTTAGACGATCGGAGAGGCCAACTACATCGACAAAGTATTAGAAGCTCTGCAATATGTAGAGCTTTAAATGTTAATAACACAGCTTTAAAGTGGATTCTGAATTCCACTGGAAACCAGTGAACGGATGCAAGGATTGGTGGAACATGTGACGGCTGCTAGTTTTCGTTAACAGCCTTGCTGCTGCTTTCTGAAACAATTGGCGATGAGTTATCGAGGACTGAGAGATCCATGTTTTAAATGTTTTAAAGTATGTAGCCCACTGATTTAAAACAAATCAGTGGGCTACATACTAAACTTGGAGGGTAGAAACAAAATGCCAGTCTTGTTTTTTGCTGCAAAAAATTTTGGGTCTGCCTGGACTTGTATGAAAACCATAGCGGGGTTTCAAAATCCCCAGAGCAGCAGTCAGATCTTTTTAGATGGTTTTAATTCAGACAGAGATTTTGCAAATGCTTTAAATATGTTTTATGCTCATTTTAGTTCTTCTGATTTTAGCCAGGATACTTTGGAACTGAAACAGAAACTGAGAGATACTCAGCACTTTATCATTGAACTCAGTGATGTCAAAAAGGCCTTTCATACAGTCAATGCGAACAAGAGCCAGGGTCCTGATAATATTAGTGGCCACCTAATTAAATCTTGTGCTGACGAACTCAGTCCTATATTTCAGGTTATTTTTAATCAATCCTTGCAAACACAACATGTGCCCTCTCTTTGGAAAGAAGCAGTCGTGGTTCCTGTCCCTAAATCTAGTCGTCCAAAAATTCTAAACGACTTCAGGCCTGTTGCCCTCACTTCAGTTGTAATGAAAGTCTTTGAAAAAAATCATCAGAAATGTGATTATGAAAGAGACTGAACATCAGCTGGATCCCATGCAGTTTGCATATAGGCCCAACAGAGGAGTGGAGGACGCACTTTTGACTTTACTAAATCTGATTCTTAAACATGTAGAGAGTAAAGGGACTTTTGCAAGACTTCTTTTCATTGATTTTTCTCCGGCTTTTAATACAATACAGCCCCATATTTTAATTAAAAGACTTTTAGAACAGTTTGAAATCAGGAAAAACCTGGTGGGCTGGATTTTAGATTTTTTTAACTGACAGGTCACAAAGAGTGAGAATAAATGGGATTCTGTCTGACCCAGTGTTCTCCTCCACAGGTTCACCTCAAGGGTGTGTCTTATCTCACTTTATTATTCATTCTCTATACAAATATGTGTCAGAGCAGACATGAAAACAGGGTCATTATTAAATATGCAGATGACTCTGTTATTGTCAGCTTACTGAAAGAGGGTGAAACTAACCACGGTCCAGTCATTGATGACTTTGTTCAGTGGTGTGAGGAGTCTTATCTCCAGCTGAACATATCTAAAACAAAAGATATGGTGATTGATTTTAGGAAACAACAAAATGGGCACGCAGTCACTTTAATTAAAGGTCAGAAAATAGAGCAAGTACAATCATATAAATATCTTGGGACCATAATCAATGAAAAACTGAACTTTGATCAAAATTGCAAATCAGTTTGTAAAACACCTTTATTGTCTTAGGAAACGTGCTCATTTCCACATTGACCAAAAAATTGTAACTTTGTTTTATCGTTCTTTTATTGAGTCTGTTTTATCCGGTTGTTTGGTGGCATGGTTTGGTCAGACCTCTGTCACAGAGAAAAACTCTCTAAATCAGATAGTGAGATGGTCCAGTCGTCTGATAGGTGAGCCACAGTCTTGTTTAGCCTCCCTGTACTCTAAGCAGGTAGAGGATGGCTTTATCAATCCTTAAAAATGGTTCCCATCTTCTAAGGGGTGAATTTCAGCTTCTTCCCTCAGGACGGAGGTTTCTATTTCCGAGATGCAGGACAAATCTTTGTTCCCGTTGCTGTCACTGAATTAAATAAGAATTGTTTTTGATTCGAAATATTGAAATTACTATATATGTGCCACAGTGAGGTTTATATCTTTACTAGGTATGTGTGTTTTTAAAGGGATGCCAAATGCTGTCATTTTTTCTGTAAAGCAAATTTACCTTGCCTATGGGTATAAATAAAGTTACCTTGACCTTGTTGAACTTGTATCGATTAAATATCAATACAAGCATTGATATTAATACTGCTGATATTTGGTAAGTAGTTCTCATTAAATAAGAAATCAAAGTATATTAAAAGAACACCTCATCCCCAAAATTAAAGTTACAGATTTCTTCTCTATTTTTCGTCCCACGAAAACCGTACCTCACTCATATAGTGGATTTTACATTTATAGCAATTTGAGCACAACAAGGTGCCATCAGGTGTCATTACACTGAAGATAAAGCAAACAGTCTCCAACACTGGTCTCCAAGCCAGCAGATACTTTATTTGATTTAGCTGTGAGCTGTCCCTTTGAACTGGAAGCAGATGAAAGAGAAACACGAAAGTTTTGAAGATGTAAGACTGAATTAACTTGGAAGAATTACTTTAATCGGGAACAAAGAGCATCACTAAAATAAATGATCACTTCAGGTGCGAACCTGCACGGTGGGTTTTTTAGAGCCTGCTCGACAGAGAGTGCATGAAATCCTGAGCACGAGGAATCACCTGTACAGTGAATCCACTTCAGCTGTAAAGTAAGTATTTTAACATGTCAGAAGAACAACTAAAACCTTACGATTTAGGCTTGTTTAAAGTGCTTATGAGAAACAAACAGTCTTTATATGTTTTTTGCACAACATATTCTACACAGTGGAGTATGCAAACCAAATTTATTGATTTCTTAGTGTTTTGCATATTTGTCACATATACATGTTTCGGATTGTCAATCAGATTTTAATATTAGACAAAGATAACCTTAAAAAAAATTGTGATAACTGGCAATGGGACTTTCACACAGCTGTGGAGGAACTTTGGTCGAGAGAGCGGAATTCATGGTTCCATCAATTACAGCAAGTCATCCAGGTCTGAAGCATCAAAGCAGCCCTAGAGCATTACCACCAAAGTTCAAGTTCCTAGTCTCCTTCTTATTGTTGAGTTAAGAACTCACCTTAACTGTCAGAGTAACAACTAATGAGTAAGGTCTGCAGTTCTTTAGATGTATTTTAGATGTCTCCTTGATGGGTGGAGTCAAAGTTCACCACTGTTCCAGGTTTTCTCCATGTGTTGATAAAGCCTCTCACTTTGATTTGCTGGACTCCCAAAGACGTAGAAGTGGCTTTGTACACATTTCTGGACTAACAGACAACACTGACTTCATTTCTTAAAGACTGTAGGACAGTTTTCTGCTTTTTAAGATTTTTTTTTTTAGCCCACCTCACTTTGTCAGGCAGGTTCTGTTTCAATGATTTCTTGATTTTACAGGTCTGGCAATAATCAGACATGGATATGGCAAGTGAAATTAAACTCAAGTTCTCATAAAGTGTGGTTAATTTAAGTTAATTCACAATTTATGACCGGGGGAATCTTGGAAACTTAGAATCCAAGTATGTTCTGACATCTTTCTTCCCTTAATAAATAGTGATAAATAAAGAAACTCATAAATGCATGCGTGAGACAAGTATGCAAGTGTTTCTCTCCAGGAAGAGGAGAGACAAAGCTGTGACAAATCTCCACTCCACTTTCTCTGGATTGTTGCTCAATCCTGAAAAAGGTCCATGCAGAGGAAGATGGAATCAACATTCCTAATAAGGCATCAGTTATTTGGATTTGCAATGGCCACCGTGATCATTACCATTAAAGCCCAAATATATTTTGACACATCTTTTTTTCCCCTTGTGCACTTATTACTCAAGGCCTTGTGTGTGTGTTTGGTGGGGCATTGTGCATAAAAGAGGTGTCAGTGTTTGCTCAGTGCACGCCTGACTGGTGGTTGTATTGCTCAAGCCAGTCAGATCTCTGTGGGCTTACAGAGAAGTGAAAGAGTTGAGTATTCTTTCACTATCTCTTTTTTTTTTTTTTGCTACACGGGAAATAACGCATCCTCATTCTTCCACTTTTTTGAAGGTACTTTTGTGGGAGGGGGAAAAAAGCATCAAGACAAAACGAAAAGGAGAAATTAATGATAAAAACAGAAGGTACAATGCACTATTTGCTATTATGGCTACAATTTTGTGCATTTCCATTTTTAACTTGAGGAGTTACACAATAGAAATGGGAAGTATAGTAAGACAAAGATTAGTTTTGTTCACATGCAGACATCTACAGCTAGAAAACGTCACACCCAGAGCTTAGTACAACAAAGCAAGCTAGATAGTCACCCATTACTCCAATTTAGGAGAAAATTTCCAGAAACATAAGCAGGTGGGGGTTTTTTCCTTCTTTTTGTCTGCCTGGACATGCAGAGAAATACAGTCATAAAGAAAACACACCCTCTTTTAGTTGTAAGGTGTGATACAACAGGACGTACGAGAAAAAACGATCTGGTGATGAACGATCAGATGAACAACACATGACCTGTAACGCATTTATTTAGCATTTTAGGTTAAAATGCAGCAGTGTGTGAAAAACTGAGTGCATCCCATAATACAACAGCTTGTACAACCACCTCTAGCAATAACTAAGCCAATCAGCCTCTAAGATTATCATGGGGGATATAATAATGTTGCTTCAGTTCATTGAGGTTTTGCAGGCATTTGTTGATGCGTCATTGTTCTGCTCCATCTCCTAACTTAAGCCAAGCTTTAGCTGGCTTAAGTTGCCTCATATTTGACTTTAGAATACTTTGGTTTACAGAGAAGTTCATGGTTGAAATAATGAAGGTGCCCAGCAAGCCCAAATCATCACCTCTCCACCACTGTGCTTGACAGCTGGTATGAGAAATTTGTGCATTAAGACCAAACATCTGCACTTCACTTCTCCAATTCATAAATCATACTCATTCTAAATGAAGAAGCTCTTGCTCACTGCCTGCAATCTGCATACACAAGATAAACATTTTTTCACATACAATTTGTTTTTGTTCTGCTTTTGTTTTTTAATTGAGCATTTTGTGGTTTATGGGGTTTTGGAAAACTGGAAGTAGTGAATTTGCTGGGACTGGAAAGACTTGCAACTGTCTTGAATGTTTTGCGCTTGTGAATGATGGACTTAACATTGTTGGGAAACACCACCTGGGTCTGGGTGCAGTTCCCCCCTCCAGGGGCAAGGGTACCTAGACCCGGTTTGTAGAGTACGCTTGGGGGAGTGTGATCGTGATCGTGTGTACAGCGTCTCTTTATGTCTGTCTCCACGTTGGTTGAGTGTGGAGTGAGTGCATATGAGAGCATGAGGGGGGGGAATGGATGTTTGTGTCTGTGTGTGCCTGTATGTCTGTGTCTATATGTCAGGCTGGGTATCAGACGCCACCTCTCTGGGGACACCTCAGGCCCTCCAAGGTTTGGAGGCCTATCTCCACCTACCACCACTTCCCCTGCCGGTGGCGGACTCCCTCAGGTGTCGGTGCTTTGGTGGTTCCTTGTGTCTGGGGGTGGGCGTCCAGGTACACACCGGCTCACTCCTTGGCGGCCGCTTATCGGGGCCTGGAGCCTGGGGCTCGCTCGGGCCCCTTCGGGGGTGGGGTGCCCCCGGCCTCTCGGCCTGGGGCTCGGTCACTCAGGCACAGCTGGCGGCCGGCGGAGCTCACGGGCGCGTCACTGCAACTCCCCCTGACTTCTGCTCCGCGGCTGCTGAGTGAGCCCTCATCTGGGACTCTCCTCAGCTCTTACTGGAACAGTGGCGCGGCTGCCCCTCTGTTGGTCTTCCATGGTCTCTTGTGTTCTGGGGGCCTCTGGATGTCTGGAGTTTTGATCTCCTCCATACCTGCTTCACACCCTGGAGGACGGGGCTGTGGCCCCCCCACACTCCCTAGCAGATCGTTACATGGAGAAGCCTTTGGAATACAAGCGCGCTGATCCACACAGGTATGCACACGGGTGTTCACTGCTCGTAGACCCAAATTACACCTTTCTTGGCTGCTACTTCGAAGCACATCTGTCCTGCGTGCTGCACAACAACATTGAATATTTAGTATTTACTGCTGTTTACACTTAGCTAGATTAATGCGATGGTGTTGTGTTTAGTATGTTGCTTTGTTTTTTTTTTGTCTTTTTTTGCTTGTTTTCTATTCTTCTCTCAACAGGTGATCCAGGAGATTTTTATTTTTTTTCTCCCCCCTTTCTCACTGTCCCTCTCCCCTTCTGTTTTTCCTTTCCTTCCTCTTTCTTTCTCCCTTTCCTATCTCTCACTCATGTCTGTCCCGTCTGTAACATCTGAAAATAAAATATAATAAATAATAAAAACAAAGATCGACCAAATGGACCAATACGGCAATGCCACGATGATCCATTTGGCAAAGTAAATCCATTGGGTATCCTTGTTGGTCTTCAGACAACAATTCTGATGGCTAAAGAACCAAATGGGACAGGCGGCAAAGAAAAAAAAAAAACATTGTTGGGAAATGACGTTAAAACTCTTCCCAGACTAACACACAGCAACAATTGCTTCCATTGCTGCCATCTTTCCTGCTTGGCACTGTTGTGACACACCTAAATGCTTCAGGCCAGCAAACTGCCAAAACTTCTGCGTTTATAGTTGTGCTCATATTTGATGAGTGGACTTGATTAGAAGCATGTGGCAGTTAATTACCCTCCTAATTACTATAGAATCAGTAAGGGCGTACGTAGTTTTATGGCTTTCATCTGAGGTTGTACTTACGTAATGTTAAGACCTGCTAAAGTTATGATGAATAAAACACTAGAATTAGGTGAGGGTTTATGACTTGATTTCTCTCTTTGTGCATATTTTGATGAATCTCAAAAAACAGTGTTTTATAAAATATACCCAACAATAAAAAAAATTATATCATGACAACACAACCAGGAAAAAAAAGGCCACACACACACACAATAAGTCTTCCTTTTATAGGAAAATTTTAATAGTTATTCAATGTTCTACATTTTACAGTAAATATACAATTACAAACTTGGCTTAGTTATAGTACTAAGATCACTAACTGATCTTTTAAAAAAACAAAACAAAACAAAACCCTCAACAACAAAAAAAAAAACAATAATAAAAAAAAAAAAAAAAAAAAGGAAATTTAAAAAAGAAAAAAAAAAGAAAACAGATTTACACTTCATATCACAAGCCTGACGCAGGTCCTTCACTCTGGACCAAATAGCTAACATACAATTCACTTCTCTCAACGCTGAACAGACGTTGGGCTTCAGTTTCAAACACAACCTTACGGTAACAGATATACCATAGCATGTGCAAACTGGGTACCAAACTAAAACTTCCAAAGATGGGGTTGTTCATCGTACTTGATCCAGAGGGATGCAAGCAGTTTTTTTTTTCTTCTTCTTTTGTTTTTTTGTTGTTTTTTTTTGGAAGACAAGGAATTTCCACTTTTTGCATCACATTTAGTGTCAAATCAAACTAAGAGATATCTCTGACAAGTTGAAATTAAAAAGCTGCGGCAGAACATTGAAGACATTTAAGAGCCTACTATTCACTTTGATAGTAGTGTTTTAGTTTATACTTGTGAAAAACTAAGACTTTGCAACTGCAAGGCAAAAACAAAAAACAACAAAAAAAAAAAAAAAGAGAGAGAAGGGGAGGGGAAATGGAAGAGAGGATAGGTGTTATGAAATGCTTCTAGTCACATTTTCACTGTCAAGATAAAAAAAAGAAAGAAAATAAAAGCAAAAAAGGTTTGGAAATCTACAGGTTGACGGATGACGCGGTGAAGCAGAGTCACGGTTAAGACAAGTTTGCACACCCGCCCCCCTCACGCTGCAAAGTGTGCAACTGCCCATTTTCACTTAAGTGCAAATTGAAATAAATGAAACAAGGAATGGAGTGAAATGAGGAAGCAGTTTCATCACTCTGGAAAAAAACTAAACAAAACTGAAACTGTTCCCAGCCTCTTCACTGGGTCTCCACATTAAAACAAAATAATTTGTTTTTGAACTTTGTTCCACAATCAAAAAAAAAGGTCAAAAATACAGGTCTGTATTTTTAGTGATGTTCTGGTTGTCCAGACATCTAAAACTATCTCCCAATAAACCTACAGCAATTTGAGAAAGTGTTCAAAGGTGACATTTAATTGTGAGTTTTACATGCAAATGATTAAAAAGGCTCAAAGCCATCAGACACAGATGCCACATTAGACTTTGTCATCAGCGACATCTAGTGTTTAAAAAGGCGTCGATGTAACAACCATCGCTTCTGCAGTTCAGACGGGGAGGTGAGGGATGCAAACTTTAGGCAGGTTGGCACAGAAAGGTATGAGAGTTAAAAAAACAAACAAAAAACAAGTGCTAAGAGTGAAGACGGGAGGAAACAATATATGATCCGACATCATTTTGCATCCCTGAATGTGATGAAACCAGATGTGTAATGGAATGCCGAGTGGGCACAAAGTGAAAACGGGGGTAAACCCAGAGAGGAGAGGAGCAAAAGTTAAGAGTCAGGCAGACAATATGCATCAACAGTGTGAGAAACAGGACAGCAATATGGGAAAAAACCCCAAAACTAAACAGATTCACATGAAGCCAGACGCAACGAGGACTCAGAATTCACCACTTAGGAGAACAAAGTAATATTTATCGAACAACAACTGGTGAAATATGGCACAGAACAAAGGGCACAGAGGCTGAGGGTTTTCAAGACATCATTCAATACAATTCTTTGAACCCACAAAACAGAAACGGACAGAAAAAAAGGAAAACTGATTCTAAAGGCATCCATTTCAGTTCTGTCACCGATCCTCTTTTTTAGCTTTTTTTTGTAACATATCGTAACGTCTGTAATTTCAATGGGAATCTGGTGATAAGAAATCCCACAGTTTTATGTAAAGACCTTGTGTGAACTCCACTCCCTCCTATAGAAACGGATATGAAGCGGACAGATGCAGAAGAGGTAAAACAAAAACAAAAAATAATATATATATATATATTAAAAGCACAAACAGTAGCTGCCACACTGATGCAACCATGCTTAGCTAGAAATACATTACTGTACCACTTGCTGTATAAATATACTGCATGTTTTTTAAACTTAGAAATCCAATGCTATAGTGAAATACACCTGAATATTATGCATACCCATTATGCTCAATTGACCATAGGGAAAGAAGAAGAAGAAAGGAAAGAAGATTTAACTGAGAAATACTGACAAAAAGTAGTGGTTGGTTAAATAAATCCTAATGGAGTAACATCACTGCTGTCGCAAGAAAATGTAGTTTGTGAACTTGTGAAGTTTCACCAGCTTTAAATTAAAATGTACAAGATCCTTAAGCGGCGTCATTTCCTCACTCTCATGCTAAAAACACCCACTTGATATCGGCTAAAATACAAGAGTCGCTTTAAAAATGGGGCCCAAACGTAGGCGCTTTTCTTCCGACAGCGGAATTATGCGATATTTTCTTGAGAATTAACATACTAGTGTACAAACATCTGGACTAAGAATACCTCAAACACTCGACCTTATTGTTTTATTTTTAATTAGGATATAAATTGCTTCTTCCTCCGTCTTGCACTACAAAGTCTAGGTACCTGTTACTTAGCATTAAATTATAGTAGTATAGTCAAGTTTCTTTTTTTTGTCTTATGTTGTGCAATATTTCCTCACAATGTTATTCAATACTTCAAAAAAATTTGATATGTCTACTTTTCTTAGCAGTAACTGTAATAATTATTGAAAGGCGGCTGCATACGGAGCCTTGAATCCATATTTAGAGATTACAACAATATGCATTTGTTTATTTAAACCCCCCCAAAAAAGAAAATCAATTCAAAATGCTGATAAAATAATTACTGTACGTTAAAGTTGGAGGCATTCCCCTCTTATTTTATTGCAATATCAAACCACTTCATCCACATACCCGTGCGCTAAATGCTTTTTTTAAAAGACCAATCTACCCTCACAGGAATGTGAAGTTCTCCTTTGAGCTTTTTTCTTCTTGTAAATCCTGAAAAAATGCCACAGGCCTCACCTAAAAGTAAATCCCACCACGATCACGACTACCCCACACTGACGAGGACCAATACACAAAGACTTAAAGTGCCGCTATTACGTATCTGTGTTTAGATTTGCTTACATAGCCCAATGTTCTCACCGAATGGAGTCATTCTCTCCCTGAAAACACTGCCATGGAAATGCTTTGGCTGTAGCCCAGGCTCTTCTTGTGTTACATATCTATGTCACTATGTAACAGCCATAATCTTGGCCTAGAAACCAAGAAGTGAAAAAAAAAAACAAACACCCCACCTACTCGCCTATTATGACCTTTTTGTTGAGTTCTTGTACAAAATGATCAGTTTCTGCTGAATTACATTTGTCTCCACAACAATAATGAACCCTACATGTTTCATTTTAGCATGGCACACAGGTATAAATATTTACTCGATCTGTATTGTATTTGACTGTAGACAAATTACCAATAAAGTTCTTCTTTCTAACATAAAAACACAAGAAGAAATGGGTGAAATAATTCCACAAAAACATCTAACAAGACTGTCATATTTTCAATTTCCTGACATTAAAGTTCAGAGATGAGAAAATCTGGCTGAAGCTAAAAGTTTGTTAGTATTTGATGGCTCTTAGAGGAGCATCCAGTTATGAATGTGACCAAGTTTGATTGTCAAACTCCTTTAAATCTGCATTCTATCTAAAGACCAGCAGATGGCGATAGCTGTGGCTGCAAAAACACTTGTGGTCCTAAAGAAGTTCACAGGCTCATCAACTCACTTTGAGTCACACTGAACAAAAAAGTCTGTTCTGTAAATCTTGGTGATTTTATTTATTTTTTTATTTTTTTAAAATGATGATTATTTGCTTGCCCATGGGCTAATGACTTGCCAATCAAAAACCAATAAAATACAGTTTCCCAGTCAGACCCACGACTCCTTGTAACATCCATTCTTTTGCAAAATGGGGCTTAAACAAACATGAGACGTCACAGTATCCATCCATCTTTTATACAGTCTGGGTACAGTGAAGATTTCAAGAGCCAGGAGCCAAAACCGAGTGTTTCGGAGAGAGAATGACAAAGTTGCTGAAGCACTGTGGGAACTAATGTGTGACTAAAAAAAAAACATGTTGTTGTTGTTGTTTTTAATTTGTTTAACTTTAAAATCAATGAAGTGGAAAAAATAATTGTGAATACAAGCGTAACTGGGCACTTCAAGCTACATGACTAAAAAGCCGTGCTGCAACATGGACCTTATATGCTGAACAGATTATTAACAGACTGCGTCCAATCAGAAGGCTGTGATGTGCATAACATTTAGACGGATGGACTAGATTGAATTCTATTCATCTATCCAATGATATTTATCTGACAGGCCCATTATTTAATAAAAAATTCAATAGTCTGGGCTCTCATCTGCAGGCCGTTTGGTTATTAGTCCTCGTCTGGAAAATGGAAGGAGGAGGACGAGATGATATATTCACAGTGAGAAAAATCAATGTGCATCACATACAGCACAAAAGAGCCGTCTGTTTGTGCACCTCCTTGCAGGCGAGTAACAAACTTAACTCTCTTGTGCCTTAAGATGACAGCTGTGAATATGTCATCTTGTCTACTGTTCTCATTCCTTCCGGCTCTCCTCCGACATCACCACCGATCCCTTTAAACTCCATCACTGCTGGCTGTGTCTCCCATGCACACCCCAGAAATCCATGTGTGCGTGTGTGTGCGTGTGTGTGTGTCCACCAGCTAAAACATAACTGGAGGTACTGTACAATAAGCGCCACTAAGTGACGGTGTTTCCCAAAACACAACAGGAGCCCCTGTGTGTGTGTGTGTGTGTGTGTGTGTGTGTGTGTGTGTGTGTGTGTAAGTGTGTGTCAGAAAGTGTGCACGACCGTCCAAGCTGTTGTCACTGTTAGTATAGCTGTATTTTTTTAAGGTTTTAAATGTACTTACCTACTCTAACCACAGAAAGAAAGCTGACATGACCCAAACCACCCAGGAACGTCCTCTATAGCTAGGATAAAATTTTGATAGTGTTACAACATACTAGCCTGCATAGTATGTAGCATGATGTTTGTACTAGGTACAATGCTAAAGCAGACAAAAAATGTGACGCGTAGCATTACAGGTGATGGCTGGTCAGTGCTCATAGCACTCCTATGGAGGCGTAACAACCGGGATGACAAACTACTGCTGGACACAGCTACACTGGAAGACGACCGAGATCAAACTGAAAAAGGATGAGGAAGAATTTGGGGGGAGAGACTGCAAAGTAAGGTAACTCATCTGAGTGTAGCAAAAAGAAGGAACATTAAAAATCAACAATCTGTAAAACTAAAATCCTAGTTGTGTTGAAACCCTGTGCTGATATCTAGTCATTAAAAAATTTGGCAGCATAAGTCAATAAGTCTTTGTGACCAGTGGAGATGAAGAATAATAAGTGCCCAATATTCTCCAGCCAGCTGAGTTGCAGCAGGCAGAAACACACACACACACACACACACACACACACACACACACACACACATACACACACACCAGCACAACACAGTAACAGGAGCGCTCGACACCCGTGATTGGTCAAGAGTCCTTCTGGAGTTCCAATGACAGACACAGCAAAGGAAAATGAGGAAATGAAATAAAATAACAATACAAAATAAGATAATGATTGGTTGGCAGATGAAAAGGAAAAAAGAAAAAGAAAACAAAGAAAAAGCAGCTTTTGTAAAAATGTTAGAGAATGTCGCATAATAACAATGATAGTAAAGTGGCTGTTGCACTTTAGTTTTGTTCTTGCAGACAGATGCAGAGTTCCCGTGATTACTGACGGGAGCTCGCGGTAAGATTCGAGCAGTTGCATACGATGGTGGACTCCAGATCTGGTGGGAAAGAAAAGCAGAGGAACACATAGGTGATTGAGTTAAGACTGCCTCAGACCTCTGAGGGAAGAAGGGGAAAAAAATGGCGAGGCAGCGCAGTTTGTTAAAGTCGAGAGAGACGGGGATGAGATGAGGAAAGGAAAAGGTGGAGAGGAGGGGAAGAAAAGGAGGAACCACCAGATGGAGCACAGAAACATCTTAAAGAGGAGGATCTGAAACATCAGGAGGGGAGATACTTACATGATGGATGGGCTCTACCAGTGAGGCGGTACGTAGCTGTACCCAGGTGTCCCTTGGGGCCTGTAGGTTGGCACAGTAACTGGGTGTGCTCCAATTGGGGGGTGTTGTGGCGTTGTCAGCAGAGTCCCTACACAAAGAAAACACCACCAAGGATGCAAAATCAATTTGTACCCGAGCTGCATCTACCAATCATGCACTTCTTTTTGTTTTTTTGCAGCAAAAAGGCAATAAAATAAAGAATAAAATGTTTTTTTAAGTCCAGGGACTTAAGGTAGGACTAAAAAGGTAACAAAGGGTCTTTGCTAAAAACATTTAAAATACACCAACACGCATTGGCCTGCACCATCTTCACAGATACTATCAGGGCTATTGCACTTTCACCCATCACAGGTGGGCAACAAAATCACACATTTTCATTTTTCTTTACCTTCTCGGGGGGCAAAGATGAAGAAAACGATCCTTTAATTAATGCTACAGCTTTTTTTAAGCAAACAAATTCAAAAGCTTTCATCAGTGCCGTAATAATAATATTACTACAAAAAAACACATCAGATGCCCTCCTGACACAGCTCCAAAGGGATTTGTGTCTCCTCCAGTAGAGCCATCACAAATTATGGTCGAGAGTGAAGAACAGTTATTATGTTGGTACCATATTAGGCCCACATGGAAAGAGTTCACAGTTGCTTTCATACCTGCGCTCATGGCCATGGTTGTCCCAGCTACCATCCCCATGGCAGCCATGCCGTTGTTGCGAGGAGCAGGTACAGGGACAGGGGCCGGGTAGAGGGCTGTGGAGGGGATGCTGTTAGGCTGCACCACGGTGGTGTGATGGATCACATGTGGCTGAGCGGCAAACACTGGCTGGGTGTAGTACGCTCCCTGTCAGGACAAAACATCGGAAAACCTTCAATGATTACAAAACATCTTAGCAGAAGAAACTTCTTCAAGTGATTTTGCATTACAAGAACAAGCAAAACAGACTGAAACACAATACTTTGAAATGGACAGAAATTGAAGCCGTCTCTTCTTTCCACTGCACTTTTCAAAGCACCAAATTACAAAACAACAACATGATTGCCTTATTGTTGTTTTATTGTGTGCGACTGAATCTCAAAACCAAGTTCAATTCAATCGGTTTTCTAATTTAATAATAGCGAATGTTTATTTCCCCACATTTTTGGATAACCAAGCGTGTTACTACCGGCTAAAGTGTGCCATAACAAAAATCAGCCAACGTCAAATGTCTGTGTTTTCATCAAATGTTTTCGTCAAATGTTTTCGTCAAATGTCTGTGTTTTCATTCATCCAGGTCACGGTTGTCTAAGGACTAAGGTCTAAGGACATTGGAAAATAAAGAGAGGGTTCTTTAGCCCTCGCTGATGGTAGAGAGTGACATCTTCTGTATCCAAACAGTGTCCCTGTAGGCTGGAGAAATGCGCTTTTCACTCAACAGTCCAATTCTGCAGAACAGAAGCTACCTATGAACATGATAAGTGCTCTGAATTTAAACGAGGAGAATCAACAGCCATGTGACAGACCATTTACTGTCACAAACGCTTCGCCTAATTGTTTTTAATACAGAGTAAAACGACGCAGACTGAGCAGGCAGCACAAATGTATTTACTGGAGTGGCTGCGTTAAACGGTTATGGCAGCCGAGCAGCTGCAGCAACAAACCCCATCAACATTTTCCACTCACTCCAGACATCCTCACCTGTGTGTATAGGTTCTGCTGAGGGTAGGCACTGCGGATGGGGTACATAGCTGTCGGGTACGGGGTAGGGGTCGGAGTATAAGGAGGAGGGGCTCCATTTGACTGAGTGGGGGGCACTTTGTATGGAGTTCCTGCTGGAGTATATCCTATACAACGAAAGAAAAGAGAAATACAACATAAATTTACCAGCTCACCAAGAAGAGGTCTTCTTAAATCTAGGAGAGTTTCTTATTTACACGTCAATAACACATTAGAATAATGAGATTGAATTCTCCACACTGTCTTTAGTCAGTTGAGCTCTCACACTGGGTTTTTATGAGTAACTCTATACCTTAAACATTTCATTGTTGTGTGTGTTTCTATGTTTAGGGGGAGCAGCAGCAACAAAAGAGAGTACAGACTCACCCTTTTAGCACTCATCCTCACATCTCATTATTTGCATTTCCTATAAAATCCACCAGATGGGGACGACTGCCATCTTTTGATGGGATTTGAATATCGAAACAATAAAGCTGACAGTTTATGTATATTTATCCAGTTTAAGCACGAGCTTTGAAGATAGGGGCTTTGCACTGTGTATTGAAAAAGCCATCTACTGACTGTATGTGAGGTATTTTCAGGTTTTTTTTCACAGATTATATTCTGCAGTATACGCTGAAACCAACAACCACAGCAGAGCTGCAACATCATTTCACATAGTATCCCCCCTGTAGCTGACGCTACGTCACTGGATGAAAAGCATGACGTTGGGGACAGTAAAGGAATCTGGCTCAGACCGCTGCATTCATGTCCGCTCTGATCTCTGGGGGTGTAGTACCTCTGAGCCGCCACCTGGAGGAGCCTGAAGGTCAAACATGCTACTAGCTAGTTGCTGCTGCTGTGGAGCTTATGAAAGCACTTTTCTCACACAAGGACAAGGGAACAAAGAGATGCTGGCGCTGCTCTGTGGCTAAAAGTCTGTGTGTGTGTGTGTGTGTGTGTGTACACACATGCTCTCACATTCATTCTTTGCACTAACATGCATGCAGGGCATTAAAGGACAATGGTGCATGACAATCACACAAAAGCCCTGCTGATAGAAAACACTTTGTCTCCTCAGCGGTCTTGAGAAATAATGACCAAGACACGTTTTCTAATCAGACGGAGGCTGGCTTGTCTGGCCGATTCATTGTTGTCACTGATACAAAATCTAAACATTTTAATTTCCCCATAAATTAACCACTGTGGAGTAAAGGGTAAGATATCTGCAGTCAAGCACACACACACACACACACACACACACACAAAAAAACAAAAACAAAACAAAAACAAAAAAAAACCCCAAACCAAAACAACCCTGATAATGAGTCTCGGGTTTCGGCTGGAACAAAGCTGACAGAGCTTTGCCAAAGCATACCTGATATTTGGTTAGACTTCCAAAAGACGGAAAACAAACTCAGGGAGGGAACAAGGGGAGGAAGCTTCAAAAGCGGCACAGATGAAAAGTACAACCCCCACCCTCTCTGCTCGAGTACCACACTCAATATTTAAGACAATAGAAAACAATTTCAGTCGCTATTTTCGCTCCCTGCTGAGGAAATTAAATTTAATCCATACGTCCAGTAGCATTTTTTTTCTGAAAGGTACTTTAATCAAAATTTAAAGCAATTAATAGATTCTTGCATGATTATATATCACATCTTTACTGCTGTTATAAAAACACATCATTATCTCTGAATTCAGTAACAATGCATGTGTTCAAAGACTCCATTAAATAAAAACATCTTGCTGACACTACAAATCATTTATTTATTTTTCCCTGAGCTCATTATCAGTCCCATTCATTTCACCATTCCTACTCTTTTGGTTATTTTTTTTTTTAAAATCTTTTTATTTAATTGCTCAACGTTGAACAATCCTTTGTTGACTTCCTTCCTCGCCTACCCCCAATCAGATCAAATTGCATTACTGTATAATTACCTTTATTACCACAAATCTGCACAAGATTGAAAAATTGATATCCCGAATGAGCAGAACGATGAATTTAATGCTTTCAAACAATGTAATAAATGTTTTTTTTCTTACACTTTGACTACAAGAAAGCCTGCAATCACCAAACCTAAACCATCTATACATGCATATCAGGAAAGCACAACTGTAGTCCCATCTGCTGAGGGGACCACACAATGAACCCCAACAGAGCACGCATTTGCTGCTATATGGGCACTAGCAGCTGCTACTGGCTAGCTTCCCACTCCTTCGCCATTAATGCCCCTTTAGGCTGAGATCATCACTTAATTCATATTGCCTTTAAACGACTCGAGTCTGTGTGCAGCTCTAAACAACATTGTAACTGCATGAGTGATGGTAATGCTCCGTCAATTTTTATGAGCATGGTTTGGTTCGTAACTTAATTGTAACCGCACGTGACTCTGATAACCATTAAATATGTAGGAAACTGTATTTGCTTTAGGTTAAACACGCATCATAAACGGACAAACTCATTGCATCTCTACGCAGCGCTGCAGTGCCGCAGTAGCAGTGATGGATCCTCTTTAAATTAAAATGTCATCAGTGTGTAATTTATTCAATACATTAAGTGTTAGACAACCTTAACCTTAACACTGACTAACTTTCATTTCACACCATCACATTACTCAGCTGCCAGACTGCGCGGTTACAGATTACTCATCAGGAAGATAAAAACATTTCTGAAAATTATTAAGATAAATTGGAAGCGCAGTTTGTTCAGGCTTTTCAAGGCATTTCACAAACACTCGGTTCTGAGTTTTTAATGATCATTTCTGCATCACGGCAGAATTCACAACGAGCAAACTAGGAACAGTAATAGCACTGGACTCAAATTCACCAATGCAGGGATGAAAAAGCACGTATGCTAGGAAAAGAAGGCTTGTGAATTTATGTACCCATTTAACTCCACCTCAGTGTGAGGTTCTCTCCTGTAATCTTGCTGTCATTTTAAGTCATGTTAGTTTCTCTCCTTTGTGCTGCTTCACTCTGCGTGTGGGCGTAACCACTCCTAACCAGCTTGGTCTCGTGGTAAAACGAGAGAAAAGACTTTTTTTAAATTTTATTTTATTCACACGGACATGAATTGTCACATTTTTTGCCATTAAAGTCAGCATTCCTCTTAAATTCTTGTATTTCAGTTGGAATTATGCTTTGAGCAGCCTGTAGCTCGTATGCTGTCGTGAGGCTTTCAGCGAGGACGCATCACCCTGACAACCAACAAGTCTTTAAAAAAAGAAAAAGAAAAAAGGGGCAGCGGTTGTAGTTTGACCCAAACAATGATTGAAGTGCTTTTACTGGCTAAACTTAACAGAGCAGTTTTATTAAGGAAGTTAAAGCGCCTCTTGGCTGCTGTTGTGATGAACTGATTTTATATAAATAAAACTGAATTAAAAATAGCATGAGTGGCAAAAATGTAGTCATGTAGTTCTCTTAGAACAAAACAAAAAAATCTTCTACTTTGTTTACATGTAGATATGAGGAAACTGTGGTCAGGAACAAAAAAAAATTGAAATGTCACAAGCTTTTAATAAACTGGTGTGAGACTGTCGTGTTGACTTAATGCACACACAGTCATGTAGACATTCAGAGTCTCAATAAACATGCCCTTCAGTAGTTCATCGGGCAACTTAGAATACCTTTTTTTTTTTACTAAACTACTAAAACTACATATATGTTCTCCATATTTTGTATTTTACTTTACTTTCCCAAGTTGATAAAATCATTAGTGTTTTTAAACAATCACAACCATGTGGATGTGATGTGGCCGCCTTGTATTTTGAGCCTGGTCGATGTTACTGTTACTTACTCGGGAGCCAAATGGAGCATGACAGAAATTATTTGTAAAAGCATTTGTCTATTTTCCATTCTGCGTTGCTTTGCCTTAATATAAATCGTTTCTCATGTTTTAACTATTCTAATCTTGTATTCAATTCAATTCATTTTCATTTATATAGCACCAAATCACAATAACAGTCGCCTTGAGGTGCTTTATATTATGAGGTGAGACCCTAGAATAATACAGAGTAAAAACCAACAAACTTCTCACTAACTGCTCGCTCATAGGGGGGAAGGAAAAAAAACCCTTTTAACATGAAGAAACCTCTGGCAGAACCAGGCAAATAAATCAACCCAGCAAAGGCAGGCAGAAGAAAACAGTCTAGTAGCTTAATACTTGTAGCTGCATGATAATGATTTGTCTGAATTCATCAGTGTGTGTCTTGCATCGTGCACACAAACTTCAATGGTTCCTTGTAGTGCAATTATCCTTTATTCTTCTTAGAAAAAGAGAAAGAGCCCCTAATTAACTCTGAAAATTACTCTAAACTGATAATTTCTCCCAAGATATTACCTTGTTAAATATGAGCTCTCTGTGTATGGGGAGGAGGGTAGAGCTTACCTGGTGGATACCCAGGACTGCCTGTTTGGTACAGGTTGGTGTAGGTAGGAGCTGTAGCAGGATACCCCCCTGGATAGCCTGCAAGACGCCACAGGCGAGACAGAAAATATTAGAAACCTTAACATCAAGCAGAGGGGACGCACAACTGAAGTCCCCCTCCTTTCCCCAACCCGCTCACTTATTCACACAGACACATAGGTAGGGGAGTATTTGGTTTGAAGCAGGATGTGCACAGATGGCGCTCATTAAAAAAATGTCTGCACCAATAACACAGTTGGCTGAATGCGTCTTACATACACCAATTTGGCAGACGGGACACACCTGCCAATATGGTGTGGGAGGAGAGACAAATTCAGAAACATTAGCAATGCCTGCAGACACGTGCGAGGGATGCACGCACGCATGCACCACGCATCCTCCCGTGCGTCATAAATTACGTGTCGAGCGAACAAAAAGTCAATCTGACCTGCGAAAAAGCTTCTCCTTATAAAAAGGTGCAGGTTCGACAGGGCGAGACAAAGACGATGGAAGTAAAAGGGGGGAAAAAGCAGCACAGAGTGAAGAGAGGGAGTGTAAGCGAGCTAAGTGCTGTTCTCTCCTCACTCTTTGCTATTATTGGCAGACAGTCTCGCAGATCTGTTCTGTAGCCGTGAGCCTCCGCTATATCGAGCTTTGGCTGCTGTAGGTTGAGATACGGTCGGATGTAACAGTTCCAATAAACGCAGTTATAAGACGGTCGAGATGTTAATCACGATCACACAACATCCCGTGTTTATTTCGTTCATGCTAATGCAAAGAATACTTTTTAATTTAACAACACAGCAGACACACGCATGCATAAAATTAAAGCATAGCATAATGAGCACTCAAAAATTTACAGATTGGTTCCGGAAAAATCAGAAAATAGTAAGTCATCAATCTTCATTGTTTTTATTTCAGATTTGGAGGATGTGTTTCTGGTCAGGAAAAAAACAAAACCAAACAGAAATCATGAAGATTTAAAATAAACTTTTTTTTTTTTTAAATTTCTCACCTTTTTTGAAGGAAAAAAAAAAAGTGGCAAAATCTGCATTTACACTACAATTCAGTGTTATATTAAAGAAACAGCTTCTTGCCAGTTCATCATAAGCACCAATTAAAGAGTCCTGAATCAGATGACACATTAACACAACAGATGTTGCTACACTCCAGTTAAACATGCATGCTACGATCCAACTTTAACACCACAAGTTGGATTTTCCCCTTTAACTGAATCCATCTTAAAAATATATATAGATCAGTAGCTTTCACTTCAGTATACTATAACTTTATAACCAGAGGTGGGACCAAGTCATTGTTTTGCAAGTCTCAAGTAAGTCTCAAGTCTTTATCCTCAAGTCTCAAGTCAAGTCTCAAGTAATGTCAGGCAAGTCAGAGTCGAGTCTCAAGTCACTGGTGTAAAAGTCCGAGTCAAGTCACAAGTCTGAAATTTTGAATTTCAAGTCCTTTCGAGTCTTTAAAAAAAAAAACAACGAAAAAAGCATGTTGCAGTTATGCTAAATGTAAATATTAGACCATGTAATTTTTAAATCTGTGTTTTTCTCAACACATGACAAAATAGTGAACTTAGAAAATATACACAAATTGTGAAATTGCACCTCTTTAAAATGCAGCTCAATTAAACCTAGCTCCAAGAATAATTTTCACCGACAGTTCTGAGATAAGCTGCATGTTATTCTTGGATGCGGTTGTAGGACCGGCTTTAAAATCGCATGACAAAAATATCATACATAAGTAAATGATATTTTTTTTTAAATATCATTTAAAAAAAAAAAAAACTGCATCACCAACGTAGCCTGGAAAACATTTGCTAGTTAGATGAAGTCAGCTATCTCATCGTAGCATATTTATATGCACATTTATAATTATACGGTTCTTGGAGTGAGTGCATACACTCATGAAGTTTAGTAACTTCCGGTCACTGCAACAAGTCCAGGTACAGTTTACCGACGGATGGGTGCAGGACCTTGAAATGCACCGTGTAGAATGAAAGACCATCGTACGTATCATAAGTTTACCAGTCTCACAAATCGTCGTCATAAATACACATTCATTAACCGTTTATTAATAGGACCTTTGAGCTCAACGGTAATTAATTAGTAGTGGAAATAATTTCTGGTACGCGTTACAGAAATGTAGCAGTGACAATAATATTGTATGCTGTAATCGTACTGGGCAATTAGTGATACAAAAAACCTGTTTTATCCTGTGAATAAAAGTATATGTTTTTGTCAATGTACCATAATAACAGAAGCGAAACGCAATATTGTGTCAGGATAATTCACTATTTATGCACAATAAATAAAGGAGCATAGCGCGACAATTTCTGTTCAGCGCCAGACTTGCTTGTAACCTATATCACCAATTATGTTAAGAAAAATGACGCATTAACTACAACAGCAGACTGACCTTTGTGGAAATGCTTGGAGCAGACTAACCTGTGAGCTGGAGTGTTCTGGGACGTTATATTTGATCTTTGAATGGCTGAAATCCAGGCCATCCGTCGCCTCTTTGTTACTTCGGAAACATGGCTCGAACAATTTCTCTTCAACGACGTAATCCGATAAAAACGATCTCTTTACCCGTCGGCTTCCCGTGGCTGTCATGCGACCGGCTATTGCAGTTAATAATACAACAGCTTCTTGACATTTTTGTGTTTCTTTTTATCGCTGTATAACTGATTTTAATTGAAAGCCTGCGTGCGCTAGTACCGCTTGCCACGAGTTCCCAGAATCCTTTGCGGTTCTACCCGTGAATGACGTCACATTTTCAATCTCTATATAATATGCATGTTAAATTTTATATTTGGGGTAAAATATCAAGTCTTTTCAAGTAAACCGGTTCAAGTCCAATTCAAGTCCCAAGTCATTGGTGTAAAAGTCCAAGTCAAGTCACAAGTCTTACAACATTTTTTCAAGTCAAGTCTAAAGTCATAAAATTAATGACTCGAGTCTGACTCGAGTCCAAGTCATGTGACTCGAGTCCACACCTCTGTTTATAACTATTATAACCTTTGAGGCCCAAGATTAACAATGGCCTATATTTTTGTCTCTTTCCTTTTATCTCTTCTTGCAAACTCACTTCCTTGGGCACTTTATTAGGTGCACTTTGCTCCCTTTGCATTTGTAGCACAGATTCAACAACGAAACATTCAGGTTTTGACCCATATGGATATGACAGCATCACAAAGTTGCTGCAATTTTGTCAGCTGCACGTCCATGATGCAATCCTGTTACACCGCATCCCAAAAGATGCTCTACAAGACTGAGATTTGGTGGCTGTGGAGGCACTGTTCATGTCTTGTTGATGCCAAATGTCTATTCTCTGTAAACGTGAGAGATGGTTGTGTGGGAAAATCCCAGTAGATCAGCAGCTTCTGAAATACTCAGACTGCACAAACAACCACACCATGTTCAAAGTTACTTAAATCATCCATTGTGATGCTTTGTTTGAACTTCAACAGGTTATCCTAACAATGACATGTAGTCATTGTAAAAAAAAAAAAAAAAAAAAAAAGCAGCTAAACAAGTTCTATTATAAAGTGCCCAGTAAGTGTATATACAAGAGAGAATATAATTAGATTTTTTACTGTACTGCATAATTGATTGCTGGAGTCACTGGTAGGGATGTTAATAGAAACAATGTTTTTTTGCACAAACTTGAATACAATGTCATATTAGCATTTCTGTCCTATCAGAACTCTGTTAGGCATATCTCAACTGGCTTAAACCTCGGTATTCAGTATTGAAGACATCCACAGACGTACAGGTCTGCCATCTTACCTGTGAAGGCCATATTCTTGGGGTTTCCATATGGAGTTCCAGGCTGGACAGGGCTGTAGACTGGATTCATAGCTGAAGATAACCTGTTCTTACTAGGAGAGAGAAAGAAACAGAAAAAGTGGAAAACAGAAGAGAGAGAGTTAAGAAAAGACAAGGAGGGGAAAATGGAGGGGAAAAGAGACATAAGCCATGTAAACTGGAAAGAAAATTGTTACCATTATCAAGCACACTCACCACACGCATAATCCCAGAGTCAGATTCTTAAAGCGGCATCCAGCTGAAGGATTTTGCTGGCATGCAACAAAATCAAGCCCTGCGACTCCCCAACCTCAAAGCAGGCTCAATATAAGTATGGACTTAAAAACACAGACTGCTTGGATTTAAAAGAAAAATGCACAAGTTCTGACTCAAAGGCACAAGAATGCTTGGATCAATTGAAAAAGAACGCTTTGGTTCAATGCTGCTACCTGCCTTATTTTCCCACCACTGCACCAACAAGGCGCTACCTTCTGGGTTTTTCAGACACGGGGCCAGTAATCAATTCAGATTGGGGAAAATGGTCGGGCTGAAGGTGCCAGATAATGACCCATAAGGCATCCTTCTCCACACCGTAGAAGACTTCAAGTGCACGCTCTTCATTTCCACTTACCTGCTCATTGTGAATACAGGCCTACGAAATTTCGTGTGTGTGTGCGCATGTAAGTGTGTGTGCATGCGTGCCCCGTACCTCTTGTGCGTGTCTGGTTGATACATGAAACTGAATTTGTCTGTGGGATGCCCGCTCGCCATTCTTGCTGTATGCAAATGAGGAAGGAGTGGAAGTGGATATGCAAATCTGAAATTAAAACAGCGAGAGGTCATGATTACAATGAACACAAGGGAAAAAAATTAATTAAAAGAAAAACAGCAAAATAATAATAAAGAAAAAAGCAAGCACCAGTGCAACAGCAAATGGTTAGTGATAGCAGCAAGGGAGACAGTGATCAGGACCATGTCTGAGTGAGTGTTTGTGTTAACATTGTGTCTTTAATGTGCTCGATACAGCATGGATTAAAAAAAGGATGTGTGATAACTTCTCTCAGTTTTAAGGTGTGTGCAAGTGAAGCAGTTTCCAGAGGTGCTTGGAGATTATTAATATGGGTGTTAATAGAATAGAATAGCCCTTTATTGTCATTGTACATGTACAAAAAGAAATTGTGGAAATTTGCATAAACTTTACAATGCGTGTCCCAAAGGAGAGTGAAAAATGAATATGGACTTGCATGTACATGTGTGATGTCCTGTTCAGAACGACAAGTACAAGAAGCAAAGCTCAACATCAACACAGCCAATGGAAAAGCACAGCACATCCAGTGAAAGGTGCAAGTGGAAAAGCAACACAACGGTACTGGGGTGGGGCGGGGGGGGGGGTACCAAGCTGAGTTTTGCACCGAGCCAAGAGTAAGCGTGATCCAGAATTATAAGAGAGCTGCACAAACACAGAGTGAAACGGCTGAGCAATAACTGAAGAGAGGAAAGGTGTGCGCGGGCTGTGTGTTATATGAGTTCATGTGTAGCTTGTGTTGATTTTAACCCCCCTTCTCTTTGAAATTTCGGACTTGGCATGTGATGGCAGGGATCAGAGTGGTGCATTGTGGTTTTGAGTGCGGGCCCATAAAACACTGTGTTGGATGTTACGTGGTGATCCCTCTAAACACAGCACATCCCTCACCCAGTCGCCGTATAAAAAACCTATCAAAATGTATTACGTGTGCGACTTCAGTTTGCACTGTTCCATCCTGAGCTTCTGCTTCATGGACAGTTAACAACTGACAAAACACAAACCCTTTACACGATTATTGCGTTGGTGTCATAAGAGCTGGGCATACGCTGTAACATGGTGATGCCAAACGGCACCAAGTGACACTTCAGATTAGCCAAGGAAGCATGCCGGTGCTTTGTAAAATAGCACTGACGTCAAAACACCCCAAAACGCAGACAAATAAATGCAAGCACAAAACACGTGGGTGAGGTTGCTTTTCAGTTGTTTTGTGTGCGAATCCCCTTTAAAAATACATGCTCATCCTCCCCCCCCCCCCCCCCCCAAAAAAATAACATGAACCTGTGTGTCTGTGGGTGTGCAAGACAACAAAAGTGGTGATATGCAAGCCGTGCTTCATTACTGAAACTCATGTCTCATAGCTAAAGAATGTGTCAGGGGAATTGATTAACCTACTGGCACCTTCCTTTTTCTCTTCACTGCACTTCGTTGTTTAATTTATCATTAGCCTTCTCTACCTCAGTTAATCAGTACCTCTGCATGCAAAACAACACTTTGATTGTAGCAGAATTACGTGTACAGAGATACGTGCAAACCCGGTTACACTAAAGTACTGTGCAAAAACCTTGCACCACCCTCTTTTCTTTTGTAATTTGCTTCCAGGGAGCCAGATTTTGTTATAATTTTTTTAAAGTGATCTTGGTAATAGTTTTCCAGGCTTTCTGAAGAACTTTCAAACCTTTTCTTGGTACATTGGCTACTTTTTCACTCATTTTCGATCAGAGAAATTATTTGTTGTTGTTAAACTATTTAACGCGGACATATGAATCATTCAAGCTTAAAAAAGGCACGTAACTCGAGGGATGAAGCAATGCGTTTACACACAGACAACTTAGCAACAAATCACTTCTAAAATTCTATCTTGAGGCACTTTGTTACTAGCCTGCCAGTAAAACACTTCCTTTGTTCCCATTTCTTTGGTTGAACTTATGAAAAAAACAAAACAAAGATAACACAGCCCAAGACGGCATTTTTTCACCAACAACATGATTCCTAAAGAGCTATTAGAAAATACTGAGAAAAATGGAAAAAATGGAAGGAGGAGCTAAAGAATTATCTACAGCCGATGAACAATATCTTAAAGTCATATACATGTATCCAGCATCGTATAAGACCTGATGCAGGACTTATATGATACAGGAGATGCATCGGGCAGCTGTCAAGCAGCCATTCTCTAGGAAGGGAATGCAGTGATGAATCAAAACCATAATCAGTGTCTACGGAGGAGGTCAGGAGACAAGTATTAACTCTCTACATCCATCTGTAAAAAAACGGTGAAAGCCATGTCGTGGTGTGGAGCTGCATTTCTTGTTAAAATTGATCCAATTATCAACACAGAAAAGTATCATCAGATTTTGACCCACAAGGAAAAAAAAGCTTAATTTTGCAGCATGGCAAAGATCCCAAACACACTGCCAACGCAGTGAAAACAAACCTGGATAGAAAAACACACAAGATAGAACACTGTCAGTCATGTATGGGCCTCTGGAGAGCCCGGACATCAACATTACTGAAGTAGTGTGTGATCATTTTACCTAACATTCTCCCATTTTGTATCCTGTTAAGATGCTAAAAATATATTAAAGTAATGCTACGAATTTCAATGTGTGAATCAACAGAAGTAAAAAGGAAACTGAAAAATTGTCACAAATTATAGTCCAAGATAAAAACGTGCATCAAGGTTAAATTAAGGACAATTCATATGATTGAACACAACAGATTGCTACCAAAGCACAAAGAAAAACGAATGTCTTTCCTCAAAAAAATTCTTAATTAAAAGAAGAAACCACAAACAAGCCAGTTTTGTTCAAGTTCTCAATATTTGGGTTAACAGGCCTTTTAATGAAAAAAACTAAAATCAAATGAAAAAGGTACAGCAGGCCATGTAAGAGTATTAATCAGTAATACTATATAAAGGTAAAAACCTTTTATATATTAACACATAGACAAACCATCCCTGAGGGGCCTGTCCTCAAAACACACACGTACACAATTACAGCTCTGAATGAATAGAGGAGTGAGAAACGGGTGTGTTCATCTGTTTCACTGCACCCATGTGAATGCAGAAAAAGGTGATGAAAAGTTAAAACGGGAGAACAAGAGCGGCTGGACAATGCATCATAATGAGGGTGTGCACAAGAAACAGAGGACTGCAGAAATGCATGTGGTGAGTAGGAGTGTCCAACCATGCCTCCATTTGTTTTCGGGGGGAGGTGATGAGGTCTCTACTCCTAAAAAGCCCCTTTCTAACCAGAAGACCTTCTGTTCGGCACTGCATTATGGTAGAAGACCATTAAACAGAGTGTGCTCGCTATACAGAGGGAGACTGAAAGAGAGACATTGCTTTTATTTCTAGAACAAGCTGTAAAAGGGCAGATACAAGTCTAAACATATCCATGCATTTATATACTTCAGAAAGGTCAAAAACACATCCTTACTTGCTTACAGACTAACAAAAAGTAAGTGCTGTAGGCAGGTTCGGGTTTAAGAACAGCAAATCATTATGGGAAAAGCACTTAGATGTGATAAATATTGGAGTCAGACTAATAATGACAGCATTAATTCTTACCATCCTTGGCCAAAAGAAAATATTCTCACCATATGTTTACACCGTGTATTTATATGCGGTAAAAATGTATACCATATATTCTATTTCTGTGCCACGGTTGTTTTTTGCACCATGACACGTTTTGTGTACAAATTTGTCAGAAAGCATCAATCTGATTCAGAAGAATTCAAATTTTTCAATAAACATTCAGGGAGTCAAAACCGAGCTGATATTGCAGAGTACTACATATCAATGAAATGTCTTAACTTTTAGAAACTGGAGCCCAGTTATTACAATCAGATAGGATCAGATAGTAAGTATTTTTTGTTTTTTGAACAGAGGCTTTTTTGTTTGTTTGTTTTTGTAATTTATCTTTGATTTTAAATCAAACAATCAATACTGGATCACAGTGCAGATTTTCAGCTTCAACGTAAGTTAAGGCCAAAATCTTTAGGAATTACAAACATTTTTATGCACAGTCTCACATTTTTAGAAGCTCAAAATTAATTGAGAAAACATACTCTTAAAAAACAAACAAACAAAAAAACTGCTTTTAATCGGTGAATGAAAATAGTTTGCAGTAGGGCTGCTCGATTATGGCAAAAATGATAATCACGATTATTTTCACTGAAATTGAGATCTCGATTATTTGACGATATTTATTTAACCCTTTAAGACCTACTATAGAACCAAGTCCGCCAGAGCTTATATTATATTTTTACATGTTGTAGTGCCATTTGTGGGAGCATTTCAATTTGCTATGCAACTGTTATAGCCCATATTTTAATAATATGTATGCATTAAGTCCATAGTAACTACATTAATTGCAAAAAAGTGCAATAAACTACAAAAAAATTTGAAAATCATTTTTGTTTTATATATATATATATATATATATATATATATATATATATATATATATATATATATATATATATATATATATATATATATATATATATATATATATATACATACATACATACATACATACACACATACATACATACATATATATATATTTATATTTCTACTTGGAGAAATTTAAGAGGCTTATCCTTCAAAAATTTAAATACAAAAAAGTTGCAAAAAATAGTTTACAACAACAGGAAATTTATTTTGAGTGTCTTCATAGTTTTATTTTGGAGATACACCAATTTTTATATACTGCAGGAAAAACGAAAAAACAATCCTATGATGGAAATTTGCAAAGAAAACAGCATGTGCATCAAAATAAAATATTTCCAGCAGTGCAATTCGAGTTCTAAGCATCCCAGAAACTATTCAGAAAAGTCAAACATGACCAGTATAGGTTTTTAAGGCCTACAAGTAAAAAAAACTACAATTTCTGCGAAAATGACGTCACTTCCGGTTTCGGGCAGGAAATGGCGGACATGTGACAGTTCGCGCTGACATCTGTTTAACTGTGGGAAGTGTAACGAACAGCTGATCAGATCGGCAAAGCGTGTTTCTGGAATATTATGTTTTTGTTCCTGCAAGCGCTTTTTATGCAATTTTTGCAAAGCTTTATGTGGAAGGAAACCGTGACCGAGGACAAGCTGATGGCATCAGATGTAAGTACAACTCCTCCGGTTTCATATGCAAAACAAATTATTGCGCTAGCTTCCACGGTTCCGGTTCTACAGGGATTTAAAAATAGTTACACAAAACGGAGCGTGCTGCTCTGACCGGCTTTAAAGGGTTAACAATGACTTTAAAAAAAATAATATAAAATAGTGTGCAACACCACTGAAGTTTTTTTAACCTCTCTTTTCAACCAACAGCAGTCACACTCTCCTCTCCAAATAACTTCTGCTTAGCTTTCCGAGCTTCCCTCGGGTCCTCTTAATCAGCGGTCTCCACCCTTTTTTGCGCCACGGACCGGTTTATGCCCGACAATATTTTCACGGACCGGCCTTTAAGGTGTCGCGGATAAATGAAGGAGGGGCTAATAATCGGCTCCGTCATTTTTAATGATCGTTGAAAGCCCAGATCGTAATCGTGATTAAAATTCGATTAATTGAGCAGCCCTAGTTTGCAGTGATACCTACGTGAAGTATGAAAACCATGGACATCGTCGAGTGTTGTGATTCCCCCCCTTGAGATGCTCTCCTAGCCCAGTATGTTAACTGTAGTCATGAATGACTAACGGGTCACAACTGCTGTTTGAAAAGGACAAATCTGGATTCAAAGTGGCTTTTCTTTTTACTGCCTGCATTAAACTCCATGCTGATGCACTGCAGACTATTTTCTTCTGTTTGCTGAGCCTAGAGCTGGGCGATATAAGATTTTTTCATATCACGATATGTTTTTTTCATTTCAGGCGATAACGATATCTATCACGATATAAGCCAAATAACTATATTTGTAAGATTTAAATATGCCGTTGCTCACAAGTAAAATGTGAAATAATCAGCAGTAGAGCTGGGCGATAGAACGATAACGATATGTATCGCGATATAACTTTTACTCGATAGAGAAATTAAGCTACCGCGATAGACCTCGCCGCTCTTGTCCTCAAAAAAAAAAAAAAAAAAAAAAAGGTCAGCCAATCCAAATTAAGTAGCACAGAGCCAAACCAATCACAGCCGCAGCGTCACGTCGCGTGACTTGTTAATTCTACTCTCTGCAGTGTTTAAATGCTTACATATACACACAGTTACTGTCCGTCCACACAAACGACTCTGTTCTGCTTCTATGCCCCAGCTTTGTTTACTTTTTCCCACCGAGGCTTCTAGACTTCTGATTGGCCAACATTTCGGCACGCTTAGGAATCTAGCGCCACCCGCTGCTTTGGCATGTTCATAGCAGCGTTTTCCTTCATTTCTGCCTTTATGTGTGGACGGGATTATTTTTTAAAACGAAAACGGAAAATCTCAGTTTTCAAAAATACCCGTGTACGTGTGGACGTAGCCTCAGTCTCTGACTGGAAGCGCTAATTCGTCATTCGGCTTTTGTCAGACTAAAGTAACTGTTAAAACTGTTTGAAAAGCTCAGCTATACAACAAGGAGAGATTGAGAATTTCCTTTTAGTTCTCAGTTTATTTGATATTGACAAAAGTTAGTCAGTTTTGTCTGTTCTTCTGTAAAACAAACTAAGATTTATTTTTAGAATTAATATTTTGTTTCTAAGTGGAATTGACAGTTTAGTCTGTTTTGTTTGTTCTAGTTTGAAACTTAAACGCTTTAGTGGCTGCCTTTTGTGTAGTTTGCAATATTTGTCTTTATTTATCTGAAAAAGTCTCATGTTCCTTAAGTACATCTACCCTGTTGAACTTATTATGGGAAATAAATATTTAAATATGGGTGAGGGACCAGACAAAGAGCGATTCATAAGACCCTTATGAAAAGGAAACCGAGGGAACAGTTTACCCTGCCCGGGATAGGGTTACCGGGGCCCCGCCCTGGAGCCAGGCCCGGGGAGGGTGCCCGAGGGCGAGCGTCTGGTGGCCGGGCCTTAGTCCATGGGGCCCGGCTGGGCACAGCCCGAAGAGGAGACATGGGCCCATCCTCCCGCGGGCCCACCACCCGCAGGAGGCGCCATAGGGGTCGGGTGCATTGTGTGCCGGGTGGCGGCCAGGAGCGGAGGCCCTGGCGGACTGACCCCCGGCTGCCAAGACTGGCAATAGGGACATGGAATGTCACCTCTCTGGTGGGGAAGGAGCCTGAATTAGTGCGTGAGGTTGAGAGGTACCGGCTAGATATAGTCGGGCTCACCTCTACACATGGCTTGGGCTCTGGAACCAGTCTCCTGGAGAGGGGCTGGACTCTGTCTCAGTCTGGAGTTGCCCCTGGTGAGAGGCGGCGGGCTGGGGTGGGTATCCTAATATCCCCTCGGCTTGCTGCCGGTGCGTTGGGGTTTTTCCCGGTGGACGAGAGGGTTTGTTCCCTGCGCCTTAGGGTTGGGGAACGGGTCCTGACTGTCATCTGCGCTTATGCGCCGAGTGGCAGTTCAGAGTACCCCGCCTTCTTAGAGTCCCTGGGGGGGGGGGGGGGGGGGGGGGGTGCTGGAGGGTGCTCCACCTGGAGACTCTGTTGTCCTGCTGGGAGACTTCAATGCTCACGTGGGTAGCGACAGCGAGACTTGGAGGGGCGTGATTGGGAGGAACGGCCTCCCTGATCTGAACCCGAGCGGTGCTCTGTTATTGGACTTCTGTGCTAATCACAGTTTGGCCATAACGAACACCCTGTTCGAACATAAGAGTGTCCATAAGTGCACGTGGCACCAGGACACTCTAGGCCGTAGGTCGATGATCGATTTTGTAATCGTATCAGCAGACCTGCGACCATATGTTCTGGACACTCGGGTAAAGAGAGGGGCTGAGCTGTCAACTGATCACCACCTGGTGGTGAGTTGGATCAGGTGGCGGGGGAGGACGCTGGACAGACCTGGTGCACCTAAACGCGTAGTGAGGGTGTGCTGGGAACGTCTAGCAGAGGCCCCAGTCCGCGAGATCTTCAACGCACACCTCCGGCAGAGCTTCAACAGCATTCTGAGGGAGACTGGGGACATTGAGTCCGAATGGACCATGTTCAGCGTCTCCATTGCCGAAGCTGCTGCATTGAGCTGCGGCCGCAAGGTGGTTGGTGCCTGCCGTGGTGGTAATCCCCGAACCAAATGGTGGACACCAGAGGTGAAGGGAGCCACCAGGCTGAAGAAGGAGAACTATCGGGCTTGGTTAGCCTGTGGGACTCCGGAGGCAGCCGACAGGTATCGACAGGCCAAGCGGAATGCGGCTCGGGCAGTGGCTGAAGCAAAAACTCGGGTGTGGGAGGAGTTCGGAGAGGCCATGGAAATAGACTTTCGGACTGCCTCGAAGAGATTCTGGCAAACCGTCAGACGTCTCAGGAGGGGAAAGCGGTGCTCTACCTGCACTGTGAATAGTGCTGGCGGAGCGCTGCTGACGTCGACTGAGAAAATTGTCAGGCGGTGGAAGGAATACTTCGAGGACCTCCTTAATCCCACTGACACGTCTTCCGAGGAGGAAGCAGAGTCTGGGGATGAGGGGAATGACCCGCCAATTTCCGGGGGCGAGGTCACTGAGGCAGTTAAACAACTCCTTGGTGGCAGAGCCCCTGGTGTTGATGAGGTCCGCCCCGAGTTCCTGAAGGCTCTGGACGTTGTAGGGCTGTCCTGGTTGACACGCCTCTGCAATGTTGCGTGGAGATCAGGGGCAGTACCTGTGGACTGGCAGACCGGGGTGGTGGTCCCCATCTTTAAGAAAGGGGACCGGAGGGTGTGTTCCAACTACAGGGGGATCACACTCCTCAGCCTCCCTGGGAAAGTCTATGCCAGGGTGCTGGAAAGGAGAGTTCGTCCGTTAGTCGAACCTCGGATACAGGAGGAACAATGCGGTTTTCGTCCTGGTCGCGGAACACTGGACCAGCTCTTTATCCTCTCCAGGATACTTGAGGGTGCATGGGAGTTTGCCCAACCAGTCTACATGTGTTTTGTGGACTTGGAGAAGGCATTCGACCGTGTCCCTCGGGGTGTCCTGTGGGAGGTGTTGCGGGAATATGGGGTGTCTGGCCCATTGCTACGGGCCATTCGATCCCTATACAACCGTTGCAAGAGCTTGGTTCGCATTGCCAGCAATAAGTCGGACTCATTCCTGGTGGGTGATGGGCTCCGCCAGGGCTGCCCTTTGTCTCCGGTTCTGTTCATAATTTTTATGGACAGGATTTCTAGGCGCAGCCAAGTGGCGGAGGGATTTCGCTTTGGTGGCCTCAGAATCTCATCTCTGATTTTTGCAGATGATGTGGTTCTTTTGGCTTCATCGGGTGAGGGCCTCCAGCTCGCACTGGAACGGTTCGCAGCCGAGTGTGAAGCAGCGGGAATGAGGATCAGCACCTCCAAATCTGAGGCCATGGTTCTCAGCCGGAAAAGGGTGGAGTGCCCACTCCGGGTCGGGGATGAGTTCCTGCCCCAAGTGGAGGAGTTCAAGTATCTCGGGGTCTTGTTCGCGAGTGATGGGAGAAGGGAGCCGGAGATCGACAGACGGATTGGGGCTGCAGCTGCAGTAATGCGGACGCTGCACCGGTCCGTCGTGGTGAAGAGGGAGCTGAGTGTAAAAGCGAAGCTCTCAATTTACCGGTCGATCTACGTCCCTACCCTCACCTATTGGCCACGAGCTGTGGGTAGTGACCGAAAGAACGAGATCGCGGATACAAGCGGCAGAAATGAGCTTCCTCCGAAGGGTGGCTGGCCTCTCCCTTAGAGATAGGGTGAGAAGTTCGGCCATCCGGGAGGGGCTCAGAGTAGAGCAGCTGCTGCTCCACATCGAAAGGAGCCAGCTGAGGTGGTTCGGGCATCTGACAAGGATGCCCCCTGGGCGCCTCCTGGGTGAGGTGTTCCAGGCATGTCCCACTGGGAGGAGGCCCCGGGGCAGACCCAGGACACGCTGGAGAGATTATATCTCTCGGCTGGCCTGGGAACGCCTTGGTATTCCCCCGGATAAGCTGGAGGAGGTGGCTGGGGAGAGGGAGGTCTGGGCCTCTTTGCTTAGGCTGCTGCCCCCGCGACCCGGCCCCGGACAAAGCGGATGAAGATGGATGGATGGATGGATGGAATATTTAAATAAAAACAAGCTGCTGATTATTTCACATTTTACTTGTGAGCAACGGCACATTTAAATCTTACAAATATAGTTATTTGGCTTATATCGTGATAGATATCGTTATCGCCTGAAATGAAAAAAAAAACATATCGTGATATGAAAAAATCTCATATCGCCCAGCTCTAATCAGCAGCTTGTTTTTATTTAAATATTTATTTCCCATAATAAGTTCAACAGGGTAGATGTACTTAAGGAACATGGGACTTTTTCAGATAAATAAAGGCAAATATTGCAAACTACACAAAAGGCAGCCGCTAAAGCGTTTAAGTTTCAAAATAGAACAAACGAAACAGACGACTAAATTGTCAATTCCACTTAGAAACAAAATATTAATTCTAAAAATAAATCTTAGTTTGTTTTACAGAAGAACAGACAAAACTGACTAACTTTTGTCAATATCAAATAAACTGAGAACTAAAAGGAAATTCTCAATCTCTCCTTGTTGTATAGCTGAGCTTTTCAAACAGTTTTAACAGTTACTTTAGTCTGACAAAAGCCGAATGACGAATTAGCGCTTCCAGTCAGAGACTGAGGCTACGTCCACACGTACACGGGTATTTTTGAAAACGGAGATTTTCCGTTTTCGTTTTAAAAAATAATCCCGTCCACACATAAAGGCAGAAATGAAGGAAAACGCTGCTATGAACATGCCAAAGCAGCAGGTGGCGCTAGATTCCTAACCGTGCAGAAATGTTGGCCAATCAGAAGTCTAGAAGCCTCGGTGGGAAAAAGTAAACAAAGCTGGGGCATAGAAGCAGAACCGAGTCGTATGTGTGGACGGACAGTAACTGTGTGTATATGTAAGCATTTAAACACTGCAGAGAGTAGAATTAACAGTAACAGTATTGTAGAAATTCATTTCACCGAAACAATAACGTGGCGCACAGTGTGACGCATGCACCAGTTTATTGTATTTCCAGACTTGCTTTCGGCACAATTTACAGTGCACGCTACTCTGTTTTTTGTCAGACTTGAAATAGCCGAAATACCTTCACACTACGGAACTTCTTTGGCTCTTCCGTTCGACAATCTCTCCGGCATTGGAACCATCATCTGTTTTCTCTTCGGTCACGCTCGGTTGATTTTTCTAGTCGGCACACTCATTTCCTCCATTACCCGGGCGGTACGGTGGCTGGCTGCTTCCCAAACAAATACACATGTGCGGCTTGGCACTTGTGCTGTACGTAACAAGTCACGCGACGAGATGCTGCGGCTGTGATTGGTTCGGCTCTGCGCTACTTAATTTGGATTGGCTGACCTTTTTTTTTTTTTTTTTTTTTTTTAAGAGGACAAGAGCGGCGAGGTCTATCGCGATAGTTTAATTTTTCTATCGAGTAAAAGTTATATCACGATACATATCGTTATCGTTCTATCGCCCAGCTCTAGCTGAGCCTTTTTGTAAAAATGGATTTAACTGTCTTTTCGCTCTTCTCTCCTTGATCCAAACACATCTGACTGAAGACATGGGGCTTGCTGCAGTGTAACATCTCTCCATCAATCAAAAGACTGCTGCTCTGACAGCAATGATAAAACTGCACTTGTGATGATAGCATTTTCACTTATCTGTTGACAGCTATTACACTTTCCTGTAGGTTGTGACAATCAAACCAATGACCATGTTACCACGTTTGGCTCTATAACCGCCCCACTCAATTTTTTCCCCTTCTACCTGACTGTGACATTGCAATGATGAAAAACATTATCAGAAAATTGGATTTGCACTGAAAGATGACAGAAACCAACAGATGCCGTTTAGTAGGTGAGTGTTGTAGGTGACTTCACTGGGCAGTGTTAAAATTCGAAAACTGATTTCAATCCCTGCAATCGTGGAAGCATGCTTTATTGCACATTGAGTCATTTTAAGTTTCAAATATGGTTCTGGTAGGTGTTTTAATAGTTTTTGTTTTTTTTTAATCCTGCAGCAGAGGAGGCAGAGGAGATGAGGCACTGCTCGGCTGAGACATCTAATGAATATTATACTCACAAGGCCCCCTCAGTGGGTAAGAAAATTACATCAGCTCCATATCTGATGGTTCTTCATCTGACAACAGTAGACAGGCCTCAATACACAATCAGTACAGGCTCCAGCTTCTGTACATACTGGCATGCTTTGTGACAACTTTGTTTGATGATTTCTCTGTAAAGTGGACTATGGAGAGGGCAACAGATATTATGAAGCAGTGTCGCAGCCTCAATCTGGATCATTTACCCAACCGTGCATGGAAAAAGTGTTTTAAAGCCTTAATTTTATTTAAATTTACAATGGCTTGAACATGCTCCGTTTACAGTTACCTCAGATTATGTTATCACAATTGTGAAATTTTACCACCAGTGTCTTTTTCATATGTTAAGCTTCAGCTTCCTGGTTAGCATCAATGCCAGACCCTCACCCACAAACATACAGGACTTCTTACTTGAAACAAAAGAGAAACTACCAGTCAATGCTAACCTGATGTGGCAACAGCACTCCTGATAATCCAAGTCGTGTTATGGCCAGCAAGGATAAAGACAGAGGAATAATAGCCTCTGGTGAAGTGATTCTGACTAGAGAACAGCATGTCTACAGCAAAAAGGCACCAATCCTTTAGGAGCAGTGTCTTTTTAAAACCATCCAGCTGCAATGGAGGCAAAATAACTTCCTCTGTGATGATCCCACCCAAGTTGGCCAGGCAATACTTTTGCATCCAAGGGATTGGATATCTTGGAGATTGTTTGTAGTTTCCATTTATAAAGCACACTATTTTAAAAAATGACTTCAATCTGCCTTGTTGTTTTAGAAATGGTAGCAGTGGCAGTCCTTTGGCATTGTTCTGTCTGGCGGCAACCTCTGTTGAACCTTGTGAAAAGCACAGCTGTTTCCTGCAGGAGTCCATTGTTTTATTATCCTGTTAGCTTAAAATGTTGATGTTTCAATAATATTGTTTTTGAATAAGTTTCATATAACTACCATGGTATTAGATGTATAAAATAAACCCAGGAAATAATATTTTGTGTATTACTCGATGCATTTATTGTTAGCATGTTCAGACCAGTTAGGGAAAACACACAGAAACTGCAACCCTTACATTAAACCACAATAGAAATGGGTTTTTTGGTTATGTGTACACACACACACACACACACACACACACACACACACACACACACACACACACAGAGCAAGGATTTACTGACGACTGACTGACATTATTAAAGGAGACCTTCCCACTCCCTGGCTTAACCTGGGTAATTTTTCAGGACTTTGTTAGGCTTAAACTCTATTAGCGGGACTTCATTTTAGCTGAACTCAAAAGCTATAGCCTCAAGGCCTTAGCACAAAACGCAGCTTACAAACCTGCATGCTAACAGAGCTGGTATTTGTGTCCGTCTATCTTTTAACGTCTGTGTGACACTCAAGCTCATTTGTGGACATCAATATAAATATGAGCTTGTTTCAAAATAATAATGTTGGTTCCACTCCATCAAGGGAGACTCCTGTAGCCTGGGGGAGTCAGAAGAGGCTATAATGAGGGAGGAGGGAAAGATTGTGAAAGAATAAAACCTCTCCCGCTCTTTGATGTACTCGCACACACACAAAGAAATACCATTCCTGGAGAACATGTACAATACGCCACAACCCCCACGCCGACTCCATCTTCCCACATAATACCTCACCAGGCATCTACTCTTTAAGCAACAAATCAAAACCGGTGGGCGTTATCACACTTCAGCGGGGGGGGGGGGGGAGAATAGTACTGAACAGCTTTGTTTTTCTGAAGTCCTCGAGAAGGAAAGCGCTTCACTGGGGTCATATGAAGAAACAAAGAAAAATCATAAGACAATAAATTGAGGAGTGTAATTTGGTTTGTAAATTGCTTTTTTAAAAAATGCAGCAGTTTAGGTTTTATAATTGTAGATTTTGTCCTGTAGCATTTGAATTTAGCTTCCACTAATTATATTTTAAAGCTGAAATAATGATGAATGATTCCAGCTTTCCACTTTAGTAGTTCATAAAAAAAAAAAAAAAAAATAGCACACAATTTTTATTTTAATAAAACAAACATAAAAAGTGCATTGATGGCATTTTTTTATTTGCCGCTTTCAATTTCAACTGGTGACCCACTGATAATGAGTTTTTGCAGATTGAGATTTTCTTTCTATTAATTATAGCTAAAGTATATACAATTGGAAAAAAAAAAAAAAAAAAAAAAAAAAAAAAAAAAATCACATTTTCTTCAGAATTTTATTTTCATAATAAGAGAAATAATTCAACTTTAAAAATGCCCCACAATCTTTTTTCACTAAAACTACTCAAAAATGAAGTGCAAATAATTAACTAACGTATTTAAAAAGCGCAACAGCTTTATAGAACACAACAAATGTCAGGTACTTACATTATTTTCCAGTATAAATTCAAAACCTTTATCTGTATTAATTAGGTTTGATCCAATAAGGTTTGATGTCAGCGGTCAATGATCAACAGCAGACAGCTCGCAAATATTTAATTTCCCAATTGAGGAATTCAATTATTATTACCAGTCTTTTTCTAATTCATGACGCTCTTTTTTTAAATCTGCCAAGCCACATTTTCATGTCGCATCTCATCTAACACTTGCAACACAGATGCATCTGGGCGCGCATGAGTTTGCATGCCTGGACTTCTGTACGCTTTGTTAATGTGTGCGCAGAGCAGATACACCGATCCATCATCATCGTCAGTGTGTAATACAGGCACATTGGCGGAGGTGCTTGTTTCTATTGGAAAGAGTCGATAACTCTTTATCTATTTATTTTTCCCGTGCATGTTTGGGTCATACATTGTACTTAATGGAGGGTGAATAGCACTAACATAATGGTAGGCTCCTCTGCTCTGCAGGCTACGCCATCCAAAAAGTAACAGCTACACAGTGTTGTGTATTTTAAGCCGAGGTAATTTATCAAATTTCTGAAGGCTCCATTTTCAATTATGGAGAGCGGCTGGTCCTCCAGGGCCATAATTTTCCTTGTAATTGCTTTGGTTCTTTTCACTGCTCATACCAAGAAGAGGCTGCTGGCTTATGACTGGCTCCGACCTCTAGCTAGTTTTAGCTTTAGCCACTTTCCGTTTGTTAGCCTCTTCATTCTGGAGACATTCAGTTGAATGATAGTGTTTTAAAGCTGCATTCCATCTGAAATGGGAAGTTGGAAATCCCAATATCAGAATCTGACTTTTTAAGATGGAACACCCCCTCAAGTTGGATTTCCCTCTGAGAAAGTTGGAGAAACGCCACCAACCCCGACTTTACAATCCAAGATTGGATCAGTAAACATAAACAGTAGTAAAATTGTACAACATCTACACTGTAGTGCCACTGTTGTGCATTTCTGACTCACTAAATAAGCCACACAGAGAGAACTGACCGGCATCTATCTGTGATTGTGCTGCTAGTGGTGCATGAATTGCACCAACTTGCTAAGGAAGAGAAGCCCTTTTTCCCCAGCTACCACCACTGAAACACAGATTCAGGAGTAAAATCTGAATTCTGAGGTAAAAGAGATACCCAGTGTCTGATTATGTACATGTATTACAGAGTGCAAGCTTTCGCAATGAGAACTGATATCTATAATCAAGTCCAAGAAACAAATCCATCATGCTGCAGCATTGAAAGGCAGTGTGATTGAATGGCTGATGACACCCCCATTTTTTCTACACAATCAGACCTGCCCTGGAGTGATGAGCTCCAAACAGCTCTGGGCTATTTTAGATCTAGGACAGTACAATTCACTTTGGGACAGCATCTCCCCTTTTCTCCGCACTGCCTTTCTCCTCTTCTATTCGCTTTTCCTGAAACATCTCATCACTCAAACACCTCATGGGTCTGTATTCCTAGATTGAGTGAAATCCTAACATAAAATAGGAATGATTTTCACATCTAAAGCACCTAGACTGTTGAACAGCAGTATTCATTTATGGAGATTGTTACCCTGGTTAACATTAGACATTTCGAAGACCTGCGCTACAGTAAAGAGTAATATTGACTGCAACATGCTTCGAATAAAATATCAACACACAAGAGTGACTTTTTTCCTCTCTCTTAAAATGGATGATGTGATTACAATACTAAAATTAACAGTACATGCTGAAGCTGAAGAGCAAAAGGTTAGCAACATCACCTTCGCTGAGGTTAAAAGAAAGTGGGTGGTAAGTGTTTATTTAAAGGTGTTCATTAGCAGCTTCTGTCTAACTTTTTAAAATAATATGACTTTTAATGAGTTCTCACAGCAACTAGGAAATTAAAGTAATGGCAGTTGGGCTGAACAGCAGTGGGAAAAAAACTTGGAAGTCTACAGCCACACTAATTGGTCAGTGAGACTGCAGTCACGCATTAAAGAGCAGACAGCAAGTGTTGAATCGGTGATAAATGGAGGTTAAAGGATCTAAAGACACCCCCCCAAAAAACAAAAAACAAAAACACACTCAGGTAAGCCCAAGGTCAGGTGAAACACTGCAATAGACCACAAAGTGTACTTCTGAGGGAAGTTGGCTATTAACTTGTATATCCCTAATAACAGGATATTCTACAGATTAGCAGCACAGTGTGGTTCTAATTACAGAAAAGGTTCGACAATATTCATAAGGCTGCTAGTATCTTCTCACAATTTAATGCAGCTGGGAGTAAATTAACCTGAGAGGATTTCCACTGTAACACCTGACGGCTGCATGCGGTGCAACTTATGGGCTTTGCATAAACAGAATTTGAAATAACAATACATAAAGTGACTAGGGCTTCACGATATTAGGAAAACCTGCGATGTGCGATAACTGTGATCAATATTGCGATAACGATATGACTTGCGATAAAATAAATAGCAAAACAAAAAAATGAATACATAATTTCCGTTTTACTGCAACAGTTTTATTTAAAGAAAGCGGCTGTATTAGCAGTGTAACAACAAAGTGCACTTTAACATTGAAGTGTCTGTGAAGGTTCTCAGTCATGCAGGTCATCGTAGTCAAAGGAGCTTGCAAAGAAAAGCGTCTGGACTTCTTTAAGTTGCTTGAAGCTGTTTCACCTCTCATCCGAGAAGCTTCTTCAGTTCTAAGGTCAAATGGTGGGGAGTCCCAGATTTAAACCTAGTGGGAGTATCCCCCCCCGCAGAGGGACAAAAGGACCCCCTGATGATCCTCTAATCGCCTGAGCCAAGGTGTGAAAACGGGTGTGGGTCCCAATCAGCCAGGGTTTCGGGTGAGTTCATTGTGAAACCTGGCCCCACCTTATCATGCGAATTCCTGAGGTCAGATGGCCCAGGATGTGAGTGGGCGTTAAGGTGTCTGGGGAGGGAACTCAAAACTGGATTATAGATGGCAGACAGTTGGTGTCGTAAACCCCCGCCTCTGTTCAAAGATGGTAGCTCACAGTGGACGTAAATGGCTTCTTTCACTCCTCTTTCAAACCATCTGTCCTCTCTGTCCAAAATGTGAACATTGGCATCCTCGAAAGAGTGTCCTTTATCCTTAAGATGCAGATGGACTGCTGAGTCTTGTCCTGTGGAGGTGGCTCTTCTATGTTGTGCCATGCGCTTGTGAAGTGGCTGTTTGGTCTCTCCAATGTAGAGGTCTGGGCATTCCTCGCTGCACTGTACATCAGGAGGTCCTTTTGTCCCTCTGCGGGGGGATACTCCCACTAGGTTTAAATCTGGGACTCCCCACCATTTGACCTTAGAACTGAAGAAGCTTCTCGGATGAGAGGTGAAACGTCTTCAAGTAACTTAAAGAAGTCCAAACGCTTTTCTTTGCAAGCTCCTTTGACTTTAACATTGAAACATTACCCCCATAAAAAAAAAAATTCTGAGGCTTGAATTCTGAAAGACATCCTTCCTGGTCTCTATAATTAGTTTTAAATAAACATAATATAAATTATACTGCAAATTATTTCAATGCAGTTGTTCATCATTTTACCACTCACCAAGTAGTAATGATGCAAGTCAAAACTGTTGAGGAAACTTTACTGTAGTGCTTGCGTAGTTTTCAGCTTGGCTCAGTTCAAACATGACGGTCTTGCGGCATGTTTCGTACATTTGTGGAATGGCGACATGGGAAAAGTAGTTTTGTGAGGGGATGCGGTATCTCTGGTCCATCTTATGTATCAGACTGGTGAAGCCCTCTCTGTGAAGTGTATTTATAGGCATCATGTCTTTAGCCAAAAAAAATGTGTAATGGCCTCTGTTATTTCTTTATACCGCTTCGACGTTTTCTCATAAGGAGTTCCACTTGAAAAATCTGATAGAGACGGCTGTTGGACTGCTGTGCTCTTTGTCTTAACATTAGCAACCTTTGTTTGTCTAGCCCTGTCTTTGTATTGAAGATGATGGTGGAGATTAGTCGTGTTTCCTCTGGTGGTTGCCACGAGTGTTCGGCAAGTTTTGCAGAGTACCTGTGTTTGTAGAATGTCGTCTTTATCAAATCCAAAGTACCTCCAGATAAGCGAGGTACTATTTTGTTTTTTTAGCCATGAGTTCATAGTCAGTAGCGTTCTCGTCATGTGTCTCACTCTCAGCCATTACAGCTCCCCACCTCTAATCCATGTGATTGGTTAATGCCGTGAAGGGCTCTATACGACTGATCAAATGGGTAAAGTGGTTTCTTTTATTGGTAAATTCTTTAAAGCACGTGTGTAAACATTTTAAGGTACCCAATTATCGCAGTTTACGCCATCTTTTGCGATGGGCCCATCACACAGGCTGATATCGCAATGACAATAAATTTTCGATTTATTGTGCAGGCCTAAAAGTGACTGTTGCACACCTGCAATAACCTTAATATTTTCTACCAAATACTAACCTGTACCTGCAGCTGGTAAGTATCTACTAAGGTCTATTTATAAAAAAAAAAAACCAAACAAAAAAAACGTTTTGCACCACAGTTGTTATGTGTCAGTTACATATGTTCAGACTTTAAAAAAAAATGCTTAATCTCGAGTCACCTCAAATGGTCTGGACAGCATTTATCTGTAGGATATCTAGCCTGTTGGTCTGCTGTTTAACTCTGCTGTCAAAAAGCCATATGTGGTGTGCCTATTAGAGCTGGGCGATATATCGAGTTTTTAAAAAATATCGATATATTTTTATACGAGATATAAGATGTGACAATATCCTTTATATCGATATAGTCTATGTTACGTTATAATTATACTTGTGGAGCCGCAAGTTTGCCTCTCTTTCGTCTACTTTCGTCTTTACGCAATGTTACTCGGCCTCGCCTCTCCTTCACTGAACACAACTCCCCCTCCTCCCCCATCGCTTCGCCTGCAGGAAGCGACAAGATGGACACGGCAAATCTCCGTTAACGAGTTACTGCGCATCGCCCCGTGCGTGGGGCTGGATGGCGTCAACGTGTTAGCTAGCTAACCACGCTAACGAGCTAACCACGCTAACGCCATGCAGCCCAGAGGTGCTGCATGGACTAAAATCCTTTCATTTTCTCAAAAGTTGACAGCGCGCCTTATGTATGAATTCTGGTTGTGCTTGATGGCCGCGAACCGATTTTATGTGGAACACGGCGCTCAGCAATCTGTCAAAAAATGTTTTAGTACGACTTTGGTAAGCTACGGAGCTGCACCGCTTGATGGATTGTCGGAGCATTACGGCTGAGCCTCGCGGAGTGATACGTACTGTGCTTCAACGTAATATTACCCTACTGTGTATAAGGACCATAAATGGAACCTGTTAAGAGACGTGGTTACGAAGCGGATTTCAAACTCCAGGCTGTCAGTCACGCAGTAGAAGTTGGGAACAGAGCAGCTGTGAAATCTGTCTGTGTTACTATGCTCAGCGTCTTTTAGTTTACATTTTGACTGCACAATTGTGAGCTTTTTGTTATGCACAAAAACAACATTGTTTTCTTTTATTTATGGAGCATTATTATTTAATAAATGCTCATAATTTATTTTTGAGTAAATTTTATGTACATCTGCTCTATGTTAATAAAAGTGCCTGTGTGACATCTGGGACACAGCTTTGACTAAGAACTCTCTTTTTGTTCTTACTTCATGGCTTTAAAAAAAATAAATATCGAGATATATATCTTATATCGCCACCCAGCTAAAAAAATATCGAGATACGAATTTTGGGTCATATCGCCCAGCCCTAGTGCCTATGTCTATTTACTCTTGAGGAGACTGATATGCAAGTCTGATATGAATCGATGAGTTATTGAAGCACATTTACACTAAGTAAAGCGCTATACAAATACAGGCCATTTACCATTTTTAACTGATAATTGTGTTACTGAAGCTGAACTGAACTTGATGTTGTTAGCTTCTGTTAGCAGCTTTTACTGAAACATTCTTAGAAGTGGGTCTAACATCGTCTAACCCAGGCAACTGCAAAATAAACTCCCATGTGATACAAGAGTGGTATCAAACTGTTTATCAGAAAGAAAGTGCTGGCATAACCTTAAAGCTTATAACCAGATGCTGTTATAGCCGGTCACACTTCTAATCTGCTGACAAGTCACTACGGCACTATCAAGAACAAACAAGCATGTTAACGCATGTTTTCTTATGTTACAGCCCTGACTTCAGAGCTTTTCTTTCTTAACCCAGCACCAGCACTCACAGCAGCTTGGTTACCTGCCTATACTGCCAGTTATCTATCAGCACCTTTGGTTGTGTACCACAATAGATGTGGTTAACAGAGCATCTCTTTGTCAGTTTAATAGGGAGATGTTTTTGTCAGGGTGCACACTTACACCTTCAGGCTTTGTAAATAGAGTGTTCATTGATAGCATGAAACATTTTACTTGCAGATAGTACATAAATCCATCCTGCAAAATAAAATATGGAATTTAAAACTTTAGTGTAAAATACAGCTTTTACAATAAGCAATGTTAAATATATCAAAATGTGATTGCCATTGAATTTATATTCTGAATAATTTGATCACACAAAGGTATATACACACACAAACACAAACTCATACATACTAGACCATACAGCTTTATGAGCCAGGACTTGGTGGTTAAACCCAAGGTAAACAATCAATTCTCAGAGGCAGTATTAACAGCAGACAGGCATTATTGCCTGCAATGAAGGTGGGACTTGACAAATATGGGTGGAGGGAAAGAAAACAAAAGAACACCACCATTATATTGCAGTTAATATAGAAAGAACAAAACTGACGCGAAACTTTTAACATTTCGTCGTCTTCAAATGCAATGACACTGTGGGTGGGAATCACAGTAATTCACAAGCAAATACTATCACAATTTGTTGCCCACGATAATGACAGTATCACGATACATTGAATCGCAAAACACTGCAAGACAATCATCTACAGCACAGCATGATATCCTCTATTTATTCACATTATTGCGAAGTGGGTGAATTAAATCTTCCTGGATTTCTGAGGCCGATCAGTATTACCCCTCAGCAAATACATATTTTTAAAGAAATAATTCTAAAACTATTGATATTGGGCACATTGATAACTGCAATACTATAGTTGGCCAATCCGAAGGTACACTGGAGCATTTTTTCCAGTATCCCAAAAAGCCCCTGACACTGAGGCACTGTGCAAAGAACCATGAGTGTAAAACAATGTTTTAAAAACAGCACACTAGCTAACATGATAGTAACCCCTTTAACACAGCCAAAGATTAAAGTTCTGTTTATCTTGTCAGTTTTCAAAAAAGAAAGTAGATAAGTCAAGTCTTTGTCACTATAAAAACACAGTGGGACATTTTATTTCAAACTATGCAGTTACTGTATTACTTCAAACCTAGTTGGCATTTCTCTACTCTTATTATCAATCAGCTTGTGTAGATGGCCGATTAAGATCAATGATGGTCAGAGCTAACGGCTATACCTCTATCTCGTCCACCTAACCGTTTCTCTCTATTTCTCTCTCTCTCACACACACACTTAGAAATAAAAGTCTAAGTTCAGCTGACATCCAACCGCTTAATTTCACTAACTGAAGTTGGCCAAATCAGTCCGTGTTTTATGTCAATGTGCAAAAACATTTCTTAATTCTGGAATTCTGAAACAACCTCCCTTTGTTCATGTTCCCGTTTCTCTTTGACTCACCACATATTTTATTTTCGTTTTGTTATTTTGTGTAAGTGTGTGTATATTTAGGCCACACACAGTTACATAGGGTGGATAATGACACCATAATGGTTGGCTCCTCTGCCATGAGTCATAATATGATAGGAATGGGATAACTGGACTATGAAGCAAATTTCCCAACCTTAACATATAGATATCAATACACTTGCAAGCAGCTCATAAAGACTAGTAAATTTATTGGTATAGCTCTATACGCTACTAAAGACCAATGTTTCATGTAGCCCTTTTCCACTAGTACCTGACTCTACTGTACCTTTCAGTCCTTTTCCATTATAGTCGTGTACCACCTAATGTGTGTAGGGTTGTAATAGCAGCATGGTTGGGAGTCCTGTGACACCATTTGAACACCGAAAAAAGGATGACATTGAGGCGACGGTACATCTGTTGCTCAGTGTGTGGCTTTTTTCTAGACTCAGGCACCACTGTGGTTTTTTGTGTAGCCATTTCCCTCATTGCTGGAATTCAAAAATGGCAGATGTGATTTTCTTGAAGGCAGTGGCATGCAGTCTTTCAGCGTCACATTTTGGATCACCTCAGATTGCTTGGAACCCCAGCCAATTGGGTACTAAAAAAGTACCAAACACCAAAGAGTGGGTAAGAGTGGAAAAGGATTATTAGTAGCATTGCTCATTGTCCTGGTTAACAAGTACACACTGAAGGCTGGTGGGAAATTTGCCACACTTAGCTGAGACTAGGGCTGGGCGATATGGCCTAAAATTCATATCTCGATATTCTTTAGCTGGATGGTGATATATGATATATATCTCGATATTTTTTAAAGCCATAAAGTAGGAACGAAAAGAGAGTTCTTAGTCAAAGCTGTGTCCCAGATGTCACACAGGCACTTTTATTAACATAGAGCAGATGTACATGAAAAAATTACTCGGAAATAAATTATGAGCATTTATTAAATAATAATTCTCCATAAATAAAATAAAACAATGCTGTTTTTGTGCATAACAAAAAGCTCACAATTGTGCAGTCAAAATGTAAACTAAAAGACGTTGAGCATAATAACAAACACAGACAGATTTCGCAGCTGCTCTGTTCCCAACTTCTACTGCGTGACTGACAGCTTTGAGTCTGCTTCGTAACCATGTCTCTTACAGGTGCCATTTGTGGTCCTTATACACACAATACGGTAATACTACGTTGAAGCACAGTATGCATTACTCCACGGGGCTCCTGACTACAGTAGCTGTAATGCTCCAACAATCTATCAAGCGGTGCGGCTTCGTAGCTTACCAAAGTCGTACGACAGCATTTTTGACAGATTGCTGAGCGCTGTGTACCACATAAAATCGGTTTGCGGTCAGTAAGCACAACCAGAACTCATACATAAGGCACACTGTCGATTTTTGTGAAAATGAAAGGATTTTAGTGTAAGGTTATAGTCCGAAAAATACGGTATACGAGTTTTGTAAGGTAGTTTGTTTCGGGGCAGGAGGCTGGGAGACAGCACACAGTTTCACACACGCTTCATTTTGCCCTTTATGGTGCTGTTGTAAATTGTGAAAATACTAGTAATGCTAGATGCACGGCGTTAACGAGGTAACCGCTAACGCATTGACGCCCACGCACGGGGCAATCCGCGGTAACTTGTTAACGGAGATTTGCCGCGTTAATACAGTTATGGCATAAACGTCAGTTTAACGAGTGTAACGTTGCAGCACTAAAATAGTAATCTCCAAATGTTTTCTTTTACTGACCAGCTCCTCTTTGATAGCTGCCGTGTCCATCTTGTCGTTGCCTGCAAGTGAAGCGATGGGGGAGAGGGAGGCAGAGTAACGCAGCATAGAGACAAAAGTGGACGAAAGAGAGGCAAACTTGCGGTTCCACAAGTACAATTATAATGTGACATTAGGGCTGGGCGATATGGCCTAAAATCCATATAATATATCGCGACATATATCGTTACCGCACATGCTTCAAATTATATCGCGATATATTATTTTCTTCTGTGTAACGTATTTTCCACACTAAAAGGCACACTTAAAATCCTTTAATTTTCTCAAAAATCGAGAGTGTGCTTTATGTATGAATTCTGGTTGTGCTTACTGACCTCGAACCGATTGGGGTGTGCAAAAATCTGTTAAAAATGTTTTAGTACAACTTTGGTAAGCCGCACAGCTTGATGGATTGTCAGAGCATTATGGCTGCCGTAGTGAGAAGCTTCGTGGAGTAATCTGGGTCCAAAACTCCGTCCCTTCAGGTCCCAAAGTCAAACGAACACAGAGTTAAAAACGGTCTAAATTCTTTCATCTTTAATAAAATCATCAGCGTTGCTGCTTTACCAAGTGTAACAATTAAGTTTAACATCCATGCATCCATGAAAACAGAATTTATTAAATTTAACGGAGTTACAAGTTAACAGGAAGTTAGCTCGCTAGTTTCCACCTAAACATGACATAGCATGTTCTGACTGAGAGATTTTTGAAACTAATTAAAACGTACAGCTCTGCTACCACTTCCAACATAAACGAAGACAGAAAACTAAACAGCAGTGGCGTTTGCAGGGTTACTGAAGTTGGACTACCTGGTATATAATGTTGTGCTACGTGATTGCTAGCGACACAGCTATGTTAGCATAACATTAGCACAGTGAAGCTGGAGGATGAACGCCAACTCGATAAAAGTTAACGTGAGGGATTCTGGTGGTTAGGGACAAATGCAATCGCATAGCAGGATGCTATACACGGGCCAAACTTCAGTCAGGAGAACAACTGAGATTATTCATCCAGTCATTTGCTATGACTGTCTCTATCGTTGGCCAAATTTATATTGTTTCTATCGTATATCGTTTATATCGCCCACCTCTACGTGACATAGACTATATCGATATAAACGATATTGTCACATCTCATATATTTAAAAACTCGATATATCGCCCAGTCCTAGCTGAGATAGAATTGTTTCAAGAGTGCTGTCCATTCGCACCAGTGCTCTTGTCACTCAATATCTGCTGTGTGTGTAAGCAGCCAAAACCCAAACCTACACTATATCATAATCATCGCGGCTTTAGCTCAGGAGCTACTAATCGGAAGACTGGTGGTTTTAGATCCTTGAGTCTGCATTCCACAGTATCCTTGGGCAATATACTGAACTCTTCGATGCATGCGCTGGAGTGTGAATGTATGTGAATGTTAAACAGAAAGCACTTAGGTAGAAAAAGCATAGAAAAGGGGCTTGTATGAATTAGTGTGAATGAGATGTGTTTTATAAAGCATTTTGAGTGCTGTAGTGGAGTAGAAAAGCACTATGTAAGAACCAGTCCATTTACCATCTACCATCAACATGTATTTTCTGTTTGTTTTAGAGACAGTTGTCCTGGTGGTGGTCTAAAACTAGTGCGCATAGCTTAAGTAATCAATATTTATTACATTTATGTGGTCTGACATCATTTAGGGGAAGCACTTGAATGGCCAGTGCAGCAATAACTTTGGATTTGATCTTATTAAGTGTCCCAGAAAAGCCCTGACACTGTGACAGTGAGCCACTGTGCACAGAAAGATGACTGTAAAACAAAATCCACTTTAAAAATCAAACCATAATGAATTTTATGCTTTACATTTTTTTTTTCTATCTGTCTTTACCTATTTAAGAAGTGGCCCAAGTGCAGTCTAGCCCTTGTTTACAGGAGTACATACCCACAGAGTTTGTGGGGTCATTCAAAAACACTGTGTGTCCCAATCCAATATAATTATACGAGAAACCAATGTGCAGCAGGAGCACATGTATCCTGACAGAGTGTCAAGATCCAGATACACTCAACTTAAAGCCAGAGAAATGTCCTCACTTCACCTCATACAATATTTTTTCCTTTCGGACTGCTCATAACACCCACTCTGTTACAGTTCTGCAGTGTGATGCAGTGTAACAATGGCTACTGACACCACAAAAAACTCTCAGCAGTCACTATAAGACATCTACTGTATTTCAGTAATAAAGATCAAATGTTGTCCCTATAGATTCAGCTAAAACTAATGAGGCTTACAACAATAGCTCTGCACTACGAAGTCTCGCTGACACAAAGGGGTGGATAAAACAATTAAAAAAAAATATTGCAAACTACCCAAATTCTCATTTATTTGAATCAACGCCTCTTTAGAGTCAACAAAAACTCAACATTATCACATCCACAATGTTAAGATTTTTTGTACAACTGTTGTATGGCTGTGCTTAAGTTTCAGTCAGATGTTAATAATAAAACAGCTACTCTTTGTATAGGTTAAATTCAAAAGCTGCTACAGTAGAATAGCATAAAAAGAATTTCTAATAACTGTAGGTATCACTAATGAATAGCCAGCCCGCAGCACAGACGCATGTGAATGTCCATTTGTGCATGTGTACACACAATACGACTGACAGCTGAATGCATTACAACTTTGCCTCCAGGGATCTGTGTCCAACCTTTTATCCTGATGCTTTATTCCCTCTGACATCTCTCACCTGCCGCAGTTTGTATGCATGCATGCATACACTTACATCAAAATTTAATTGTCAAAGAGAGACGACAATCTGACTGAACCATTGTGGTAGACTGATGCTACACAGTGTGAATCTGTGTACAGGGAAAATAAGAGCACTTTGTTGTCTTATCCTCCTATCATCCCACTAGTTCATTTATGAAAACATCAAACAATGTACTTCTGTAAGACCTCTATACATTTTCTAAAATAAAAACACTTTTTTTTCCTTTTTTTTTTTTTTTTTTTTTTTAAAAATAGTGGACATCTAAGAACCTTATTTTCAGTTAATAACTGAATAAGAGCTGAAGAATGAGTCATTCAAGTGGTGCTGAGAGGCCTTGTAGCGAGATCAGTGGACCAAGTAACTACTGGGAAAGTACGCCTACATCTCTTACAGACATTTATGGAGTTGATTACTGAATACTATTTAAATGAATCAGCTGCAATGCACAAATGTATCATGAGATGGTGTGTCTGTTTTAGTAAAATTAAAACAGTCAGTGCCTTTCAATATGTTGCAACTACCTCAAAAACAAAAGAATGTGTTGTTGTAAAATGCCTTTTTTTCTCGACCACCTCTCACTTATAGGGAAAAGGCCACTGCAATGTCACGGATCTAACATGGCAAGCTTCTCTCAGCTGTTCCCTTCCTGGTAAGAGGTCACCACAGAGGATGGATCCACATATTTGATTTAGCACAGGCTTTCAGGCCAGACGTCCTTCCTGACACAACCCTTCCAGGGATCTGACTCTCCTTTCACTCCCAAAGCGGGGGATAACCACTACACTTTAATAATCCTACAACAGAACTGTGGATGTAGCATTTCAGTACACATCTAGAATATATTATTTATTGAACCGATTAAGATGAAAGCAGATATAGCACTACAACAATCACCAGCATGCCTTCATAAAGGGGGATGGAGAATGACAACAACATATCTGCCCTTTAATCCACAATATATTGATGTAGAACAAAACTGTAATATGCACGCAGGCAGCAAGGTGAGAAATGTTTCCCAATTTATTACTATGAAGCACGATGGTACAGGTGCGCTAAATGTCATCTCAAACCAACACGTAGAAAAATACAATTTTAAATTAAATAAAGCATTACTTCTTCTTTTGGCTGCTCCCTTTACGGGTCGCCACAGCGGATCATCTGCCTCCATTTCACCCTCCCTTTAATATCCTCTTCTGTCACACCAGCCATCTGTATATCCTCCTTCACTACATCCACAAATCTTCTCTGTGGTCTAATTAAGGCCTTACTTAATAAAACAAAAAATTATTTTCAGTGCTTAATCACCATTTCATGTGGATTTCATGAAGGTATGACCTACGAATGGTTTGCACGTCTATTTTAAGTGCTGCTTAATCGCTTCAACTGATAGTTAATCAGGAATAAAATGTTGGCCAATTTGTCTGATAATGCTGTAATAACCAATGTTACTTTTCAGGGAAAAGTTCAAAAGCTCCCTTTTTCTCAGTGTGTGTTGCTGCCATCTTTGGTTAATAATACAGTGAAACATCTTTTGATTTTAGACTGTTTGGCAAAATACTGGGACACATTTATTATATTTTTCTAATCTTGATTTTATCCAAATGAACAACTGAAAAAATAAATAACCCCTCTTGATTGATTCCTATACAAGAGAAATATTCAGAGTCCCCAAAATGCAGTTGAATGAATCTTTATGTACAGCAACCTTATTATTACTATTAACCATTGATTTCTTCTAAGATGGTCCAACCATTGAAATGTTTACATCTGCTAACCTCTAAAAGAACAGTAGCATTACTGGAGGTTGAAGTTGAGGGACCGGGAGCTGGACGAGGCACAGGAAATGAAGGTGACTCTGGAAGCTGCCGTCTGTCGGTGCTTCATTCGCCGATCTGTGATGAGCAAATCACTAAGTGGTTCAAACCACACGGGAATGAAGTGCTGGAAAGCTCTGTTACAGAACCGCTGTCTGTCGTAACATTAAGTGACTCCCGCTTTCAACAGTCTGACGGTTTTATGGCTGCATTGTACAGCCTGCCATTCATATACATGAGCCTGCACCCCACACATGCCAAAAGCCATACGACATCCACCGTCTTCCTCAAGCGAAGTAGACAGATGAATCAACTTTAGCATATAGGAACAACACTAGATCTCATCCAGTAGGAAAAAACAAAACCACAAACGTAGTATTTTCTGAGTAGAGCTCCTAAAGCGAACCACTGACCTTTAAGTTAATATACTTTCATCTGGTGGATGCAGTTCTAGTGGATGCCTTTTGATTTATCTAGAGTCACAAAAATAAAGTCAGCCTTTAAAAAAAGACTTCCTTGTTTGTATATTAATAAGATTTAGGGTCTTCAGTCCCCCCCCCAATCACAAAGGAAAGCATTTCTAGATGTCATAATTACAAACAGGACGAAAGTATCACCTATTAGAATCACTGAATGTCTATCATCCACAGAGCAGTGTGCATCTTCCAGTCTCGATCGTAGACTATTATTTTAAATGTACATAGTTTGCTTACACAGTAATGCTCTGGTGAAGCCAACAACAGTAGCATCTCACAAATCCCTTTAGACAGATAAGGCTTCTTGAATTAAATGGGATTAGTAGTCAGTGACTAAAGCAAGTAATCCCCCACCCACCGCCTACAAAAAAGGGAAAAAGAGATGATGGCAAAAAGGATTCATTTCACTGATAAGACTAGTCAAAAACAGGAGGGTAAATAAATAAATAATTACCTGTAACATTTGGAATAATCCTATCTGATATGCACCATTTAAACACACATCTTGTAGTATCAAGTTTTTTAAAAAGTGCCTTTTTTAACTTCTGCCACTGCTCGTTGCATTAGGCATAAATAAATGATCCAGCTTGCATATGTTACCCTGAGCACTGCACTTGGAACTGGCATGTTCACTGATTTCCTATACTGTATACGACGAAAAGCAATTAGATTTAAATCAAATTGAGATGAATAAATAATGACAACGAGCATTAGTTGCAGTGGATATCTGTGCACAGCAGCTAAGTCCTGGTGTAAGTGACATTCAGATAAAGTATACATTTGTTATGAACCCAGGCAGGAGTTGATGGGCACTGACATAGTTAGCCACTTTAATCCAGTGTGCAAACATTTGCACATGCAGAGTAAACCTTTTCTACCCATTTTGACCTTTCCCACTTCTCTCATTCGTCTCCTTCCCCTAAATTCAGCGCCAAACTCTTAACAAATTTAACTCCAGAAACAGTCATTTTCTCCATAGTGGCTGCTGTAGCCTTGAGGCGTTTGTATTTACCCTCACATCAGTGGTTAATATGTAGATATATCAGTCAGAGTGTGGCATGCACTGGCAGTGCACTGCATACCAGAGATAGCAAGCAAAGCCAAAACAGCGATGGTTGGACAAAAATGGTCACACTCAAACAAGCTTAAGACACCATTTTGAAAAATCCACCGATTTCTAGATAACCACTCCGAGATGCCATCTTGCCAATTATCACTAGATTAGCCAGCGTTAGCATGGCGATCCATCCATTCCGAAACACTCCGTGCAGGAATCTGCACGGGTCACATATTACTAACGTTAGCTTAGCTTGCGTGCTAGCCTGAAAAGCCAGTCGCTAACCCGTCGTAGCATCCCTGCATCTCTCGGCACACGCTGCCCCATTTTAAAAAAACGCTAATTAGCAAGTTAGCCGGGGCAAAATTAGCAATGACAATGAAAACCACTCGCAGCAGGTCAGACCCGCAACGCACTGGGAAAACAGCTGCTAACACTACTACCTGGCGGACGACAAATAAAGTGAAAAAACAAAACAACAAAAAACCTGACACATGCTTCAAATAGTATCACTTTAAGTCCGCTGTTTAAGCTAGCCGCTTTAGCTTAGCCCGCTAGTTCCCCACTGTAGCCACCACGGAGGACAATTAAAGGGATACGGAGGGGAAAAAAAGATAGGAAAAAAACCCCGAACAAGCATCAAGAAAACACACAGACATTTCTCCTCTTTGTGATAAAAAGCATAAAAGACTTACCAAAGCTACTCGGTCGATCACGGAAGGGAAAAAAGGAAAGATTCCCCGAATGTGTACGTGCTCTCTCCCGTGTGAGTGTGCTGCCTCGGGTCGGTGCGGACTGGCTCTGCTACAGCAGCGTTTTGTCGGGCCAGTGGCGATGGGAAGACAGCTTTCACCCGGAGAGACGGCCACAGTGTGGGGGATGGGGATGCACTGCCGGGAGGGGAGAGAGGGAGGGATGCAGGGATGCAAGAGACAGAGGAGGGGGGCCAGACCCACCAATAATATAAACTGGAGAGGCTCTGATAATAGCCCGATAATATGTACACCGATTCAGTGCAGTCTCGTAAAAACTGAAATCAGTAAATGGCGTTAGTATGTGCTGCCCGTTTACACTGATTTCACTCCAGTTTCACAACAATGGGACGGTCTCTGACTTTTATAGGATGGTCTGTTGTATTAAGATGAAGGAGGATAAAGCATATAGAGTATAATGACTGTTTTTTCCCTTTTTTTGCTTTTCTGTATATTTGCATTTTATCCATGATTGAGCCCACGTTTTATGTAGTAATAGCATAATAATAATAATAATAAGAAGAAGAAGAAGAAGAAGAAGAATTGAATTGTGTCTACAAAAGCTCTTATTCTGTAATCATGTTTTTCAGGCGTTTTCAAGAGTGTGTTTTTGTGTCACTGTGGTGGTGAGACGGTGTTTTGAGAAACCGTCCTACTTTGGCAAATCGTCCAACCTGCATTATAATTTGACCCTAACCCTAACCATAAGAAATATTCACAATGGGTTAAAAAATGATGTAAATTTGGGGGTTGTGTTACGCGCATGCGCAGCGTTTGCGCAGAAACAACAGTTAGGATGGTTTGTGAAGTAGGATAGATTCCCAGAACAACACGATACTGCAGCACCGCTTTAAGTTCACGTTCTAATTCAGATTCAATGGCTGTTGTCCTATGCATCCCCATAATCATTTCTCCGCAGCACGGCAGCGTCACCCAGTGGTAAGAAATATTACTGCATCAACATAGTGTCAATGAGAAGCAGACAGGAGTAAAGTTCTGCCCATAGGAATTTTCCGTGTGACTCAAAATTACTTGATATGTTTGAGATATGTTTTCATTTGCAACAGAGAAAGCACCCATGGTTAACTAAGCAAGCTAACCTGTATAACTGCTGAACGTTAACTGTTCTAAACTTGTAACTAAAGCAAATAGAAAGGCTGACCAGAACACTCGCCAGAAATAACCGACCAATAGGGGAGAACTACAGTTCCCAGCGGCCATTGCGCCTTTTTCTGCAATAAATAAAGAGTACAACGAAAATAAATGAGGGGGATATAAAGGAGACACGGGCATTATTCTTTTTAGGGAAAATCGCAAATTCAGTAAACAAGATGACAGGAAGAAGACGATTAAACGCAAAAAAACAAATATAAAGCGGACTGAAATCTCGCGTGATTTCAGGCTTCCGGAAACTAGAATAGCATGAGAGCTCTCCGAGGTGCTGACACTGTCTTGAGTATTACTTGTCCTGCCTCAGACTAACTAGCTGCATATTTCACGCATTTTATACTCATATATTTTTGACTTTTAACGTCCAGACATCACCTCAGGTAATATCTAATGTGCTTATCTTGAATGCAGTAATCGTGTCAGACACTCAGTGTCAGACACAATGATACTACTGCATGTCTTAATGGTAGAGGAGGACTGGACTGTGTGTTACAGATCTGTTCATGTAAATTAGTTTGTTGCATTCTTGTATCTCTTATTCCCTCTGTGTGTGCGTGTGTCTCTCACAGACTCACTCCATTACTATAAATTGCATCATTTTTCTATTCTTTTTTTTTTTCTTTTTTCAGATTCTGGCGTAATGGATGAAAATCATGACTTGTCCTTGTGTTTGACCAACACCCACAGCCCCTGCAGCAGCAACAGCCCACCCAGCAGTAAACCTGGCAGTGCTCCACAATGCAACGGGGTCTCAGAGCGCCGGACAATGCTGCGGGTGTCTGAGTCCCATGGACTGCAGCTCCTGGGCGTGCTCAGATCGCTCAGGGAGAGAGGCTTGCTGTTTGACTTCACCATTAAGGTGCAGGAACGCAGCTTTCCCTGTCATCGCTGTGTTCTTGCAGCATGTAGTGATTTTTTCAGGTATCTATCTATCTATCTATCTATCTATCTATCTATCTATCTATCTATCTATCTATCTATCTATCTATCTATCTATCTATCTATCTATCTATCTATCTATCTATCTATCTATCTATCTATCTATCTAAACACATGTGTCTTGGGTTTAGGGCCATGTTTGAGGTGGATATGCGAGAGCGTGATGATGGTTCAGTAACGCTGGGTAATCAGTGTCCAGCAGCGGTGGCTTCTTTCCTGGACTTTGCCTACTCTGGGGAGGCGCTCATCACTGATGGCAACGTAGACATGTTGTTTCAGCTCGCCTCTTTTCTGCAGGTAGAAATGCAACTGCTTCATCTTCCTTCTTACCCTTAAACATGTTCATTTTGCCATGACTTCCTGGGATACTGCAGTAAATCAATAATCTTATTATTAATAGTTATTGTACCAGACTGTCGGGGTCAAGAGAGAGCTGAGTAATCACTGAAAGAGTAAGATCATGAATACAAGCGGCCAAAATGAGCTTCCTCTGCACGGTGGCTGTGCTCAGCATTACAGATAGGGCAACGAGTTCAGACATCTGGAGGGATCTCTGAGTGGAGCCGCTGCTCCTGCGTTTCAAAAAGAGTTGAAATAGTTTAAGCATGTGGTTAGGATGCCTCCTAACCAAGCTTCCCACTGGGAAGAGACCTCAGGGTAGACCCAGAACCTGCTGGAGAAATTATATTTGTCACTTGGCTTGGGAACACCTCGGGATCCTACTGGAGAAAACTGAACAGTTTGCCTCAGGAGAAGGATGTCTGGAATGCCTTGTTACCTCTTTCCCCCATAAAGATGACACTTGATGACCTCCCCTGTACCCTTGAAAGACAAGTTTCGACACCTCGGTATTTATCAATAAAGATTTGGTTGGATGATCATTAGAATAGTTTCAGGTTTTTTCTGAGGCTAGGCAGAAACCATTCTCACTGACCTCTGCTGCAAACCTTGATGCATTTTGTTCTTCAAGCAGGTATGAAATATAACAGAAATAGTTCAGTTCAGAAGGAGCTTCAAGTCTTACTCCTATTAGGCTTTAAAGGGGTAAAGAGTTAAAGACCGAACACTTAAAATGAAAAAATCTATAGTTGTGACAGTCAGCTAGGCACTTATCTTCTTGTTGCCAAATGTCATTTTAACATGAAAATTTCCCTGCTCTTGCTGTTGTGCCTTCAGGTGTCTGTCCTGTCCAAAGCATGCAGCGACTTCCTGATAGGAACCATGGATCTTTATAACTGTCTGTCTCTCTTGTCTCTGGCTGAGGGATACGGCTCAGCCTCTCTCCTGCAAAGTGCCAATGAGTTTGTGGTCCAGAACTTCTTTGAACTCTCCAAAACGCAGGACTTCCTGGATATGCAGGTGAAACCCAATCTTGCACCTAAACATTGCATCTATGCAGAGAAAGGCTGGAGGCTGATCAGAGTCTCTGTTGTAATTTATTCTCTATATCCAGTTGCTAAACACTTCATTATGTCTGACTTAAGAACTAGTTAAGGCTCAAAGCACCAATGATGTTGGATTTCTTGCATATTTGGTGGGATTTTTCATATTATTATTGAGATATTTTGGTTCATTGTTATAACAGTTCTGAAATCCATTAAAGCAAAAATAATATGCAACTCTTATTGTTTTATGTATGTATTGTTATCATTAATAAGCCCAATAGTTAAGCTAATGGTTCCTCTGCAACATGTAAAAAACATTGTATACACAATATATTTCATTAAATCTGCTTCTATATCAGTAACAAAACATCTTTTTGTTTCATGTTTTTAAGCTGACAAATACATCACATTAAAAAAAAGTAACTCTTTTCAGGTTAATGTCTTGGAGTTGTGCCTCAGGTCAGATGCTCTAAACGTACCCAGTGAGGAGGCAGTGGTGGTGTCGCTCCTTGGATGGATTCGCCATGATCTCCCAGGAAGACAGAAGCTGATGCCGGGATTGCTGTCTCTGACCCGGCTGCACCATCTTCCTGCACCTTCACTAAAGGTACAACCTAACCTTTACCTGTACTGGGTTTAAAGACTTTTTGCAGTTTGTGGATTTGTGATCGCATCACCTTTCCTGTGTTGACTCTTACATTCTCTCTTAGTCTCTGTGTGATTCTGACCCTCTCCTCTGCAACGATGAGTCCTGTCTCGCCCTTGAGTCAGAAGCCCAGAGCAGACAGACAAAGCACAATGGCCTGCTCACTGATGCCAGGCCTTCCACCACGCAGAGTTATATCTACATCCACAAGACAGAGGAAAATGGAGAGATCCGGCACACCTTCTGCTACTGTCTGGAAACAGACCAGTGGAAAGAGCTGGGCACAGGGCAAGAAGAGGGGACAACTATGATGCCAGATCCACCAGGATCTTACCTTACCAGCTATGCTGAGAAGGTAAGGTTTACAGCATCAAATGAAATAATGTCAATTTGTGAATATTCTTTATAGTTATATGGTGCTGTTTACTAGAAAAAGGCATCATCTTTTCTTACTCTTTGTCCTTGTTGACTAAAGATTTTGATCACCATCTTTTCTGCTATCTACTGGATTGAAGATGTTTGTCACAGGTGGTTGCCAGGGAAATTGCTGCCGGGCGATACGCCTCCACGTGGCTGAACCTTTCCATGATGCCACTGATGAGGTTTGGTGCTTCTGTCCCGTGACCTTAACCTGCACACCTGCACCTGCCATGCTTAAGCCCAGAACCATGCACACAGCTGTAACGTGCCTGGATCGAGTGTATGTCATTGGAGGACGGACCAAGGGATCCAGAGGGGGGGCTCCCAGTCTGCTGGAGGTAACAGTGTTGGTTGGGATATGCTTCCATTAGTAGGTCATGGAATCAGTCATGGCCAACAGTGTTGATCTAATTCATGTGCGGTGTTGGATTTTAGGTGGAGTATTATAACCCTTTGGCTCAAACCTGGCGCTCTGTCAGTCCACTTCCCACTGCTATCTTCTACCCTGAGGCCAGTGCTTGTGGCAGTGTAATCTATACGCTGGGGTCAGAGGTGGAGATCACAGACTCCTTTAACCCCTCACTCGACTGCTTCTTCTGCTATGACGCTCTGCAGGACCAGTGGAGCCGCCTGGTGGCAGAGTTTGGCCAGTTCTTCCACGCTACACTGGTCAAGGCTGTGTCAATTAATAAAACACTGCACCTCTGTGACTTATCTACATACAAAGTGAGCAACGATTTAGTTTATCAGTCATGCCATTGCAGCCAGAGAGCCTTAAAAAGATTCTGAAGCTTAATTCTGTGGTAAAATACACTGAGCTTGTGTAAAAGTGTCCCTTTTTTTCTTTTCAGGTCTACAGTTTTTGCCCAGAGACCTGCGTCTGGAAGGGTGAAGGATCATTTGAATGCGCTGGGTTCAATGCCGGAGCAGTGGGCATGAGGGACAGAATCTACATTCTGGGCGGAGACTATTCACCTGATGAAATCACTGATGAGGTTCAGGTAGGATAGAAAACTCACATTTATATTGCTAGGAACTGAATAACCTTTACCTTTAACCCAGACCCAGACAGAAGTTTACAGACTCTTTATGGGCATGGATGTCATGATGATTTTGGGCTTTTAGTGATTTCTTTGAACTCTTTTTTTTCCCCAGAGCGGGATGATTGTAAATCATACGTTTTTAATGACTTTAAATTCAAACTTGAAATTCGAATTTATTTGGGAATTTTTTTGCAATCCACTCAGGGTCAAAGGCATGCATACAGGCTCAAATACATACACGCATCCTTTTTTCCCCCCCGCCTGTCCCGTTTGGTTCTTTTGCCATCAGAATTATTGTCTAAAGGCAAAGAAAGATGCCCAACGGATTTACATGCACACATCCTAATATAATCCTAATATTTGGTTAAATGTACTTTTGCAAGCTGCAGACACTTTTGGTAGCCATCAACAAGCTTCTGGTACAATTCCAGGTATTTGAGCAGCCTTCTCTGCAGAAATAGTAGAGTTTATTTAAATTGCTTGGATTCTTGGCATAGACCTGGTTTTTCAGCATCACCCACAAATTTTCAATAGGGTTGAAGTTGGGGATTTGGGAAGGTAATTCCGGAAGCTTAATGTTAGCCTGTTTTATCCATTTGAAAACTAGTTTTGATGTGTTTGGGATCATTGTCCTGTTGGAAAAACCGATTGTGTTTAAGTTTCAGCTCAGCTAGCTGTTAATTTTAGGTGATGTTGAATAATTTGAAGGTCTTCCTCCTCCTTCATTATTCCATTTCATTTTACTTATTGCACTATACCAGTACCACTGGTAGTAAAACTGTATGGATACTTTTGACCCTGTAGGGATTGGAGAAAATACAAAAACAAATTTAAAGTTCTGCAACCAAATTTTCTTAAAAAAAAAAAAAAAAAAAAAGTTAATATGTATATAGTGTACAATCATTCCAGTCTGGAAAAAGCACAATTCAGAGAAATCATTTGAAACCACAAATTACCATGATATTCATGCCTATGATGAGTGAATTTCTGACTACACCTGCACTCTTAGTTTTTACTAATTTAACTGTCTACTGTTTTCTTTCTTACTACCTACGCAGGTGTACTACAGTGGGAGGAGTCAATGGGAGGAAGTGGCACCCATGCCCAAAGCACTCACAGAGTTCCACTGCCAGCTCATCAGCTTCAACAGATATAGAGACCCGTGGGGTGATACAGCATAACTGATGGCAAACACATACATGCCCACCAACGCAGCAAACATGCAAGCGAAAGTTTGATGTCTGTGTGAATGAGCTTCCCTCGGCTTTCCAAACTGTGTGCATGACGGACAGCTAACACTTCAAGAGAGAATGCTATTCCCGTATTTAACCAGCAAATAGACACTCTTGAAACATAGCTCTCTTTTGAGAGAGTATCGTAGCCAAAGATAGGCAACTGACACCACATTTCCTGTCACAGATCATCAGTATATGTGAACACATTAACCTAGTCTATTTATTTTTTTATTTAGGGTCAAGTTTGATCTTTGTATTGTATGTGCGGAGCTCCTGTCATCATAGGAGCTTTGCTGTCACTCTAATTATTGCCCCTCCCATGGAGGACCCCTTTAGAATTCTATTTTAGTATCCGAGTATTTTTTTTGACAGCATGTTACAGATTGAAAATCCACATAAATAATTAGCATGTTCTGTAAACTTACCAGCCTTCTTGCAGCTACAGACTCTGTTCAGGAATTCAGACTTCTTTCATTTTTCTGAATTTGGGGATTTTGATTTTGATTTTTTTTGGCAGGAATACACAAATTATGCCACAGAGAGCCTCTGGGAGGCAAGCCTCTCTTGCTTTTACTTTAAAGGGGAAAATCAGTCAACAAGTCAACTTTTGAAAGCACATGTCAGTATGCACTTTAATCAGCTTGCCTTTATTCTGTTACTACATTGCCATGTGTCCATGCATGTTCTGGTTCTCCTCTCCGGGTGCACACAACAGTTTTTCATGTGCACTTTATCAGTCATAGAGAAACACTCTGTAGCTTCAAAAGGATAGTATAGACTAAAGTTTAACAAACCTGCAAAGAGCAAATGTGGGTGTGAATCATGACTGCATGGCAAGTTTGTGCTGAGAAACAGAAGCTAAACAAATGAAAGACTGTTTAATGTTAAGAAGTGATCATAAACATAATGCTTCAACAGTCGTGTTGTCTTGTTTTATGAGTTTGTCGTGTTCATCCCTTTGACAAAAAAAACTGAAAAATTGGACACAACAGCATTGTTAAATGTGTTGGGCACTTAGACATACAGACTATGGTATGCACTCCTGTTTATAGTGACATTGCATTTTTTTTTAGAGTTTTCAAGCCATCCCATTTGGGTTTTCAACAATTTTATTCTTATTTATTAACCCTGACCACTATGCTGTGATTTCACATTCATGGCCTTATTCAAAAAAACGAAACAAAAAACACTAAAAATACAGATTCTGAACTATTTTATCCTTCATAGTTTGTCCCGGCTATAGTAACCACTTATTGTTGACCTCACATGAATAAGCAGAGCTATAGGTGTAAACACTGTATTATAAAATTTAGCCAGCAGCCAAGTCTTCCGATAACCCGACGCACGTGTCTCTCCATCCCCTCCGCCTCACGTCCGTTTCCTCTCTCATTGCTTAATTTTTTAGTCCTGGTAAGATTTCACCAGCAACCACATCAGCAGCACAGTGATTAAGACGATCATGAAGTTGAGGAACAGCTCCTGCACCGAGCGATCCATGGCAGCGTGCTGGATGGAGAGGATAGGTGAGACAGTCGAGGAGAGGTTGGTTGCTGTAAACTTTTAAGACAGAGGTAGGAAAAAGAAACTGCGTTTCAGTTGTTAAAGTGTAGACAAAAATGCAATACACAATGGTGCACATGCTCTGTGCTGGTTTATGCAGTCCCTGTTACAACAGGTTAGAGGGATCAGTGACTTCTCTGCTGAGTTACTGTTTACAGTCACCAGAGGTCAGCAAAGAAAAGGACAACAACATCCCCTCATATTAGCATGGGGCAGAAACACACGCAAAGCATACACCCTAATACACTAATAAATCAGGTTAAACATGTTCTATACATTTAGAAGTTGGGCTGTTTTGATATGTGCCATTAATAGCTTAGATAAAACTGGCAAAACTGAGGCTTTGCTGAGGACAATAGCACAAAGCCAGACCCAGTCGCAGTCGCTGTTACCTTGATTGCTTGGCTGTGATCGCACTATGAACAGGACAAAGAGAAAGCAAATGTTATCGTCCGCTCCTTGCCTTGCCCTCCAAGAGAAGTGTTTCTTCTTCTTGGAAATGTCTCGATTGCAGCAGTTCTCCCCGTATCATCTGTTTCTTGCTGTTGTCCAGTTTTCTGCTGTTGCCAGGGGCACGGCCTGCTCCTAAAGTAGCCAACCTCAGTGGACCGCCCATGGTTCACATACACACCGACTGATGTCACACACCAGTTAAACAACCAATAGAGTGTGTTATTTTCCACAATCTCATCCACTGGAGTTTTCCTACCCATAACCATACAGAGTCTGTTTCTCTCGCTCTCATACACACACACACACAACAGAGGAGGGTCTCAGGGTTATTTATAACACATTATTGGAGATACTAGGTGGATTACAGTTGTTCCAAACATAATACTTATATCATCCAATGGATATAGGAAACTAACAATATCGCCCAGTATCAGAGGAATTGTCCTCAGGAGCAGTCTCTTCAAAATGTAAAATACCAGGCATGCTTGTTTTAAACCAACTGAAGCCTCTGTTAACCAGTCACCGATCGAGTCCCTTCTCAACTTAAAAGCAAAGAATTTGTAATGGCCCAAAAGTATCGTCAGTATACACACTTACGTGGAATTTCAAATAGGTACTGATTATAGAGGGGTGTCAAGCACAGTGGCTTGCACCCTTCATTAAGTTGCTTATCCTTGATGGATGAAGAGACAGAGGATACATAATGCTCTTAGTAAAATCCACACATGTGGATGGGCAAAGCAAAAAATTAAACCCCTTGATTATGCCTGGACCTAATCTGAATTTCTCATCTTTTCTACTGATAAAAGAAATTGTTACTCAGTGCTGATTTGTGGTTATTATCTTACTGTTACTTTTTTTGACAAAGCCAGGCAGGGCTGGATAGTAATGGGATGGATTGGTATTATATATCAATATAACAAAAATTAGCAACTATAATTAGTTTGCATGATACGTATCTTTATACCCACCAGCCATAGTGGTAGCTACAACTGTTCAACTGCTTGTAAACACAAATATCGAATCAGTCAATCACAGGGCAGCAGCTTAACTTAGGCTAGCAAACATAGTCAGACACCTGCTGAAGTTCAAACTGAGCATAAGAAAAGGCAAGAAAGGTGATTTAAGTGAGTTAGAACGTGGCATGGTTGTTGGTGCCAGGCTGGCTGGTCAGAAACTGCTGATCTACTGGGACTTTGCCACACAAACATCTCTGGGGTTTACAGAGAACGGTCTAGAAAAGGCAAGCTATCTAGTTCTCAAACAACCACTCGTTGCAGCCACGGTCTGCAGAACAGCAGCAACACGATGAATCTTGAGGCAGCTGGGCTCCAGCAGCAGTAGACCACACCATGTGCCGCTCCTGTCATCTAAGAACAGAAAACCGAGGATACAATACAAACAGGTTCACCAACATTGGACAACAGACATTTGGAAAAGTGTTGCCTGGTCTGAAGAGTCATGATTCCTCCTGCGACATTCTGATAGTAGGTGCAGAATATAGTATAAACGTCTTAAAAGCTCGGACCCATCCTGTCTGGTGGTGTTGGTGTAATTTTGTGGGGGATGTTTCCTTGGCACACTTTGGTCCCCTTAGTACCAACTGATCATTGCTTAAATACCACAGCCTACTTGAGTGGTGCTGACCATGTTCATCCCTTTATGGCCACACTGTTCCCATCTTCTGATGACTGCTTCCAGCAGGATAAAACACCAAGCCACAAAGCTCAAATCATCTCCAATTGGTTTCTTGAACATTGAATTCACTGTACCCAATGGCCTACATAGTCACCAGATCTCAGTCCAAGAGTGTTCCTTTGGGGTATATTAGAACAGGTAGATTTCCAACATGGATGCACAGCTGACAAATCTGCAGCAACTGTCTGACGCTATCATAACATTCTGGGTTAAAATATCTGAGGAATGTTTCTAGTACCGCGTTGAGTCTATGCCAAGAAGAATTAAGGCAGCTGTGAACAGTGGCGGTCCTAGCCTGTTTGGCGCCCTGGGCGAACACTCCCTCTGCCCCCCCCCCCCCCCCCCCCCCCCACACACACACACACACACACACACAGACACACACATAAAACATATTAAGGATTGTACATTAACATAAAACTGTTGTCGGAACCAGACTGAATTTCACCAGAGAAAGACACACGCACACACATGAAGAGAGAGAGTGTATGCATAGTATGCATACACTCATACAATGAGAACAGGACAAATCAACAATTGACAACAACTAATTAATATTAAAATCTGTAACATAATGTTTGGAGTTTAGTCTGTTACTGTTGCTATATTTACCATTTCTTCTTGGAGCAACTGTAATCCACATTATTTCCTTAGGGATTAATATTAAAGTATTCTGATTCTGATTGTTTCAGGATACATGACCTGCCATTATCCAACGACACATCTGCTTACCTGTATCTTTTGCTCGTTTCTCCTCCTCTTCTTTTCTATTTTTTCTAAACTGAGCACCTGATGGCTTTGAACTTTTCTTGTCCATCTTCCATTGGTTTTAATTTTGCACTCCAGTATGAACACAAGTCCCCCAACTCGAGGATCACCACAACATAACCTAATAGACCCACGCCTTAGTTCACAGATTCACTTTGTCTAAGGTGTATTTCTGGGATTTCGCACAACCCGGGATTCAAATCATGAATACATAATGGGCTTGGATTTCAAACATTATGAATGAAATGTGCTCTATTTGGAAGCAGCCGCCCCCTTCCCCTGTGTGTGAGACTTTAAATCATCAAACTGTAAATTATAAATTTTAAATTGTTATTGATCCCTTTACCCCGAGTCCTAAAGTGTATATTTATTTTCTTACTGTTCTTATATTTATTGTTTGTTTTCTTGCACTGCTGTAACTGAAGCCTCATCATCCACAGCTTTCCTTTAATAGAAACTAAATTGAGAATAGGTTTTCGTTCTTTTTTGGATTCCTGATATTCTGTATTATGCTCGTGCTAAGAGAGGATTTTGACATTTCATCAAAGCAAACATCTCACCTCACCTCACACTTGACAGCTGCTAAAAACTGTGTTATCTCTGACCTAGTGTTAAACCCCCTTGACAAACACACTTTCTCCTGCACACACAGAGGGGCCACAGAAGGACAAAGTCCAAGCACAGATCACTTGAACCTTTCCATCGCAGGATTCCAAGGCCATTCCCAGAGGATTAAACAGATCAAACCGGTTGAATTTTATCACCCTGCTGCTCTGCCAGCCTCGGACCAAGCGCTATTTCACCCAGGGATTCCCATTGTCACAGAGATCCAATTCTGGGGTGATTGAATAACACAGCGTGAATTGTGCTGGCATCTCTGTGCGGGGTGGACTATGGCCCACTGTGACAGCTGTGTGTGCATTTAAGATAGAAAAGTGCTGGGGGAGTTGCCCTCTAAATCTGAGGGGAGACAGAGTGGTGTCAACAAGGCCTCAGAAACACCATTCCACAGATTCTGGGACACTAGATGTGTGTGTGTGTGTGTGTGTGTGTGTGTGTGTGTGTGTGTGTGTGTGTGTGTGTGTGTGTGTGTGTGTGTGTATACACATCCATTTTCTGAATGCAATATCACTATGTTTATTCTGATGTGTAAGTTAATGTGGTGACAGTTTCCAACTGTAAACATTATGGAAAATAAATAACAGCAGTAATGTATCTGAATCAAAGCAACACATCTAAAATATAAGTTATGCTTTATTTATTCCAGCTCTAGTGAAAATTCTTTTGTCGTGACAGTTACTACTACTACTACTACTACTAATAAACATATTATAGTAATACACAAAAATAAAATAAAATAAAATATTACACCTCCTAGACCATCAGGTATCTATTCAATGCCTGAAGGTTCTTATCTATATAGGATAATGTGGAGTCATCATGTTGCCTAGCAACCAGAGCAACAAGCTAAAATTACCCCTCTTTATAATTTGTAAACTATAAGACTAACCACATTGTATGATTTTTATTTCATGACAAGAACATCCTATTTATAATCACGCACACTGAATTATGCCTAATATTTTCTGATGCCACCATGTTGCCTAGCAACCACCTAGCAATAGGCTAATATGACCTGGTTTTAGTTTTAACACCTTATGAACACTATCATTTTAATCTATTGACAGTAGCATATAATTTATATCCACAAAGGCTGAATTACACATGTCTGGCAGCCACCTAACACCAGACTAAAATGACCTATTTTTAGCATGTAAACAACCAACCCAATATCATGGCAAAGCATGAAATGCAGAAACTGCAGTACATCCAGAAATTGCAATATCTGGAGGGGGAAATAGTATGTTTAAAGCCAAGAAGTCCGAGTGACCAAGCAAGTACATTCCTGGGTCCTTCTATCCTACAACAATTAAGCTAGGTGGCTAATTTGTACTTACATGTAAATGTGTAAGTAATGTCTCTTTAAATGATTTCCTGTGATTATTTTGATGATGGCTTGAAATAAAATCTCCCCTTGGTGGTACTACAGCTTAACTGCAACTTACTGCAATTTCTGCATGCTTGTCTATTGCACTCTTGGTGTTAGTATAGTATAACAGGCTGCATTGTAACAAGTGGGAAGAGGAACCTGTATTACATGGCAACTTCATTTTATAACATAAGAAAATAATTCTTTAGCTAGCTACTAACTAGCTATGGTATGGTAAACTAAGCTAATATTAGCTTCTCAATGGCGTTTGTGTTAGAGCAGACAGCATGTGTCTGAGTATGGTATGAGTCTTACCAAAAGACAGCAAATCTAATTTCAAATTACAATCTAGTGTTTAGATTATAACAAATTACTTTAGAAGTCTTGTCTCTGAATTAAACCTGATAGAAATTGAATATTTTTGCATTCCCCCAAAAGTGGTGGAACATATGTTTATTCCATTTTATATATTTGTGTAGCCCTAAAAGGTGCATTTCATTCCAATGCCAGTAAAAACATCAATTGGCTTTCTTGGCCTTAGGTTGTGGAAAATATCATGTCACAAGTTCCCCATATTCATTAAATACTGTGGGTTAGTCTGAACATTGGTCTATAAATAGCTGGCACTGGAAAATTATTTAGCTCACAACTTTGCTCATTTATAGTGGCCAGATCTTTGCCATAGCAATTATCAGAGGATAGGACTTCATCCCAGCTGACTGCCATTCTGGCAGAGAGATTATACACAGATCAGATGGATCTCCAAACACACTTCTCAGACCTCTAAATATTTTGACCGGTTAAAATGTTTCAACATAAGATCTGCTGCTTTAGCTTCTATTTCTGCCCATCCTTACCCCTCCCTGTTAGTCCTTGAATAGGCTAATCTTTTGTCTTCTGCAGGAATGGTAATATTTTTGTGTTGATGATTTGTCATTATTACTAATTTCATGCTTCTCTTTCTCCATATGCATGAAAAGACATAACCACCATTGGCAGATGTAGAATATCTTTGATAGACTGCAGTTTTTATAACTCACCTTTCTCCAACTACCAACCATCTGCTCACACGTCTCCAGAGAGAAGCAGACATCAGAGTCACTATTTTAAAAGGCAGCATCTGGTTTCTTCATCCTGTGGTCCCAGCTAATTACAAAGATGCCAGCAGCAGGAGTTTGGCAAATAGCTACCGGTCCTGCATTTCAAAGGTTGATGGCATGCCTCAGGTTACAGAAGTGATTCCACTTGTGTTCTCACCATTACATTGCTTTTGAGATTTTGGCTGGTGCTGAAGGTGAAACTGCCCTTGAACGATGGCATGAGGAATACCTGAATTACTGTGCAGCTTCAAGCATTTCCACTTGGTGCAATGTTAACGCTAACTTCTTCACCTTAGTATTTAAGACATTTGTGTATGGCCAACCAAATGAGAAATGTAATGTTAAAATGATATCTGAGTTTTCAGGTCCAAATTTTATTTTTGACTCTGGAAACTGGGGTTGACAAAGGATAGGATTCTGTCACTGAGTCATTATTGGATCATTCATTAGCTTCTAAATTGGGCTTTTGGCATGGGATGTTTTCTTTCAGTTCTAAAAATGAAACTCAAACCTTGGGTTTTAAGCCAGTGGAGGCTTGGAAGACACTGAAGGCCCTGAAAGTGGTTTAGAAATTCTTCCCATCTCCAAGTAAATGAAACTGATCCATGTGTTATAAAAAAAAACTGTGCAACATCAGTATAATAAATTGCAACAAACGTTGTTGGTTTGCAATGTTGGAAATTATTAGAAAATAGGAGAGGAACTGAACATCAATCATTTAATGAGCCATTTTACCAGTTTAGCAAAACCATCACATACAGTGGATACAAATTGTACTGAATGTAGTGAATGCTCCGTACTAGAGATTAAAGCTTGAATTCTTACTGATATTGCACCTGATATCACCTCCAACAGTGATAAATGGGTTTAATTTATTTGAATGCTTAAAAAAAGAGCAGAGTGTTGTTATCATGTTGGGAGAGGGCAGCCACATGCTCTCCTGCCTGACCAGCTGTTGTTTTGTAGGATAAACAGAGTCTGCCGTTGAGACGACCGAGGGCTCGCACTGGCCAGCAGTGTAATTACGGAGATGGCAGAAGACAGGTGAAGGCCTCATTACACAACACGCCCGAGTATAAATGCACAGGGACACAGCAAAGCACTGAGGCGCACGCACAAATGTTTCAGAACACAGAGAGACACGCGTGCTGGAACACGCACTCATGTTCAGAGGGGTTGCAGAGTCATTCATCTGACAGAAGAGGAATTTGGATGCAGGATCTGAGATAATTGGCCCCACTGAGAGAGAAATCAGACAGGGAACAGTGGCCAGGGCAGGCAATGCATCAAAGACAAAATAATGGACAGAATACATAAATCACAAGTCAATACCTATGCTAGAATATGAGTGAATGCTCATGCATGATCAGAATATGTCCAGCTGTGTTGGGTATGGTGCTTTGTTGAAAATAACAAATATGAAGGATACCAACTGTCTGGGTCAGCTGCCAACATTTAAGTTGAATCTGATGATAGACGAATGAAATGATTGAAAATGGAAAGGTAGAGTCCAACACTCGATATTTAATCCCTTACTGTATCAAGTTGGAGATCAAGTGGATTTGACATTACCGTTTATAATGCCAGCAAAACAGAGCCAAAGGACAGAACAGAAGCTTTGACATGAGAAGAGAACTGAATAGAATCACTTAGCTAAGACTAAAGAACAAGTTTAACAATGTTGCACTGATTGCTCTAAAGGACATCAAAGGGAAAATGCGTGTAATGCAAAATGCAACCTCAAGGAAAAGAAAAGTCACATGGTCACAGTCACAGGTTCTTTTTTGAATCTGCAACTTTATTCCAGACTGTTGGATCAGGGGTCATCAAGAGCATCATAGCTGCACCTGTGCTTTGTTCTATACTGTACTCTTATGCCTTCATGGTTCACGGTGGACAAAATTCTTTCAGATGCTGGAAAAATGACAGGCAAAGTCCAAATGCACATTTTAAAAATGCGCTGATGCTAATCAAGAAAAACACTGTGGAAAAGTGAGACACTCTGAGTCATCCATCTGGAATAGAAGAATGAGTGTCTCACTGAAGTTCATATGATCAGATTTTTATATTATGTGCACTCAGTGGTATGCACCTCCCTTTCATCTTTAGAACAGCCTTAATTCTTTGTGGTGCACATTCAACAAGGTGCTGGAAGCACTTCTCAGAGATTTCGGTCCATGTTGATACGATAGCATCACACAGTTGCTGCAGATTTGTGCTCTCAGCAATGTGCTCTACAGAACTGAGATCTGGTGACTGTGGAGTACAGTGAATGTATGTTCAAGACATAGGTTTGAGATGATTTGAGCTTTGTGACATGGCATGTCATCCTGCTCGAAGCCTCTGTCAGTATTTGTTGTTTTTATCTGACAGACGTGCCACCTGAAGTGGTCTTCTGCTACTGTAACCCATGTGCTTCAGGGTTCCATGTGTTGTGAGACGCTCTTATGTATACCATGGTTGTAGCAAGTCGTTAATTTAGTTACTTTTGCCTTCCTCTTAGGCTGAAGTAGTCTGACCATTCTCCTCTGACTTCAGGCATTAATAATACATTTTGACCCAGAAAACCCATGTTAACGGGATATTTCTCTTGCCATACATTTCTCTGTAAACCCTAGACATGGTTGTGTGGGGAAACTCCCAGAAGATCAGTGGTTTCTGAAACACTCAGACCATTCCATCTGCCACCAAAAACCATGCCACGTTCAAAGTCACATAAATCACATTTTTTGCCATTCTAATCCTCAGGTCGTCCTAATACGTCCACGCGTTTAAATGCACTCAGTTGCTGCCATGTGATTGGCTGAGTAAGACAAGATGATAATAAGTTAACAGCTGTAGCTAACAAAGTTCCGAGAAGTGCATATATATATTTTATTCACATGTAATAATTTCATTTTATTCTTAACAAATCAGAATTATGTAAGATAAACACTTTAGTTACATTTTACAAAATGTCTCCTGGAGAGGTAATCTTTGGGAACCGTAGTCTTTCAGTCCCCGTTGCACCCGGACGGATTAAAACAACGTACCATGGATGCTAGTGAGGAAAACAACGTGAAGGCCGTCAGGAGAAGTAAAGAAGAGAAAAAACTTCTCAGAAAACAAATTAAAGCCAGTCACACATTACTGAAGCATGAAGGCATCCATACGACCCCGCAGCTTACCAGGGTAAAGAAAAATAACGTTTATTTGACGGGAAATGGTTCGTTGTCATATGTTTCATTATTCTTCGCTTGTTTTATAACATTAAAATGATTTTAAAAGTTACCTGCATATCTAATATTTAATTGTTCTATTCAAAATTTTTATATATATATTTATTACTATTGTTGTTATTATTATTGATAAATTAACAAGAAAATCAGCCGCTGTTTATGGAAAATACCTTGAATATTTTACTCGTTATAAGAGACTTTTCATTTGCTCCTTTTAAATGGGATTCATTTTTGTGTTCCTGCAGCAGTCTGAGACAGTTTTAAGAACCATTTCTATTTATCTGAAACGATTTCACGCTGTTATCTCTGCAGACAAATACAAATACGAGTTCATAAAAATTGGGTTTCATAGCAAAAGGGAACAAACTACTTTATACTAGAGACAAATATCAACAAACAAACATCAACATTTTAAGCCAGTAAAAGCATCACAACAAAAACACAAACTACTTCATTTGTTTAGTTGTTTTTTCATGAGAGTATGTGTTGTAGGTTGATTGATTGCTAAGCAGTCTAACAATCCTTGAGAAAAGGCCTTTTCCCCCTTTTTTCTGACATCTTCTTTTTTTCAGTTATTTTCAGGTTTGTTTGTTTTTGTGTGATTTTTACTGTTTATTTCACCTCTGCAGAGTCTGGTGGTGGCTAATGGTGGCCTGGGGAACAGCGTTAGTCGAGAGGAGCTCTCGGCAGCGCTGAAAGAGATGGGAGAAGTGGAGAGCCTGCTCATGCCTCCCCATAAGCCCTATGCTTTTGTCACATACAGGTACACTTGGGGCACAGACAGCACTTTGCCACAGCAGGAATGCGCTTTGTACATTGAGGACCTTTTTATTCCAGTTAAAACTAATATTATTGTCATTTTCATTCTCGTTCCAGGTGTGAAGAGAGTGCTCTAAAAGCGTACACCCACCTTAATGGACAGAAGCTGCAGTGCGGAGAGAGCAGCGTCATGCTCTACCTCGCTTATGTCAACTCAGGTACTTTTACTTTCAGTACCATCAGGAACATTGTGAGTTCTTTCAGATATAGCCTGGCTTAGACATAAATTCTCCTTTCTCTTTTAAATGGATTTACACTTGCAGGGTTTTTTTTATTGTGTTTTATTAATGTAATGAGTTATTGCAATGCATTTGACTGAAAGTTGTCTTCTTAAAGTTCCATATGACATTACAATGGCTTCAGATGCCGGTGATTGTTCTGTATGGGTCTTATTAGAGCTTAGCTCAGCTTTCGATACAGTGGATCTTACACTGGATTGGGTTTCTTCATATGTTACTAATAGAAGTTGTTCAATCTTTGCAAAGACTATGTCAGTGTATGTCTGATGTTTTTTTTGGGTCTGTATTTTCTGCCACTTGGTCAGGTAATTGCCAGTGCTGATAGTATTTCTTGCCATTTTTTTGCTGATGACCGTCAGCTGCGTTACTCTTTTAAACAGCATGTGCACTCTGCACTCATACTTTTGATTGGCTGTTTATCAGCTGTTAAGGATTGGCTAGCTGGATTTTTTTTCTTTTAGTTAAATGAATAAGAAGCTTTATTATTGCTTTTTCATATTGCTTCTTATTGAAGCATTTGTTGGGTTCATAGGCTCTTCTGTCAAGCAATTTATAAATAACCTTGTGTTTTACTAGATAGTTCTTTGTCTCTGGATGCTCATGATAAAACTGATACATGTGCCCGACAAATCTTAGGTTTACAAGTAAGTCAAATAATCTGAAATACTCTGAAAGGTTTTGTTGGTTTTTTTGCAGCCAGTATTTAAGATCTACTGTGTATTTTCACGCTCTTGTATAGTGACCTATGAGGAGGAAGCATCCGTCCCATTGCCAGAGGGTTTAGTTCTGCTGGAGGATTTTGTGTCCCCAGAAGAAGAAGCTCTGCTGCTTGCTGCTGTAGACTGGTCATCCACTAATGAGGATGTTACAGGTGAGGGTATCATTTCCCCCCCAAAAAAGCTGTGAAGAAAAGCCAGGCATACACTTTTGATTACTGTTTCTGAATAATCCCCTTTAACTGATTCTTAGCGCAAAAAGCTCTGAAGCACAGAAGAGTGAAACATTATGGCTTTGAATTTCGCTACGACAACAACAATGTGGATAAGGACAAGCCATTACCTGCAGGTAATCTGGATCTTCTTTTATCAAACATATTGTATCAGGTGTGGTTTTGTGGACTGTGTTTTTCGTGATATGGTCTTCAGTCACTAGACAAGCATATAATAAAGCAAAACAGAAGTAGCAGAGGAATATGTGTGTTTCTAGGTATCCCTGCGGAGTGTTTACCTGTTCTGGAGCGTTGTTTAAGAAATGGACAGATCAACGTTATGCCAGACCAGCTGACTGTAAATCAGTATGAATCTGGACAGGGTGAGTTACAGCTCGAATAATTCACAGAAAGTTTTTGCTCATTCCCAACTCTTATTTTTTAATTTCTGAACTCTACTAGCTGGGATTGGCTCCAGAGCCCCTGCAACCCTTTGTTAGAATATTGTGATAAGGAAGGATAGATAGATTAGTGCTGTATGATTCTCAGCTCAGAATAATAATAATAATTATACTGGTCCTTTGGGAAGTTAATAACTGAAACAAGGACTTTTAGTCCCCGTCGCCATTATATTGTAATTTTAAATATACAATATAAATGTAACAAATTTATTAGACCACCACCCAGTGTAAGGTTTATGCCACAGCTGCTCTAAGTTAACACAGTATTGTTAATTACTAAGATGCCAAATTATGATTATTTACTTGCATTCATGGACGGAAAAATTGGTTTTAGTGGTTGAGTGTTACGCTTGATTAATAACTGCTTTTATAACTGATAATTAATCTGTTATTAAAAATGAATAAGAGAGCACACAAACAGAGTTTACTGATTTGCACCACTGGGTGGCAGCAGAGCCTTTCCTGAACCAGTTGATGAGGAGTTATGGAAGCCTTTGGGCTGAGAGAAGTTTCTTAAATGTTTCGCTTGATTAACTTTGCTCTGAAGGTTTTCATTTTTCATGTTTGTTTATGATATTTCCAGGTATTCCTCCTCATGTGGACACTCACTCTGCCTTTGAGGACACCATCCTGTCTCTGAGCCTGGGGGCAAAGGTGAGAAGTCGGTCAGGCATCTGTGATTTGATCATCGTCATCGTTGCCACAGACCTGTGAGCTGTTGGTAATTAGTAGCTGTTTGAAGCCAGCATCAGTCAGCAGTACTCGACGTGCAATCATCAGTGATTAAAATGAAAGTTGTACATAAAGATGGTCTAAAGAAAACACTGCCAGCTTTCATCTTAAAACTGTTAAGAGGTGGTTATTCGTTTAAACCCAGTGAGATCAAGTCTGTGTGTATTCATTTATAAGTTCTAGTTTAATCTGTCAAATTAACCGCAACCTTCCTGAGCTCTGTGATTTATCTGCTTCAGAGAGCTGTCAGCAGTGTGTGTGTGTGTGTGTGTGTGTGTGTGTGTGTGTGTGTGTGTGTGTGTGTGTGTGTGTGTGTGTGTGTGTGTGTGTGTGTGTGTGTGTGTGTGTGTGTGTGTGTGTGTGTGTGTGTGTGTGTACGTGCACACATCTTGTGTCCTTGTGTTTTTCCTGAGAACACTGTGTTACCTTCTCGGTGTGTCTCATTCTTTTCAGTTCCTTCTCACCGTAGCATCCGTTCATCCAGCAGGCACTTAAGGAATTAAAGCTCGCAAGAAATTTTGTAAACAAACGGATATACACAAGAGTTATAGATTTTCCATTTTCATGTCCTTCACTCTTCCAGGTGTTCACAGGTGTTGCGACCTATAAACTAAGATCGTGGGTTTAGTCTTTGCTGCCTGATTGCTGTGGATGAACACCCATCTGTCCCTGCTTGTCTGAAAAGCAGGGGCTCTGCTAGCAATCAGCTGTCATCTGCTGTGGCATCTGTCACACACACACACACACACACACACACACAGACTGACAGTGTGTGTATTCATTGTCCTTGCTTTTCAGTGGAGATTCAGAGCCACAGAAAAAGTGGGCATATTAAATCACGTTAAAAAAGGAAGGGACACTTGGAGGAATATTTGAAGCGAATAGACCCCGAAAGAAAGTTTTATTGAGTGCAATTAAACTGGCTCTTCTTTAAGCGATGCATGGGAGTAATGGTACTGTTAAGCTGAGCGGTGGTATTTCTCGCAGTATTTCCTGTTTAACACCACTCAAGTACGCATTTACATGTAGTCATGGTGACCTGCTGAAGCTCAAACTGTGCTTTAGAATTGGAAAAAGTTGATTCGAATGACTAAACGTGGCATGGTTGCTGGTGCCAGATGCGCTGGTCTGATTATTTCAGAAACTGCTGATTTGCTGGGATTTTCCCACACAGCCATCTGTAGGGTTTACAAAGACAGGTCGAATAAAAGAGAATTTATCCAGTGAGCGGCAGTTCTCTGGGTGAAAATGTGTTTTTGATGTCAGAGGACTGAGGACTGCTTGAAGCCGATAAGAAGAAGAACCACCGCACGCAGAAGAGCATCTCTGAACACAGAACGCATTGAAAACTTGAAGCACATTGGCTACGTCAGATTGCCGCTGCACTCTGCAGTAAACTGAGGCTGTAGTTCCCATCAAAATTGGATAGTGTAAGCATGGATTCATGCTCCCTCGTATCAACGGTTCAGGCTGTTTGTGGTGGTGGGGGGGTATTTTCTTAGCACACTTTGGACACCTAGTACCAACTCAGCATTGTTGAAACACCACAGCCTCCCTGAGTATTGGGAAGAAGGTGCTCTGCTCCATCTCAAAGGGGCTCCGACTGGGTACTAGTAATGAAGCTCTGAGTGCACATTAGGATTTCTAAATTTGATGTTGTGGTGGTTGCAGAGAATACAACAAGTAGCTTATTTTAAAGACTATTTGGAAACCTTGTTAAATATTTTGCTACTCTGTGGATTTAATGAGTGCACTGCAGTTTGATTCAGCTTTGATTTAAGCAGACAGGATTTGGTGCATAACAAACCTTTATGCCATTCGCTCAGTTTCATTGGATTTAATTTCTCTGAAAATGTAACACAAGTGATTCAGTCATTATTAATGAAACACTTGTTTCCTGGTAATTACACGAACTATAACTGCATTATTGAGCTGTTTGTGATGTTGTATATTGGCAGCCTTTTTGGTGTGTGCTTGTGTGTTTGTGAGGACCAGTTGTAGACTACAGAAGCAAGGACTGACTTTAGGGCTAATTGTAGAAGTTAGGCAGAGGTTTAGGGTTACTTATTGTGATGCTTGAAGTTAAGGTAAGGAAGTAAAGAAGTAAAGAAGCTCTCTGTAATTGATTGTACTCAGAAAGATGTACAAACCTGTGTGTGTTTGTGTGTGCGTGCATACGTGTGAGGAGGGAGGGAGATGATGAATAGTTGTGAAGTAAAGCGTAGTTGCCGGCGTCACCATCGATTTAGTCACATTCCACCCTTTCATTGATTGGCTAACACTCCTCAGAGGGGAACACACACACACAGTAGTGTGTTAGTGAGGACCTTCATTGACATAATGGCTTCCCTAGCCCCTTACCCTAACCATTAAAAATGAATGCCTAACCCTTACCCTAAACCTAACCATAACCTAATTGTAACCCTGACACTGAAACTACATTTTGAGCCTCAAAAAGGCCTTCACTATACTTGTGAGAACCAACAGTCACTTGTAAGGACACACTCACCGGTCCTCACAAGTATAGTAGAATGCAGATTTCGGTGCTCATAAAGATAGCTAGACAGGAACACACACACACACACACACACACATATACATGAATGCCATCTACTTCACAAAATCCAATTTTCCTGCTGTCAGAATTTGGAGGGATACAATTGGAAATTGTTGTAGATGTAATTTCCCAGCAGAGCTTATTCTGTTATGTGCTGTAAGGAAACATTAGGATCAAACACCAACGCTGTGTCTGCTAGCTGCAAGTGAGAGAAAACATGAACAGTGTTTTAGGTGGTCGACAGTGTTTTCCTTTGGGTGACATCAGTCAAAACTGTGTAGTTTGGAAGTTTTGTGCCAAAGTCTCTTTCAGTCCTGAGCTACTGCTGGATCAGTAAAATATTAGCTTTGGTGCAAACGTTAAAAAAAAAAAAAAAAAGTAAATGAAAAATGAGTCAAAGTTTTTTAAATTTGTCATACTACTACTACTACTACTACTAATAGTAGTAGTAATAATAATAATAAAAATAATTAATAATAATAGCTGTACAGCAGTATGGCTTAATTAGAATATAGAAACAAACCATGAAATTGCCCAACTCTCTACTGAAGAACTAAAAGCATAAAAACTAGTGCGTAACTTGTTTCCTGTACTTGCAGATACAGAAACATTTTGATGAATAATAAAAATATAAAGGTGTATTATCAGCAGTTATTACTTGCAGCAGATGCACAGTAATATGTAGGGAAACACTGATGCAGGATGCCAAATTATTATTGCTGTTGAACTGTTAGTTGGAATTGCATGTCCACAACAGGAGCATCATGATGTCTTCTAGGTGGATGTCCTGCTGCTGTGATGGGCCTTCATGCTTATAATGTTGGCCTGATCTTTGTTGATGTTGAGACTGATTCCCAGTTCTGATGTCAGAAGTGCAGTTTTTGTCCAGCCTCTGGGGGCAAGAGCACCGTGTCATCAGCAAAGTCAGAGTTGCCATGTTGTGCTGATAGTGCCGAGTGAATGCTGTTCCTTCTTCCTACTGTAGAACTCATGATACAGTGAGTTGGAGAGGAATAGATATGTTTGGGTGTCTACTCAGCAAAATGCACAGGTGCAATGAGAGAGGACCAGGACCCATTCCTTGAGAGACTTCTTACATCATAGCAGTTCTTTCTCATTCACCATCATTGATGATGGCTGCATGTACCATGTGTGAGGAAACTGATTGCAGTTCCTGCCTTTCCTATTTAGAAGTGATCCACAGTATCAGATGCTGCTAAGATCAAATGCAGTCGAGTCTGTGAAACTCCCCGCATTATTCCTCAGGCAAATTGTGTTCAAAACCTTTGCAAGGGCTGCTTCTATGCTGTGATACGAGCGGAAATCTGACTGAGAGCTGTCAAGGATGTCATCCATCAGTAGAAAATGATTGGGTTACAAAGGGAAGGGCCTGGCGGCTTTTTTGTGTGTGTGTGTGTGTGTGTGGCATTGGAAATATGCCTGCAAGAAATATATATGTATATAAATCCACACCCAATGACTTTAAAACCTTCATAAAAATTTTTAATTTAATCAGTAATTTGTTATTATCGGTGCAGTGAAGTAATGAGTAGAAACCACTCTTACTTTTAACACAGCGCGTTTGTGTTTGTGCAGATGGTGATGGAGTTCCGACATCCTGATGGTCGTGTTGTTGCTGTGGTGCTGCCTGGACGGAGCCTGCTGGTCATGAAGAGCGAGAGCAGATATCTCTGGACTCATGGGTAAGCTGGACTGTGTCAAAGCATCAGTCTCTCCTTTTGGAGTCAGGTTCTTTTGACCTGATCTTTGGATTGATGCTTAATTTGCTGCTTTTTCCTCTGAAAAAGAAACTATTTATTTACTACAATTAGTACATTTCAGTCTGTTGATGGTCTTCGTCTTCAACCTTTGCATTGTATTTGTTCACATCCACATCCTCCCATCCTCTTCACCAGTTGGTTTGTGTGTTTTTGTCTTTTATAACTACTAAGACAAGCTCTTTGTGTGTCCTTTTAGGATCACTCCTCGTAAGTTTGACATGGTGCCGGCCTGTGAGCAGCAATCCCCCGATCATGTGACGCCTGAACCTGGAACACGTAGCAATCTGACTCTGAGCAAGAGGGGCACACGCACTTCTTTCACTTTCCGCAAGATCAGGCCTGAACCCTGCCGCTGTGGTGAGAGTGAAGCAAAACACACTTTGCTTTTATAAACTGCTTTACTCACATTATGAGAGTAAGTGAGGTTTTGAGAGGTAAATTTAATTTTAATATATGTAATATGTTACGGGGCTCCTTTTTCTCATTTTTTCATTTCTGTTGTTCTGGGTTCTTTTGTGACCTGGATGAGTTGTTGATGCGCTCTTGGAGTAATTTTGTTAGGCTGGCCACTTCTTGGGAAGGTTCACCACAGTTCCAACCATGGCTGTCACCATGGTGACAGGAGTCCCAAACCTTAGAAATGGCTTTGTAACCCCGTTTCACACTGATCAAGCAACTTTGTTTCTCAGACGTTTCTTTAGATCCTGACATGATGCTTTGCTTTTTGAGGTCTTTCAGCCTGCTTCACTTTGTCAGGTTCAGTTTAAGTGATTTCTTAATTCTACAGGTATGGCAGCAATCAGACCTGGGTGTGGCTAGTGAAATTGAACTTGGCTTTCCAAAAAATGTGGTTAATCACAGTTTAGGCTACTACTTTATCCCCCACAGGGCCAGATTGATAGGTTTGTTTACCTTTTGTCGCTTAATAAATGAAATTGTCAGGATATCTTTGTCTAATATTAAAATTAGACAGCAGGATTATGTTATTTTGTCTGACAGTTTCATCGCATGAGAATCCTAAACCCAGAGCATAGCTAGCGCTTTTGCATAAAGACAATAATAAAAGATATGCGAACGATATGATTGTAATTAAACGTTGCATGGCAACGCAGGTCAAAGATAAACGATCGGCACATCTCACCAGTGAACGCCTTCTCTCTGTCTCCAGCCTTCCCCTCTGCCTGTGACAGTCAGGGAGCTCCTTCAACACTCTCGCCCTCAACGCCGTCCCCTCCCGCGCTTCCATGTTGCCATGCCGATGCAGCCCGTCTAGAGGAGGAGTATGTGCACCGGGTGTACGACGCTATCGCCTCCCACTTCAGCAGCACCCGCCACTCCCCCTGGCCTCGCGTTTGCCACTTCCTGTCCTCGCTCCCACCGGGTAGCGTACTAGCTGATGTGGGCTGCGGAAATGGGAAATACCTGGGCGTAAACCCAGAGATGATTGCAGTGAGTGTCATTTTATACTGAAATGTCTGCGCCTCTGAGATACTTCATTGATCCCTGCAGGGTAATTTCCTCTATCACTGCTTTTTTTATTGCTGCTGTTTCTTAGATTGTCAGCGCTTTGAAATGCTACACATTTTCATAACAGGCGCTTATCTGCAGAAGCATTCATCTGTGTATTCGAGCTAGAACTCCTCTCCTTCATTTCTCACATAGGGATGCAAAATCTAAGATGGCTCTGGGCTTTTTCAAACACATGTAGATCAGCATGACTCATCCAATAACTACTAATGACCTTACACAACACTGTCGCTCTGATAAGGCCACAGAGGTGAGGTTAGAGATGTAACATCAGGTTTAACTTTGGGTTAAAGCCTTTAAACACCATCAGACTTATAGGTGAAAGGATAAAAGAAAGTGAAATGGACTTACATAAAACATCAAAGCATGGCTGTAATAAATGGAATACAGGGTTGTAATTATAGTCAGATCTGCTTGTGCTTTAATGACGGGGGAGTGATACTGATGAGCTTTTTAACTTACACATTCAAGCAGTCTTGAATGACTGCTCGAATGTGACAAACCGTTCCTAAAAACAACACAGCTTTAAATTCTTGGGAGAATTCAGGAGCTCTAAATTCGTCCATGTTAAAGGTTGATTGTCTGGTGGCAACATTTTATTTTGGTGAATTGGTGGATTGGTTCACTTGAATGAGTTGTGATGTTTAATAGAACCGGAAAACAAAAAAGATATCCTAGTTGTTTAAAAATCTCTTTAGTTGGAAGAAATTGAGACAGTATTGCGATATATACAGGGACACCAATTATCAATATTCAAGTAAATAAATAAAAATTAATCTGGGAATATTCAAAACAAAAGGCCTCATCTCACCTGATAAGAAGCAACCTTTCTGCAAACAATCGGGGAGATTGTTGAAGGTTTCCAAAGAACTTTTTCATTTATAACATAATAGTTAATGGGAATTTCTGTCTATGCAGACAGCATCAGGGATTTTCACTGATTTATCACAGTTAACTGTTGTATTGACAGACATAGATTGCATGTTATTGGCAACTTGACCCCATGCAGTCCAGACTGACTTCACATTTATGGCAGGTTTCAGTGACAGTGCTGGTGTGGTTCACCGTGTCATTTTGCAGCAAAAAACAAATCGCTGAAGTGAGATAACTTTGTCTTCTTGGATAAAACAAGTATTGTTTACATTTAAAAAAGTTCAAGGTGAGCTGTTCATCTGTAATTAGGGTACACTGTTCACCTCAGCTGTCAATGCTGGGTGTGAAGTATCCACATCTATTTACTCTGAAGGAGGCTGAAAACTTTATACTGTCAGTTAAAAAAGAATCGCCCCTGTACAGCTATACATATCATAATTTCTGCCCTGAGTGTTTTAACATTGGAGACTATGGGGTTTATTTCCTCTCAAAGCCAACCTCAAGTGGCCATTTGGGGAACTGCAGCTGTTGCGCATCAGCTAAAGCTTCTTTCCCCGAACAGTAGACAGACCACGTCGTGGTCACACTCGCAGTGCTCGGGATTTTCATAAACATAAAAAGAAAAGGAGGAACCTGAGCGAGCCACTTCAGGACCTGGTTGCATAAGCCTGACCTCTGTGCTTCAGAATGAAGCAAAGTTTGCATCATTGGGCTAGACGCTGCAGCTTACACGTCTACCTCCAGTGGTAGAGCTTTGGGTCTCTGGGAGGGTATAACTGAATGTGAAATGTAGGCGTGAGTTAGCAGAGAGTTTGCTTTTGGCCACAGGTGTAAACATCACGTCTTGCTTCAGGACGGCTAAATAAATAAGAGTAAGGCACAGCAGGATGAGATTCCTGTTGTTGCTCTCATTTCTTCCCTGTTTCTTTTTTTTTTGTTGTTGTTGTTTTTGCATAAGCTCAGTTTCCATGGTAATATCCTACATTTCCTGTTTACGTATGCACACTGGGATATTCTTGTTTGGGATTTGGGGGTGCATGTAAGCAGCTTATCCTGACTCAGAGTGTAGCTGTGATAAATCAGAACAGAGAACACTGTGATCATGCAGCGAGCACAGCAGCTACCCGAGTTTTATTCTGCTTGTTCTCATTTTCTCCCAACCCAGGCCTCTGCTCTTCTTCTGTTTTCTCGCCTCAGTCCTTCCCTCTTTTTGTGCCTCCTGCTCTACTTAATCTTTCTGTTTGCACGTCAGCAGTAGATCGAGGGTGTGTGTGCATATGTGTAGTGTTCCCGCTCTCTCACTTGTGTCTGCTGTCTCTTGTTCACCTCGCATAGTTTATCTCCATTCTTGCTCATTTTCTCTGGCTTAAATGATCACGAGCAGTTTGTAAACGTGTTCTTCTTCAGACCTTGTACGTGCTGACACTCTGCTGACCTGTGCGTTTGTTGCCGTTTGAGAATGATAGTCCACTGAATGGCCTTGTTACTCTCTCTCTGTATGTTTTATTTCAGGTGGGATGTGATCGTAGCAACGCTCTCGTCCAAATTTGTGCAGAGAGGGGTTTCCACGCATTTGTTTCTGATGCTCTGAATGTTCCTCTGCGAACAGCCTCCTGTGACGCTTGCATCTCTATAGCCGTCATACACCATTTCTCCACAGAGGTACACACAGCTCATCCTCATACAAAGAATAACCAGAATAGAACCGTTATATCAGTTTTATTTAGAAAGATGGACCTACAAAAAAAGACTTGTATTAATTGTTAGTAGCTCACTAAAGTTTTCATGTTCTGAACTTTTCATGGAACCGTGTGCAAAAGCCAGCTCTTATTTCTTTAAATTCTACTAGGAACATGGGAATGGATGCAGTGATTTATTCAAACATGTGCAAACATACTTGGTAATACTGATATAAGGCATAAGGAGACAGACTTAAATATTTGGTATGACCACCTTTATTCTATACAGCCTGAACTCTCTTGGGCAGCTTTCCTGTAAGGTCTGGAAGTCTTCAGGAATAGTTCTCTAAGCTTCTTGAAGGACATTCAAATCTCTTCTTGGGATGTTGGCTGCTTTTTGTTCTGTTCTCCATCAACATGATCCCACAGTGCTTAAATAATGTTGACATCTGGGCTCTGGGGAGGCCAATCCATGACTGATAGTGTTGCACTGTATGCTTTTCTCTCCAGATACGCTTTTACTGCATTAGCAGTAGGTATTGATCGGTGGATCAAAATCTGATGGTATTTTTCTGTGTTCATAATTCCATCAATTAGGAATCAGGTTGTTGGTGCAAAATCTCTCTGACAATGATTCACATGCAGTGAGTTGCATGTGATTCTGTCTTTAATTAATTTTTTTAATGTGTGTGTGTTGTAGGAGCGGCGGCTAGCAGCTATGAGAGAGTTGGTGAGACTTCTAAAGCCTGGAGGTCATGCACTCATCTATGTTTGGGCTTTTGAACAAGAGTACAACAAGCAGAGGTCCAAGTACCTCAAAGACCACAACAAAGAGCATAATGGGAAGGAAAACCTTACTAAAAGCACATCCGAAGACAGACGGGAGCCTCATGGGAAATCGGCTATCCAGAATAGCGGACATTTAGAAGAAGGCTACGAACCTGTTGGCAAAGTGACTGATGGCAAGCTTAGTGTGCACACAAACCGCACAGCCTTTAACACCCAGGACCTTTTAGTTCCCTGGCATCTGAAAGAGGGGAAAAAACCAGGGGAGGAAGAGTCAGGAGATGGTGTGAAAAGGAATAAAAGAAAGGAGAAGTCTAAAAAGGTTTTAACTAACCAAACCAGAACTGACAGTAACCCTGGTCTCAGTCCAGGTTTTGATGCAAGTATGTCTCCTGGATTAAGACTTGACACTGATGACGCCACTCACAGCCCAGGCTCTAAGCCCAGTCCGAGTGGCACCACTCAGACCTCGAGTTCTCATCTGAAATCAGAGTCTGAGAGCCATCTAACCGCCGTCTTTCACCGCTATTATCATGTCTTCCACCAGGGGGAGCTGGAACAGCTGTGCAGCCAGGTGGATGGAGTCAAGGTACAGAGCAGCTACCATGACCAGGGTAACTGGTGTGTTATATTAGAGAAGGACTGACACACACGTCATTAAAATCATTTTTATGCAACTACAGATCTGCATAAATAAAGAATTTTAACTTAAAATTAAAGGATCCAGTTTTTGCCTTTTACATATATATGATTTTTAACTGTGTTGGAATAAATTAAAAACAAATCTCTGCTCCTGTTGTGCTTATTTATATCACCATGTTTTGACCTTGGCTGAGCAAACACACCTTTTCCCTGTTATGGTGTCATGGATCGAATAATCCCACTGCGATAAATCCCACCAGCTTTACTCAAAAATAAATGCAACTAAATGAAACATTTCTGGAGTTAGTATATCTACTAAGCATACTCTGGCTAGCTCACTGAAACCCCACAATAAAAACAAGCCTATTCAGCCGAGTGCAAAGACAAGACTGTACCTCACAGGCGATACAACCCTAATCTCAAAAAAAGTTGGGACGTTGTGTAAAACGGAAATAAAAATGATGCGATGAAAATGTCTCATTTTAAGACAAATATTCGCTCATTTTGAGTTTGATCACAGCAACATGTCTCAAAAACATTAGGGCAGGCCATGTTTACAGGTGTGTAGCAACCTTGCTTCTTTTAAGATCTGGGAACTAAGGAGACCAGCTGCTGGGCTTTTGGGAGATGAATGTCGTAGCTGCTCAACATTCCTGGGTGGTCTTTGTTTTATTTTTGTTTCATGATGCATCAGATGTTTCCAACTGATGAGAGCTCTGGACTGCAGGCACGTTCAGCACCAGGATTCTTCTGATAAGATTGACATGATGTGAGATAACTTAATGCATTATGTAGTTCAGCATTATCTTTTGAAATATGCAAGACCTTCCCTGAAAAAGACATCACCTGGGCGGGAGCATATGTTGCTCTAAAAGCTGTTTATACCTTTCAGGACTGATTGTGTCTTTCCAGATGTGCAACTGTGCAATTCCATAGGTACTAATGCACCCCTGTACTATCAGCGATGCAGGCTATTGAGCTGAACGACGTCATATTGTTCGTGAAATAGTAAAATGTTTGTTTTGCGACACACATTTTCCCCACATTTTGTTTGACATTGTAACTCGCTGCTTTGCTTCCTCTCCTGACCTCAGTGTCTGCTCTGAAATCACTGAGCTGTAGTTCAGTTGTAGCCTGTCTGCCTGACCTTTTCAAGGTAAAGGGCTGAGGTGTAACACAGCAGTTCAAGGCTGCGGGTAATTTGGTCACATTTAGGAACTGGTCTATATTTTTTTTTGTCCTTTTAAATATAACAGAGGTGGCACCTCACGGTTAGGCATCATACAGGCACATGATTAGCTACACACTGTATGCATACAGTGATTAATAACTGTTTAACCCCACCTTTTCTACCATAAATCCTTACAAACAAACAATACAAAACTAAGAATGCTCTTAACTAAGAATAAGAGATCACAACAGGAAAATAACATATAGCTCTATTCTGTTGCCCACATTGTAAAGGGTGACTTTGCATGTAAACAGGAAAATGAGTAGGGAAGAGGTGAAAGTGGGATTGAGCACTTTAAAATTGGTTGTAATGGCTCAGCGTGGGGAAAAGAATCACAACGCAGAATCATTTCTATAGAGAGCTCCAGTAGATTTTCTTTAAACACATCATGTATTTCACATGGTTCACTTCTGAATTACAAAATCTTAGAAAAATCTGAGGCTCAGTTAACTGAAGAATCACACAAAAGAACAACTTTAATTTCACCATAACCCTCTGGAAATTTAAATGACTTTACAATTGTTGTACATTACTCTAAAATCAGTGCTATGAGATTGATTTTAAGATGACAACCTGATTTAAAACAGAATCTAACAAACAGTCTTGCCCCTGGAAATAGCTCTAAGATATTAAAACAAAGGCAAATGAGATCATTTGGAAAAAATGTACTTGTACTGTGATGAATGCAGTGCGTTTATTTACAGTGAAATCACAACAAGATGCAGACTGAATTCGGTGAATGTATGTCCCCGACTGCTGTGCAGGATCTCCTCCCAGTGACTATGGTCCGTGTTTCCGCTCACTCCGTTTCTAAATCCCGTGCGCTCGCTACGCGATCCTGCAGGAAACCACAAAAGCAGCCGTAAAAAAACACGAAGGGCAAACCACGCACTTCTAAACATCTATGTTCACCGGGTAAACTGACGGTTTCTCACGCAGCGATCCAGTGTCGACCGGAGATCACTCTGTTAAGAAGCTCCACAGGCGAGGCTGATCAGCTGCAGGTGTGTGTGGTTATGCTCCCAGGTGTGGCGGGTCCCCAAGGCGGGAACACACTCGGCAGGCCCCGGAATCAAAAGAAGATGAGCCCATGAAATAAAAAGAAGTCTACAAACACTCATGAATTCTGGGTCACTATAAATGAAAATGTGACATATTTTCAAAGCATAAAAATAAAATTTTACAAAATTCATGTTCGTTGACCATCATATTCCACGTGTCACAATTGAAAAGCATAATATACTTAGAAAGTGTTCAAAGTTGAATTTCCAGATCCCAACTAACCCAATTATTGTTTTTTTTAAGCTGCAGAGTAGTTTTCCGCTCTTCTTGCCCATAAGATGTTTCTAATCATACATTACCCATCTGACCTGATACATTAGCATTAAGTACCACCATGTGATCTGTAAGTACAGGAGTGATTGTCAGAGGTGGGACCAAGTCATTGTTTTGCAAGTCTCAAGTAAGTCTCAAGTCTTTATCCTCAAGTCTCAAGTCAAGTCTCAAGTAATGTCAGGCAAGTCAGAGTCGAGTCTCAAGTCACTGGTGTAAAAGTCCGAGTCAAGTCACAAGTCTGAAACTTTGAATTTCAAGTCCTTTCGAGTCTTTAAAAAAAAAGAAAAAAAAGAAAAAAGAATGTTGCAGTTATGCTAAATGTAAATATTAGACCATGTAATTTTAAAATCTGTGTTTTTCTCAACACATGACAAAATAGTGAACTTAGAAAATATACACAAATTGTGAAATTGCACCTCTATAAAATGCAGCTCAATTAAACCTAGCTCCAAGAATAATTTTCACCGACAGTTCTGAGATAAGCTGCATGTTATTCTTGGATGCGGTTGTAGGACCAGTTTTAAAATCGCATGACAAAAATATCATACACATTAAAAAAAAAACTGCATCACCAACGTAGCCTGGACAACATTTGCTAGTTAGATGAAGTCAGCTATCTCATCTTAGCATATTTATATGCATATTTATAATCATACGGTTCTTGGAGTGAGTGCATACACTCATGAAGTTTAGTAACTTCAGGTCACTGCAACAAGCCCAGGTACAGTTTACCGACGGATGGGTACAGGACCTTGAAATGCACCGTGTAGAACGAAAGACCATCGTACGTATCATAAGTTTACCAGTCTCACAAATCGTCGTCATAAATACACATTCGTTAACAGTTTATTAATAGGACCTTTGAGCTCAACGGTAATTAATTAGTAGTGGAAATAATTTCTGGTACCCATCACAGAAATGTAGCAGTGACAATAATACTGTATGCTGTAATTGTACTGGACAATTAGTGATACAAAACAATTGTTTTATCCTGTGAATAAAAGTATATGTTTTTGTCAATGTACCATAATAACAGAAGCGAAACGCAATATTGTGTCAGGACAATTCACTATTTATGCACAATAAATAAAGGAGCATAGCGCGACAATTTCTGTTCAGCGCCAGACTTGCTTGTAACCTATATCACTAATTATGTTATGAAAATGACGTATTAACTACTAAAAAACACTGACCTTCGTGTAAATGCTTGGAGCAGACTAACCTGTGAGCTGGAGTGTTCTGGGACGTTATATTTGGTCTTTGAATGGCTGCAATCCAGGCCATCCGTCGCGTCTTTGTTACTTCGGAAACATGGCTCGAACAATTTCTCTTCAACGACGTAATCCGATAACAACCGATCTCTTTACCCGTCGGCTTCCCGTGGCTGTCATGCGACCGGCTATTGCAGTTAATAATACAACAGCTTCTTGACATTTTTGTGTTTCTTTTTATCGCTGTGTGACTGATTTTAATTGAAAGCCTGCGTGCGCTAGTACCACTTGCCACGAGTTCCCAGAATCCTTTGCGGTTCTACCCGTGAATGACGTCACATTTTCAATCTCTATATAATATGCATGTTAAATTTTATATTTGGGGTAAAATATCAAGTCTTTTCAAGTAAACCGGTTCAAGTCCAATTCAAGTCCCAAGTCATTGGTGTAAAAGTCCAAGTCAAGTCACAAGTCTTAGAACATTTTTTCAAGTCAAGTCTAAAGTCATAAAATTAATGACTCGAGTCTGACTCGAGTCCAAGTCATGTGACTCGAGTCCACACCTCTGGTGATTGTTACTAAAAATGGACCCCTGTATTACTGTGTACATATATTCTTATTACTGTTAAATTTCATGTAATATTACATGAAAACCAATGGAAATTTGTATTTACAACAAGGACTTTTCACCCTGACGTCAAACTTTTGAGCAGTGGTGTGTATTGTATGCATGTATCTGTGTGCATGGGATCAGGATTTTGTCATCACTTCCAATCAAAGACTACATTTTTTAGCTGTGTCCGTCTTTACAAATTGAGTTGGAGTGTTTCAAGGCTGATGGAAAACTCTCCCTAACAAGTCCACTTTATTGCGTGCACATGTATTTTCTCCTATAAGTGGCTGATAGGTATCTAACTAGTCCACTTTATGCATGCTGCCTGGCTCATGGTTGCTTAAAGCCTATGTCTGTACTTGACCACAGAGGCAGAGCATCATTCAATCCTGCCAGCTGCCTATCTTGGTAGCATTTCAAGGATGACCGACTCCACTTTCTCTGCAGCAAGACAGCTCATAACTTTTTAACAGTGTCTCCCTGTCCTGATATCCAATATCATCTGCTATAATCAAGGACCATTCACTATCATTGCAATCTACACTACAGCTCAAAAGTTTGAAGTGACGTAGAAACGACTAATTTTCTAAAAATATTGAAATTCATAATGACGTTCAATGGAATATATACAGTTGTATACAGACTAGGGCTGGGCGATATGGCCTAAAATTCATATCACGATATAATTTTAAGCATGTGCGGTAACGATATATATATATTTTTCTTCTGTATAACGTATTTTCCACACTAAAAATCCTTTAATTTTCTCAAAAATCGAGAGTGTGCCTTATGTATGAATTCTGGTTGTGCTTACTGACCTCGAACCAATTTCTGTGTGCAGAAATCTGTTAAAAAATGTTTTAGTACAACTTTGGTAAGCTGCACTGCTTGATGGATTGTCAGAGCATTATGGCTGCCGTAGTGAGGAGCTTCGCGGAGTAATCTGGGTCCAAACCCCCTCATAGTCAGGTCTAGGGTTGCCAACCGTCCCTTAAAATACGGAATCGTCCCGTATTTCGAAACAAAAGTACACGTCCCGTATTGAGCTAATAAGGGACGCACTTTGTCCCGTAATACAGTGAGAATCAAAAGTAGTCTATAACTTTTAATGGAATTAACGCTTTGTTTGAAAACATAATTCCCAGCCCCTCTCCTGCTTTGTGACCAATGAGCTGACAGCACACTTATGACAATTCGAGTATGACAATTCAGATTACCGCTCATCTCATTGGTCGAGGAAAGGTCGCTTACGGAGAAAATACCGGAAGACAACAGATGACCACAACAAGAAGCATGGCCAACAGGGAAACAAACGCCGACACGGCGGTGCAAGTCTCGGACGACAGTACACCTAAAGCTGGGCAAACACTGTGCGATTTTTTCAGTCACGTTATTCAGCTCCTGCTCAAACTGCACGATTGACTCGCAGGGGTTAGAAGTTGGTAGGTCACGATGCAGGGTCTCACACTATACCGCCCGATGCTCTGATGCGACCTGAGTGCTCACACTGTGCGTCCATAAAATTAAGGTTATAACAGAAAATCTGTCGCTCTCTCTCTCTCCGTCTTACACTCACACAGACACACACACCACCACCATCAACTTTGCTAAATTGCTAATGAAAAACACTCATCAGGCAGCTGTGATTGAGCAGCAGTGTAAATCCAACTGTTTTCACGGTTGTTGTGGTCGTGATAATTTTGTGATGCCACATCGAAAAGGCTCGGATGAGCTTTCCAAAGTTCTACAAGTTGTGCCTCCATCGCTTGTGTCCAGATCACACGCTGCACAGCCGTGCTGCTCCGTCTTTTTCACCGACGTTTACTTGTTTGCGCGCGAGCAGTGTGAGCGGCTGTGGTGAGACCCTCACGAGCGATTGATGATCGGGAGCTGGTCGTGAGGTGTTAATCACTTCTCGTTACCCCACGTATACTACACGATGAAGGCCAAAATCGGTCCGATCACTCAAAAATCGGCTCAAAATGGGCCTAAAACCGCACGGTGTAAGCCCAGCATTAGAGCAGCAATGTTTGTTCCCCTCAGAGAAAGGGAAGAATGGGAAAAGGAAAACACCTGGCTGGGAAAAGTTAATATGGGCATGTGCAATGAATATCAGCGCTATGTGGCCAGAAGTGTGATAATATAATTTATTTTGTGTAATAAACAACTGCAAGGATAGATGATTACAACAAATAGATGACTAATACATAAAAGTAATACATAGATGAATAATGATGATGAGTTAAGATGCGTAATCATGGGAACAAGCGGGTTTACAAACAGGAGCAGCTGATTAGCATTAGAAAAGCTGAAATAATATTTCAACTGAAGCCGATTGTACTAAATGCACTAAATGTGCACTGTTACAAGAATGTTTTTCTTTCTATTGTTTTCTATTATTTTAAGTTAAGCAGGACAGAGTTCTTTTAAAGAAAGATTTACTTATATTCTCAAAAGTTAAGCATGACAGGCTTCTGTTTAAGAAGGAGACCTGTTTTATTGTGTTAATGTTGTCATTTTGAGCTAAAAATAAATGGCTAAATGATCATTTGTTTCACATGTGTTCATATCACAAAGAATACACATCTACTTAAATCAAATTCAAGTCAAAGGGTTAAAAAAATAATTTCACACACAAAAAAAGAGCTAGAAAATTCACCACACTGGGAAGGGTGAAGACAACTGGGTCGCCCGGCCCTGGCCACGAGGTGTCCCTTATTTATTTTTCAGGGAGTTGGCAACCCTAGTCAGGTCCCAAAGTCAAACGAATACTAAGAGTTAAAAACGGTCTAAATTCTTTCATCTTTAATTAAATCATCAGCGTTGCTGCTTTATCGGGTGTAACAATTAAGTTTTACATCCATGAAAACAGAATTTATTAAATTTAACGGAGTTACAAGTTAACAGGAAGTTAGCTTGCTAGTTTACAACTAACCATTTCATACCATGTTCTGACTGAGAGATTTTTGAAACTAATTAAAACGTACAGCTCTGCTACCACTTCCAACATAAATGAAGACAGAAAACTAACCAGCAGTGGCGTTTGCAGGGTTACTGAAGTTGGACTACCTGGTATATAATGTTGTGCTACGTGATTGCTAGCGACACAGCTATGTTAGCATAACATTAGCACAATGAAGCTGGAGGATGAACGCCAACTTTTTCTCCACTCGATAAAAGTTAACGTGAGGGATTCTGGTGGTCAGGGACAAATGCAATCGCATAGCAGGATGCTATACACGGGCCAAACTTCAGTCAGGAGAACAACTGAGATTATTCATCCAGTCATTTGCTATTATTCATCCACAATACGAGGTTAGTTATTAATATACTACAACAACATGGGAATAGAACAGCTGCGAGAGAATTCAACATTAATAAATCAATGTTACGGAAGTGGAGGAAGCGCAGTTTTCGGCTTTCCCCATATTTCAAAAGTGCTTCATCTCTTTGCTATGACTGTCGCCTGGCATTATTTGCAGATGATAATGGTTTTAGCCGTTGCCATGCTTTTGACCAAAACAGGCGCAGCTTGATGACATCATCAACATGCGCTATCGCGATAGAGCGGTATAGTCAAAATCTCTATCGTTGGCCAAATTTATATCGTTTCTATCGTATATCGTTTATATCGCCCACCCCTAATACAGAGGCCCATTTTCAGTAATATCTGCTGTGTTTTAGTGGTACATTGTGTTAACTGCTGTCAGTTTGTCAAGTGTGTCAGTTAAGAAGTTATTTTTAAAACACATAAGCATCGACCAAAATCCTTGTGCTTTTTAAGAAAATAATGCATTTTTCCACACACTGTGTGCATCATCCCTTTGTTTTTCCAACTGCAGTTTCTGTGACAGTAGTAGCACACTGAGGTGTTTAAAATCTTTAGGTTTTTTTCAGTTTGCCACATCTATTAGCTCTCATTTCTTACAACACGATTTCTTCAACAAGCTTTTCATATCCATTTTTTCATGCCTTTTAAGACAACTTGAACCCAAATCTGAAGCTTTAGACCCTGACCTAATCAAATGTAAAATTTCTTTAGTTCAGTATAAATTTTTTTCTCCACCGTTAATATAATTGCATCTAACCAGTACTAAGCTACTTTGAATTATCCGTTAATTTCCAGTGCTCTTTATGTGTTATGTTACTCACAGTTTTGCTGTCTGTTTCTTTGACTTGATTAATGATCATGTCTCGACATTTTCTTCTCCTTATCCAGTACCTTAATGTGTCCTGTCTTCAGATGTAATCCTGCCACCTGCCTTCAGGTTTCCGTCTTGACTTGTGTTGGCAAAATATCCAAAGTTAAGAGAAATCCTGAAAAGTTTTTCATCTTTAAATCCTCCTCTCTTCCTGCTGCCAGTCTTGTTGTCCTCTTTTAAATGTGTTCTATTCAGTTTTTGTTTTTTTTTTTACCTAGTATTACCATGACAACATGACACAAAGCATTATGGTAGGTTAAATCAGGGGGTCCTGTCCTCCTGATGTCACATAATTCCAAAACTGTGTTAATGATGCTAATCTTTAAAATGACACTCAATGCCTGAATTTACACATTATAAGATCTTACATATCATTGGTGTTTTCTTATTATTGCTTTTTCTCGTTTCACATTATTTTTAATTGGATTTCTTTACATACAGAGAGAGAAAATCCAGGTCAAATCAATTCTACGCCGTTCCTCTTTGACTTTTTTAAGAACAGCTGTCTACACTGATTGTTACTGTGTACTTGTACTTATTATGTTGACTGTTTCTTTTCTAAATAAATGTGTGTGATGGCCCTCAGGCCTCTATATCCCCTTCCAGGATTTTGTTAAAATGTTTGTTACTTTGGTAATTGCTCAGCTATCTTCCACTGTTCTAGGCCATCTGGGTTTGTCTGAATTTTGTTAGCTTTACACAGCACAGAAACACCCATCCACACAATACACACATTAACAATCAAGCGATGACAAGTTTAACGTTTTGATAAATCATGTGTGATATCCATAATTTGCCTTTCCCGTCGAGCCAGGGGTGTGACATGTTGGAATGTCACACGAAGATGCCTTTAATGACACTCACACATAATTTAGGGCACACCCTAGACTTAATCATCTGTCAGTCTTCATATTTTCAAAGTGGAGCTGCCTGATAACGCTCTTGATATTTTTATTTTTAGATAACTATCCATCCGTATGGTTAGGATAAAAAAAGTTGGAAATACATATTTAGACATTAAATTTATTTTATAACATAAAACAATAAAGTAATCATTGTTTAACAAAATGTTAACATTTTATTGAATAAAGTATAGGGTGAAGGAAAATTCAAAGAGCAATATCCCCATCTCCTCCTAAGAACCGAGGATAAAAGTATCTTTCAGTTTAACCAGTTTGTCCGCTATGATTGTGCTGGATGTCCAAATTGGGTGAGATTTCTTTAGGTTTGATTAGGAGTTATATCCAAGTTCAATTTGATGTGATGCCATTCAATTTATGTAGCGCCAATTTACAAGACAGTCATCTTATATTGTAAGGTAAAGTCCCTACAGTAATCAAGAGTAAACCGTAACAATCACATAATCCCCTCTAAACACTCACTTGGCAACAATGGGAAGAGAAAACTCCCTTTGAACACAAAGAAACTTTCAGCAGAACCAGGCACAGGGAGGAACAACCATCTGCTCCAATCAGGTTATAGGGTTATGGGAGGGAGACAGGACCAAAGACTCACTGTGGAAGAGAGAAGGCAAATGTTAATGACATGCAGTAGTGGTATATGAACATGCTGACAGTGAAAGACATAACTCGAAGTGCTAAGTGCATCACTGGAAGTCTCCTAGTGGTCACAGCCTAAATCAGGATAACTAAAGGATAGGTCTGGGTCAACTGATCCAGCTCCAACTAATAAATTAAGGAAAAGAAATAAAGGAAAGTTTTGAGTCTCATTTAAAAGAGGAGAGTCTCTGTCTACTGAAAATAAATTGTGGGCTGGTTCCACAGGTGAGGGTGCTGATAGCTGAAAGTCTGCCTCCCGTTCTACTTTTAGAAAAAGAACGACAAGAGTGATTCTCAATTTCTGATGAAAGACAGTTTTAGAAAAAGCTACTAACGTGTTTCAAAGATTTGGACTAGGCAACCGAAATACTCTTGTAATCAACAACTAAAGAATGCAGTTAAGAAAAAATTCCTATGCCTCACAGCCCTTTATAACCACACAGCAAAATCTCCAGTGTTAAATTAACACTGGAGAGTGTCTATATGGGTCCACACCTCTGAGTGTTAAATACAACACTGTTGAGTGTTAAATTAACACTTTTGACAGTGTTATATGTTTAAAAGTAACTTAGTCAGTTTTGAAGATTAACAATGGCTAACACTGAGAAGTGCTGGTTTTCTAACACTGGAAAATAACTCAAAATGTTAGAAATATTCCAGTGTTAGAAAACCAGCACTTCTCAGTGTTAGCCACTGTTAATCTTCAAAACTGACTAGGTTACTTTTCATTCATTTTTATCAGGATGTCCTAAAAACTCCCTGAAAAGCCAAAATGCTGCAGCAAGAGTACTGACAGGGACTAGAAATTGAGAAAATATTGAAAAAATATTTCTCCTGTATTGGCTTCTCTTCATTGGCTCCCTGTTAAGTCCAGATTTAAATTCTTAATCCTGCTCCTCACATACACGGACTTGAATAATATGTGCACCCTGTAATGTGTTTGTGTTTCTTAAGGCCACATTAATTAACAGACCCTGTAAGGCCCTCCTTTGTTGTTACAGAGCTATGCCACGAAAAAAGTGAGGAAACAACTCCCAGTATGGTTATATCTTTTAGGAGTTTCTCTGACAGACTACATATTTGAGTAGAGTATTTATATAATGTCGTATAGTGTAGTAGTGTGAGTAGTGTAATTTATGTAAAGTATTGAAAGCCATACTACCACATGCACTGCTCCATTACCTTAATGTCATCTGGGTAGTTTGTAATCACGTCTGGACATATTGTCTTGGACATAGAAAGATTTACTTATCATTTTAAATATGGTGCATCTGTGATTATAGCGTCAAATTAAGTAGTTATGAAGGCATGTATCCAGTACCCATGCATGAGAGTACAGCTGTGTGTAGTTCTCGAATTGCTCAGCTCGGTGTAGCCACTACAGCACAGCATACTGACATATTCACTATGAGTATATGAGGCCATTGTTATGTACTGTTACAGTGTTATTATTAACATTATTATTATCACTATGAGAGATGGGAATCATGAACTGGTTCCCTACAAGAGCTTGTTCCCAGTATTTCAGGTGCTTCAGGTACAAACAACAGGCGAAGCCAGAGCACAATGAAAAGGTTTATTTCATTTGGTACCTGCGATTAATATCATTTCATGTTTGGAAAAATGAGAAATATCAGATGTTATCAATTCCCTTGTTCACAGCTTATAACTGCTGTGATTAGTTCAAGATAAATATGGATTTAATTAATTAAAATATCTTTATGCTCAGTTCTCTCTAATTTTGATGGTATAATGCACTAATGCTGGAGTATAATTGAATAACAACTCCTTCTTTTTCTATAAACACCTTCAAAACTATCTCTTTTTTTTTTTTTTTTTTTTTACTAGGCAGCTAAAAGATCGAGTGGATTGTAGGATAATGGGCTATTGATGTCTGTGGAGTGAAGCGTGGTTATTCCATGTGGCTCCTCTGTCAGGTCAGTAATTGATCGGCAGCTCCTCCGGGACCCACAGAGACAAACACATTAGGTGCTGAGACGGCGGATGGGTTGGAGGCTTTTATTGATAGTGGTTTATTGACTAAGTAAAACAGGCTGCATGTGAGAGAAAACATTAACAGAAAAGATGTGAGTGTACAGTAGTGGTTGTTTCAGACAGCAGTTTCAGCACTTGACATTCTGAGACATGTAAAGCTTTAGTGTTTTCCCTTAGGTGTAGCCTATTTATTTGGGAATCTGCAAGACATTTAAATCAGCTCACAGGAGTCAAGAGACATTTCTACTGAAAGCAAGTCCTTTCCTGATCCATAAGTCATATGTGTGATCTGAATAAGACAATAACAAACCTTGATTGATTTCCTCACCAGCCACTTTGCTAGGGACACTTGTTCGACTGCTCATCCTTCCATTCTCTTTCATTTATCCTTATCAGGGTTGCGTGTGGGCTAGATCCTATCCCAGCTACCATAGGGCGAGAGGCAGCCAGGATACACCCTGGCCAATCTGCACAGGGCTAACACAGAGAGACAGACAACCATCTGCACTCACATTTATGACTATGGGCAATTTATAATCCTCAATTAACCTAACCCCACACTGCAGGTCTTTGAACTGCCGGAGGAAGTCGCTTAATTTCTGCAGCAACATTGAGAGGATGTGGTGTAATTTGGCAACAGGAAAGCATGGATTCATCCTACCTATATCAACAGTTCAGCCTGATGGTGGTGTAATGACATGAGGGGTAATTTCTTGGCGAACGTTGGGCCTCTTAGTACCAGCTGGGCATTGTTGTCACAGCTTACCTAAGTCTTCCTGCTGACCATATCGAATTTCTTCTGTGACCAAACTATATCCATCCTTTGATGACCGCCTACAGCAGGATAACACACCATGTCACAAAGCTCAGATGATGTCAAACTGGTTTCTTGATCATGAAAATGTATTCAAATGTCCTCCAGAGTCATGGGATCTAACTCCAGTAGGGCACATTTGGGACGTGGTAGAACAGGAGATTGGCATAATTAGATTAGATGAAACTTTATTAATCCCTTGGATGGGTTCCTCCAGGAAATTCAGTAATAAACAAGAAGCAAATAAATCTGCAGCAACTATGTGATGATAACATGTCAATATAGGTCAAAATCTGGGGAATATTTCCAGCACCTAGCTGAATGACTGTGGATTGTAAATACAGTCTGTATTTATGATTACTATCTTCATTGTAGACACTAAAATCACATTCTGTTGAAGTGAATTAAATTGTCATTGTAAATGTTAACTGTCAGGTGAAACATTGTGCCAAATCATAAGTGTCCATATATAATGAAATAGGATAAGGAGAAAAAATTGAGTCGAAAACATTGGACGACAAAATTACTGCCGTCTTTTTGAACTACAACAACCACAAAACGACAGTAGTCGTAAACCTCAACGCTTTACGACACTTTACAAAAACATTGACGGCGTTGTTATGGCGGAGTACGGACTCAGTTTTGAGAGTACAAGTAGCATCGATGAAAGGAAAGAAAAGAAACGACAGGCACGACAAGAGGCGCTAGAGAAGGTACGAAATGTCAGCTTCCGAAACCGTATCTCTCTGTTTAAATCTCAATTTGTTTATTTGCCATCATTTTTGGTTTAAATCATACGCGTTTTATTCAAAGGAAAGCTAGCAAGCTAAGTAGGCTAACACCCACAGTCATGTTAACTCTTAGTGTGAGTGTTTTGTGACACAGCAGCGTCTTTTCAGGGAATTATCCGTACTTGTTATATAAACCGGCACCTTTGTGTCGTTTTTGGTCCCCATTTCTCTGTTGGAAAGCTAACAGGACTTGTGTATCTTCACAATAACCCGATGACATTTGTGTATCTGAACAGGCAGATCCTGTCAGGCTCGTAGAGAGAAGGCAAACACTGAATGAGGCAGATAGCAGACATGTGTTTAACAGATGATATATGCCACAGTGTCAGCTACTCGCGCTGCCCGTTTTAAAGATTAGGACGACCTCGTTGTTATAATCACATATATACACAGTTTGTCGATTGGGCGTTATCTTTTTGCCGTGCAGCTTTGTTTACACTGTTAGCAGATGGAGGTACTCCCACAGAGTGCACCTGATGATGCCTCCAGTAGATGAGCCACACTATCTGCTTTGCTCACACGTAATTGAGGTGGCTAAAGCAAAGAGTGCCACCTGATTTATTATACTGAGTTTAAAGTGGAATAGAAATGATTAATCAATGTCACACATGTAAACATAAACTGAAAGGCCGTTTAATGTTTAAATATTTGACAACTTCAGCCCTCATCTCCTGTGTAATAAGCAAAACAAAGAGTTTGGGGACTGCCTTTTCGATATTGAGCTGTCAAATTCTAATAATTTTTAATGTCAGCTTTTCGGTTTCTGGCCACCGCATCAGGCTAGCTCTGCATCTTCCTGAACTGGTCTTGGAAACTTTGCTCAGATTTTGGTCCTTATTGACGTGATAGCAACACACATGAATTGAGATCTGGTGGCTGAGGAGGGCATCGGAGTACAGTGAACTCATTGACGTGTTAATATTTTTTATTTGTAACATGGTATTTCATCCAGCTGGAAGCAGCCTTCTTAAGATGGACACACTGTGGTCACAAAGGGATAAAAAACACATGCAGTGATATGCAGTTAAACTGTGGCATTTAAACATTGCTAATTTGTTATGAAGGAGCCCAAAGAGTGCCAAGAAAATATTCCCCACACAATTACACAACCACCAGCTGCCTGAACTGGTGATACAAGGCAGGATGAATCTATGCTCCCATGTTGTTTCCACCAAATTCTTACCATATTCTCTTCTGTTATGGCAAGAATCAAGACTCAGCAGATTAGGAGACGGTTTACAAACTTCTGATGTCCAATTTTGGTGAGCTTGTGAACTGCAGCCTCAGTTTCTTGTTTTTAGTTAGAGTGACACCCAGTGTGCTCTTCTGCCACTGTAGCCTCAAGGTTCAATGTGTTGTGGCTTCAGAAATGCTCTTTTGCATACCTTGGTTGTAACGTGTGGTTATTTGACTTACTCTTCCAATAATAATAATAATGGATTGCATTTATATAGCGCTTTTCAAGGCACCCAAAGCGCTTTACAATACCACCATTCATTCACTCTCACATTCTCACACTGGTGGAGGCAAGCTACGGTTGTAGCCACAGCTGCCCTGGGGCAGACTGACAGAAGCGAGGCTGCCATATCGCACCATCGGCCCCTCTGGCCAACACCAGTAGGCGTTAGGGTAAAGTGTCTTGCCCAAGGACACAACGACCAGGACAGAGAGCCCAGGGATCGAACCGGGGACCTTCCGGTTACAGATGCGCTTCCCAACCCCCTGGTGTACCTAATAAAGTGTCTAATAAATATATGTCACAATGCAAATGCTAGTAAAACTTTTGAAGTGTTTATTTCCATTTTGTCATCCAGGCCAAGCAGCAGTATGACAAGGAACAGAGGAGGAAGGAGCTGAAAAGGCAGAGAGGGGAGGACACTTGGATGCTCCCTGAGGTCAACGAGAGGCTGCAGCAGATAGAAGACGTAAGATGGAACATTTATACTCGTGCAGACAGTGCCTTTAGATAGTTGCATGAACCATCCTTACTGCGTTTGCTCAAATATGACTGGCCTCGTAAAAATATGTATTTTTAAGACTTATATTACAGATTTAATACTTTTAATACATTTAATACTTAATTTAATACTTATATTACAACAAAATAAAACTTTTATTATTTCCTTGAAGTAATGGCTGCTGGTACACTGGGGAAATCTTTTCTTAAGTTTTACAGTAGGTTTGTGTAATTGATTTGTGTGCACTTTTCTGTGTTGGAGCAGTTTACGTCATGAAATAATTAAATAGGTAAATATGTTTTTAAATACAATTAATCAGTACATTTGATTAATTATGCATTTGATAAATAATTAATTTTCTATTGAAGGTGTAATTAATGACACATTTTATACAATTATTTATCTATTTTCAATTTTGGTCAATTAATTAGACGATTTATTATTTCATAGTGTATTTATTTAGTTCTTTATTCATTTCATTTTGGAAATGGATGTCGATCACTGTTGGAGACACATTCCTGTGTTTGTTCTTTATTGGAGAACTTTAACCTGGGGAAAAGCACACGTGCATATCTTTTATGATTAAGAAATGATTCTGTGGACATTTTTGACAAATTATGGTTATCTAACAAACTTAAGGTGAAGTTAAGAGAAAATAATCATTCCCTCTGCATCTGCTGCAGGAGGGTTCTGTCAAGAGCAAAAAAAAGAAAGAGAAGAAATCAAAAAAGAAGAAAGAGAAGAAGAAGAAGGCCAAGAAAGAGAAGAAGGCGGCAGAAACAGGAGATGGCTCAAGTGACAGCTCACAGGTAGATTACAGAGTCATTTACTGCAGGATTCCTTTAAGCGTGGCCTCAAGTTAAATCCTGAAGATTTATCTCCGATTTAAAGCTGATATCTGATAAATGAGCAATCGTTGAGCTTTGTAGTTGAAGATTTCATATTGTGACATTTCTGAATGATCAAAGCATGTTTATTTTGTTATAAAGTGACATCCCTGTCAAGTGGCAATGCTATTGATTGAGAAGACTGCAGCTCTTGTCACTCTTTGATTGATTTTTTTTTTTTTATTGCTTCCCTTCTTTGTTATCATTTCCTCTCTTATTCTCTTTTTCTTTTATTTCCTCTGACTCTGTGTCAGGACTCTGAAGATGAGTGGGTTGAGCTTCAGCCTCAGACACAGACTAAAGCCTGGCAAGTTCCCAGTGAGTCCAAACCTTCAGAGAGCGACGTCAGCCCAACACAGAATGTCCAGGTCACTTCCTCAACAAGTCTTTCTTTACTAAATAATTATTAGACTCAGAAAGTAATTTTTCAAGGTATTTTTAATTGTAGAATCAGGTTTCCTGAATGATAATGACCTTTCCTTTTTCATTTTTCATTATAAGAGGCGATGCTGTCTATAGAGATATGAAAGCATTTACATGTGCACACAAGCTTTGTTTGCTTTTAAACTGTACTCATACTCATTAATTACTTCCGTAAAGTAGCAAATTTGAAAATGTTTTTGGAGTTTTTCACTTCTTTGTTTGCTGTATATGAGAGGAAACGTGTTATGTGTTAAGTTGTGTATTTTCCTCGTTTAACTCTCCACTGTCTTTCTCACGCCGCAGAGAGACGAATGGATGACTTTTGACTTCCTGGCAATGAAGACTACATCCACTGCTGATAGAAGGGCTGAGAAAGAACGTCAGAAAGAGGAAGAGAGAGCCAAGGCTCAGGCCATTGAACAGGTTTGTGTGTGTTGTTTTTTTTTCCCCACTTAGTTTCTGGCTGCAGAGTGACACTACCCAAATGCATCGCATCATAATAATCTTTTCAGCATACCATGCAGTTTCTGAATCATCAAATTAAAACGAACCTTCTAGTATTTGCTTGCTTTGTCATAACTACTGGGAGCTGGGTCGTGTGATGAGTGTAGCTTTCTTTATAACTGCAAAATATTCACTGCAGAGTCTCTCACAGGTTGAGCATTAACTGTTGGTGGTGCGTGGCATAGCTACAGTTTAATGTACATATCACATTAATTGTTTTAAGGGTGTAACAGAAAACCTACAGTGAATTATGAGAACTGCTCAGCACAGCACGTCCTTGGATTCCTAACAGGATGCCAGTCAAGTAAGAAGTAGCTTTGATGAACTGCTGTTAAGAAAATTAAAGAGATCGTTTATGTCCAAATTGTTTCTCTGCAGCTTGGGTCGAACCTCTCACCCAAACAGTGTGAGTGAGACGTTTGTTTGTCACCGCTTACTGTTTTTGTGCTCCTGTTGGATTATTTAAATGAATATAAGATGTCCTTTTGTGTGTGTTTATAATTCTTAGGCTGGTTTGCACAAATTAGAGCTAAACCCATACTGGAAAGATGGAGGAACTGGACTGCCCCCAGAGGAGATGACTGATTCTGCAGCAAAAAAAGGTAACATACTAGACTCTATTGAGTTTTCCAGTTTTATGATTGCGAAATGTAAACTATTCTTTGAGGATTTTTGTCTCATCTCCTCAGAATATAATTTGATTCTTAATTGTATTTGTTTGTTTCACTTTATCATCAGCGAACACGAATATCCATTAGTTATATTGGTTTAGATTGAAGTGCAGAGCAGCTTATACTCTGTACATAATTTAGAGTAACTTAACACTGAAAATAGTGTGCTACTCAGATGTTCCACCTGTTTGTCCCGTTTTCTGTCTTCTCTTGCTCATGTGACCTTGATTGTCATGTTTTCTCTTCCATCCTTCTCCCTTCTGCTGGGCTTCAGCTCAAGTAAATGAGACATTTGACAAATCCGTGGTTTACTATACTGCCCATTCGCTCAAATTGGTATTTGAAATGTTGGCTTTAAAATAAGTCCCTTAAATGTACATTGATTTTAAAACTGGGCCTACTTAGTAGTGTTGTCTTTGAGGTTATATCACACTTTTTTCCTGTGTTTTCTCAGCTTCTCTTTTTATGTACTTTAAGGACCTTTGTTCATGTTGGCTTGGAAGTTGAGTTCCATATTTAATTCTCATCCTTTCTTGATTTAGGAAAGATCTTGTACATACTGTTTTCGAGTATTGTAAATAAACGTACTAAATGATTTGTAAAATACTATGCGGGGGCTTTAACATCTTCCCTTCCTGCATGCCTTTTAATTGATGGATATTTTATTTGGATACTCTTACAATCTGAGGCCTCAGAGGAACATTCCTACTATTACAAATAGTGACCCTCTCAACCCCACATTTATATTTCACCCTGAACCTGCCCACATTGAAAAAGACTGATTTCTTTGAGCCACAGTCCTACTCAAGGGAGTTTCTGTAAGTTTGCATTGTTTTTTGGGAGGGTTTTTTATGTGTTTGTTTTTGTTTTTTAATATGCCAGAGACTTTGCTGGTGTTCTGAATGTGCAGAAGAAGGTAGAATAAGATAAAAAGAAAATAATAAAAAGCATGTTTGTAGACAGAAAACAAAATTGGCCGTGTGACAGGAGAGGAAGAGAAAAGCAAGGCTTCTGAGTCGGGGATTTGGGAAAAGAAAGTGAGAGAGCTGCGTTAAGCTGACAAGCAAATTCAGATATGTACGCACGTGTCTGTGATCTCTATACCATAAGTGAAGCTCCCCTTGAGAGCTCACATAGCCTCTTGTAAACTTGAATTGAAAGCAAAGCAAAATAGGATGAAACAAAAACAAATACATGGAGTATTCATGTTTAATTCAAATTTAGTGTGGTTGAGGAATGTTGTTCACCTCATTTCTCCACACTTTTTTAAAAGAGATAGACAGAAAAAAGACTGTAGTCTTATATTTGTACAGCGTGCTTTAAGGACGACAGAGTTTTAGCTTTTTGCTCTCCTCTCTTCAGCTTTGAAGCAGATATTTAGGCAGTGGCGTGCTCCCAAACACAAAGAAATAAAATGCTCATTGCTGACCTTGACCAGAGAGACATTTGGCTTTGGTCGGTGCATTCGTCATGTCGTATTGCTCTGGGAAGTTGGAAGGAACATTAACTTCCCATAGATTTGAGAAATGTGTTTATCTAGTTTTTTCCCACCTCCCTAATCCTGACCTTGGGTTCGTCTCTATTACTCTTCTTCTTTTTGCCTCAGCCTGGCTTTCTTATTTTGTTCACTTGCTTTTTGTGGATTTTTTTTCTTTGTACCTGGGATTAGGTGTTTGTTTTTGGTTTTGTTTTCTTTTGTTTCTATGATGGTGTGTGCAAAAAGTCCACTAGTGAAAGGCCACCTGGATCTACTGTAGAGTTTAATGTAGATAATGCTAGTTAATGTCTGGTACAGGGTTGTCAAACATAAGGCCTGGGGGCTAGAATCAGCCCAGCAAATACTCCAAATCGGCCCATCTTAAGAAAATGTGAAGGTGTGCATACATTTGTAACTTTTAAATGAAATTTATATTTTACAGTTTTTCCTGTTTCCTTTTTTGTAGTTTTGCATCTGTACCCCACCACAGTGATGTTAAAATTCACAATCAAGATATGATTGAACTGCTTAAAATGAATTGGACAGACTAGCTTACTTTTAAATATCAGGATTATTTTTGAAGGAAAATCCTTTGCACCCAGTGACCATATGAAGTCTAGACCCCGTAGGCTTCACCAAACGTGTGTTTCCACCCTTGAGATGCTCCGCCTGTCCTTTACTGCAGTCACCTTCAGCTGCTGCTTGTTTGTGTCGTTTTTGTAGCATTTTGCATCAGCTCCAAATCTTTCATCTGTGTAATTTGCCATGAAACAAAGAGGGTAGAAGCCTCGCCATGAAACTGCTGTCAGTTATTTGTCCTAATGATTCTGAGCCTTTGAAAATGTGGGGACTGTGTATAAAAATGACTGCAGTTCCAAAACCGATTTGTAAAAATTTTGTAAAACCCTTTGAATTAAAGCAGAGAGCCTGCACTTAAATCACAGCCTTGGTTGTTTGATTTAATTTTGCCTCTGGCATACAGAGGCAAAATGTAAAAAAAATATGTTTATTAAAATAAATGTGTTATTCAAAAACCTAACTGTGTTTTCCCTGTGTATGCCTGCAGGCCCAGTAGTGAATGATGGTGGTCTGAGCTGGCTGAGGAAAAGCTACCAGAGGATGAAGGAGCAGGCAGAGAGGGAACAGCGCAGCCTCAGTGATGTGGTGGCTGAGAGATACGGAGTGAGAATTAACTTTTGCTGCTCTGACACATTCGCACACATACATGTGCACGTAACGGATGATGACGCTGCATAACAATTGAGATTTGGACATAAAAACATCGACTGACGTTCACGTTTATCTTAGTAAGAAAGGCTTAACTGTCAAAGCAAATGCACTTAGAAGACGAGGATTTATGCACACATATTCCCTCACTACTGTGGGAGGAAAGAGACACCTTGGACACCTTGTTCTATTATTAATCTGTGTCTTTGCTGTTTGACATCACACACACACACACACACACACACACACACACACACACACACACACACACAGTGCCTGGTGTCCTTTGTTGTGTCACTTTCAGCAGTTTCAGCGTTTGTGCATCTATTTATCAGCGCAGAAAAAATTCACTGTCAGAACATTGTGTGAATAGAGCGTGTGTGTTTTTCTGTGTGCATGACTTCTGTTTCCTTTGTCAAAACTTTGTCAGCAGCGCAGCTCTTGTTTCTTATAGTAACGCAGCTGACTTTCAGCTTAGTCAGGCAGCCAGAAAGCTGCTGCTTTTTTTTGCCTGATTCATGTTGAACTGCAGTAAAAATACCTTCAGAGTCACCTGCATCTGAGGCCAACAAAATTTTTACACATCAGAGTAGCCTGCTGGAAATTATACACCAGATACATTATGCATTCACTCTATTGTTTCCTGCCACTTTTTGTTTTATGTGCCTTAGGTCCAGAGTAAAGTTCAGGTATGTGATCTGAAGATCTGAACTGAGAACATTTGCCTTGTGGTGTTTTGTATTTCTGTCTTTTTATAGTCAATGGAAGAATTTCAGCAGAGACTTGATGAGGCTGAAGAAGCTATGTACGACCAGAAGAGAAGAGAAGGAGATGGCACAAGCAGAGGCGGGTGGAGGAAAGGAGAAGAGGAGTACAGGGAGAGGTGGAAGAGAAAGGATGAGGACGGGGAAGACAGAGATCGGTGGAGAAAAAATGAAAAGGACAAAGAATCGTCATCGGAAAGCCGAGAAAGATACCACGGTGGAAGGGGAGGGTATAGAGGAAGAGAGGAGGAGCGAGGTCGAGATGGAGACAGGTATAGAGAAAATGAAAAGGATAGAGAAAGGAACAGGAATAGAGACAGAGAAGGAGAGAGGGACAGGGATAGAGGACGAGGCAGAGATGCAAGCAGAGAGAAAGATGGGGATAGGTGTAGGGATGGAGAAAGAGAAAAAGGTAGGACTGATGCAGCAGCATCATCTTCTGGGCAAAGCTGGAATCAACGCTCCCTCACGCTTGGATCATTGCAAGGCCGCTTCCTCAAACCCTCAGAAGATGATGACAGTGGTGAAAGTGAGTTTGCGTCAAGACCTTTTCTTATATGTACAAAGAAGCATCAATATATTAATCCCATTTAGGGAACATTTGCTACATAATGCTACAGTCATTATAGGAAAAACAGCAATTGGAGATCATGACATGGCCATAAGAATTGTGACCATGCACTATTAATTTGTGATCTTATTCACTTTGCTTTGAAGACGGTGAACATGTCTGCGACCACTCGCAGTCAGCTGATGTTTACAAAGCAACTTGAGTGCATCGAGATGGCGTTAAAACTGTGATAAGACAGTCTGCTGTCAGTTTACAAGGTAGACGGTGGAAAAAAATGCTAATCTGTTGGCATCTACAAACAGAAATTCACATGCAGAGTCCAGCCAGAACCTCATAGATTTGAATTAGAAATTCAGAAATTCCTCCACAAATTCTGATGTAGTTGCTGTAGAATCACATTTAACCACAAAATGGCATATATGGTGTATAAATATGGAATATAAATCCCATATAAATATGGGATTATAACCAGAGTCATACAGTTGGCACCCATTTGAGTCAAGTCACCTCTTCAAATCAAATCAAATCACTTTTATTGTCACATCACATGTGCAGGTACATTGGTACAGCTCTTGCAAAGAGACGTATTGCAGATCTGCAGACCTTTGCTGAGAGTGATTGCAGTCAGTCTGAGTCGGACCGCGATTTTTTTCGGAGGCAGGTTTCCTCCCACCAGGCAACCTATACAATCAAAAGTGATCGCCAGAGGCTGAGGGTGCTGCCTCTGAGTGACTACTTGGCCATTATAACTGCTTGCGATCGGTCACTTGACGATGCAATCACTGGGTAATCAATTTTTGTTTTTCGGTTGTTTTTTTTTCCTTTTATTTTCTCCTTAGTCAAAAGGAGGTGGCCGTCTTATTTTTAATCCTGTGTGAGAAAACACCAAAACACCTTAACGTTGCTTCTTTCAATGTGGATAAGCAGCAGCTCCACTCTAAACCCCCTCCTGAACGAGTGAACTCCTCCTCCTATGCTAAAGTCCATCCACCCTTCGACGAAAGCTCATTTTCCACACTTGTGTCTGTGATCTCATTCTTTTGCCTTTAAAAATTAACAATAATAATGTCAATAAAAATGTCAGCCCAAGGTTAACAAATTTATGAAGTTTCTCAGCAACGATGCTTCATCTGGCGGCACATGGCTACATAACATTTAGGACACTACTATTTACCATCATTGGGCATCAGTTACAATGATTGCAATTAGTCTGCGACTGGTACGTTTGGTACCGACTAGTGACAGAAGAGACGATTAGTCATCTTGTCAACTATTTGTGCACGTCCCTAATCTTTAGTTCGTTCCTCTCCAGCTCCTCAGCGTCTTCCTCCTCCTGCACGACCATCCAAAGGGTTCCTGAAACCCAGCTCTGATGATGAAGACTCCAGCAGAGCTCCAGCCTGGAAGAAGAGCAGCAGTCCTGCCTGTGAATCTGATAAACCACAACAGGAAAACAAGAGAGATGCTGAGAAGACTGTAACTGTTCCTCAACCTGCTGCACCACCAAGGTTTAAAGTTTTTTAAAAATTATTTTAATGCATAAAAACCAAAACTTTCTATGATGTTAAACTGCATAAAGCTGCAATAGGTGCAATTTATAAACATTCTCATATTTTTCTCTCCTACATGCTAGCTTACCTAATAATATCTTAACCACTGTTGCATATGAACAGACAGACTAAGCTCTAAGCTTAGCCAGTTGTCTTTTATCTATGCTGTTTTTTGTTTGTTTGTTTTTTTGCTGTATCTAAAACTGTAAATGGCCCCTGCAGCGGAGTTTCTGCCACAATGCTGTTTGCTCCATGTTTCTGGTGTCGGACATCAGTCACTTTGTGAAAGCATTTGTTATGAGCTCCTTCACACAGCGTTTCCCAGTAGTCAGACTGATGCAGTTTAGCTAATTCCACCATGCCCCCTGCAAGTCTTCTTTTTAAAAAAAAAAAAAAAAAGAATTTCCGTCTCTCTTATTCGCCTCTGTATTATACATACATACATACTAATCTCAGACAAAACCTTTTTAGAACAGGGTTTTCAGCATAACCTTGCGTTTCTAACACCGAAATGTTTAATTTATTTTGCAATTTGTGAGACAAACATTATGAAGAATTTAAAAATAACTGCAGTAACTTCAAGTCCAACATGGTCCTTTGTTGTAGGCCAGATGTTGGAGTATCAGTGCTATGTAAAGGCTTCACAGTTGTTCTGTTTTGCCTCATTAAGCTGAGTTGTTTGGGTAAAACGGCACTCAGAACCCCTGCAGCATGAAATGAGTCTACAGTGTGGCAGCAGCATGAAATGATGCTGTGAGAAGTGTAATAGCCTAGAACGACGCTTCCCAGGCTGCAGAGCTAATCCTTCAAGGCAAGGATGTAATGATCTCTGGAGGGCTCAAAGACTCAAATGATTCATAGCACATAAACGCAGAAGCAAACAACTATATGGTTAAAATTAAAACCTTCACAAATACATTTCCAATTAGAAGATAAAGCCTCTTATCAGGGTGGCATCATTGTGTCTTTGAAAGCGGCCGTTTGGAAGGTGGAGTACGGAAAAGTCTAAAGGAAAAGAGGAACACCGTTCAAGTGAATTTTTATTTTTTAAACTTAATGGACAATTTAATTTTGCAGGTTTCTATTTAGAGTTATGAATTTGACATATAGTAAATCGGTGACATGTTTTAAATTTTCCTTTTCACCTCTTTGTTTTAGTGCACCCTTCAGTCTCTCCTCTGTGTGTTTACCTAGGGCTGAGAGCGAAGGCGAGGAAGAAGAAGAGGAGGAGGAGGAAGAGGTTCCACTGTTGTCAGAGGAGGAGCTGAACAAACTAGGGTCCAAGCTAATAAAGGCAGAGATCATGGGCAATACGGTGAGGCAGTTATTTATTACTGCTGACCTTCTGTCAACCTGTTTTAACTCGGGCATTAATTTCCTCCAAAGCAGCAAAATATGTTGAACTGCACTACATTCAGGAGGGCCCAAGACTAGACCTGTTACTCCTTCACACCAAAAGGACCCAGTTGAGGTGGACACCACCTGGGTGAGGTGTTTCAGTCCACCTGGGAGAGGCCCTGGGGCAGAACAAGGGGAAGCACTGGGGAGAACGTGACTCACGGCTGGCCTGGGAATGTCTTCCTAGAACAGCTGGAGAACGATGTCTGTTAGAGCTTAGAGACTTCTTAGACTGCTGCCCCAACACCTGGACCTGGATTAGTGGCAGCAGATGGATTGATGGATACAGAAACGCCTTTAGAACTGACTGTATGCTACAAACATCATTCATAACGGAACATTGTCCGGTTTAATGCAACCTCCCGTTTTGACACAGAGTTGAAAAATCCTCTGGTATTGTGGCAATTCAGTATTCAGTTTGATTAATCGCTTGTATAGTACAATAGTCTCAGATGATCAATAGCATATAAACACACATGGATATGACTACATGAATAAGTCAGAATTTGTTGATGTGAAATCCAGAGTTAAGTTGTTCGGCTTTGTGGGAGAGTTGATATTGATTTGCCTTTCCTCGGCACATATGCTTCAACTCTCATCTTTGGATGGATTTAACAGCACATCAGGGGATCTGTTAATTTATAGCATTCATTGATCCGCGCACTCGAGCCTTCCTCTGTCTGTTTTCCTGTGTCGATTCTAAGAGTGCTATGGGATTTCTTCTGGTGCGTGTCAGAGCTGCCTGTTACAGTGTTACCATCCTGGCTATAATCACCTCCCTACATGATAAAGCAATCAAACTATGTCTATGTTTGCACACCTGTGTTCCATAAGTGCAGTTCACAGTCACACACTTGGCTTTAATGAAGGTATCAGTGCACTACACTCACCTCCCACTTTATTAGGAAATCTTACTAAACTGTGGGGACTTCCTTCTCTTGTTTATACTCACCTGATCAGGTCTGAAAGGATCTTTGATTGGTCAAGGTCTCCTGTCTTGGGAAAGTTTTCTCTAAAGCTTTAAACTTATGTTATATATGAACATTGTGTTCTTTGTGTTATAACTAAATTTCTGTTTTTGTGTGTGTGTCTGTGTGTGATTTAGGCCGTCATTGAGAAGCTGAAATCACAACTGGAAGCAGCTCATAAAGCCAAAGAGAAACATGCTGCCAGGAAGAAGCTACAAGAAGCAGCCAAATCAAACCAGGTCTGTAGATACTTTACAAAGTCACCATCTAACTTTATCTAACTAGTTATTGAAAAGGGAGACAGAATATTAAAAACACCTCTCAATAACACAAGATGACCATGAAGCTGTGCGGTTGGTTACAGGGTTGTTCTCAATGCGGTTTGCTTTTCGTGCGAAAAGCCGTGTAGCATTCCTAAATGACACAAAGATGGTCGAACAAGACAGAGAACAAAACATTTTTATTTTTCACAAAAAGGAAAACGTGTTTTTGTACGTTTCTTTATTCCCAGCTTTAGAAACTGTCCCTAAAGACACCTTCCAGATCACAGAAGTCTGACCATGTCAGCTTCACATCCGAGTCACTCAATTTTTGTGTTACGACAGCAGCCTTAGTGGGTCAGACCTAAAAACATTTACGTATCACTTTTAGTGTGACATAAGACTAATCCACATCTATTAATGCATAGATATGTATAAGATTATGACCTCCAAGGGAATGGAGGAACCCCCACCTCCCCACCCCACCCCCCTAAAAAAAAACACATCCAGAAATTTTGTTTTGAAATCTGTAAGACTATGCAGACAGGAATGAGCCATGCAGCTGTGGAAAGATGCAAAGGAGGCTCAGAATGACTTCCTTAGAGAAGTTTTGAGCCGGATGTCTGTTTTTAGCAGCATTCTCACATATTTATATCCAGCACCCAATGTTGCACACTCACCGTGGCTTTCTCACTTGTTAGTATATCTAAATGAAAGCATGAAGAACAACAATGTAGCAGTGACCTGTTTCTAAATGATAGAATAACAGCATTTTAGCAAAAGTGATAAGGCCAGCACTGTTACACATCCTGTATCTGAAAGGGTGAAAGGGCTGATATATACAGGACTAAACGTGTCCTGTGTATATAACACACACACACACACACCTTCAGATGTAAGTGAACTCTGCTGTCATGGGGGACTGCTTGTAAAAATAATTTATTTGTTTGAAGTCGTGTTTCTGTTCAGCTCTTACGTCGCGCTGTCTGGAAACTGCTCCTGTTCAGCCGCTTCACCAGATTCCTAATGAGACACAAATGTCTTGTAGTGTGCTGACGCACTCTCCTATCAGAGGTCAGGATAAGTGTGCATGATGTATGTATGTGTATATGTTTGAAATAAGAGAACACCAGTGGGGCCAAGTGAAAGGGGCCGGATGCATGTGCTACCATGTCTGTGTCCATAGCGCAGACAATTCAGTCCTCTAACGTCAGGGCACTGCTTCTTCTCTACTTACTGTCTTACTAATGTCTTTTCTGGCTTCACACGCAGCTGGATACCCAGACAAATGGTTGCATATTTCTTAGATGAGCAGACGCTCAACAACTTTATAAAGACATGAAAAACAGTGTGATTATTCCTATAATCATTATTTGTAGGTTAGGCCAGATTTATCCCCAAGAAAGGCTTCCCTGTCCAAATGAAAGGACTAGAATGAAATACCTGGTAAGGGTTCAGGGAAAATGTAATAATTCTTAGGTTTTAGTGCACTTATCAGCCGAGAGGTACTTCAGCACTGTAACGATGAAGTGGTTTTGATTTGCACTCATTTGAGATCCTTCCAGTTTGTGTTGTTATAGAAGGCAGTTGGCTTCTTTTCAGTGTTCAGTGTTTTGACTCTTGTTGAATGTCTGGCTTGTATTTAGTGTTTTTTTTTTGCAATGTGTGGAGACTTAAGGCCGTACTATAGTGACTAACGTGGAGGAAATATTCTCTTCTATTATTTAGATTTTTGTCTTCTCACCCATAGAGATGGGAATCACCAGGCACACCACAGTAGAATATTACACAATACTTCACTGCTCACATAAGATTATTGCAATTTTTGACATTTTGTGAGATGCTGAGTTTTGCAATAACAGATATTGTGATTTATCACATTTTTCAACTGGAAATTATCTCCTTAAAGTTAAACTTTGTCATATCTTTTAATTCAATAAGATAAAGTTATCCTACTCTTGAAATGAAATCGTCAAGTATACCAACACTGTGACTGAAACCTGCCATAAATGTTGCTTCGAGACAGTCGGTCTGCGATCGCTGTGATACGTGATCGAATGGGTTCAAGCTAACAATCTGTTTCTGATCGGAAAATCCTAAAAACCGAGTAGAGCCAAGCTGAGCAGGTGCTAGTTGAAAAGAAGCGTTTGTCACCACATGTTGCAATCGGTAGATGCAAAGAAGATGCTGTCTTATTTTGACCCACGTGACTGAGGCATTGGATGCTCTGAAATAGGAAGTAGCTTTGTCAAGCTTGGTGCGCCCAGTGTTGGATGTTTTTTTTTGTTGAGATGTAAGTTTGCTCATCTAACATTACTGCAGGATTTGCGTGCATGAGGCCAGCCCTGTTGTTCATAGTAGTCCCAGAGTATTTTAATGTATTTAATAAAGTATCTGTATTTTGTGTGCCTCTGTTGATAAAATGATACAATATCGCCATGTATCCCCACCCTGACCACCCAGTTTTCATTTTCATGTGGCGTCCTCTCATCTTCTTTGTTCTTCTTTCCCGTCTGCCTGTCAAAACTTTAAAACTTTAATTAAACTGCAGTTACACACGTCTTTCCTTCTGTATTGATCGAATCAAACTGATAACTCTCACCAAAGTAAAGATTAGGAGAGTATACGTAAAATATGGAGATGTTAGTCCTGTGTTTTATTCAGAATGATATGAAAGCTCAAGTCCAGCCCTTTCAAGCCATTTAAAATTTCACTGCAAGTAGGATGTATTTTTATTCTGAAGGAGCCCAGATTATTAGTTGAAACTCAGCTGCTTCCTCTGTCTCGACAGCCTGTGAAATCTGACAGATCCACAAACATTAGATCCATCCTCCTCCTCTGCAGTGATCTGAGTGATGAGACTGAAAACGTCACCTTGCTAGTACATTTCAAATAGTTTTCTTTTTTAAAATATCATCAAAACTTGTTTTTAAAATTACCTTTCTTGTTACAGTTTGTGGTTGTTGAATGGTTAAAGGTTGAGCGCCTGCACAGATATAATTTTGTGTATTTACAGAATTAAATAGACCTTAAAATTACCCACTTGATTTGTTTCAGGCCTCAGATGGGACCAGTGAAGACCGGGAAATCCTGCTGTTCAGAACAGATGAGTCAGGTCGGGCCTGGCCTGTCAATGCCCCATCTGGACCTCAGGAACAGCACGGAGGACGGCGAAAGAAGAAACCGGTAAGGAAAGAAAAATTATGTAATGCAAGAAATTAGATAAATAATCTATTTGTTGTATCAGCTTGCCAACGCTTGGGGGGAAGGAAAAAAAAAAAAGACTGAGAGGGTCCTGGGCATTGATGCAACAGAGGTGTTGAGAGATGGGGAGCTAATAAGAGGCTTGTATCCAGCTATTTGACTTCTTTTTTTTGTGATATTCATCGTGTGTGAAAAGACAACAAGCACCTGCCTCTGAGCTGAAACTTGTATACAAGAAACAAAGCCCTCAGTTTATGGTCATTATAAATTTATAGAGCAGTCTAGTCTCCTTTATTCTTCCTGATTCTTTTTTTCTGTCCACTGTCTCGCACCTCCTGTCAAATATATGATTTCAGATGTTTTGAATAGACTTTAATCTTCTGGGAGTGCTTATTTTAAACATCACACCCAATTTCCAGTGATTTCAAAAAAATCTTGTCTCTCTTTGCTTCTTTTTCATACTACTGTCTTTCTGTCTCGTTTCAGATCGAGACGCATGTTGACGGTGAGCGTGTCCGTTACTTCCAAGATGATGACAATGTCGGTCTAAAGGAGATGGTGAGAAGGGAGAAGATGAGCTCTGCACAGGATCAGAATGCCCTTTACTCTCGTATGGCTGCCAAGGTAAGAAGACATTTCACCATAATTGTGCAATATCTTTATTTAACTTCTGAAATGCTTATTTATTTACAATATAAATCGTATAATCTCTTTTTTTTTTAGTGTTTAGGTTTGAACACAAGCCGACTAACACAGAGAAAAGCTAAAAATCAGCCCAAAGAGACTTCGAAGCAATCGCTACTGCTGTTGTACTGTAGAACCATTTGTAGGGAAAAATGGAGGCTACAGTGCTAACAGCCTGATCAGGTTCAGGCTGTGAGGATGGGGTTGGCATGCACTCAGGCTTAACATTGCTCTGGATACCTTGTTAACTTTGTGTTAGCATGTTGTTTGTGCAGATGCTTTCAAAGACCGTATGTTGTGTTAGCAGTATAATGCAATTTTTTCCTGTCCTGGATGCAGATTGCGCTTTACCGTTTCACTCTTGTCCTTCTACGCAATTAAAAATAAAGGTAATGTCCATTTCCCCACTCCTCAGAACTTGTATATTTCCACCATTTTCTACAAACTCAAATCAGCTGATTGTAGTATCAACTGATCAGGGCGCACACCTGGTAATATGCAGCCACTGCATCTCCAAAAGACTGGAAACTTTCACATTGGAGCTTTGTTCTGCAGTGCGTAATATTCATGTCAGTGTCTTCTCGACATTGTATTTGCTTTGTTACTCAGGACAGCAAAAAATTAGTTGATTAAAAAAATTAATGAAAACCTCAACCAAGTTTTATCCCTGCAGGACCAATGAGGCGCATCTTTTACACCTTTTCTTTGTTTTGTTTTTAATTTAAATTTCCTCATGTTTGCGAACAAACAGGGCTCCTGTCCACAGTCCTGAAACAACAGCTAAGCAGTGTGCGGTATCCCTGCCACTATATTATTTTATATTTTATCTAGGAAACAGAAATAAAGGAGGCAAAAGTAGGTTTTTATATTAATTAAGGACATAGTGGATCCAAACAAACAAAAGCCGGTTTCAATCTTGGGGGCTGGTCTTGAGTCACATTGTAGTGGATACATGGAAAAGATCTCTGGTTCGAGTTAAGTTAAGGAGCAGATACAAACCCATCGGGGGTCACAAGGCGGTGTGCTGCCAGAAGCTGGTCTCAAACCTGGATAAATGGCAGGTTTGCGTCAGGAGGTGAATCTGCTGTAAAATCTGTGCCAGTCCGACTGCTCTGGCTACTCCCTTTGGAAATAAAGGGAGTAGTCGAAAGCTGCTTCTTTGAGTCTGAGTTCTTTGAGTTCATACATGCTGTCAGGGATGGGTTTTGTTCTTCTCCCATTTCAGACTGGGTTCATACACTGAAAAAATGTAAGCAATCAATGAACCTTGACAAATGCAGGGCATATTGATTTTGGTCTGCTTATACCCCTGGCAGCAGGTAAGATCAGCAACACACAAACTTGAAGATAGTGGACACAAAATATGGCAAAACTAACTATGTATGCATGTTAATGGGAAAGATTACCCCCCTTTTTTTCTGTCACACTTCTCTGAGGAAAACGGCAGCATTTAAAATTTGCACCGTCACATCAGTGTTTGGTTCGATGTCATTATTGGTTTCTCTCCACTACTAGCTGTCTCTGTGAGACTCTCTCAGCCACTGTGTGGTTGAAATAGACACACAGCAGAAGATGAGTTCTGACAGGTTGCGGTGCGTGTGTCAGTCTATCAGCAGCTTTGCAGCCCGCACTTTATCATGAGCCAAGACACATTTTCCTCTTTCCTCCTTCTCATGTTTTTTTAGCTGTTTGCTTCTTCTCTTGGTGCAGGTTGGAAAATGATAAGAACCTGTGCAGAAGTCATAGAGTGTGTGTATGTGTGTGTGTGTGTGTGAGAGAGAGAGAGCAAAGCGTTAATAAACAAAAGGATGGAGGAGTTGCTATGGAAATTTAAAAAAAACCACACACTTAAGCTCTGTCCACATTTTTCCTCGTCTCTGCCTTTCTTACTCGTTTACGTTCTCTTGCTGTCTCAGTCACTCAGCCTCACTTATATATTCACTACACATATGTGTGTCTAAAATCTCACACGCACAGACACGTTCTGCACCTACAAAGAGTGACACTAAAAATACATCTACAGTTACCATGGCAGGACTTCTATAAATACTGCTAATCACAGCTATAGATTGATGATTTACAAAGAGAAAGACAAACTCTCTATTCTCTCTTGATATCACACTCTGCTTCCCTCTTCGGCCCTTCCTTCTTATCTTTTCTGCTTTATCTATAATTATCCGTCTAAGCCTTTTATCCGCTTGTCCGTGTTTTTCTCAGTTTTATTTAACTCTTCTCCGTCTTCCTCTCTTATCCCTCCAATTCTCACCAAGCCAGTCGTATGACTTCAAACGTGTTGGTTACATTTTCCAAAAAGCATAGGTGCTTGTTTGTAAATGTGGGTTTTTGTATGCAGATGGTACGGCTGAAATGGTCATCTCAGGCGGCCCATCTGGCTGCGTGTCTGTTCAGCCAACTGTTTGGTCCAGAGCACGATATCTCCCCAACTACTGAACAGCTGCTCACCACAGTGCCATCAAAATAACCCTGAATTTACCTTTGAGAGGCCTTTGTTGTGGTCCTGATATCTTTGATCGGGTGTCTTGAGGTAGATAGTTTTTCCTGATTTTGTTAATTGGAAAAAAAATGAAATAAATAAAAATTAAACAAGTCGCAAATTCGCTCAAATCAGATAGCTGTGTTTGGATCATCCTATTGTCCTCTTTTGAAGCATCAACTTTTAAGAGAATTGTATTATATTTTGTATACATTCATTTTGTTGTCTTTATTCTTTTTAAGCATAATTTAGGATGTTTGTAGTGCAGTAAAAATACCACAGCTTAAACGAAAAGCAGATGTGAAATTTAAAAGTGAAATAAGAGGTCAAATGTGGCCTGATGTCTGGATGCAAACTATAATGTGATTTTTAGTACCTGTATTATTTCCTGAGTGTTGCCAATACAAACAAAGACAGCTGAATTTTAAGCACAGTTTACAGATCAAAGATATTTTATGAAAGTTTGACCTCTTCTTCAAGGTCAAATAAGGTCACAGTCAAAGTAATTTAATATTTAACATCCGCATATATCATGTGTTGTCAATACAAACAATGGCAGAACAAAACACAGTTTTAAATAGCAATGTATAGCATTATTATCACTTTGAGCTTCAGATCAATTTGTTGAACTTGAAGGAGAGGTCAGAGGTCAAATGTGAAACATTGTAAATCTTTATTTGGTACTTTCTGTACTGTTGACAATACACACCACACTTCATATTTATAAGTTTTAAGGCTTTTTGTCCATTTTTGACCAATAAATCATTAAGTTGACCTTGAAGACGTTGATGGATGAAAGGCAGATTTTAAAGGATTGTTAACATGAATTCACTCCTCCACAGTTCAGTTAAAACTTTTCATGCTATCGGGCTTACAGACAGAAAGAATGACACACACACACAAATGCCACCAAAACAGAACGTCCTTCATTGATGCAACAAATGACTAATTGTTTTATCTTGTATGTGAAAAAAATTTAATTGATTAACATTCCCACACAAAAAATGGCATGCTAGTTTATTTATTTATTTTCAACAATCACATATTTCATAATGTAAACAGTGACTGCAGTGCATGGGTATCCAAAAACAAAAGAAATGCAGCTTTGTGTGGCTCTAATGCTGTTTTATCAAGAACACACAACGTAGTTTTCTTTACCGTCACCGTGCATTTTAACATTTTTCTGGAAACGTTATGGTCGAACATCAGATATGTCGGTGTCTTGTGGCTACAGCAGCGTGCTGTATTCACGATGTATAATTTAAATTGCATCAGGAGTGCATCCGTAAATAAAACATCAGCGGTGATAGTGAGGACTGACAGCATGGTTTGGTTGATTTATTGCTATCGTATAATGCTTAATTAGTCTGTGTGAGAGTGCTCGTGATGGCATGTGTGCAGTAAAATAAAATTGTCTGCTCTTGGCTTAATGCGGTATGTGCTTTTGCACACTTCTATGCCCTCACACTCACTCCTACACACACACACACACACACACACACACACACACATTCCCACCCACACTAAAACTAATCCAATTTTCACTCTCACACACTCACTCCTACACAGCGTATCATGTACACACACACACTTGAGCGACGCTTGACTCTCGCTCTCTCAAATACACACAGATTCCAACCTGTTGCTGGATCACCATGGTGACAAGACTCAGACGTAGAAACACTAGAGTCAGCGTCCTGACGAATACTGTTAATGCACAGAGAGTCGACACCTGCGTGCATTTAGTTGACACTACAGCAATGACTTAATTAATAAATAATGACAGTTTCAATCGCTTTACTGTTTTTAAAAATGTATGTTTTCTCTTTTTGTTTGAAAGTCTGAAACAGGAATTTCAAACCGCAAAATACACAAAAAACAACATCAGACATGAGAGAAAATGTATAGAGACGCCCCCCTCACCGTTTCTGTCTCCGTCTCTGTCTCTTTATCGCTCTCCTCTAATCTAGATGATGGGGAAGACGGACGGCGACAACTACACGCTGGACGACATGTTTGTGTCGAGCGCAGCGCAGCGGGAGGGTGAGGGGAGGGAGGAGGAGAGGATGAGGAACAAAGCCATCGGGGAGAGTAGGAGGCTGGCTGCCTCAATGGAGAAATGCCAGCACTGTTTCAGCAGCAAAGAGCTCCAGAAACACCTTATAGTGGCGATAGGAAGCAAGGTAAGCGCTGGTTAACGCAGGCTGTTATGGGACAAGTAAAAGGAATCTGTGCTGGCATACTTGGATCCTCAATTGTTCGAGTTGTCCATCAAGGTATAATTGGAAATATAGATGATAAAGGTGGGCTGTGATTACTTTTGGAATGTCGAGAAGGTTTAAACCTCATAGATTTATGCATGCTTTGCTAAATTTCATCTGTGTCTGTGTGTTGTGATCTTGTTCTTAGGTGTACCTAAGCCTGCCCGCAGGAGTGTCGATGACAGAGGGCCACTGTCTCATCTGTCCACTCCAGCATCACTGCTCTGCCACTGGCATGGATGAGGATATATGGGCAGAAATGCAGGTTAGCCCATCAGTGCTCGGAATACTGTTGCTCCAGGCTACAGGGACAACTTTTATCTGCATTTATAGAACAGTGGCAGAAATCATTGGAGCCAAATTGCTGCTATAAAGTGTAACTGAGCTCACCTCTGTGCCACTTTACTGCCTTCAGCTGTTCCGACGTACTTTGGTGCGGATGTTCGAGGCCCAGGAGCTGGACTGTGTGTTCATGGAAACGCACATGAATCCCCGCAGGAGACAGCACATGGTGTTAGAGTGTATCCCACTACCCAAAGAGCTGGGAGATATGGCACCTATCTATTTTAAGGTGTGTGGACCTCCTATCTCTCATCAGTCTAATTGAGTGTATTGGTTGCTTTGGGGTTTAAATAGCCTTTCTATTGTGGTTTTTAAAAAACAATCTGTGTTCTCTTAGAAAGCTATCATGGAGTGTGATGAGGAATGGGCCATGAACAAGAAGGTTGTCGACCTCTCTTCGAAAAGCATTCGGCAAGCTGTAGGTTAATTTTTACTCTGTGCAGTTAATTCATTCTTAATCTGGTTACTTAGTATTTCTCTCTGTTTTTGTTCTGCCCTCTGCCTTGTGTTGTTTTCTGTGCAACTTTTCTTTCAACTTTCTTCTTCTGCTCCTCTGTGTTCCTTTTGAAATGGTAATTTTCATTTTTATTTTATTGCCTTCCCAGGTTCCTCGGAGTCTGCCATACTTTGCCGTAGACTTTGGACTCCAGGGGGGCTTTGCTCATGTCATTGAAAACGAACAGAAGTTCCCTCATTACTTTGGCAAGGTCAGCGGGTGTTTTGAGACTCTTACACGTCATGCATCTCCTTGGGCTTTTTTCTTTCGTTTTTTTTTTTTCTGGTTACAATACAGTAAAATTTCAGTACGAGTGACCTCTCTTTCTTCTATTACAGGAAGTTGTAGGAGGCATGCTGGACTTGGAGCCTCGGCGTTGGAGAAAGATGATTAAAGAAAATTTTGATGACCAGAGGAAGAAAGTGTTACAGTTTTCACAGTGGTGGAAACCACATGACTGCACCAAGACTCAGGGCTAGAAAAATTCTGTTTTATTGTTTTGTTGTACTTCTTACACAAACCACCATGTGTTTCCCAGTGCAGGGATCGCATTTGATGAACCTGGTGTAGAGTCCCAATTTGGAATTTAACATAAATGTGCTACTAGCAATGTTACCATGAGATAATTTTCACTGAAATAAAAATAAAAGGACAAATGAAGAAATGTGTTTCAAAAGTTTGTTTCAGTTACATATGTTTGCATAATAAATGGATTTTGTCGCTACATATATGCAGTAGATAGTATGTGTAAAATGTTAAAATAACAGTTTTATGTGACCATAATAGATCATTTCAAAACTTTTCCCACCTTTAATGTGACCTCTAACCTGCACAATTGAATATAGTTTACATCTGAGAGGTTCCAGAACTAATTGGTATTTCTTTATAATTTTTTAGGGTCTTATAATATAAAATGCTTGAAATGACAGGATGATACTGCCACCGCCATGCTTTACCATAGGTATGGTGTTCTTTTGGTGTTGCAACACCAAAACATATCTTTTGGCAAAAATTTCCCACGTTTTTGGGAAACTTGATTTTTTTTCCGGGGAGCTTTGTTTTTGCAAATTGTAGCTGAGCTTGATTGTTTTTGTTTTGTTTTTTTCTTTAGTCCGTCTTGCAACCCTACCTCAAACTCCAAACCTATGGAGAATATTGGAGTTTGTCGTTCCAAGTAGTATACAACCAGCATGGTTGCACTTTCTGGAAATTCCTGCAGCTCCTTCAGTGTTGCTGTAGACCTGTAGAACTTTTGGCAGCCTACTTGACTAGTTTTCATCTTGTCTTTTCATCAGTTTTGTGGGGACAATCAGTTCTTTGCAATGTCACTGTTGCCCCAAAATCTTTGGGCATCTGCCGGAAAGATGAAGATGAAGAGGAATGTAACCTTTCAGCATGACAATGACCGCAAGCATACAGTGGGGCAAAAAAGTATTTAGTCAGCCACCGATTGTGCAAGTTCCCCCACTTAAAATGATGACAGAGGTCAGTAATTTGCACCAGAGGTACACTTCAACTGTGAGAGACAGAATGTGAAAAAAAAATCCATGAATTCACATGGTAGGATTTGTAAAGAATTTATTCGTAAATCAGGGTGGAAAATAAGTATTTGGTCACCTCAAACAAGGAAAATCTCTGGCTCTCACAGACCTGTAACGTCTTCTGTAAGAAGCTTTTCTGTCCCCCACTCGTTACCTGTATGAATGGCACCTGTTTGAACTCATCATCTGTATAAAAGACACCTGTCCACAGCCTCAAACAGTCAGACTCCAAACTCCGCCATGGCCAAGACCAAAGAGCTTTCGAAGGACACCAGGAAAAGTCTTGTAGACCTGCACCAGACTGGGAAGAGTGAATCTACAATAGGCAAGCAGCTTGGTGTGAAAAAATCAACTGTGGGAGCAATCATCAGAAAATGGAAGACATACAAGACCACTGATAATCTCCCTCGATCTGGGGCTCCACGCAAGATCTCATCCCGTGGGGTCAAAATGATCATGAGAACGGTGAGCAAAGATCCCAGAACCACACGGGGGGACCTGGTGAATGACCTGCAGAGAGCTGGGACCAAAGTAACAAAGGTCACCATCAGTAACACACTACAACAGCAGGGAATCAAATCCCGCAGTGCCAGACGTGTTCCGCTGCTGAAGCCAGTGCATGTCCAGGCCCGTCTGAAGTTTGCCAGAGAGCACATGGATGATACAGCAGAGGATTGGGAGAATGTCATGTGGTCAGATGAAACCAAAGTAGAACTTTTTGGTATAAACTCAACTCGTCGTGTTTGGAGGAAGAAGAATACTGAGTTGCATCCCAAGAACACCATACCTACTGTGAAGCATGGGGGTGGAAACATCATGCTATGGGGCTGTTTTTCTGCCAAGGGGACAGGACGACTGATCCGTGTTAAGGACAGAATGAATGGGGCCATGTATCGTGAGATTTTGAGCCAAAACCTCCTTCCATCAGTGAGAACTTTGAAGATGAAACGAGGCTGGGTCTTCCAACATGACAATGATCCAAAACACACCGCCCGGGCAACAAAGGAGTGGCTCCGTAAGAAGCATTTGAAAGTCCTGGAGTGGCCTAGCCAGTCTCCAGACCTCAACCCCATAGAAAATCTGTGGCGGGAGTTGAAAGTCCGTGTTGCTCGGCGACAGCCCCAAAACATCACTGCTCTCGAGAAGATCTGCATGGAGGAATGGGCCAAAATACCAGCTACTGTGTGTGCAAACCTGGTAAAGACCTATAGTAAACGTTTGACCTCTGTTATTGCCAACAAAGGTTATGTTACAAAGTATTGAGTCGTATTTTTGTTATTGACCAAATACTTATTTTCCACCCTGATTTACGAATAAATTCTTTACAAATCCTACCATGTGGATTCATGGATTTTTTTTTCACATTCTGTCTCTCATAGTTGAAGTGTACCTCTGGTGCAAATTACTGACCTCTGTCATCATTTTAGGTGGGGGAACTTGCACAATCGGTAGCTGACTAAATACTTTTTTGCCCCACTGTACATCCAAATCAACAAAAGATTGGCTTAATCAGAAGAAAATTTAAGGTTTGGGCATCCCATCCAGAGTCCAAATCTAAATCCTAAACGAGAATGTGTGGGGCAATGTGAAGGGCTGTGCACAAGAGATGCCCTTGCAATGACAAGCGGACAAATACTGCCATGTCAAGGTGTGCCATGCAGACTAATACTGAATGCTGTGATTAAATCAAAATGTGCATTTGTTTTGATGTGTGTGCACAGTTGTGCAACCAGCTTACATTTTTATTTTTGTGTTTTTACTCACAGATTTGTTTCAATTCAATTCAATTCAATTTTATTTATATAGCGCCAAATCACAACAAAAGTCGCCTCAAGGCGCTTCATAGATACAGAGAAAAACCCAACAATCATATGACCCCCTATGAGCAAGCACTTTGGCGACAGTGGGAAGGAAAAACTCCCTTTTAACAGGAAGAAACCTCCGGCAGAACCAGGCTCAGGGAGGGGCGGCCATCTGCTGCGACCGGTTGGGGTGAGAGAAGGAAGACAGGATAAAGACATGCTGTGGAAGAGAGACAGAGGTTAATAACAGATATGATTCAATGCAGAGAGGTCTATTAATACATAGTGAGTGAGAAAGGTGACTGGAAAGGAAAAACTCAATGCATCATGGGAATCCCCCGGCAGCCTACATCTATTGCAGCATAACAAAGGGAGGATTCAGGGTCACCTGGTCCAGCCCTAACTATATGCTTTAGAAAAAAGGAAAGTTTTAAGCCTAATCTTAAAAGTAGAGATAGTGTCTGTCTCCCGAATCCAAACTGGAAGCTGGTTCCACAGAAGAGGGGCCTGAAAACTGAAGGCTCTCCCTCCCATTCTACTTTTAAATACTCTAGGAACAACAAGTAGGCCTGCAGAGCGAGAGCGGAGTGCTCTAATAGGGTGATATGGTACTACAAGGTCATTAAGATAAGATGGGGCCTGATTATTTAAGACCTTGTATGTGAGGAGCAGGATTTTGAATTCAATTCTGGATTTAACAGGAAGCCAATGAAGGGAAGCCAAAACAGGAGAAATATGCTCTCTCTTTCTAGTCCCTGTCAGGACTCTTGCTGCAGCATTTTGGATTAGCTGAAGGCTTTTCAGTGAGTTTTTTGGACATCCTGATAATAATGAATTACAGTAGTCCAGCCTGGAAGTAATAAATGCATGAACTAGTTTTTCAGCGTCACTCTGAGACAGGATATTTCTAATTTTAGAGATGTTGCGCAAATGGAAGAAAGCAGTCTTACATATTTGTTTAATATGTGCGTTGAAGGACATGTCCTGGTCAAAAATGACTCCAAGGTTCCTCACCGCGTTACTGGAGGCCAAGGTAATGCCATCCAGAGTAAGAATCTGATTAGATACCATATTTCTAAGATTTTCAGGGCCGAGTACAATAACCTCAGTTTTATCTGAATTAAGAAGCAGAAAGTTAGCGGCCATCCAGGTCTTTATGTCTTTAAGACATTTGTTTTTTATAGTTGAATTGTAAATGTTATAGGTCACATTAAAGGTGGGCAAAGCTTTGAAATGATTCAACGTGGTCTGATTATTTAACATCACAAAAACCTGGCCCTTTAATTGTACAGTGGATACTAAATTAAAGCCCTTGTCTCTATGCCATACCCACCATTCTCATCTCTTGCCAATGCTGCCCTTCTCTGCCTTTCCAGCCGTGGGATTTAATTTCTTTCCCAGTGGTCTCATGATCCTTTCCAGCTGTCACTTAATTCTAAAAGAGGGTTCCATGTCATCACCACATAGGCAAGTGTACACACATGCTCATATGTCAGAGCATTGCAACCTTTAGACCTAGTCTGTTGTGGATACACGCCTCTCGTGAGCAGTGGGCAGGATTGCCCCAGCATGCAACCTTGGCAGTTTTTCGGTTAGAGCATTGGCTTTCTTATAGGTTTGCTGCTTCATTGACCCCTGTTATTTTCAGGTTTCATCTGAGATACTGTTTGAAGCATCGGCACATCTGGTTTGTGCTGAATTTCAAAGAATCACACAGAGAAAGATTTGATTTTGCAGAGTTTGTGTATATGGTCACAGATTATTAAAGAAAAGCACTAAATTAGGATCCTGTGTCAGAAAACATAACAGAGTGACTGGGTACCTCACTGCAGTTCCTCCTGTTCTTTTTTTCTTACATTTTTAACCTGTGGGTACACAGAACAGGGACTCTTTATTTAATAAGGGACATTATTAAAATACTCCTCAGATGGCACTGGTCGGCACTTTTATTAAGAGAAGTCAGGTGTGTTATGAGACCAGGGAGATTGCCCCTTACTTGTAGTATGAGCACTGACAAAATTTCATTTCCCTGAAAAGGCAGTGTTATGTGTTATTATTGTTGTTTTTATGAGCGATCAATAATCTGTGTGTTGTTTATTATTTTTTCTTTTTCTATGTGCATCTGAGTGACAGTTTTGGCATAAATAGGCTGCACTTGCCGCCATGAACGTGATGCAGCTGACAAAAAAACAAAAAACAAAGCCATCACTCAATACGTGAAATCAAAAGTTGGGTCACATTCCGGTCATTTACGTGGAAATTTGGCTAAATCTATGACATACTCCTTTATGCAATTCCCTACTCTTTAACCCTGGTTGAACTTAAAAAAACATCCTCATGACCAGTAAAGCAGGTTCTTTATATTGTACATGTGTCAGAGAGGCACAGTTTCACGGTTAATAGCGTCAGAGTGGCGTGGAGTGATGTACGGTTATGGCCAATTAGATTGGCTTCTGGCAGATTTATGACCAAATCAGCCATTTGTCTTCTCCCATCCCTGCCTTAGCTGGCCTGACTCCTGGTATTCTGCAAACCCCCGGCACCATCCTGTTGCATCTGCTGTAGCTTTTGGTTCATTTATGCCCCCACCCACTCTGCCTCAGTATAGACAGGAGGTAGATATTTGACAGAGAGATAAGACAATAACATGAGTGTATGTCTTCTGCGTCACAAAATTGAAACCGACATGCCTGCTTAGCAGCGCTCGCCACAGACACACGCGCAGCAGAACGAAAGGATCTTAAAGGCATGACTCACTGGTGTGTGCCATGGGCCTGAACCTTTCTTATCTTTGTGCATTCCATAACTACACGCATTTCATCTTTTACTGGCTTAAACTCCAGTGATGCTGTTTCCTGTGTGGCTTTGTCTATATGTGGGTTTTTGCTCCATTTCACAAGTATGGATTTAAATACTTCTCATTCTGTGTGTGTTGTACTGCACTGGTTAAATTGTGTGACAGTATGGCTGGTATTGTTTTTATCTTTTGAGTCTGCTGGTGTGCAGTACTGTGGAATGAACTACTGGAAAGCTGGTTTTGAGTGGGCCGTTGTGGCAGTTTATAGTTCTGCCTCTGTCTGTTCTGCAGATAGATTTCATCAGTCATGCAAAATACAGATGCGCAACTTTCCAGGGATCGTAATTGAGGTCAGGTCAGAAGACACGTGTGGTCTGAGTAGAAAGAGCCATGGTGCAAGTGTTCCCTTTCATCTTTTAAGATCCTGTCACTCAGATTTATGTATTTTCTAACTTTGCCCAAATGAAGAGTTAAAACTATTTATTTTCCAGGGTTGGCTGTTGCCTGAAAAATCATCACAAGATGCTTTTTAGTCATTTTCATAAATTCACTTTTCTCCACCCTGCGTGCCGTCACCCCTCTTTTGCACGTTACGTGGTGTATGCTGTACAGTGCAGCGAGGAATGCCCAGACCTCTACATTGGAGAGACCAAACAGCCACTTCACAAGCGCATGGCACAACATAGAAGAGCCACCTCCACAGGACAAGACTCAGCAGTCCATCTGCATCTTAAGGATAAAGGACACTCTTTCGAGGATGCCAATGTTCACATTTTGGACAGAGAGGACAGATGGTTTGAAAGAGGAGTGAAAGAAGCCATCTATGTCCACTGTGAGCGACCATCTTTGAACAGAGGCGGTGGTTTACGACACCAACTGTCTGCCATCTATAATCCAGTTTTGAGTTCCCTTCCCAGACGCCTTAACGCCCACTCACATCCTGGGCCATCTGACCTCAGGAAATCACATGATAAGGTGGAGCCAGGTTTCACAATGAGCTCACCTGAAACTCTGGCTGATTGTGACCTAAACCCGCTTTCACACCTTGGCTCATGTGATTAGGTAGAGGATCATCAGGGGGTCCTTTGTCCCTCTTTGGAGAGAAACTCCCACTGGGTTTAAATCTGGGACTCCCCACCATTTGACCTTAGAACTGAAGAAGCTTCTCGGATGAGAGGTGAAACGGCTTCAAGCAACTTAAAGAAGTCCAGACGCTTTTCTTTCCAAGCTCCTTAGACTACGATGACCTGGATGACCGAGAACCTTCACAGACGTAATCTGTTTTACTTCTACTGACTTTCATTCCTCTTCTGTCCAGTGCATACCTCCACCTCTCCAGACTCTCTTCCCCCTGCTCCCCACTCTCACCACAGATCACATCATACTCCACGTAGACTCCTGCCCGACCTCATCTGTCAGCCCGTCCATCCACCATTGCGAACACGTACTGTGCATCCATCAATCCTTTTTTAATTCTGTAGGAAAAGCAAGGAGCTGTGCCAAGAACACTCAAGGTTGGACTGCTTCATCCGTTATTTCAATGATGACATTTCTATTGTCTAATGGCATCTGTGTTACATGCGCCTATTGAAGGAGATTACCACAGTATTTCAATAGTTGCCCTTTCTATCTGTTCTGCTTCCATGATAGCACAGCCAGTGATCTGTTGCCCTGTCTGTACTTAGCTTTAGATGGCTGGCAGCCAGCTCGAGGCAGTCTCTCAGCTGGTAGGCTTATCTCCTTTGGAACATCATTTATTCTATTGTAGTGTTGGCTTTATTAAATGCCCACATTATGACTGATGGATGGCAGACTGATGCAGACAGATAAGGAAAGAAAAAGAAGGCGTTCGTGTGTGTGTGAGTGTGTGGTTGTCTATGCACAAGAGAAAGTGTGTGGGTGTGAGTTAGAGAGAAGAGAAAAAATAAAATGATATGCAGTGGATTGGGGTCACGCTGCTCCAGAAAGTCAAATGAATTAGCGCGCACCTTCATGAAATTGTGTTAGGGTGTGTGAGCATATACATGCACTATGTCTGTCTGACTCAGTGTCTTTCTGATTGGTCCATTGGGGCCATTAATGAACATGATCTGCTAATAGAGGTCAAGGTCGTGACTGTTGTTAGCGCCAGACTGATCGTCATTCTGTCCTCTGATCAGATACAGCAAGCATGTGCCACCGCCGCGAGCTCCATTATCACCCTTTAGAGCCATGTTCGTCCATGTAAACCCGAGCTGAACATATCTGGCACATTGCCACGGACCTGGCTTATTGACCACGGCTGTTGTTTGATTACAATCAGATGCTGCTCGAGTGCCATTTCCTGTTAGTTAATTGAGGAGCAGACTGTTGTCTGCCAAGATTTCACAATTATGAAACCATGTTAATGACAGTATGGAGACTTCCATCTTTAATTCATTTAATGTAAAAGTATTGCATTCACTGTGTACTAATTACAGCCATTTTTATATTCCCCCCCTTTTCCGGTTGCTCAAAAGTAAATGGACAAACTAACATAATTTTAAACAAAATGACTGTCATTAATACTTTACATGGTGTTCATATTACACACACATTCACAGTAGAGTCTACAACACATTTTGAACTACAGATCAATTGAGAATGTATGAATAGCCTATTTGAAATGAATGAATAGTTGATTCGTCTTTAATTACTGTTTCAGAGAGCATGTTTTTTGCTTTTTGTTTTTGGAGAAAACATCTGCTTTCATCCAAGGTAACGTCACTTTTTACTTAAGATCTGACAACACACAACCACAGTGATTTTAATCTATTTTATTGAAAGTGAAAATGGCAGTGTTGGAATCAAAAATGATCAATACTGATTCTGTATTAATAAACATTTAAAGTTTAATGAAGACTATCCGGTGCATTCAGCATTGGTAGTATATCCTTCATGGGGGATGTGCTTCCCACACTCACTGAAATGGAAGCCCAGGTCCCTTTATAATCTTATGAGCTACTTTTGCTAGCTATTTTAGGGAACAGCCCTCACTTGGCGCCTTTTCATTTAACGCTTTTCCCGAGCACTTTATACAACATAACTCCTCCACACAAGCACTGCTTTCAGTGCGTCTATCTAACATCCCATGAAGGCTTGAGCAGTCAGGAAGGGAACCAGCAACCTACTGACTAGTTAACTGCTCTTCAGTTATGTCAGTTTGTCACTGTCCAATTACTTTTGTCCAATGTCTGCGTGAGTGTGTGTGTGTGTGTGTGTGTGTGTGTGTGTGTGGGGGGGGGGGGGGGTTATGTATGAAAATGGCTCTAATTCCTAATACGAAAGACATAATAATAAACAATAAATAAAAGTAATAATAAATACAAAATAAAAAATGTAATACAAAAATAAACTAAAGTACACAGACTGACATTGCCCAACTCCGTCTGTCTATCGATTGGCTCTGGTTTGTTTTCCAGCGCAGAGTAGCGCGTTGACGCGTACTTCACAGCGCGTGCTTCGCAGATTAGAAGCACCACTGGCGCGTGCTGCTACTGCTGGCTCACCTTTCGCGCTCACTCTCGCGCGCGCTTTTACCTTTCTAGCTCACCTCTACCCCGGCCACTTCTTAAAGCAACAAAAAAGGGCCAAGGAGCTGCCGTGAAGGAGCGGAAATAAAAAGATGGAGGAATGCCCGGACTGCGGTTAGCAGCTGGAGGACCGACAAGAGAACCGCTGTCGCAGAGGACTAAGAGCAGGAGGAGGAGGAGGAGAGAGAGGGAAGCAGACGCATCTCACATCTGCGGTGACTTTGGGGATTTCTGGGCAGCGTGAGGAGAAAAAAAAAGGAAGATACGTTACAATTTTTTTCTGATGCTGTTAAATTCTCCCGCGTGCAAGAGGAATAATTACCATGTGTTTGGATTATCGGTGGACCAGCGCGTTATGCTCTGCAGTTTCGGCAATTAGGGGGACATGTCCTTCAAAATAGTTGCGTCTTTTATTAAAAATAAACACTGTTGCCGGGCGTGATGAATTCTTCCGCTCCTCATTTTTAATCGGAAGCATCCGCTGGAGTGTTTGGCCACCCGGGGGAGCGGCGAGGAGGACGTTTTTTAGGGGGGTAACGGAGGACGGTTTTAAAGAGGTGATACCCTCCCCCTTCATAAATGCTTGCGTGCCGTTAGTGCTCTCGCTCTCAGTCGACCTCACCCCCTCCTCTCTCTCTCTTTCCCCGCGTCTCACACGCAGGCAGACGCGTCTCATATGCATACACAGACACGGGCAGGACTGGACATTATCTCACCCGCACACCGACACAGCATGCGCGCATAATCACACACATACACACAAGCCTTTCCTCTCAACCAGCCAGCCCTCCCTCCCCCCACTATCTGATGACTCCCCGGTGTACAGGTGGACGTGGTACGGAGCCGACTGTAGCATCATCCTCATCCTTAACACCGCCACTGTTATCATCATCACCATCCTCCTCCTCCTCCTCTTCTTCTCAGCAGCACAACCACCACCATGTCCTCGTCGTCGCGCAAGATCTCCTCGGAGTCGTTCAGCAGCTCGGTGGGCTCGGACTGTGGGCTCGAAAGCCCCGGGGGAGACGGAGGGGACGGCGGGTTGGAGCCGGCGGAGGAGATCCGAGGGTGCCCCTTCTCTTCCTTCCCCTCCTCCCACAGAGCGGTGCTCTGGAACGGCCGCAGCCCCGCCGAGAGGACCGTGTTCCCGGCGGGTGAGGAGCAAGCACCCGGCGGACCACACAAGAGGGTCACCAGGAGGAGAAGGGTGAACCTCGACTCGCTGGGGGAGAGCCTGAGGCGGCTGACCTCACCCACGGTAGGATTTCAAACAAGTGTGAAAAAGCTTCACTGTGACCTCATCAATTGTCTTTAACATGTTTCTAAAGAAAGTTGCGGTGATTCTGGTGCATTTTGCCTCCTGCTGTCAGAATATTGGTCACATCAGGGACTTAAAGTGTGTGTGAATTTGTGTAAACGATAAAGTATTCTTCTAAATCATTAAAAAACTCCTTGTTTGTCATACAATTAGGTCAATTACTGACCAAATCAGGTCTCCTGAAGATGAAACCTGTAATTTAAAACCAGCAGGGTCAAATATCCTGATGCATTTATTTCACTGCTCAGAGATGTCTCCAAAGTTCAGAAGGAACAAAAACAACCCAACAACATTCAAGCCTCTCCACATTAGTGTATTACTCCCAAAAACCCAGACAATGCTCTTTCTTACATCATGATAGGATGTGTGCTGTGCTGTCTACGAAAACAGCCTCTTTTCATCCTTCACCTCTGATAGCCTGAATCATCTGGCTGATTATATAATAAATATGTTGTTGTGAGTTAGAGAGAGACAGAGAGAGCGATGCCCATGGCTCGTCTGTGTGTATGCGAGGATGCTGGGAGTGTGGCGAATGAGCCTGCTGCTGTGTCTGCGTGTCTCAGTTGTGTGACAGGCTGTAATACAATAAAACCGCTATTAGAACTGAGTGCGATTGTGATGGATGGCGTGTTATTAGGGAATCTGCTATTGCACTGTCCCTCGCGATGGTACATCGGTTTGGGATTTGATTGCATCTGTTGTTCTGTAGTTACTCAACAATAGAAAATAAGTAAACAGATGGACAGACAGATGTGGGCAAAACAAAAGTACCAGTTGGGGACAGGACATCAGCTTTTAAATAAATTATACCACAATCTCCAATACTTATGATATTAAGGTATTTGCATATTATCAGTGTCACCATAATGTTGCTTTTTGGTGCCTTAAAACTGGGTTTAAGCACTCGCCTATTCCGAACTTCTTTCTGGACAGAGAAGATATTTCCTAGAGATATTTGTAAGCACCAGAAAAATGTGCATGCTACAAATAAACTGGGGAATAAAACAACAAATCGAGTAATAGGATGACTGTTGTGAATGTCTCTTTGTACCTGATTTGCTCAAGTATAAAAGAAGCTTATTTAGCCACAGTGCTTCAGTAAAAACATCTGTTAGTTTAGGTGCATAAAAATAATTAAAAAATACTATAGTGCGTTTATTGCAAGTAGTCTGTCGTTACATCCTGATGCCTGTTTAGGATATTGAACTGTAAATGTTGTCATGAAGGAGTTCAGTAGACATTGCCCAACTCTAAAAACGACAAAATCAGCGCAAGAGTAGTCTTCTTGCTGTGTTGTGAGTGAAATATGTATCTATCCTGAGTATTTGGTCATTGGTTTGTGACTTTGCAATTTCATGCTGAAAATCTAAAAGATTATGAACCTGAGTAGTTTGTGATAGTTTGGCCATGGTTTAACATGAGTGGGAAGTAAATCAGACACAAGCTGAAGACTTTGAGCCACAAAGTGTGTTGCTGAGACTTGAGACAGGCCGGAGACATGTCCAGGGTCTACTTTGCCTCTCACCCTATGACAGCTGGGATCGGCTCCAGCACCCCCATGACTGTGACTTGAATAAACCAAAGAAGATGGATGGATAAATGGAGTGCCACATTGACTCCATAGACTGTGTGTAAAATATGGAATTAACTTCCAGGTCCTGATATGCTCTAATGCACAATTGTGTTAAACTTGTGTTGTTGTTTTTTTGCTAATAACCAGCAAACCGTGACTCGTCTGTTTTGCAAAAACAAACGTGTCCAAGACTAAAGACGACTCCTCGTGTCGTAATTTAGCACCTCAGTAAACACTTCCTTAACGAGTTTATAGCTTCACTTACTTAAGTCTTAGTGAATACTGCGTGATGTTCATTCTACATTACTTATGTTTACAGCACTTTTTAAAACACACAATTACAAAGTGCTGCAATGTTTGGATAAAACCACACATTAAAGATAAGTTTTCAGTTCCCAGCATACAGTCAAACATAAGGTCATACTTCTAGTCCCACATGCATACTTCCATGCACGTATTAGAATCAAACCAAAGCCAAATATAAAAATTAAGGAAAAGGCAATTTATAAAAATGAATTTTCAGCAGTTTTCAGCATTCAGGGCTGAGGATGGCTGATCCAAAATTTTAGGTGTTGCAACCTAAAAAGTGCGATCGCCTCTGGTTTTAAAATGGAGTGTGTAACAGTTAAGAGGTCCCGATTGAATGATCAGAGAAGCCGGGCTCAGTAGGTCTGCTATATAGCAGCAGGAGCATGGCCATGTAGGACTTTAATAGTTATTGATAACGTTTTAACACAGATTCTGAGCTTTAATGGAACCCAGTGAAGAGAAGCATAAAGAGAAGTGAAAAGCAGACCAGCTGAAGGCGGATCTTAGATGTAAGAATGTGGACTGGATAAGCTTTGAGATGTGAGTCAAAATCAAAATTTGATATTGCTTACAACTGACCAGCTTAGAGTAGCAGTCAGGGCTGAGCCCGAGATTGAACTGGAGGCTGTTGAGGTTGTTGGGCTTAACAGTAAAATACAGAATAGCAATGATGCGTGTATTCTGTATGTTTACCCCTGGGTATACAGAATACACGCATCATGGTGTGGCTGTCTATCGATTATTGTGTCTCCCAATGATGATCATGGGAGTTGTGATGGTGATGAGGTCAACTCAAATCATCAAAATGTAAGTCCACAAATGTCAGTGGCGTTGTCCATTGTTTATATACAGCCTATGCTTGATTCCCTTTGGTACCGGCACTAGGTTCAGTGTTTTTATTTTAAAAAAATACCTTAAACTTCACAGTCCTTGTTCCTTTTATCCCTGAGTAGATTTTAGGGATCAAAGACATGGATGTAATGGGGATTTTTTTTTCTTGACAGTCAAAATGGCCTGAAATGGTGAAAATGAAGGCAGCGGCACTGTATAGTCTTGTCTTGTTTGTGGTCTGTTGGGGGACTAATGAAGAATAAAGCTTTGTCAGATGTTACCGCTGGGATGCTTCGTCATCGCAGCGGTAACATCTTGTTCCACTTGGACAGAGATAAGTATAATAGCTGAATAGATGACCATTAGGTATACAATACATAACAGTCTTTGCTTCTAATCTGCTCTCATATGGTTACAAGATCTGTGTGTACTCCACGGAGCAAGAGCACTCCTGTGTTTTCATCAGGCTACGGTTGGTTGCGGGAATAGGTTTCTCCAAATTGCAAACACTCAGCTCTCGTGCTCCCATTCCTGCGAGAAATAGATGTTGTGGTGAAATCGATGCAGAAGAGCAGCGATTGTCTGCTTTTCTTTTCTTTTTTTTTCAATGGCCAGGCATAACCTCGCAAAATAACAATATTCAATAGCATAGCTGAAAAAAACTGAAGTTGGTGTATATTGGAGAGGACCAGTGAGAGCCAGCTTCAACTCTCAGCTGCAGCTCTTACTGGCCCTGATCTTTAATAGATCTATGAAAAAATAGGGAAGAGGGAACACTTAAAGACTGATTAGTATAACACTCAATGATGGTAATATCCAGCATTTACTGTACATGTGGATGACTCTGTGGAACTGTGTGTGTCTACATGCATGTATGTGTTTTTTTTTTTGCAATAATATGCAACAGTTTGGCATCCTTACGGGTCATTATGATGTGCTTTGATCACAGAAAAAGGGAAAATGTCCAAGGTCTGATGGGCATTTGTGTGTTAGAGCAGCTCTGCCAAAAAGCCGTGGCGTAAACGTCTCCTTATCATGTTTCTTTACTATGGAAATGTAGGGAGGGATAGAAACAGGGATGGGGAGGGATTAAAATGGAGCCGTAAGTAGCGACATACATATGCAAATTAACTCACTGACTGATCAAACAACACGTTGTTTATTATCTTTTTTGTTCTCCCTCTCACACAAACTCTGCTCAAGCACACAATGGGTGCGTGCAGAAGCAGTGTCGACTACTGATTGCACTGGACCGTGACCGACGGAACAGAGCGTGCTCTCTGTGGTTGTCTTCACACTGACCTAGAAGAAATAACACACACAGATACATCCGTGCTCACCCACAATTACATGTGGTCAAACGCTCTGCCTGTTTCTTGTGCGCTTAGTTTTGTGTACACACATGAAGGGTGGCCATTAGCTTTGTGACCTGTAATGCTGATCAGCCCTGAGTGTTGGTCACAGATATGAAAAAAGTGAAACTCTAGAGTACGTCCTAGAGTGTAAATCCTTAAAGAGTAGATCAGTGTTGCTGGAAGCTACACTGCTTACAAATATCGATTACCTGTTACATAATTAATTAATTATAGGATTACCTTCCTGCTGCTGTCTGTCATCTTCTCCCCTGTGGATTTCTTCACAATGAGTTTGTCACCTTCTGGTGACTTTACCCACATTTATATTGTATGAGGAGTCATGAAGTACTGACTCTGCTAATTCAAATTGGTGGAGGAATCTTCATGTTTTAATAAATAAACTTACTGGCCACTTTATTAGACACACTGCTTTAAGCTGTTAAGCCTCCAGCAGTTTTCTGATCTCCGCAATCTCCTCCCTTTTGCTCCCATCTTTGGGTGTGTGGGTGCTTAAGAGGTTAACTGCTCATTTGTGCAGATATCTAAGCCAATCGTGTGGCGGTAAATCAGCGCATTTAGGCATGTAGACACGGTCAAGACGACCTGCTGAAGTTCAATCTGAGCATTAGAATAGGGATGAAAGATGAAGGGTCAGAATTTGGTGCAAACAAGATAAAAGTATGAATCCATCTTGTCTTGCATCTGGTGGTGGTGTAATTTTCGGTTTCTTGCCACAGTACCAGCTGAGCATCATGTCACAATGCACTTAATCTCATACTGGTTTCTTGAACACCACAGTGACTTCAGTGTACTTAAATGAGCTCCACAGCCATCAGATCTCAATCCAACAGAGCACTTTTGGGGTGTGGTGGAACCTCATGGATATGCAACCTGCAATACCTGTATGATGCTGTCATGTCAATATTAGCACAATTTCCTATTCCACACAGTCTATCACAATCCAAACAATCAATAATCACATCAGATGCAGCTGTTATTTCATTAAAACTGTTGTTTTTTGTACCGTTAAATTACATTTTTTAGAAGATGAACATTTCCTCCTTAGCTCTAGCAGCTAAGGCAGACAGGTTTAGCAGACGCGTTAACTGACAGCACCACCTACAAGCAGAGCATGGTTCCTCAACCCAAATGACCATGCATAGCACAGGAGTGGGAGCTGTTCTAAAGGGGATATCACACAGACACACACACAAAGGTACCAAGTATACAAAAAAGCACAAGTCATGAACTCTGTTTGTTCAGATACATTTTTTTTACTGAAACTGGATCTGAGTAGCTGCAATTGTGACATATAACAGTATTTTAACAGCTAATGGGCCTGTGAGTAATCAAGGCTGAAGGTTGTTACTGACTTATTAAAGGCCTTACACTGGATGCTTTCCTTTGGATTGACTTTTATTCCTGCATAGCTGTCCCCAAGTGACCAGAGTTTACCTCACCTCTGCAAGCTGAGATTTTGTTTCCCTTAAATATACAAGAAAAATCTCCACGAGCCGTCTTAGAGAAGAGTGTTGTGGTTAAATGCATGCTGGAGGAGGCCTGCAGACGAGTTGACACACACACACACACAACTCCCAAATGTCAACCATGCATTGTGCAGACCTCCGTGTTGGGAAAATTGGCTGCTTTATTCAACTCATGTCCAGAGGCTGGTTTGAAATGTGAAAGTGTAGAAGAAAACAGGACATTTCAAAACAAACAGATGCGCAACCGTATCCGAACAAACCTCTGTGCAAAGCGTAGGTCGACCTTTGTAGTGACAATTTTCAAACCTGTTTTGTTTTTGCTTTCCATCCGTTTGTCAGACACGGTTTTCTAAAGTGATTTACAATGAGTGTGTTCAACCTTTGTAGAGGAAGCAGCTAGATGTCATCAAATATTCACTCCACTGTCGTGTCTGAGACACTGGCTGCATTACGCTTATCGCGCTTTATAGTCACATTAACTGCTGAACTGTTCTCAGAGAGAGCCTTAAAATCCAGATAAAATGCAACGATTGGTATTCATTTTATATAGTATGCAATTTAACATGTTCATTATCACCCATTCAGTATCGTTCTGTTGCTCCCAGCTGAGAGTTTAAATAACCCACAGCAACAAGTTGGGCATCTTGATTTGGTAACTCGACGCTTACCAAATCCTACCATCTCAGCACCTTTGTGTAACTGAATGAGATTAATGTGTGTACAGTAAACAGGCCAGGGATGCAACAATGTAGACTAATGATCATGAGTGTGTACAGTAGGTTTGCACATTTAGGGCTGATACCAGTGTGTGCCTGTGTGTTTGGCCAGGTTTACAGTAAGTATTATTATAATGTAATGTGGCCAGTGAATAGCTTCATGAAAGATGCATTTAAAGGAGTCAGGCTGTCATGAGAAAACACTCGTTCTGTTCTGTACGTACATTTAATTCAGTTCAACTTTATTTATATAGCGCCAAATAAAAAGAGCTGTTGGTCCAAGGCGCTTTATGTTGTGAGGTAAATCCCAACCATTTGAGCAAGAAATTGGTGACAGTGGGAAGGAAAAATTCCCTTTTAACAGGAAGACCCTCCAACAGAATCTGGCTGAGGGAGGGGCAGCCGTCTGCTGTGACCAGTTGGCGATGACGAGAGGAAGACATGACAAAAAACACACATACATACACAACTATGCTGTATATAGAAGCTTTGTATGAATACACAGTGAAAGTATGTTGTTTTTCTTCACTATTGGTTTTTGAAAAGTACAGCCCATTGGGTGTGTTTATATCTGGGAGTTGTGCTCATGCTGTTTGGCTGATCTGTGGCCAACTGGTGCTAAAAAGTGACAAAACGTGTTTGTGTCATCAGGTGTTTTTTAAGCAGCTAACATGCAGGTTAGCTACAATATGACGTCTAACTGCGTTCACCTTTTAAAACGTCTGATGACGCACACACAGCCTGGTTCCCTGACTACTTCTCATCATTTCTCATGTTTTTTGTGCTGCATGTTCACAACTCACTAGCCTTTATGTTTGTCATTCCCTCTCTGTCTGCAAGACACACACACACACACACACACACACACACACACACACACACACACACACACACACACACACACACACACTGTCCGGAGTGGGTGGAGGCCTCAGAATGACCTCTCCAGCTGGCACACTGTGTTCTAGTATTGTCACTACAGCCTTGTATTTCAGCTGTACCACAGATAATCACATTGGACCCGCCCTCTCAAGCTTAGGCTGTCAGTAACGCAAAACACGGCAGCTGTACACACATGCACACGGACAGTTAATCTCATTGTGTTATGGTCATTTTGACATTTTTATTTAACAATATTGTTTTGGGGTTTTTTTTCTGAAATTTGGATGATAACAATATAAAAGGGAGTAGAAAAAATCCGTTTGGATGGAGGCTAGTTATTCACACCTGTGCTGTACTGTGACATGGCAAAAGGTCTTGAGTGGAAACAAAGCCTGTTACATATTAATCTATCTTGGCTACAGTTACACATCAAGGCTGACTTGATCACAAGTAATCTGATTGGATTTTTTATATCAGACTGGATCATGTTTTGAAAATGCATTGTACAAAAGAAGAAGAAGTAGAAGAAGAAGAAGAAAAAGGACTGAAATTATTGTTGAGCTGTCCAGGATGTACCCTTGCCCTGGTGTCAGCTGGAATAGATACCGACCCTGCCTAACCCTGGCTGGATAAGCTGATAAGAGGATGGATGGATAGAATCAGTGAAATGTGATTTCATTAGGTCTTTGTTAGGTCGGCCAGATTGTTAACACATTCTAGCAAGCAAGCTCATGACACTCCTATTTGTTTTAAAATTCCTGTGCTAATGTACAGGTCAGGCTCCAGATCATATATCTCAGTTTCTTACAAAATACGCTGCTGCTCGCTGTCTTCATTCACGGAATCTGTTATTTGTTCTTCCTCGTACACGACTAAAGACCAGGGGGACAGCGCCTTTCAGTCTGTGGCACCAAGGCTGTGAAACAGTTTACCATCACAACCCTGTTTAGCTGATTCTGTGGACTATTTTAAAAAGCAGTTAATTTTTTTTAACAGGCTCTCTACTAAGAATTTTATTGAAATATTATTATTATTTATTTATTTTTAAACTACCTGGTTATTTTATCATCTTGCCGTCTTATTGTGCCTTTTAATAAGCAAAATTAGTGCGATCCTATCAGAGCAATGGATTTCAAAAACAAAATGCAATTGGATTTTACAATTAGTCAAACTTTTGCATCAATGTCCGTGTGTCCCTGAAAAACCACACGGCCACAGACCAAAGACATGCTGGTGATTCTAAATAAAGTATAAACTGAGGCACATGTCATCCTCTGACAGCTGGCACAGCTGGAGAATTGGTTAAGGAAATGAAAAATGTTAAAATGTGTCCATATCTACACACATGTTTTCAAGCTGAGGTGTAATACCAACTGAAAGATCAGCAATGAATCAGGAACAAATTTTTATTGGTTAAAATTTGGAGTTTGGTAAATTAGAGTGTGAAGTTAAAGGGCCATACCATTTATCATAAAAAAATAATTCAAATGAGGAGAAAAAAAAAAAAAGCTTTTCTAATATTTTTCACTTCTGCTTGCAGACGCAGACTGTTCAGGAAGCTCTACAGCGGACTCTACAGTTCTACAGACAACAGGAGATCAGGTAAGGCTGGCTTGCAGTCAGTCTCTCTTTCTTTCTTTTATTGGCCTCCGGTGCGTGGAAACTTCTTCTGTCACTTGCTGTCTTTCTGCTGTCTTGGCTCCGTATCCCCGCCGCTCATTCTCTCTCTTTTTTCCTTGTTTTTCTCACTTGGCTCACTGTCACACATGTTCATACGCACACCTGTTCAGAACCTGTGAACCTTCCTCGTGTCTCTGCTATCTCCCGTTCTCCCCGCTGTCTTCTCTTCCTCTGTTTCTGCCACACTAATACAAGCGAGACAGACAAACACACGCACACATACATATATAGACACACACTCCTTCACCTCTTGTCTCGGGCTCTCTCGCCATCCTGCCCTGTCAAAACTGTAAGACACAGTAGAGAGGCTTCAGTCGGGCGTAACACAAGTAAGCATTGTTCACGAAGCATACACTGCATACTGATACAGACCCTGGACTGTGACTTGGACTTCTACTGTTATTTTCTTTAACTTTCCTGACCACTCTCCTTTTCACACTTTGGCCTCAGTTGTTGTCGCTCGGTATTTTCTTGCTTCAATTAATGTACTTCATTAAGTAATTACCAGAATTCCCACAAGTAATACTCATCTTGCCTCTAATTTTGGAGCATCACAGTGCATGTAATTGTGGCATAAAGATTAGGGAATAAGCTTGCGAGCAAAAGGCCTCTGAACTGTCTGACAAGGAGACAAATAAAAACATTCCTTATTTGCATTGTTGAGGTGACCTTGAGCATTTTTCCATGCCTCTCTGTTGTCCATCTGCTTCTGCTGGCTCTGCTAAGTGATCAGCAAATATGAACATGTGCAGGGTATGCATCAGGTCACAGAAAATGCTAAAAAACATATGTACTCAATTACCATTGAAAGTCCCGAGCCAATCAGCTAGTGTCTCTGCCAAGTGTAAAGTTTGTTGGAGAAGGATTATGCTGTGGGGTTGCTTTTCAGGAGTTGGGCTCGGCCCCTTAGTTCCAGTGAAAAGAATTCTTATTGCTTCAGAATACCAAAATATTTCAGACAATTTAATGTTCCCAACTTTGTAGGAACAGTTCAGGGATGACCCCTTCCTTTTCCAACATGACTGCACACCAGTACACAAAACAAGGTCCATTAAGACATGGATGAGTGAGTATGGTGTGGAAGAACTTGATGGAGTGGAGACTGCGAGCCAGACTTTCTCGTCCAATATCAGTGTGTGACCTCACAAATGTGCTTCTGGAAGAATGGTCAAAAATTCCTATAAACACACTCCTAAACCTTCCAAAATAGTGCAAATGTAATTTCTCATCACAGAGACCATTCATGATGAACCACCATAACTTATGTGTTTGGTTTGTTTCCTTTACAGGTGTCAGGAAGTTGGAGGGGAGAGACGAGAGGAGAAATGTCCATTTCTAGAGAATTCTGGTTCAGAGGAGGATGTTCTACAAATCCTCCAATACATGGCCACCATACTGGGTAAGTATATGAGATAAAGGTAGATGGGAGTGTGTTTGCCACAGATCCTGCCTTTGTGTTTTTTTCCCTCCCCATTTGCATGTCCTTCAATATTAACATAGTTATTTGTGCATGTACATACACAGAACCATCCCCCAGAGGCTTGACTTGGAAAATACATTGTAGACACTTCTAAGCCTTTTAAAGAAAGGAGATGCGGTATCATGGGTAGTGTGCATGCAGTCGCAAATATACAACTATTTACAAGGATAAGCAAACACACACCACCACACACTGTATGACTCACTATGGGGGCTTCTACTGTCTCCAATGCCCAGCATCAAACACACACACACGCACACGCACGCACACTGTCCTGGTGAGTCACTCAGTACAGCTTCTTCTTCCTTCTGTTACATCTAAGATCTCTTCCTGCCTCCATCTACAGTCTCGTACGTCCTTTGAGTCTTTTTAAAAAAAATTTTAATGTTCTGATTTTCTGCATTTTCTCGGTAAGCCGGTGTTACAGTATGGCGTTTATGTCTGTTTTGGGAAGGTGTTTGCCTATGCAAATGTGCTAGCATGCAGTCTTCCAAAACCCCCCCCCCCCCAGTGACACTTCGCTCAACGTGGATGACGCTGTGCAGAGGTCGAATGCTTATTGGCTAAAAAAAAAAGAGCCTTAATAGCAGTAAAAAGTAATCCTTCTCGCATCCTACCCTTAGAATTACCAGTTGACCTAACCTCACTAACTGCATGTCTTTGGACTGTGGGAATCTAGAGTACCCAGAGAGAACCCACACAAACAAGGGGAGAACCTGCAAACTCAACACAGGTGGTGGAATCGAACTCAGGACCTTCTTGGTGTTAGACAACAGTGCTAACCACCATATCCTTTAATTTCTGTAATGAGTAAGAACGCATTCATGCATTATTTTTATGCCACTTTCTGATAAAAGCATCCAGCTCATTAATACTCTTTGGTTTTTGTGCTGCCAACGATTTTCAGTGAGAATAAAAGCTGAAGTCAGAGACATCAACTCAAGGATATTTGAGGAATGATTTCTAAACTTTGGGCTGATTCAACTCTTCAGTTTACACTTGGAGGGAAATGGATTCTGTAATCAAATCAATCCAAGTTTTATGTAGTTCTTGGTCATAAATGTACTCTGCTGTGGTCTCCAGCTGTGACATCCATATAGTCTATACTCAAACTTTTGTCCTCACCATGCCTCTCCTTTCCCAGCAAAACTGGCAGTAATTTTATAATGCTCCTAATAGAAAAACTGGAGCTAAGCTAAGGCATCATCCATCATTAGCTTTCTTTCCCCATAGATCACTAATGGCGTTTCACTAAGGTGCTCCATTTTTTTAAAGGAAACATTTACAAAACCCCATTTAGGCCTCTTTTAGCCTTTATTGTCATTGTACAGAGTACAACGAAATGGGAGTGGCACTCCAATTTCGTTGTACTCTGTACAATGACAATAAAGGCTATTCTATTCTATTCTATTTTTATCTGGGTTTTCATTCTTTTGGTCATCATCCTGAGCGCATGACTGTTGGAAGAAGAGTACAAATCAGCTGATAAATAACTGATACCTGTATCATGGTTCATCTTAATAATAATAATAATACATTTTATTTATAGAGCTTTTCAAGGACAGCCAAGGACATGTACAAAAAAGCGAACAAAAAACAAGTAAAGGAGAACTAATTAGTGTTTAGATTACGCAGTTGTGTCACATAAAGCGAAACACTGAGGCCTACAGAGGATTTGGCTTTTGCTTGGACAACTGCATATACTCTCAGGCACAAGAGTACCAAAATTTCTTCTGTGACGTCAGAAGACTATATTAATCTCTAATCTGGATTCACTGACTGTGCTGTTTGCAGTTTTGTTTTTCTGTGAGCCTGTTTAGTCGGACCTTTTGATGTCTTTAATTATACTTCACAAATTCTGTGGATTTTCTTCCGTATTTATTTATTTATTTTTTTACAGTTTTATCCTGTTTTGAGGTTTTATTTACGTCAAATGTCGCTTTGACTTTTTTCTAATCTTTTAATCCCATTTTTTTTCTGTCACTCAACAAGCACCCGACATGTTTATTTTATTTTATCTGTATTAATTATATTAGCACAGCTTTGATGTTTGATTACTCAAAACACTGATTTTCTCTGCTCGATATCCCTGAAATGATTTTTTCTGCTGGATTTGAATCTCTGTCTAAACATACCATGGAGTAAAGATAATGTTGGGTTTTATATAAATTGCCACTGTAACAGAAAATCATACTCGTGTAGGCATCAAAACATTAAAGTGCATATTTCTTCTTCAAAAACAGGAGAGTATCTTCTCCAATATGTTGATAGTTTAGCTGTTTAGTTCACTGTCTATGATATCAAAACTATGTTTACATCCTCAGAAGAGTGCAATACAGCATGGCTGACACTGGTGTTTCTCATCCCCCTGTCCCAGGAGTACCATTCTGTGAGCTGCGAGAGCATTTTGGAGAGGAGTTCTTTGGTCTCTGCTTTGAAGAAAATGAACGTGTACTTCGGGCTGTGGGTGGCAACCTCCAGGATTTCTTCAATGGCTTTGACGCCATTTTGGAACACATTCGCACCTCTACGGGGCGCCGTGCCTCATCTGAGAGCCCCTCCTTCCAGTGTAAGGACCCCCGTGAGGAGGACAAAGGCAGAAGAAAATTGGACAAAGTTGGAGATCAGGCAGAAAGAAATGGAGGAAGAAAAATATTGGTTCTTCATTGCTTCAACCCTGCCCCTGTTGTCGGGTTGGTCATGCCGGGGTTGATCAGAGCTGTTGCCAGGCGTATCTTTCATTCACAAGTGGAGGTGGAAGAGGTGCCCCCTCTAACTCCCTTGTTGCCCAATAAAGATGCAGAAAACACAGACTGTGACTCGACGACCCCGACCCCGACCGCGTCTCCCACTGCCTCACCCTCCTCATCCCCATCCCCTCCCTCTCCTTTCCCGACCACTGCTCCGACAGTTTGCCTCTCCTTCCAAATCCAGGAGACCAGCCCTCTTTGCATCTCTTCCCTCCCCAACGCCGCCTCGGCGACCGGTAAACGACCCCCCCTCTCGATCTCCACCAACCCCAGCGATCTGCGCATTGGCCTGGCCACATTTTGCCGTGCCTTTCCGTTTCACCTTGTCCTGGGGCCTCACATGGAGCTACTGCAGCTTGGGGAAGGACTGAGGAAACAGACTCGTATAGAGACTTACCGGAGCCTCTCGTTCAGGGACTGTTTTGAGATTGTCTCACCTAAGATGGATCCCTCATTTCAAGGCATCCTACTGAGGCTTGCATCCCCATTTACTATCCGTACCAGGCCTGACACCACACAAGCGGACATCAAGGAGAAGGTAAAGCTATCCTACATGGAAGATTAACTCCAGATTCCAAGTTCTTAAGTAATGAGGTCACTATTGTCATGTATTAATCAACGCATCCTAAAAATCTAACCATGCCATGATTTTATTCCAGATGTATGTGCTGTCTTTGTTGCCACAGACACAGAGATTGTTAACAAGCATGATGCACTTGTGCTGTTGGAACAGCTTACATTCTGTATCACTGTTAAAACAAGCATGGCACTGCCTTTAGATCAGTGAACTGTGGCTTAGTTTTGGGCAGACTGATCCATGTTTAGCCTGATTAGAAGAGCATGCACTCTTTGTCATGTCCCAGCGTAGGGCTTTATGCACCATGGAAAAAATGGAATCTTTGTTCTGCCTTGGTATCACATGAAAGCTTCCAGTGTTTCCTCTAAATTAGTGCAAGAAGGCCACAGTTTTATTGTCTTTATAGTTACAAATTTCCCCAGATACCGATTTGTTTAATGTGTCCTAAGTCAAGGCTGAATTTAGTATAGCTAAATTTGAACTTCTCTGTCTTGTCTTTCATCTCCCCCCCCCAAAAAAGTAGTCATGTGTTAGCAGCACTTTGTTTGTATTGAACTCTGTTCCACGTCATCACATCAACGCCCACAGGCTTGTAATGATTTTGCTCAGGAGAGGTGTGGTTTGAATTGGTTCCAGTTTGCGAGAAAGAATTAATCAGTGGGATTTGTGTGCTATATCCAGCTCTCTATTGATTGGATGGTCTCCACAGGTCGCCAGCGATAGCACCGAACACCCTGACGCTAAACAGAATCGACAGAGAAGAGATTAATCAGAGCAGCCACGGTGCTGCGCAGTGTATGTGTGATTGTGTGATTGAGTGAGTGAGATAGGTATGTCTTGAGCTTAAGCTGCAGAGAGGTGCATTAATTTTATAGATTCATATCTACCATATCCGCAGGTCATGAGATATTTACATCTTTGATCCACCTTGAAGCTGAAAGCTAGTTTCTGATCATTTTAGCTACAAATTTCTTCCCATCCACTTTGAACCAAAGGCTTGAGCATGAAGAAAAAACTGTGATTTAGGTAAATAAGTGATATTTGTTTGATTTTAAATCACTTGGAGGGTTGTTTTCATATTTATGCGTTTGTCCTGTTCCTCTGCTGTCCTTTTTAGCGGTTGCTTGTGTAACAGGTGGCTTATTCTGTGTTCAGATGAGAGATGAGATGATTTTAATGAGACAGTGCCAGGACTTATGCAGGCAGACTGTTTTGGCAATTCTAAGCACAGATGCTATTTTTACTCTTGTAGGCAAAGCAACACCATGAGCAAAAGGGTGGGTGAATATAGATGGTGTGGAAGATATGGAAAGAAATCTTTACCTATTGGCTTTGTAGCGGGCGCAATAGCTGGGGCAATGAAATGACTACATGTATCATATATAGTGGCAAGTTAAATGAATGGCAATGTGAAGCTATAGTGAGTGGCACCCAATGTGTTTAAAATCTCACCATGTTATGCTCCTTGTCTAAGCACTGTTTGCTCTAGTCATTGCCCTGGCACGGCAGCTAGCAGTTAAAATTCATTTTTAAACTAAACTGACGTAAATATTTCAATAAAATACCTGTATAAATAATTGAAAATCATCGAATTTGTTTTACTTTTATGCAAGACGATAAGTGGGTACATCAAGGAAGTCATACTGATTTTACATCATCGGCCACTTTGATCTTAAGTGGGCTGGACCAGTGAAACTAAATGATAGGCGTGCAAGTTCTGGTAGCTGGTAGCTCATTGCAGAGACTTTTCTGCAATTATAAAAGCTAAAGTTTTCATTAATTCACTGAAAATGTCCTTTTTTAAAAAAGTCACGGAGTGACAATTTTAAGAACTATTGCCCTTAATTACCACATTTCAATACTGTAATAATTTCTTAAAATAAAGCACTTATTTGGGCATGGTTGTTGTCTGAAAAATGCAAGCTGCAATGTAGATGCTAAGATGCATATATAGAAGGTTCAGTTTAAGTGTTGTCAGTCTTGCTTTGGCCATTTTTAGTTCTTGATCCATTCATTTGCACAGCTACACAGGTTCATGTCCTGGACACATGTATGCAGAGGCACACAATAACAATGAACCGCAAAGTCCACATTCCACATGCCCTCAGCAGTCGGATCCCACCTCTTCACAGTCAGATCTCAAGCACCACTACAGCGTCTCCTCTCAAGCTTTCATCTTCTCTCTGTCAGTGTCTCTTAAAAATTCACTGTAATTCTCTCTCACCTCTCTCTCCTTCTCTGCTGCTTACTGAGGTCTGTCTCTTCCTTCACAAAGCTTTTCTGCTTCTTATCTCCAAGCCTTTTCATTTTCTTCCATTTCTTCGGGGAGTAAATTAATTTTAAAAATGTTTTTATCGATTAAAAAATGCAGCTATGATTGCTTCAAAAATGCCAGCTGCATCTGGTTGGCAAAGCACAAACATAAGTTACTGATTGGTGCTACGGGCAAAAGATTGCGTGTGAAATCAGGTTTAAAATCATCCACAGTCCTCTGGTCGAAAAAGGTATTTTAGCACATCTATGTTTACTTCAGAGTCAGTGAGGCTTCCTTCTGTGTGCGTCACCAGTGACCAAACCTGGCACTGCTGAAATTTAAGTTATATATCATCTCCAAACTCCAAATACTATTTGCTAGAGACTTTAAAATATGTGTTTCCAGAGCAGGCAAATATAGTTTTTCCCAAATTTTTGCCCGGTGAATCTTGTGTCACCTGGGCAGACAGGCAGAAAAAAAACGAGAGGATGGGCTGACATTTTCACCAGAAAGGGCAGACAGTGAAGGCGACAGGCCAAGGTAAAGAGGCCTCACTCCAGTGCCGTGCAATGTGTGTGCTTGTTTGGATGGCCTTCACTGAATTTTCAGTTTGACTTCTTTCCTCTCTTCGCCCAGGGATATGTGCTGTGCAAGAGACCTACTGAAAAGGTCAGCTTGGTCTTTGTGCGCAGCGAACACTGTGGTCAACACACTGAGTGCAAACAGAGTGCACTCTTATATACTCACCTCTAACCGATGCATCATCGCCTTCGTCATGTTTCTCTCACACTGGAGTTTACGTCTGCCTCTTAGTAGGGGTGGGCGACATAAACAATATGCGATTGAAACGATCTAAATTTGGCCAACGTCAGAGATTTCGACTATACCGCTCTATCGTGATAGTGCATGTTGATGATGTCATCAAGCTGCGCCTGTTTTGGTCGAAAGCATCGCACACACCACAAGAGCAGCGACTACCATTAATAACTAACCTTGTATTGTGCATGAATAATCTCAGTTGTTCTCCTGACTGAAGTTTGGCCCGTGTATAGCATCCTGCTATGCGATTGCATTTGTCCCTAACCACCAGAATCCCTCACGTTAACTTTTAATGAGTGGAAGAAAAGTTGATGTTCATCCTCCAGCTTCACTGTGCTAATGTTATGCTAACATAGCTGTGTCGCTAGCAATCACGTAGCACAACATTATATACCAGGTAGTCCAACTTCAGTAACCCTGCAAACACCACTGCTGTTTAGTTTTCTGTCTTCATTATTTTGGAAGTGGTAGCAGAGCTGTACGTTTTAATTCGTTTCAAAAATCTCTCAGTCAGAACATGGCGTGAAATGTTTAGGTGTAAACTAGCGAGCTAACTTCCTGTTAACTTGTAACTCCGTTAAATTTAATAAATTCTGTTTTCATGGATGCATGGATGTAAAACTTAATTGTTACACCTGATAAAGCAGCAACGCTGATCATTTTATTAAAGATGAAAGAATTTAGACCGTTTTAAACTCTCAGTTTGACTTTGGGACGGAGTTTTGGACCCAGAATACTCTGCGAAGCTCCTCACTACGGCAGCCGTAATGCTCTGACAATCCGTCAAGCAGTGCAGCTTACCAAAGTTGTACTAAAACATTTTTTAACAGATTTCTGCACGCCAAAATTAATTCGAGGTCAATAAGCACAACCAGAATTTATACATAAAGCACACTCTCGATTTTTGAGAAAATTAAAAGATTTTAAGTGTGCCTTATAGTGTGGAAAATACGTTATACAGAAGAAAATAATATATCATGATATATATCCTTACTGCACGTGCTTCAAATTATGCCGCAATATGGATTTTAGGCCATATCGTCCAGCCCTACCTCTTAGATTATTTGGATTCCTTGTTTCTAATTTGGAATAAGTACATATGCATTTAGTATGGTGCATTTTTGTTTTCTTCATACAGAAGATAGAGCTCTCTTGAAACATCTGTGTGAGAGGTCAGACAGTGAAACATAGTGACAATGCTCCCAGTCTTAATAATGTGGTGAGACTCTGTCATGTACAAGAAACCAGTTTAAGTGACACAATGCTTTATCCTGTTATGTGACAGCTGTGTGCAGGCAGGAGAAGGACCCAAAGTGCAGACTCTGGAGACAGAAAGTAACTCAAAACACAGCTTTAATGCTGAACTCAAAAGGGTAACAAAACTAGGACTAGACAGACAGACAGACAGACAGACAGACAGACAGACAGACAGACAGACAGACCGACCGACCGACCGACCGACCGACCGACCGACCGACCGACCGACCGACCGACCGACCGACCGACCACCTACATAAGGGTAGATCACAACACAGACACAGAGAAACACAGGGCTTAAATACACAAAGGGAGCAATCAGGGAATGGGTAACAGGAGGGAAACACAGCTGGGGAAAATCAGGCCTAACGAGACAAAGGAAGCAAAACCAGACACATTTACACGAGACACGGACTTTCAAAGTAAAACAGGAAACATAACACAGACTGAGCTTACAGACAGACTCACAGGCAGGCACTACAACAGAGGGAACAGAGACGTGGGACCAGGGCAGACACAGACACTGACTGGACACGGGGATATAGCAACTAAGGATTACACCGAGACATAAACCATAAGACAGAACTCTAAGAGACCAAAGACTAGAAATGATAAATAATATAATAAACTCAAACCCTGGGTCAACAACCCAGGCATCCTAACATATCCTGCTGGAAGCAACCGTCAGAGGATGGGTACACTGTGTTGATGAAGTGACGGACATGCTCAGCATTGATACTCAGGTAGGGTGTGGCATTTAAATGATAGTCAATTGGTACTGAGGAACACAAAGTGTGCCAAGAAAATATCCCCTGATGCTATCATCCAAATGTTGCAGCAGAGTCATCAAAACAAGGCAATATTTTTCCAGCCTTCTGTTGTCTGCTTTTTGGTGAGTTGTGTGAACTGTAGTCTCATTTTATTGTTCTTAGCTGACAGAAGTGGTTCCCTGTGTGGTCTTCTGCTGCTGTAGTTCATCTGCTTCAAGTTTCAATGTGTTGCGAGTTCACAGAACTGTTCTGCACACCTTGGTTGAAACGTGTGGTTGTATGAGTCGCTGCTTCTTTCCTATCTGCCCAAAGCAGTCTAGCCATTTGCCTCTTACCTCTGACATCAACCAGAGAAATGAAGCTCACATTTCTCCTTTTCTGGCCACTCTCTGTAAACTATAGTCATGGCTATATGAAAAAAAAAATCCCAATAAATCAGTGGTGTATGAATGATAGAACAGCTTCACTTTAACAGGCTGATGAAGGGATTCCTGTTAAATATCTCATGTCTGAGAAAGGTTGGCAGGTTTGGTGGTATTTTTGGGGGCAAGGTCTGAATGCACTGGATTTTGATATTTTGTTGCTCTTAAAAGTAACAGGGTGAATAGCTCAGAATCTGTGAGTCATGGCATCTGCCTCCACAGCAGTGATGCTTTGTTACTAATATCAGAAAAGGTCCTAGACTCTTTGGGTCAAAGAGTCAAAATTCTGGTTAGGATGAGTCAGTCGAAGTCTAAGTGAGCGCTATGTGTGAAGTGGTCTATATTAGCTTAAGCTTATATTGTTCAGCTGATTTTTGGCAGTTATTAATAACACGGTGTGTTTTTGGGCAGTCACAAAGAAATCTTGCTAAATGATAAAGTGAACAAACATTTGTCAAGGAATGGACAAATCTGCTGTGTAATACTTGCGTAGCAAATGCTTCTGTACTGCATATGTATGGACTCTTCAGTGAGGTTTGTGTGTGTGCGCATTATTTGTGCACCTGTTTGTCGGAGTACAAAGAAAATCTTGACATTAGCGCCGCCTTTGATCTCTGAGAGATAAATCACCGTCGTTACCGTTTGTTCGGTGGAGCGTGCTTTGAAAATCAGTGTCCTTCCTGTCTATGTTTACAATTGCTACTTTAATAAAATGCAGCGACAAGGAGGAAAGAAATGAACTGACAGACTGGGAGAAAACATCAGAAGAGGGGGAAACGGTAAAAATATTTTTAGCCTGTGATTGTTGAGACAAAGAAACCTAAAATAGAAAGAGAAGGATTGATACAGATTTAGTGCTTCAGTGTTTTTGTAACATTTGGCACAGAGATTGACAATTGAGTCCCTGTGTGATAAAGCCTTAAAATGAATACATCTACATATCCAAGTAATGGAGAGGCACATTCATCAGATTCTTGGGACGGATCTGTTTTCCACCCTACTACCGTATCAATCTTTTGTGGACGAGCACATACTATACTCCCAAATACTATATTTTGGGGCCCAGAGATTTGGTAGTAATCATAATGCAAAGCAGAGGTTTTAGAACTGCTTCACTAACCAAATCACCTATAACCTATAATCACATATAAGTTTAAAAAAAACAACAACTTGAAAATAAATGTTTTTTAAGTTCTTTTTGCCTTTATTAGATAGTGGACAGGGAAGCAGGGGAAGGAGCTACATCTCAGCCTTGTAACACACAGGCTCCTGCTCACCTGTCGAGCTAAATTGGCACTCCATGTTACACATACAGTAAGTTAATCCTGTCATGCCAAGTGTATCACATTTAATACATGACTTTTTGTGACCTCTGCATCATCAGTGTGATTTCGTCCCCCACGAAAAGCCCAAATAAAAATTGCACAAAACATTTTTAAGCAATAAATTGCACAAAAATAATGGATGTAGCGAACATGATACATATATGTTCATTTATATACATTATTTTCTTTAAATATGTCAGAAGGTTCACTAAATGGTCCAGTTTCAAAAATCTAGAATTTTCCCGCAGTTATTTCACATTTCAGGCTTTACAGGACTGAAGATAACGGCCATGATGATGTAACTTTCAGGAGAAAGTAACAGAACGCCTCGTAGTTTTCCTCTTGTGGTGAAAGAGGTATGCCTCGCTCTCTAAGAAAGATCTCTGATTTGCGATACTAAACACAGAGTTTTCTCTAGGTGGTTTACAAAAAAAAAAAGTCACTGAAGGGCTGTGAAAAGTCACTAAATCTTGTTGGCACCAGTGAGGTGAAGTGTGAAAGTCACTTCTGTAAAAGAGTGGGCTGTCAGTGGCTCAATCTGAGACCTTAAAAACCAAATAACAGCTCAGCTGGCATCTCAAAGCAAGGATGTCCTGGGTTCAGGGTGTGTGTGTGTACGCGTGTGCGCTTGTCTTACTGTGAGAGTGTGATATAAGAGAACTGTCCAATATAGCCAGATCTTTGTAGCATTTTGTCCGTGTGTGTTTGTGAGTGAAAGAGGGGGTGAGGGAGGCTGACTCATTGACTCTTTGCTGCTCAGTGCCTGTTCATGCAAATGAGAATCTGTTGACATGCCAGAGTCTGCTCACAAAAGACAATCCATTAACTGTCTGTTCCACCTCCTGCTATCCTTCTTCCACTCTCTCTTCCTCTCTTCCATTTTTCAAGTCGAGTGCGTCTAATTTTCCCCCATGCCTGTCTCTTTCTCTCTGGTCTCTCCCCCCCCCTTTCACTTTCTGCCTCTGTTTACCTCTCAGTACCTTTGAGCTGTTTTATCCTTTGCCCTCTCTCCCTTGCTGCCAGTGGCCACAGACACCCAAATCTGTGCATTTCAATAGTCAGATGTGAATACTACTGTTTGCTGCTGATCTTGTATTGTAAATATTACATATCCAGAAAACAAATATGCACTTATGGCTTTTAGTTGGAGCATGAAGAAGGGAAAGGCAGTTCTTGCTAGCATGTAATAAAGCTGTTAATAATATGTAGGTTTGATTTGCCTTGGTGTAATTTAATAAGGAAACATCTTTCTGACCTTTTAAAGTTAGAAAAAGCATTATGATGTCACTCAATAACTAGTAACTACACACCAACTACACACTTTGCCAAATGGATCATCATGGCCTTGCCGTATTGGTCCATTTGATCAACCTTTGTTGTTATTATTTATTTTATTTTATTTTCAGTTGTTACAGATGGGACAGACATGACTGAGGGATAGGAAAGGGAGAAAGAAAGATGAAGGAAAAGAAAAACAGAAGGGAAGAGGGACAGTGAGAAAGGGCACTTAAAAAGAGAAAGAAGAGAAAAAAAAATCTCCTGGATCACCTGTTGAGAGAAAAAGAAGAGAAAACAAGCAAAAACAAAACAAAACAGAGCAACATACTAAACACAACACCATCACGTTAATCTAGCTAAGTGTAAACAGCAGTAAATACTAAATATTGAATGTTATTGTGTAGCAAGCAGGACCGACAGCACAATGTGCTAGGAAATAGCAGCCAATAAAGGTGTAGTTTATGTCTATGAACAGTGAACACCCGTGTGCACACCTGTGTGGATCAGTGCGCTTGTATTCAAAAGGTTTCCCCATGTAATGGTCTGCTAGAGGATGTAGAGAGCCATAGCCCCCCCCCCCCCCCCCCCCCAGGGCATGAAGCAGGCATGGAGGAGATCCAGGCTCCAGACATCCAGAGGCCCCAGAGTGCGAGAGCCCAAGGAGGACCAATGGAGGGGCATCCGTGCCACCCTCCTGGGAAGAGCTGAGGAGAGCCCCAGATGAGGGGACACCCAGTAGCCACAGAGCAGAAGCCAGAGGGGGCTGCACTGGCGTGCCCACCGGCTCTGCCGGCAGCCAGCTGTGCCAGAGTGAACCGAGCCGCAGGCCCAGAGGCCGGAGGCCCGAGGGCCCCCTTTGCCCCGGAAGGGGCCTGACCAAGCAACAGGCACCAGGCCCCGCCAAGTAGTCACCGGGAGTGAGCTGGTACATACCTGAGTGCCCAGCCCTGGACACCAAGAACCACCACGCACCGATGCCTGAGGGCATCACTTACCGGCAGGGAGTGTGGTGAGGGGAGATAGGCCTTGGAGGGCCTGGGAGTTCCCAGAGAGGTGGAGTGTAAGACCCAACCTGACATATAAACTAGAGATGGACTGATCCGATATTACGTATCGGTATCGGTCCGATACTGACCTAAATTACTGGATCGGATATCGGAGAAAAATAAAAAATGTAATCCGATCCATTAAATATCACGAAAGCACCTCACAAAACTTGCAACACGCCGTAACTCACCTCAGAACGTTAGCACGTCGGAGCAGTATGCATCACGTGATAGAGCGGCTGTGGCATGCGGGACCTGTCGGTGGTCTGGAATCTGGATAGCATTTGGAGCTTCGCTAGCAACCCGGCATTTCATCTCCGACAAAGTTATCCCTGAGAGAAGTAAAGCAAGTGTGTAAGTCCATCTCTGAATGTTTGTAAAGCATTCCTGCGTTAAGCTTAACAAGCGACTGCCTCTTCTTGCTGCTACTTCAATCATGAAACTGCTTAATGATCAGCTGATCGGCTTTTCTGTCGCGAGTCCGTGTCTCTTGTTTGTTTTTGGCCCACTTTGCACCAGAAAGAGGAAACCAGCGGCTGAACAACAGCAGCACGTTTAAGCTTGATCAGCTGTTGTTAGAATTTATTTATTATTACTTTCTACTCGAGGATCTTTTTCTACGTAGCTGACGCTGGTAACTGTGCAGGGGCGGATCTAGCAAAGTTTAGCCAGGGGGGCCGATAGGGCATTAACAGGGAATAGGGGGCACAAAGACATACTTTTCTTTCTTATTCTCATTTAAAACGTCTAGCTTTTAATAAATAATTATCTGACACCCAAAGTTTTAATTTGATGTAAAATGAATAGAAGTCAATTACTGTATATAGTGACTATTAAGTCTAATATATATACCCTAGTAAGCTATAGTACTTTTTCCTTTGGGAAGGTACCATCTGTGCAGTCTGCAATTTTGTTGAAGAAAGATGTTGAATCTATTTAATATTTCTTGAAAAATAATTGATTTCTGTGCATTTTTTTTCACACTGCATCAAATTAAGGTTGATTACGTCGATTAAGCATCATGAGGTGGCGCGTGAGGGGTGGTTCCCTATGTTTTATTTATTTATTTTTGTTGTTGCTGGGAGTTGGAACCCTATTAGTTAGGTTGCTTAATATTTATGCTAAGTACTCTTTAAAATACCAGAATAGGGAGGATGGTGTAGGTTTAAGTTTATTAGATTGATCAGTATTGCTGAACTATGAAATTTTTTTTTTTTGCATACAGGTATAACAGAATAGCTTTAGTGTAGTTGTTGTTTTAAACTTGAGTATGAACTTATACAAAATGCAGCAAGATATTTAAAAAAACAGTTTTGTTGATTAAAAAAACACTATATCGGATTCATATCGGTATCGGCAGATATCCAAATTTATGATATCGGTATCGGTATCGGACATAAAAAAGTGGTATCGTGCTATCTCTAATATAAACACAGACAAACAGGCACACACAGACACAAACATGCATTCCCACCCTAATGCACACATATACAAATACTTAACACTCACCCAACGTAGGGATAGACATACATGGACACTGTACACACAATCACACTCCCCAAACAAACTCTATACCCCAGGTCCAGGTACCCTCGCCCCTGGAGGGGGAAACGGCACCTAGACCCAGGAGATTTTACCCTTTCCCCCGGGGTGGAGGCAAGCAGACCGCCCCAGGCTCCGCAGCAGCAGGGAGGCCCCAAATCCCAGATCCCAATCGGACGGTCAACACCTATATGTATGTGTTATGAGAGTGTGAGTAATGTGGATGTCTAAGTTGTGGAATAAAATTGAGGCACGGGTGGCCAGATAGAGGCACGGGTGAGGCACACTATAATTAAAAGATAAGATATGTGCAGTAGCATTGCATGCAGTAGTAAAGTGCATTACTGCTTATCTCATAGGTGCAGAAGAAGTTTTGATCCCTTATGGTGAACACACATTGACTTTATTGCCAGCTACAAACAAGAATCACTGCAATATGCTGAAGTAGGGTTACAACACACTGACCTCACCTTACTTTCTGCTTTTATAACAACATTTTAAAAAGGACATTTCAGTGCCTCCTGTAGCTTCTCCCTCACTAAAATCTGATCAGAGCTTTTTGCTGTTGTCTGTCTTCTTTCTGTCTTTATTGTGTATTTGCTGGTTTTTCACAACCTTTTCTCCTCACTTGTTCTTCCAGCTATTTCTATAATATTGCTATTTTTCACCATTCGCTTCTTTCTTTCTCTTTCACCCATTTCTCCTAACCTTCCCCCTGTATCTCTGTCGCCTTCTTTTCCAGCCACTGTTCCTTTTCCCTAACCTCCGTACAGTTCGCTCGCCTCCTCTTTCTCTGTGCAATGATGACAGGGATGCAGGCAGAAGCAGAGGAGAGTGCTGAGCTAAACAGAGGCGCACAACTAGGGCAGCACGACTGCCTCCAGGGGTGTGTGTGTGTGTGTGTGTGTGTGTGAGTTTTCTCGCGGACTAACACAAAAAATGGGAGCGACGGAGCGACAGGGACGGACATTCAGAGCAAGGTGGCGAGGCAGCAGTACAATTATAGCTACTGTACAAAAACCCTCTTTATTTAATAAAATTCAACCTTCTTTGTGAAACAGTATCGAAAAAACTGAAAATCAACAAAAAAGGAGACTAACAGTTGTGAATGTTTACAACAGTCCTTTCAGAAAATTATGTTAGATCTGGAGGATGGTTTGAAATTATTGCTGGATGTTTGTAGGGCTGATATCCCAATGCCGTGACACGGTGCAGACATTACAGTGCACATTAATCTGTCAATTACTGGACTTCATGTAGTTAATGTGGGGGCTTTTTAATGATGACTTATTATTAGACATTATTCAGGCTTCTGTCATGCTCCTATTAGTTTTTCATGAGAGCTTGGAAGTGCTTGATCTTTAATGATGGTCTTGCTGCTAGTACACTGTACTGTAATGTACTGTCATCTACTCTACTGATAACCAACCATTGTTTTGGTGTGGCCTGTTTTGGCATAATAATGGATTATATGAAACAGAATCCTACGAATGCCAAATTGGGACCAGCAAAACATGTATTTGTTATATAGATGTACAGTAATGTGCAAAAATCCTGGGCCAGAATTTATATTTGTGCTGGCTCGTTGGTCTAGGGGTATGATTCTCGCTTCGGGTGTGAGAGGTCCCGGGTTCAAATCCCGGACGAGCCCTGAATGGTTTAAAAAATATTTCATGTTTTCTATGTTTGCCCCCCAAAAAATATAAAGAAATGAGTGGTAGCTCAAAACTATTGCATGTTAATGTTTATACATATTTTCCCAATAAAAACAGGACCTATCCATACATTTAGAAACACACTAACGTATTTCAAAAAACAGTTGAATATAAACTTGATCTCCTGACTGACATACTGTCAATACATGGCTACAAGTTGTTTTGTATATTTACTCCAAAACGTTGTTTAACGATCGCTTTCAATCTGTATTGTCATCTTTAAATAAAGTGACAAGTCACACATGGTCCCCTTTGTGTAAGTGTGAGGAGTTCAGCCCTGCCTCCTCTATGGAGAGCACAGGAGATGAGAGAAAAACAAGGAGGTCAAAATCTCCACTCACAGCAGGGTTTCGAGGGATGTCTCTGGTCGACAGCTGTGCTCCGCGTTATCAGATGCAATAATCGGCCTTTATTGGAACAATAACAGTAATTTAATTTTCAATCTTATCGGCCTGTAATATACTGGGCACCAATATATCATACTTATCTAATTAATAGTACATATCGTGTTACAGTAGTGGTCTGATAAGATGTACACACTAAATAGAAACACTGAGGGACATCGTGATGACATCGTGATAACTGAGTTACAGTCAGTGTTTTCTGTGTAACTTTTATTAATAACAACTAGGAGCCTTCAAAGTGCTTAAAAGCAGGCAAACTTAGGACCCGTATGTCATTATTGAAACAATGTTGCCTTGCTTCCAATATCAGCAGTTAGCTGAACTAAAATAAGTTGTAAGATCAATTTATAATTTGTGTTTTCATGCAAATCAGATTTCAAAGAGAAAAAAATATCAGTGTTACTTTTTGATCATGTGAAAGAGTCAGAAAAAAAGCATTTAAAGGCTGCGTAGAGACCGACAAGACGGAGAGTAGTATATTTGTACTGATGTCACAGTCTCCATGGAGATACTTGTTAGTATGTCAGACGTGTAGGCCCTCCCACTTGGCCAGGCTCAACCTCAGGAAACAGCAGCTCACAAAGACATTTGTTCAGGTTGGCATATGTTTTTTCTCTGCGTGCATTTGAGCGCGTGCATCGGCGTGTACGAGCAGTTATGCTCACATGACTGTTTTTCCAGTGCGATGAACTCTGTCAACCAGTAGTTTTCATCTGAACTGAATCACAACAAGATTCAGATCCTATGAGTTGCAGCCTGCATATGTGCAAATATGTTTGCATGCATTTTTGTATGTATGACTGTCGGCATTTCTGAGAAACAGACAGTCACAGGCCGCGTGAGTGTGTCCCTCTTCGATGTATGTGTGGGGAAATGCTGTGTTTGTGTGTAGATGTAGACTGTATGTATTATGCAGACCTAGGAGAGCCTTGTGCTATAAATAAAACAGGGCTGCAGTGTGCTCACTGGCGGAATAATCTATCTGACACTATGGAGAAAGAGGGAGAGCGAGAAGGAATGGAGCAGACAGAGACGAGTTCAGAGAGAGAGGAACGAAAGACGAGTGAAGAGAGAATGAAGAAGAGGAACTGAAGAAAAAGGAAGGAGCAGGGTTAAGGACTGAGCAGGAGAGAGAAAAATTAAAAGGGGCTAATCCACAGGGCCTCTAGCACTTAGTTAGCATCATGACACAACTCAGAGTCATGTTCAAAAGGGCGGTAATGCCTTTCTTCACTATCTCCTTGTAAATCTGCCATCCATGCTCGCCTCAGTCTCTCCCTTCTACATTATGTCTGCAAAGAGCAAAAGGTGGCTTGTTTTGTTTATGTTCCTCACACCTGTGGTAAGGACATGTAGCAGGTCCTGCACACATTTGTCATTGGGTGTAAGTGCTTGTGAGCAAAATGTCAGAAGCTATTAAAACCTCACTGAAATCTCTCTGATACTGTGAAGATATTGTTGGCAGTAGAGCTGCCGGTTATGGATTGGGTCGCTTTTTTTTTTTGTTACAGTTTACCCAACTTGACCACATCTTTTGACCTTTCTCCAAACCAGTATTAGCCTTCTTTGGCTGAAGTTTTTGTTGTCCATGGATCTACTAACATTGTAACTGTTGCTAATGCTAATAAACTTTATCCAGTTCTTACAGACCCTTTCCCAAGAAGTCTGCGTGCATTTATACATTATAAAACATTTGATCTTGCCTTTCAAAATCTTATTCAAAACGTTAGCTAAATCATAGTAATCTGCTGTTGCTGTAATTCTAATCTGTGTTGTAGTTACAGCATTATGTATATGTACATTTGGATGCAGACTGCAATTTTTTGACTCATTATGTTATTATTTGTATGATTGCATATAATTTTTTTATTGAAAACTAATATTGAGCACATCCAACAAATAGCCACCGAATAAACAGCTGTTGACCTTGAGCTATATCTAGACGACTATAATGGGGCTTGATATTGGATAATAGCTGGATATTAAAAACATCAGTAGGTCTTTTATCAGTCATAATCCAAACGTGTCACTTTTGTTTCATTAGTACAAGTACTGTAGATCATTATTTGTCTGCTACTAGTATTAATTGAACATGGTTATGATAACAAGAATCTGTCGTTTTAAAGCTACAAAGCTGATGTCAAAACCACAGTCTGCCTGCTTTCTTTAAGTAAAGAAAAAGTAAATAGACGTTTGCCTCTTTAACTCTTCTCCCTGCCAGGTGATGGAGTTGAAGGGTCAGATGATCCATGTGCCCGAGTCGTGCTCCGTGATGTTTCTGGGCTCTCCCCGTGTGGATAAGTTGGAGGAGCTGATGGGCAGAGGTCTCCACCTGTCAGATATCCCCATCCATGATGCCACACGGGATGTTATCCTGGTTGGGGAGCAGGCCAAGGCTCAGGATGGCCTGAAGAAGAGAATGGATAAACTCAAGGTAAATCGCTTGACAGTGTAGGCTCTGGCAAAGTAACTAATTTACCCATTTAACTAATGGGAAGGCTTTCCACAAAGGTTTACGAGTGAAGTTTTGTGTTTTTGTGCTTCATCCAGAAGCACATTTATAGGTCAGATTAAGGACAGACCAGCTGTTTGGGCTTTGGGGGGGGGGGTTAGCACTAGCTAGCAACATATATCAAGAATAAGAAAGTGTATGGTCTTAAGCTATAGTCATTTCACTCATGTGTTTGTTACGTTGCAATCTTTTCTTGTGATGCTAAGTATGAACTCAATGTTGAGAGTTACGGCTCACTGCTTGTTGAAGTCTTAACACAGTGAGTGTCTACAGCAAGCTACTCTTCTCTCTTTTTCCTCTACTACCTACTGACTGCCTCACTTCATGTGAGGCTCACCTTGTTCTTTGCTGCTGTTCAGTTTGTCAGAGACCAAGTCATGGCGCCTAAACTGGTGAAACTACACAAAAATATTCAGTATGTTTATTTGAGCTTTTCCACAATGCGAACAACTGAAGTGAACAAATTAAATCCAGTGCCTCAGCTGTACCGGCTACTTAAAGCTCCATATTGACTGTATTAATGCATACTGCCTGGAAAAAATGTGGCTCCTGGGACTTCCTCTCATAATTTGCTTTCAAAGTACCCTTGAGCAAGTCACTGAGTCTTGACCCAATCCTGTGCGTCTGTTCATTGCATCACTCTCACTGCAACTACACCCCCAGGCTAGTGTTATAAATAGCTATGTCTGAGTCAACTTGCCTGCTTGAACAATGGTATAGCACTAAGAAGCTTACCCAGAGATGCAAATAAACATATACAGACACACACAATCCAGAAAAAACAATCACACATAAATACATTTGCATCCACCAGCATTTTTAAAAAATTTGATGCAGTACTCCCACATCTCAGCATCTCTGTCATCAGTGCCCTCTTCAAAGCAAAGCGCACAACCTCTCGCTCTTCTCTTCCAGGCCACATTAGAGCGGACTCATCAGGCACTGGAAGAGGAAAAGAGGAGAACCGTGGACCTGCTTTATTCCATATTTCCGGGCGATGTGGCGCAGAAGCTGTGGCAGGGTCAGCCGGTGCCCGCTCGCAAGTTTGATGACGTCACGATGCTCTTCTCAGACATTGTGGGGTTTACTGCCGTGTGCGCTCAGTGTACGCCTATGCAGGTCATCTCCATGCTGAATGAACTTTACACACGCTTCGACTACCAGTGTGGCATTCTGGATGTTTATAAGGTCAGTAGACCGAAAGATATCCGCCTCCTTCATAGGATGTAGTAATAATAGAACTGTGAAATATTATTTAGGGAGGAGCAGTTTGATTTGGTTGCAAATGTAATATCTTTACCGGTTAATGAGTATACTTGTGTAAAATGAGTTCATTAAGATTGTTTTCCCAAATTTAAACCTTCCCAGAAAGTTAGAGCCCTCATTTCTTGGAATCTTTGGAGTGTTACCACACGAGCCAGCCTTTTCAGGGTGTGTCACTGTGTTTGTGCAAGTGCGTGTGCGTGCACTGTGTGTGTACGTGCCCTCATGTGTGGGTGCACTTGTGTTGTGGAAAAAGTAACTGATTAATGGCCAGTCTGTGAGAGCTTAACAAAGATGTGTCAATATTGTCCATCTGACAGTGTGGCTTTATGCCTAGTTACTGTATCACTGTAGTCTGCTGTCTTTTCCTCTTTTTTCATCTTTACTTTCTGTTACCACGTCCTCTTTTTTTCCAATCTTTTTACCTGTTTTCAATTTTTCCACCTTCGCTCCTCTCCATCATCGCCATCGTCAGTCATCTTTCATCTCTACCTTGGTACCTCAGTGAGCGTGACGGCAGCATACAATTTCCCATAAAAATGCGCTGTTACTGTGTTCTCTCTCAGAAGTGTCACACACATATCAGATACACGGCGAAGTGAGATGCAGAGGGTGAAGGCAGGGAAGTTGACTGTATGTAACGAGGTATATGTGTATAGCAGGGGAAGAGTTAGGGTGTCAGCTTGTGTGTGTCAAAGAGAAAGCAGAAACAGGAGGACATGGTGAGGAGACTGAATCACCCATATGTCGCCATTGTCATGGTTACTGTCGAAATGATTTAGCCGGTGGCAGGCCTTAATGAGAGCAGTTTGTCTCCAAGCCTCTCTACTCCCCTTCCCCAACCACCACCACACACACACAAACACACACTTCTGTGCCATTTTTTAAAAGTCTGTGTCCATGACACCTAGTTTGTGTTGTCATGTGGAGACATCCATGAAAGTGACACTTTGTTTGCTTTATTGACACGTGCGTTCTTAAACTGTTTACACTTGCTGCTACTGCAGACTAGGAAATACTTGGCTTTATGGCTTAAATCTTCTTCTGTTTATGCAGCAGTTGTCATAGTTTGGATATTACACAGAATCAGTATACTTGAGAAGAGGTGAAACCTCTCTTAAGTGTAAAATCCTCATTAATCAATGGGGATTGGAAAAACTAATGATGAGCACAGAAAATGTGACGTGTTTGGTATTCGTACACATCACACAGTTTCTGCCGATTTGTTAGCTACACCCTGATGTGAATCTCCTGTTCCACCACATCACAGAAACAACCGATTGAGGTCTGATGGAGGCCATTTGAATACAGTGAATTCATTGTTCTGCTCAAGAAACTGGTTTAAAATGATTTGAGCTTTGTGACATGGCACCAGTATGATAATGTGAAGATGGGGTACACTGCGGTCATAAAGGGATAAACATGGTGAGCAAACTGTGTTGGTTAATTGGAGATAAATGATCTGAATTTCAGGAGCAGGACCACACCTCCAAACACGCCCTTTCTGGGTCTTATCTATATATGACCCCCCCAGTTCTTCGTGTCCCAACCTCCCTCCCCTTTTTCAACTCTTTCACTTCTTCATTTCTCATTAGTACATGGGGATCTGCCAGGCCCATCTAGGCCTTCCCCAAACTGCAGCTCAATTCTAGATTAAGCCATTCATCTTTATCTACTAAAAAATGCTGCCAAACCTAAAATAAGGACGTGGGCCCAGCTAGTGAAACGGTACTCAGTTGGTACTCAGAGGCACTATTGCACCACCACTGGCATCCCGAACTGTTGAGAGAAGGCAGGATGGGTCCATGCTTTCATGATGACCCTGTTATCCAAATGTTGCAGCAGAAATGGAGACTCATCAGACCAGGCAACTTTTTCCAATCTTCTACTGTCCAATTTTCAGTGAGTGAGCCCAATTGAACTGTAGCGTCAGTTCTTTTTCTAACTTCGCTCGGTGTTTCACTATGGGAATCGCCTCGGCGTGACCAACTACGGAAGCTCCAATGACACCACGTCTGTCTATGACAGACCTGTCGAGCCGTGCTCAGGGCTCCGCCCCCTCGTACTAACACGGCCGACCAGCTCCTCCTAACTCATTCTCGCTTTCTTCCCGTGAGAAACTACTTTGAGCTCCCTCAGCGCATCCAGGCTAACTTGATTAGCTGCTTAACAGTTCTCAGGCGTCCCGTGTAGGAGTACGTCGCCGAACGCAGTTTTTCCGGTTCCAGTTTGGATCGTGCTGAGTAAGTCCTTCGAAAGAAGTGTACTTAGAGTTGCACTGTGGAACAGCAACCGCGTCAGGCGAGCTGTCCCAGCGGTTCCTGGTTTTAGTTAGCAAGGTAGCCGACGTTGTGTGACTCGGGCTAACGCGTTACGGCGAGCTGTTCGTTAACTTGTTAGCAGGCCACGAACCACATTAGCGTCTCACTAGCATTAGCTTGTTGGTCGACGTAGGGTTCGGTTAGCATTAAGTTGCTAACGATATTGGCTAGCGGAGTGCAGCTAACGTATCACGACGAGCTGACTCCCGCCGCGACTAGATCGGATTTAACACCCGCTGCTAGTCCTAGCTACTTACGGGCTAACGTGTCGAGACGAGCCTGGTGTAGCCTAGTCTCACCCCTTTCCGCTAACCATGTCTACGGCTCCTACGCCCGCCAAAAGGTCGGAGCCGAAGGCTAAAGAGGCTGCATCCCGCCCGTGCCCCGCATCATGCGGTGCCACCATCTCGGGCAGGGACCCTCATCCAATGTGCATCGTCTGTATGGGTGCCAAGCATGCTCAGGCTTCACTGGCGGACCCTCAGGGATGCCCACACTGTGCTTTGATGCCAGAGAAAGTCCTGGAAAGGAGGCTGAGAGTAGCAGTAACGAACAGTCAGGACCCCTGCCTGTCGGCTGCTACTGCTACGAGCGATATCCGTCATCCGCAAGCCTCCACAAGCTGGGCGGACATGATGGAAGAAGAGTCCCCGCTCATGCCCCCATCGTTCGAGGACCTCCTCGATCAAAACGTGGGCGAGCCGGGTGGCGAGGACGCGGAGGGCGATGCCGACTCCGACCTCCTCGACCTGGAGGACATGGATGAGGAACAGGAGGATGACTCTACCTTTCCTCCCCAGCAGTCCAGGCCACCGAGTGGGGCTGAAGTTGCACCCCTGGTGGACAGCAATTTGTACGAGGTCTGTAACGGGCTGCTGCCAAGCTAGGCATCCCATGGCCAGCCGCCCAGGATGCCGAAGGGGCAGAACGCGACTTGTACGACGGCAAGAGGCTCCCACCAGCCTTGCCGCCATCAAAGCAGCTTCTGCCAGCAGTCCCAGCCTGCATGAAAGAAATGAGTCGCTATTGGTCAAGCCCTTTTAAAAGCAAGCTTCCGACCAAGGGCTGCTCTAAGCTTGAGATCCAGGGGATGGGTGAACTGGGGCTGACTGAACCCCCAGCAGTGGAGCCTTCAGTGGCGTATCACCTTCACCCTAACCGCAGGGCAATCTCAGCTTCTTCTAGCATTTCTTTGCCCAACAAGATAGATCGCCTCACGGCATCTATTTATCAAAGGACATACAAATATGCTGCACAGTCAGTGTGCTCGCTTAATGCAGTCACACTGCTATCAGCATATCAGGCAGAAATTCTGGAAGACATGGGCCGTCAGCTTGACTCGGGTTCCCCGAACCCAGCCCTCTGGGATGAAATCTGCGTGGTTAATGATCTCATTCTTCGCTCCTCCAGGGGAGCAGTCCAAGGGTGTGGTCGCGTTATGGGCCTTGCAGTCTCGGGTGAGAGAGCCTTGTGGCTAAACCTGTCAGGCCTGGGTGATGCACAGAAGGCTGAGGTCATGGATGCAGCCTATGACCCAACCAAGGGTCTCTTTGGCCCAGCCCTGGAGAGAATGAGAGAAACAAGCACCCGCAGAAAGCAGGAGGGTGAAGCATTCAATCTCTGCTTACCCAGAAAACCTAACTCTCAGCCCCAGCAGGTGCCAAGAGCTGGCTTTGCAGCAACAGCAGCAGCTGCGAGAGGGAGACAGAGTGGGGTCAGAATGCAAAGAGGAGCAGGAGGCCAGCAGGGTGCCCACCAGGCCAAGGTAGAGAACCGAAGACCTTGGGGCAAGCATTCCTTTGCAGCAGTTGCTGCAAAGAACAAGCCGTCACACCCCGGAGAGGGGAAAAAGAAGCGGTCAGCCTAGCACACGCATTCTGTGTCACCCCTCTTTTCTTCCCCAAAGAGAAGGAAGGTGTTAGAAGGGGTAACCAAATCACTCCAAAGTTCAGGGTCTCCGGAAGTTTCCAGTTCACCAGGAGCACCCTCTCAGTCTCCTCCTCCAGTTCAGGGAGGACAGACTTGTGGACAAATGGCGCAGTGTCACCAAACACTTCTAAGCACTCTGTCTGTGTCACCAAGCACTGCCCAGAGTCACCAGACACTTCACTGTGGTTTGGGGGTAACAAAAGAAATAAAACGTGCATTTCTGCAGCCAGGCAGTTTGCCAAGGGCAGAATGTCCCCCCAGTTTCAAAATAAAAACAAAAGAAAATCACTGCAATTTGTCTTTGTTCCCAGCGGGGGGAGCTCACGCTCTTCCCGAGGGGGAGAGCCCCAACTCCTTCCGGGAGACAGGGGTGACGTCACGCTACCGCTTCTTCAGAGGCCCGCTCGCAGCGCGGCTGGAGCGGTGGCGCGCATGCGCAGTTCATCCCTGGGTCTTGTCAACCATTTCCCATGGTTACAGGTTTGCGGCAAAACCACCGAGATTCGGCGGAGTGTTAGCTTCTGTGGCCAGTCGCGATTCAGCGAATGTGCTGGAGGAGGAAATATCCTCCCTGTTACACAAACAGGCGATCGGAGCGGTTCCCAGCGAAGAAGCTCAGCAGGGCTTTTACTCCCGCTATTTCCTCATCCCGAAAAAGGACGGAACGTCGCTCCGTCCTATTCTGGATCTGCGTGTGTTAAACAAGCATTTGAGAAAGTACACGTTCAGAATGCTCACACACAAGACGCTTTGTCGCTCAATTCACACAGGCGATTGGTTTGTTACAATCGACCTATCAGACGCATATTTTCACATCGCCATTTATCCTCCACACAGGAAATATCTCAGGTTCGCTTATCAGAGCGTAGCGTACGAGTTTCAAACTATCCCATTCGGGCTATCCTTAGCTCCGAGGGTGTTCAGCAAATGTGTGGAGGCAGCGCTGTCTCCGTTAAGGAACAGCGGCATCAGAATATTTTCTTACATAGACGATTATCTAATATGCTCACGATCGCGCGAGCAGGCGATCAAAGACTCCGAGGTGGTGGTGAATCACCTCACGGAGCTTGGGTTCACTATCAACCTGGAAAAGAGCCACTTGGAACCCGCACAGTTTACAGAGTATCTGGGGCTCAGAATAGACTCCATCTCTTATCGTATCGCACTTTCAGAGCGGAGGATCGCATCCTTCACTCACTGTCTTTCCCGTTTTCAGCTGGGGAAAGTCGTGCGGTTCCAACTCTGTCTCGGCCTCATGGCCTCGGTGATATCGGTGGTACACTTGGGGCTGCTTATGATGAGAGATTTTCAGCGGTGGGTCGCTTCTCTGCAGCTGTGCCCTCGCCGACATCTCAGTCGTGGTGTAAAAATAACGCAGCCGTGTATTGCGGCTCTCCGGCCCTGGAGGAGCCCGACAGCTCTCGCGGCGGGGGTACCGCTCGGGGCAGTATCATCCAGGGTGACGCTGACCACAGATGCATCCCTGTCAGGTTGGGGTGCAACTATGATGGGCAGAGCAGTGAATGGCGTTTGGTCACAGAGACTCACTCTGAATCACATAAATGTGCTGGAGCTCCGCGCGGTGCTCCTAGCCTTACGGCATTTTCTGCCGTATCTCCGGGGTCAACATGTTTTAGTGAAAACAGACAACTCCACTGTAGTTGCTTATATCAACCGCCAGGGCGGCACCCGTTCCCGGCAGCTACACAGGTTAGCCAGGGAAATAATTATGTGGAGCAGCACTCGGCTCCTCTCCCTTCGGGCAACTCACGTGCCAGGAATTCTGAACAGGGGGGCGGACCTCCTGTCCAGAGGAAATCCACTGTTCGGAGAATGGAGGCTTCACCCACAGGTGGTGGAGCAGATTTGGCAGAGATACGGCCGGGCTGCCGTAGATCTCTTCGCCTCGCGAGAAAACACACAGTGCCCCCTGTTTTTCTCCCTGTCAGACGCACACGCGCCACTGGGCGTGGATGCGCTGGCCCATCCTTGGCCAAAAACTCTGCTGTATGCTTTCCCTCCCCTCAGCCTGATCTCCCCAACACTGATCAGAGTGAGGGATCAGGGGCTGTCTCTGATTTTAATAGCTCCACGGTGGCCATCCAAACACTGGATAGCAGAAATCATCCAGCTTCTGGTGGACGAGCCATGGCCACTCCCCATCCGCAGGGACCTTCTGTCTCAGGCGCGGGGGGAGATATACCATCCCCATCCAGACCAGGTTGCTCTCTGGGCCTGGCCCGTGAAAGGTGGAATTTGAAGGCAGCAGGCATGCCTCCGAAGGTTATTGAAACCATTCAGAATGCCAGAGCCTCCTCCACCCGTTCCATTTACAGCAGTAAATGGCGTGTTTTTGAAGAGTGGTGCCATGAAAAGCAGATTATCCCTTTTCAGTGTTCAGTGGTGGAGCTGTTGTGTTTTCTTCAAGACTTGCTGGACAAAAGGAAAGCTTTTTCCACTATAAAGGTCTATTTAGCAGCTATTTCAGCCTGCCACGTGGGGTTTGGTGATAAACCTGCTGGGCAGCACCCCCTTGTAGGTCGCTTCATGAGAGGAGCGCGTCGAACGCTCCCAGTTTCTAGACCACTGGTCCCTTTATGGGATCTGTCAGTCGTTTTAGACGCCCTCTCCCACCACCCCTTTGAGCCTATTGGGGCAGTGGGGTTGAAGTTTCTCTCTCTTAAAACCTCTCTGCTGTTGGCTCTAACCACAGCCAAGCGAGTTAGTGAATTACAGGCTCTGTCTATTCACCCCTCTTGTCTACAGTTGGCCCCGGGACTCACTAAAGCACTCCTGAGGCCTAACCCAGCCTTTGTCCCTAAAGTGTTGGAAACATCATACAGGTGCCCTACAGTAGAGCTCCTAGCTTTTCACCCCCCTCCATTCTCTTCCGAGAGGGAGCAGAGGCTGAACACTTTGTGCCCTGTCCGGGCCTTGGGGACTTATGTTGACAGAACAGCTGGATTCAGGAAGTCGGATCAGCTGTTTGTTTCCTGGGCCTCCCCTCACAAGGGCAGGCCCGTATCATGCCAGAGACTAGCTCATTGGATTGTAGAGGCCTTAGCTCTGGTTTATAGCTGTAAGGGCTTGCAGGCCCCCCCGGGACTCCGAGCACACTCCACTAGGGGTGTGGCCACATCCTGGGCGTTGTTCAGAGGTGTATCAGTCCAGGATATTTGTGCGGCAGCAAGCTGGGCTACGCCGCACACGTTTGTCCGGTTTTATCGGCTGGATGTTGCACAGTCATCCCTGGCTCAGATGGTGCTGGATTCTGGTGCCTCAGGTTCGACCTGAGATCCTGGAGTAGCACTGGAGAGTAGCTTCGGGAGCTGGCGCAATCCGGGAGTGGGCCATATCTCCCATAGTGAAACACCGAGCGAAGTTAGAAAAAGAACGTTGGGTTACTTAACGTAATCCCTGGTTCTTTGATAACAGAGTGAGGTGTTTCACCAACACTTCCCTCCTTGCTTAGGCACGGAAAGAAATCTGCTTGGAATGAGTTAGGAGGAGCTGGTCGGCCGTGTTAGTACGAGGGGGCGGAGCCCTGAGCACGGCTCGACAGGTCTGTCATAGACAGACGTGGTGTCATTGGAGCTTCCGTAGTTGGTCACGCCGAGGCGATTCCCATAGTGAAACACCTCACTCTGTTATCAAAGAACCAGGGATTACGTTAAGTAACCCAACGTTTCCTGTTCTTAGTTGACAGGAATGGCACCTGGTGTGGTCTTCTGCTGCTGTAGCCCATTAGTTTCAAGGTTTAATGTGCTATATGTTCACAGATGCTCTTCTGTAGACCTTGGTTGTAACAAGTGGTCATTTGAGTTACTGTTGCCCTCCTATCAGCTTGAAGCAGTCTGAACATTCTCCTCTTACCTCTGACATCAACAAGACTTTTTCACCCAGAACTAACTGCCTTTTCTCTTTTTCAAACCATTCTCTGTAAATCTGAGAGCTGGAGATGGTTGTGTACGAGGCTATCAGCAGTCTTTGAAACACTTAACGCTTTCTTTCATCATCATCTTTCTTCCTCACTCTGATGCTCAGTTTTAACTTCAGCAGGTTGTTTTAATTGTGTCTACATGCCTAAATGCACTGATTTGCTCACGATTTGAATTGGTGTAAATAACAAAGTGGCCAGTGAGTGGATTTAGGTTGATCCAAGCATCTCTGCCTCCCAACCCATTAACAGGGAAGCATAACAATGGTTAATATATAGGACAATCATCAGGTTCACTTACCAGCAATTCACCATAGTAGAAACAATTATTTTTTTCCACTTGAATGTAAGCTTTAGGTTGATCCTGGTTAAGTACAAAAAGTTTTAAAATGTTCATGGTTTCCAGGAAAACAGATAAAAAATAAACCCACAATTGATTGGTTTTATACAATACTGATAATTTTATCATGATTAACTCATTCACTGCCATTGATGTCTATAGCCGTCAATTGCAGTGAATGAGTCAATGGGTTTAACTCATTCACTGCCAATGGCTGGCAGTGAATGAGTTAAAAACATTTTAACTTTTTTTTGTCTAAGGCAAGAGAGATATGCTGTAGTTTATATATTTTATCAGGAATGAGAGCAAGGAGAGGTCTCTGCAGAGAAGTAGTGAGCATTCCTCAAATGTTTTTGGGCAGAGATGGGCCAGCACAAGTCACTTCAGCCAACCATGTCCAACAGCTGAGGAACACCCACTTGGGCTCTGCAAAGGCTCCTTACTCATTGAAGTCCTTCAGCTTTAGCTTAACATAGTTACATGTACTCATAGCCACTCTTCATTTTGCAGATTGAGACAATAGGTGATGCCTACTGTGTGGCAGGAGGGCTTCACAAGAAGGTTGATAGTCATGCAAAGCCGATTGCACACATGGCTCTGAAGATGATGGAGCTTTCAGAGGAAGTGTTGACGCCTGACGGTAAACCTATCAAGGTGAGTTTTCATTCATTTTCCATCTTGCGTCCCTTATAATAATTTCAACTTGCTAAAGGGGTTGAAAGCGTCTGTTTATTCTCTCCTATTCTGCATCCCTAACCTTTTTTTCCTGCTATTTATCTATTTTTTGTATAGAAAGCTGTCTCCTGAATAAGTTATATACAGTTTAATCTTGTGCTACTGTTGATCCTGTACCTAGGTTTACGTTTCAAACTTCATGTGTGTGTGTAATTGTAAAGCAAATCATACTAAAAGGCAAATTCTGCTGAATTGGTTGTTATCAAAATAACTTAAGCTGATCCGAAGTCCTTCTGTAAGGTTGTGGTTACAATTTGGTGCCGAATGATGCTGTTTATCTCTTCACTTCCCAGATATTGACATTCTTGACAATGTGGACTTATCAAACCAAGTGTGATCAGTCAGTTACTTGCTGATCAGAATCCCAAATATCTCACCGTATCCTCTCTGGTTATCAATCGTTATTCCATGGCAGTTTAAACAATGCATTCAGTCATAACAGTAGCTAAATGACTGCATGCAACAAAGTGCAAGTGTTTGTTTTCACATAAGCTTCATTAGTCTTATATTTCCCTTTTAACAGTTTTCTCTGATTCATCCACTTCCAACAAGATGAAACCTTAGTTTGAGTGCACCATTCACTGAGCTGCCTCTGCACTACGATAATGCTTCCTTAACAAGTTTTGTTTGCAGTCATTTCTCTTTTATGTCCTGTGGTTATAATTATAAATAAGACTTTGTGAGACTTTCTAGCAGTGCCAGAAACAGAAAGAAAAAATCTGAAAAGATATGAAGACGTTAGTGACATTTATTAATTGCCAAGAGATTTTCTTGGCATATTACCACCCTTAAGCCAAGCACCGAATACTTTATTTAGAAGTGCCGTGAATTAGCCAGCTATTGTGAAGCTTTGGACTGCATGCTTAATTTGAAAATTTCATCAGCCAGTTAGCACTATTAACACATTGGTTAAAGATGCTTTAAAGATCCTTTCTTGAACAAGAAGCATATTTATATGCAGTGTGCATTTAAGTGAAGAAAAAAAAACACTCTTAATCCTGCATTAATTCTAGTTTTGCAGCTGTTATCCCAGGATATCAACATGTGTGACAAAACATACTGTGCATACTATGTGCAGTCATTTATTTTTAGTACTAAAAAGTGTTCCAGGAAGAGAAGAACACAGGTAAAGATAGGCTCCCCTTTTCCTTTTTCTTGATTCTTCCCTTGTTACTTTTTCTATCTCTCAATTTTTCCATGTTTTCTAATCAATAAATAATATATGTTAAGATGGTTTACCCAAGCCAACAACATATTTAAGACAGCCTAAGTGTTGCTTAGCTGACATTGGTGCAGTTAATACTCTTTTTTTATCTTTCTTTTTACACCAGGTCCAACACATAAGTTTGTTGTATTTTATGGACATTTTTATGTCCTATTGTTGTTCTATTGTTGTGTGAAAGGAACACTTAATACAGTTATATTGCTAGAAAAATATACTACAGGATATGGACAAAAGTATCTAATCTCTTAATCTTGGAATTCAGATGTTTACAGTCAATTCAATTCAATTTATTTTATATAGCACTAAATCACAACAACAGTTGCCTCAGGGCGGGTTTACAATATAGGTGACAACCCTACAATAATAAAGAGAAAACAGAGAAAACCCCAACAATCATATGACCCCCCTATCAGCAAGAGCTTTGGCGACAGCGGGAAGGAAAAACTCCCTTTTAACAGGAAGTAACCTCCGGTAGAACCAGGCTCATTTGCCAAAATCGGACAAAGACATGCTGTGGATTAGAAATTAATAGACAGAGATTAATAATAATGAATGATTAAATGCAGAGAGATGTATAAACAGAAAAAGGTGAGTGAAAAAAGTTAAGTGAAGAAGAAAATGGCATCATGGGAAGCCCTCAGCAGCCTGGACCTATTGCAACATAACTAAGGGAGGGAGGATTGCCCTAACTATAAAGTTTGTCTTTTTTTGCCAGTCCCATTTTTACAGGTGTATAAAATCCAGCCTGTAGCCACGCTGTCCGCCTTTACAAACATTTGTGAAATTGTGGGTTGTTCTAAAGAGCTCACTAAATTTGAGCCTAGTACTGTAACAGGATGCCACCACTGCAACAAGTCAGTTCGTGGAATTTCTCCTCTCTTAGATATTTCATGATCAACTGTAAGTGGTATTATTGCAAAGTGGGAGTGTTCGAGAACCACAGTAACAGTAAAGTTAGAGAGCAGAGTTGACAAGTGCTGAGGCGTGTAGTGCGGAAAAGTTGGCAACACTCTGCTGACTCAGTAGCTGTGGAGATCCAAACCTCCTCGGGCATTAACATCAGCGTTAAAAACTGTGCGCCTGGTGCTTCATGGCCTGGGTTTTTATGGCTGAGAAGCTCCTGTAGGTGTAATGTGTCCATATAGTGCCACATTTAACAGCTGCACTTGAAATAGTAACAGTGGTACTGTCCACATCATGTTGGTGTTGTGAGCTTTGACACATCATCGCAAAATGATCACTTATCAGCTCATTTTCATAGGTACGAAAATGAAAGCTAGTTTGTGGAACTGCATTTAACAGTGGTCTCACTGTACTTTTAAAAATGCTTTAAATTGTGTGTGGCTTCAAAGAGAGAGGAGAAGGAAAGCTGCGGGAAAAATGATGAGTACAGTATTTTAAGTAGGAAGGGAAGCAAAGAGTCACGAAGGAGTGAACCGAGTTTCAACCTCTCATGTTAATTTAGACGAATAAAAAGGAAAAGGGAATGATTTATTTATGACTATCCTTAGTCCAGTCACTGTGAAGGTCACCCAGCACACTTACGATGCCAAAGTGGCTTTGGAGGCTTTGCTGTATTAAATCGTATTACAGGCTGAGGCTTTGATATTCAGTGTTTTTCTTATTGGGAATAACCAAAACATTTAGAAAGTCCTAAATAAAAGATACTGAGTAATGAGTACTTCTGGTTTAGTACAATTTTGCAAAATATGAAATTAATTAGCTCTTTTTTAAAAGACAAAAATGGATATTTGTGACTTTAACAAATTGAGGAACAATAAACATCAAGACCCACAAACCAGGCATAAGTGTAAGAGAGACTAAGATGGACAAATGTTAAATAACAGAGAGAATGCTGCTCTGTGTACTGCATGCTCCTAACATTGTCCATCCATCTTAAAATAGAAAGACCTTGCCAAGCATTTTTGGCCTGCTCTCTTGCTCTCCCACTTTCTCTCTCTATTTTCCCCTTCCCTTCTTTATCTTTCACCTCCGCCTCCTCATCTCCCCGCCGACTCCTCCGCAGCCTGGCTCAAACTCCTTTCTTTAATTTCACCTCTTTCTTTTTTCCCTTCATCCCGAAATGCAGTCTTGTTCTGCTTTCCCTGTTTTGCACGCTTTGTGATGCTCTCCTCCTTATCTCTCATCACTTTATGTTGGCATAAAGATATTCAACACTTCAGCATGACAAATGGTGTTCAGCGAGTGCACTCAGCTCCAGCCAATGCTGCACTGTTATGCAAACTAACACGAGAGCTGTGAGAGAGGAGTGAGAGAAAATGTTTAGCCACGGAGAGAAGACTGATCGAGTGACACAGAGACATATACAGAGGAGATGTCAAGAGAGATTCACGTATAGAAACCAAACATTGTGCCGTATGTTGTTTTTATCTACATTATTGCCTCAATTACAGGTCTATGCCACGATCTGTATGTATGCGTGTGCTTGTGTGTATGAGTGGGTGTATGAGTAGGTGAGCAGGTGTGGACGGGAGTGATGTAGTGCTTGCTGCGGCTAATAGGAACTGTTCCCAAACCTCAATGGTTTTCTCACCAAATATACTTCACAAAACACACTGTGTTAACACTCTCTGTATGCAGGTTTATATTCAAACTAAACAGTTGTTATTCTTTTTTAGTGGGCCTATCCCCAGCAAACAGAGACTGCATCTGCAGAACTGAGAAATGGACATGGACGTCCATGCAACCTGTATAGGACATTTACATGCAACAACCCGGCAGGTTGTTGCATGTAAACGATGCTCAGTTGGTACTATTCCTTAGCCCCTCATCTGTTGTTCCGACAAGGTTTGGGGAAAACAAAAATATATATTTTATTTATTTATTTTTTTTCTCCTGTTATTTGGTAGGAGGGGATAAAATGGCTCTTTTGATGTTGAAGGTCGTTGAACTTGTACCATTACACAACTACTGGCAGCATAACCCATTAATACAAGGCGCGATGGGACACTTTAAATTTTGTTTATGGCAAATTCTGACTCTACCCTCTGAATGTCGCAGCAGAAGTGGAGATTCATCAGACTAGGCATGGTTTTCCGATTTTCTATTCACCAAATTTAGTGAACACATTCAAATTGTAGCTTCAGTTTGTTCTTCTTAGTGGACAGGGGTGGCACCTGGCGTGGTCTTCTGCTGCTGTAGTCCAACACCTTCAAGGTTCAGAGATGGTCTTCTGCATATATTGGTTGGAACGAATGGTTATTTGAGTTACTCTTGCCTTCTTCAGCTTCAAGCAGTCTGGCCATTCTCCCCTGACCTCTGACATCAACAAGGCATTTGCACCCAGAGAACTGCTCTCTGCAACATCATTGATGGTTTTTATGGGGAAATCTCATTAGACCAGCAGTTTTTCAAATACTCCAACACCTGCAGCCAAGCCACATTTATTTAAATCACATTTCTTCCGCATCCTGATCCTCATTTTGAACTTATCTTCACAATGTTTGCATGCCTAAATGCATTGTGTTGCTGTCAAACAACTTCTCTCTGAATTATATATTTTAATCTCTAATATATTGATATGATGATAAGAGAAAATAGCAATGCACAGTTTTTTGATTTATACCAACCCGCTCCTCCCTGCATGCCTACTCGTCTATTCTATAAAATTTGTCAATGACCACCGAATTGGTACAAATTATTAGGCACTTAATATTAAGTGTCACCTATTAGGGAATAATCTCTAACAGGCATTTTTTCCAGTTTCAAAGTCTAAAAAAAGGCTTCTGTTTTTTCTTTCTTTCTTTCTTTCTCAGAGCACATGGCAACATCATTCAGATTGCTTCTTTTGTCTCAACAACAATCAGAAGCCCAAGACATTCAGTTTTGCAATGCTATAAAGAGATGGTTGCATAGCATGTTTAGGAGGCGGGACCCATTTGACTTTTTTAATGATTGACTAATCAGCTAACTGACTGTTTCAGAATTACAAATCTGACTTAACTTTGCTTAAGTATTGCTGCACTTTTGCTTACACTGGCTAACCCTAGCTCCCAGTTTTTTCGGTACATCTAGCCAAAGCTAATGCAGTCTAAGACAGTGGTCCTGCCAACAATTGTTTTTCGTTAAAACTGTTTGCATGACTAGGTATTTTTTTCAGATAATGCTATAGGGTCTATACCTTACAATACGAAGAATGACTGATGTTATGTTAAAATGAAACCTAACTGAGCCTTAAAGCAGTTTCCTTAAATGTGTTTTACCTCAGTAAAACTTACAAACTGCTGAATGACTGTATGAGAAATATTCACTCTTTAACAACAACTCCCTCCTCTCTGTGTCTCAGTCTGTCTCCATCTTTGTGCTTCTGTCAGCTTGGCCAGAGGCTAGAACGCGATTGGTCGTCTGCGCTGCTGCGCCATTTGCTCTTTGGCTCACTGAAGGCCATGTGCTATGGATGCTGACTCACAGCGAAAAGGGAGGGGAAGGGTGTATGAGTTTTACAGTGTCTGTGTTTTGAGACTGAGAAAGAAAGAGAAGTGTGGGCGCTGGATGTAGATTTGTTTGTGTGAGTGTCTGTTGTAGAGACAGACAAGTACATGGCCATCTGTAAGCGGTTTAGCTACAAAAATAGGTCACACTAGTGCACCTAGCAGCACCTTTCTCCTGTGCTTTCTGTCTCTCTCATTTCCTTTGTCTCTCCGCCTCTGCTGTCAAGGTTTTGCCATCTAATTATAGGGTTATTTTGTCTCCCTCTCCATTGTCTTTCAATCTGTCTTGCTCCTTCTCTCTCACTACTCCACTCGGCTGTTGTTGCTATGACTACCATGCACTGTGCTGGAATGCACAGTGTGGCATTGATTACAAAGGTGAAGAGACGCTCAAACAGATCATTAGAAATCTACTGGGTTCCACCAGAGACATTATGAGGAATCTTGAATAGAAATCTATGAAAGCATCCAACAACACCATAGACCACGGTTGTTCCGCTCCCAGCCTTCAAAGAGCCAATCAGCAGCAGAACCAGAAAACATATCAGCCAATCACGCTGTTGCAATGACACAACATTCAAGGTTCACGGCACCGTATTGGTAAACAAATATAGAGACCGTGGCTCAGGGGGTTGGGAAGCATATCTGTAACCGGAAGGTTGCCGGTTTGATCCCCGGGCTCTCTGTCCTGGTCGTTGTGTCCTTGGGCAAGACACTTTACCCTACCGCCTACTGGTGTTGGCCAGAGGGGCCGATGGCGTGATATGGCAGCCTTGCTTCTGTCAGTCTGCCCCAGGGCAGCTGTGGCTACAACTGTAGCTTCCCTCCACCAGTGTGTGAATGAATAGTGGCATTGTAAAGCACTTTGGGTGCCCTGAAAAGCGCTATATAAATCCAATCCATTATTATTATTATTATCTACTTGTTGTAGTAAAGATGTAGGTATGTCTGTCTCGCATGTTTCCTGTCTAACTGTAGCAATAATGTGAATCAGCATGACAGCAAGAGCTCCAATGGGATAAGCCAGGGATATTACAGGATTTAAAGCAACATACAAGATGAAAACCAAGCAAGCAAAAAAGATGTGACAAAAGAGTGAACTTCAGTTACAACCAGCACGAGAGACAGGAGTTAGTAGGACCTCCATCATACAGCCCTAGAGTTCAGCTGGCAACCACGTGGCAACCTCTGGTCTCTAGGGAAAAATTTGTATTCCCTGACCAGCTGACAAGAGTCTGCTGGAGATTGCTGGTGAAATTGTTGTAAAGAGGGTCATTGCTTTGGTAGTTTGCACAGAAGATGCAGATTTGTCTACAGACAGTCACTGAGAGGTTTTGAAACCAGAAACAGGAAAAAAGTTCTCCCTTACTGCTGCAACCAACACGTTTCAAAAGGCACACTTGTACTTTTAAGGGGAGACAAATAATTTCCATTTCTTCAATGCAAACTATGGGGGACTGTGGACAAATACTAGCGGAATTGCAAGGAAGTTTTAGTGCAGCACTGTATCCGGACCAATTTCACTACGCTGTCGATCGTCTGAGTTGTTTTTAAAAATAGTTCCCAAGGGCTTTCCAAAATGCGCTCCAGTGTGTGTAAAGAAAGACCAAACAAGTCTGACTTTCCTGTAAAAGTTAGGAAAAGTTGTAAAAGCTGTTGGATATATTTTATTGTGTATTTTCATATCTGATTCTCTAATTTGGTTTGCGATACTGAATCGAAAAATAACAAGCCCGGTCTTGCACCAGGTAAAAAGAATACTTACCTGGTGTGTCGAATAAGTCAAAATATGGTTTTAAAATCCTTATTGTAGAAAGAGTCTTCAAATACTTCAGGACTCGGTAGCACTGGCTTATTTGGGAGGGGTCTGTTCGCACAGCCAGACATGTACACCCCCACAATGACTTGTCCCCGAGTGGTAGAAATAAATGCTTGGTTGAGTGACCATGAAATGCAGCGATAGCCAGATAGCTTTCACTCCAGCCATTTATAGATTCATGCTTCAGCCAGATTATAATACGAACACCGCGTTGCTGCCATGGATCTGCTACCAAGTGGAGATGAAATCAATTATTTATTTGATTAATTTCCCTCTCATGCTCATGCTATTTTAAGATTTTCATCTCTCAAAAAATCTGCTTCTCCAGGATATCAGATTAGGTAATAACATCCAGACTAATATGGAACCATGATTACGACGCTACAGTTTCCATTTATCGGATCAATGCACACAACATAGCCTTTGTACTGCAGGATAGACAGCAAACAAATTAATGGCATCAGCCTGGTTCAGCAGGGAAATCAAATTTATGAACATCTGCAACAGTGGCAGGTTTGTTTACTCATTTTAGAGGCCAAGACGAGTTCAGTTTGGGCGCCTTGCTCTGAACTTTGATGCGGACAGTAATATTCTTTGGACTGTAAACAGACTCAGGTAAAACCGCTGTATAGAGTCTGTTTTAATGCCAAGTGCATGCGTGCTTCCAAGATATGCACATGAAATCCTTTCACTGCTTTAACATACCTTCCACTTCTGTTTTTTTCTTCTCCCACCACCTTCTTTCCTTTCTGTCTCAGCTGAGGATAGGTATTCACACAGGTTCGGTGCTGGCAGGTGTGGTCGGTGTTAAAATGCCACGCTACTGCTTATTTGGAAACAATGTGACGCTGGCCAGCAAGTTTGAATCAGGAAGCCATCCCAGGTGTATCAATGTTAGTCCCACAACGTATCAGTAAGTACCTGTGCTGTATGTTGCATAAAAATGTGTTTCATATATACTGTATACAGTACCTTAAATTATGGAAGTATACGCCCTCACAGGCTTTTTATTTGGTGTTACTGTTTTAGTGTGACTCATTATTCGATCATAACTTGATTTAATATTCATGTTATTTTACTTGACCTCTGTTTTACTTTTTTTAATCTTCTCTTATTTTCGTCTCTTTTCAACAGACTGTTAAAAGACGACCGCTCTTTTTCATTTGTCCCTCGTTCAAGGCTGGACCTCCCAGAGAATTTTCCCAAAGAGATCCCAGGGACATGTTACTTCCTGGAGGCGGGCACATCCCACAGTCACGCCTCACTGACAAGCTCTCGCTCCGCTCCTCCGGCCTCTATGAGGAAAGTCTCCTACAGTATTGGGACCATGTTTCTAAGAGAAACAAGTTTGTAGAGCCCATACACAGACCAGGTTACACAGTTAATTATTATGTTAGTGACTGGATTTTGAACTTGTGCAGGAAACCAATTACACAGATCTTTGGATATGCAAATGCATTATTTAAGAAAAACTTTGATTCAGACCTGTGGGATGGCCTGTATGAATGAAACTTTGAAAAGGCTTTCATCATAAGTGAAGAAGAACAACATGCCCTCGTCTCTCCTGAGCAAAAGAGATACGGTTCAAAAGACTTAAGGAACAGCTACTGCGCTAGTCTCACAAGGACCCTCCCCCAGGGAAGTGTACTGATGGAATCAATTAGAAGAGAAACCTTAATATAAACCTTCATGATCTAGCTGGATTCCTCAGCTCCAGACCTGGAATCTGGTTCTCTCTGACCTGCGTCTAAACACGGGAATGCTTGGAGAAAGCCTGGGGATAGACCAAACATATGACCGTAATTGCACTCAATAGAAATGGAACTGCGCAAATTGAACAAATCCACTTCCCATTAACAAACTGGGTGCTGAGTATAAAGTTGGGTGAATTTTTGCAAGATGGCAACATTGCCATAAACGTTTGCTGTGCATCATGGCCACTTTTACAAGGATGATAACAACACAGCAACCCCTTCCTCCCCTAGCAGCTGTCTCTATGTAACGTCATGCTTTACCAAACATACGTCTAACAACTGCTACTTGTTATATTAGGAAGCATCAACCTAGGAGAAGTTGGTTGTGGTGGCGGGTGATTAATGAGAGGCACAAAGGAGACAATTTAGTAGTCATCTAAGGACAAATGCCAAAACCACGAGCATTAGGCTGACTTTATAGGTCTGTCTACTTCTAGCCTACTGAAAACTATAACCAACCCAAGTCCAGCCATTTCATTGCATATTATATGTGTAGGTCTGAAAATTATTCCCAGCTCAGTGCCTTTTTATTGCTCAAATTTGGACAGATATAAGATGAATTGAACTATATATATACTATAGAAAATATAGGGATCGCTCAATTTATCCCATGTTTTAAGTTGTTTTATGACTTTTTAAAAAACGGTTAATGACATGAAAGGAAGAATGACATTTGCCAATGCTTTTAAGCCACTTTTGTATTTGTTGTACATTTCACTCTTGGATGGTAATGATTGGTTGGCAAGATAAATCAAGCCTTCCTCAAAGAATTCAGATATTTTAATTTGCATTCACTCGACTGTGTCCAGACCCAATACTACACACTAAATAGTACTTATAATACAGTACTGTGCCAAATTATTCACTTAGTCGTAGTATGCGTATCTTACACAGTTCACACTTACACACATAACCTGTTTTAACGGCTTTATATTTTTAATATACAGTATGCAGTTCTCTACTAGCCCTATCAGGTGCAATCACCAGGTTTCAGATTACGTAGTAGTCTGAGTATAATTTGCTCAAGAAAATCAAGCGATGTCAAGCAAATTCATCTGAGACAGTCTTCATAAGCTATCATCATGCAGCGGGAGCTGAAGGTTTGAAGTTGAATAGTCTTTGTATATTTCATAGCCCCGGCAGATTTGGGTATTATTTTATAGTTACTTTAAAGTGCTGCCAGTGTTCTTAAACAGTTGAGTAAAAAAATGTTTATATCAGTTTAAATGGTTGATTAAGGTAAAAAAATATATACGGGGTTATAGTTTAAATTATATCGATATATATTTGATGTTAAATGAAATGTTTTTATTATGATATGAAGGGAACAGCGATAACAGCCTAAATGAAATTATTACTAATGGATGGCCCCCAACAAGCAAAAAACATGCATAAGATCTGTTATTTAAATCCAAATGAGCGGTACTCATTGCTTCCTTTCCATGCTTGACAACATCACATTATTGCTCATGTTGCTTTAAATCTAACTTACTTAATAAACTGATAATAACATCTGTTCCGAAAGAAAAGAATGGCTTCGTCACTGGTTTACTCCTGCACAGATTATAGTTCATAATTTTAATAGAAATAGGATGTCGCAAATTCACTACATCTTGCCAAATGACATTCTTGTTGCTTGAACCCAACAAGATAAAATAAAAAAGTGCCAAATGTGTATTTAGACACGCCCGAACACCAGGTTTTATTCCTGCTTTCCACATCTTAATAGCTCGCAGTAGTAGCAGGGAGGAAAAACAATGGTTACACATTGAAACCCATTGATATAAGAGATAACAAATACCTTTTCTGCCCTCTAACTTAGACATTCACCAGCACAACTATGTGTTGTTCCAAACTGATGGAAATGGTGTTAAGAGGGCAAACAGCACAGATTTCCTTTTAAACTGCCAGTGTTCATTATTGCCATAAAATTCTGTCAGCAGAGTCTCAGATGGGAGGAAGCATTACAAAGCTTGCACATTTTAATTTAATTAAATATTTTTTTACGTGTCACCATCATACCCACATTTCCTATTAACAAAAACGACTATTTCTAAAGTGTATGCTATGCAGTAGAGGGCTTACAGTTGGCTAGACAATAAACACATCAGTCAAAAACATGGCAGCGTAGCTTTTTGCCTAAAAAAATATTACGAGTTGCAACACAGCGAAAAAGTTTTTTATTAACATGAAACTAGGTGCCGTTGTTTAGTGGGACAGCTTTGCCATCTTGAGCTTAGAGTTTATCACTTAAAGACATCTGTCAACTTTAAGCTTAAATCAGTGGATTATTTTGCGTAGGGGGTTGCTAAACATTTTTATTACACTTTGCGGCAGCAGAGAAAAAAAAAATCTGTCCAAGACCGTCCATTCGTTTTGTATGATGCATGGAGAACCAGAATCTGCAGTAACCATCTGAGACATCAGCAAAACATGCATCTTATGTAAGTATTCATCAGTGGCTCAGAAGATTAGCATTTCTCTTTACATAAACTGTGTCAAGCCTATCAGTCAAAAGTAACGTGTATGTCAGACATAATGGTGTTCATCAGGTCTTCCAGAGTCAAGGGAAGTCGGTCTTTAAAGCCAGGGAAAGTAAAAAGGTGGTTATTGTTTTTTTAATTGACCATAAAGTTAGTTTTCACAGCTTTTCTGTGAGGTACCAGAAGGGTGATTTTATATGAAACCACAATTTTCAAAGTGTCTTTAAATTCTACCTAAAATTTTGTGTTATCGCTGCAAATAATCAACAATATTTGCATTGATTTCTTTTTTTGGAAGGACTCAACTACTGTGTTGTACCCACCAGTAAGATAACCCCCCAGAAACCTTGTTAAGTGTATTTGACAGCTGCGTTACTGAGCCTGGGGGAAGGTTTTTACAGGGCAGGCTTTCGCATACAAATGTACAAGTACTTCCCAGCTGTCATCCTGGCGAAAATGCATAGACAAATTAATGTATACTTGATAAATCTACTGTAGCATAAATGTAGTGCAGTGCCTAAATTTTTGCTGGTAGGCTTAAAATAGGACGTTACACCAGCATTACACCCACACAACTTGTGTCCAGTCCTTACATCTCCAAGTCTGTAGATTCTTGGCATAATAATAAATGTTTGGCCTGATCTAACAAGTCTATTTAGAAGCAGAGGTGTTGCAGGTACTGATTCTTTACAGTGATACACCAATGCACAAGTCGGTGACTTACTCACACACAGGCGTTCTTTAAGGTAACAATGGCAATACAACTGAGCTATAGTGTATAAATTGTCTCAAATAATGAACATGAACAAATACTGTTAAGTCAGTGTGTGAGGGTCCAACATCCAGTGAGACAAAGCCAAATACATCCATGACTCCTCCAGCTGTTGTCTGCGTGCCTGATTGCGTGACTTTGTGCGTGTGTGGGTCAAAAAATAGGAGATACTACAAACACCACTTATTAGCAACATCTGTACAATTTTAATTATGTAATGTATTCCAAATGGGAAAAAACAAACAAACCTGAAATTGTATTACGATTACTTTGCAGGTTCTTTTTGGTATAATTCCAAAGTGAATTGTGAGTTGTAGCAAAACAAGAATCTCTGCTTTGTTGTCCTTATTTTTTATTTCAGCTTTATACTTTCTGTCAGTATGTTTCATCCATCTAAAGGCAGGCTGGTTTTCTCGACGCACCTCTGTCCCACAAAACCTTCATGCGCTCGGTAATGTCTTCTTCTTCTTTTTTTAAGAACTTAAAAAATATAGACACTTTTGTTACTTTTTCATTCTGTGTTTTACTGAATTAAATGATTTTGTTTGATGATGCATTCATGAAACATTTTCTTTAACTGAAATAGCATGAAAATATCATTTTTATTGAAGAATAAAGTTGCTATGTTTTTTGCAGGACATTGTTATAAACTGTTTTGTTGCCAAGTTCAGCTTCACCCCCACTGAAATACAGTACAAAGGGTCAAAGATGATGGGAAACTGGACTTTGCTTGTTTTAACTGTCTAGTTTTAACAGCAGAAACAAATGAGGGTTGATGCCTGGGTCCGCCAAAAGATTTGTATTTCTATGTTCAGCTCCAACCTTTGAGAAATAGTAGCTTCCATAGGTTAATTTAGCACTAATTAATCATTTCATTTGAGACCCAGTGGTTTATAATCACATTCAAAAGTCTGCAGAGGCTCTTGTACTTTGGTGTTTTATGTTGTAAACATAGCAAAACTGAACCTGGAAATGAACCCCGTTTGACCCTGCTGTTGGAATTAGGTGCACTGTATATGGAAGGGGCATGATGACAACTGTTGGTTTCTGACTGACATTAAGGGCACATCTTATGTCTTATATGATGTAAATAAAAAACACCAAGTATCTTTAATAAGGAACAAAGCCTGTGGCTGTTACTGTGAATGCGTGCGATGACATGTCAATGAGTGTGTGAGACGGTGTTTGTGTGCAACTCTGGTAAAATTTAAAAACTAAAATCATATTAGCATAAATAATAATTGTAACAAAAAGTAGACTTTATTGTTATTTTTATTATTATACCAAATCAAATTTGACACTTTAGAGGTTGTGTGAACATCTTGTGACCAAACTTTACTTCTTCAAGAAAAGAGATGCTCAAGGATTAATATTAACACTTAATTCTGAAACAGGCAGGTTTAAGGTAAAGTGACACTTGATAGTTGAATGAGTAGCTGTAGCCAGTTTATAGGCTGTTAAGAGTAATCACTTTCAATCATTGCTATGTTGTGTGTGATACCCTGTGTCTGCATTTTCCTGTTGCTTTTCATTCTTGTTTTTCTGTGCTCCTGGTGTACAGGTTACAGACTATATAATATGATTAAATATGCAGAGACCAGGTGACATCACTGCCAACTCTCTCAGGCTGTATAAGGGGATGGTACCACCGTGAGCCACGGGCATTGTTACCTGCTGTTTTGGAGCCTTTAGCATTTTGTCTGCCAATATCCTGTTTTTTTCATAGTGGAAATGACAAGCAAGAGGTAGATCTCACTAAGACCCGAAATGTTTGTAGCAACACAAGGCATTTGTTACCTTTTTAATGAAATAAAAATAGCGCTGTATTAAAAAAAAACAAAAATTCAACATCTTTGTGCTGCCAGAGAGGTCGCCTCCTGCTGGCTGCTGGAAGCGATGCAAGTTTAAAGCACTGTCACACTTATTTATTATATAGGCCTTTAGTGTTTTGAGCTTGCACTTCAGTAGCAATCACAGCATTAGGTAGTGTGACACCTTCCTGCAGGCTTGTGCAGACGTGTGGATGTGTTAATCTCTAAATCAGAAGATAAACAATCGAAAAGTAATGTCTTAATAAATTTGTCTTGTTACTATTGAAGCTCCCTATCACCATTCATTCTCCACCTTAAATCCCAAAACGGACGTAAATGGACGTAGCGTTTTTGGTGGGAGAAATGTTTTGTCACTCACACAGCATTGTAAGATGGTGTAAGATTTATCCTTAGGCCCCCTCCTCGATTCAGAGATGGGCTTTCCCTTTACTTACCTGGATGATTGAGCATGCATCAAGACATTTTTTTCTCTCCACCTTAAAGTTGTGTTTGAAAACAGAAGCTGACAAGCGTTACACATTAATGACGGTTCAGTTCGGCTTAAACATCTCAGTTTGTTCTGACAATGTAACAGAGAGTATATGCGCTCAATAGCAGGGCTGTTTCATTGAACCAGATAAAGGCTGTTCCTGTTGAAATGCAGAACCAATACAATCAATAACATTATGAAAGCAATTTGAAGGATCATACATGTGCTGCAAAGGAAAATGATCTCTTTGCTGAATAATTGCAATGTCTTCAAAATAAAAGTATTTTACTTATTTTTCTAAAAGTACCCAAAGGTTTTAATTCTCTAACTTCTGTGTGTCTTATGTTCTTCAACTCAACAAACTGTCTGCTTGCTATGATGCTCAAAGAATGCATAGTCTCTCACTAACTAGAGTTTAAGTTTACTATTATCTGCCAAATTTTTCCAGCCTTCATTCAATGCATTAAATAATATCAATTCCATGTAACATTTTAAAAGTTATTTTTGCTTATTTTGTGTATTTTACTGTATCAATCCTCTCAGATATTGCAGTGCTGCTGGTAATGTGATGACAGCTTTGGTTGTAACAGTCAATGAACACGACACAGCCAGAAGCCTGCAAAGATTTTTATGAACCTTCCAATGATGTTTTCCTTTCTTTTTACCTTTGTTCCTCATTCCTCCATCCCTCCAGCCCTTCATCTGTCCCTTCTCCCTTTATCTTTCCCCCTTCCTTCTAACTATGCAAATACACCCCCATTACCCTAATTGGCTCTGGGAGGTTTGAATATTTCGTGCAGATCATCTTCACTGATCAGGTGGGTGAATGTGGTCTTCGGCATAACGTCGAGCAGGTACTAATGGAAATCACACGCAAACAATGTAGGTAAGAATGAATGAACAAAGGTCAGGTTATTTTCACACTGTGCCAGTCGTATTAGCTCAATTAAGTAGGAGTTATAGAGGTTCTGATAGTATTAGCAGTTCAACAGGGAATTATGTTGTTGTGGGGTGAGGGTATGTGCATCTGAATGAATTATGTAGTTATTATTCATGGATGGATCTGTAGAGGAAATCCTCTGCTCTCTGATTCTCATTGAGGAGCATATGGTGTGCTCTACTTGACGTCTTGGGAGAATTTCTGTGGGAAAAATGATGGCAGAAAAAATATAGCAGAATTGACTGACCTCTAAGAAAAGGTTGCGCATAAACTGTACTCTTCCTTAAAAACTGTGATTTGTGTTCAAAAGCATCATGCTTAGCCTTTTTGTAGTCTGAGAAGGTTTTTTTTGTCTTATCCATTACTAAAGAATTACTTTAATGAAATCTTTAATTTTCCTAGCTGTAATTGTTACAATGTTGCTGTTAAAACAATTTCATGTTTTTGTATTTTATGCAGAAATTAGATACAAAAATTAGCCCGATTGTAAGCCTTCTCTTTCTGCCTTAAACTGTCACACAGCATGCTGTCAAGGTTCAAATGAACTTCAAACTTAATGCATATTTACATTATATTCCCTATTAAATAACCTCAAAAAGTTATTTACTATACCTTTTAAACTGTCTGCCAGAGCAGCCTGGTGACACTGGGACACTATATAGCATAGCTAGCAGGTCAGGTTGGTCTGGAAATAAACACGGTGGCCCCAAAAGACTGCAGAATTGCCACTACGTACACTTTTTCTCACAGTTAAATTTCATAAAATAAGAATGTGTGGTGAGAATGTGCTGTACAGTGGCTCTGGCTTTAAACTATAATGGAGATAAAAAATAATAATAATTGAACACAAAGATTTTATCTTTCCAAATTTAAACTGTAGCGTTACTGCCGAAGCCCAGAGTCACATCCTGACAAATATTAACCCTTGTGTGGTGTTCGTATTTTTGTTACTCAGCCAGTGTTCATGGGTCTGGTGGACCCGCTAGAGTTTTGGCTTTCCAAATTAACACTATCAAACAATTTTATGTTAAATTACTCAACAGATGTTTACTTCATCCCAATTACAAGACATATGAACAGCAAACATGGTTAATTTTTTCCCTTTACCTTTGTTAGATCACATTTATGAATTAATGTGCTTCTCGTTTTTCTTTTATATAAAATGTTATAAATAAATCAGTTATAATCAAGTGGAGTGAGTGGAAAGACACAACACATTTACACGTGAAAAAATAATTAATTGTTTAATTTTTCTTTTGAAAAAAACTGAACACGGGTCTCACAGACCCGAACACCATACAAGGGTTAAATCATAACCCTGTAAGAGAACTGGTTCATAACCCAACACCTTTATTTCCTACATCAATATGTAGACTTTACTAGTAAAATTTAATCAGGCCTCTTATAATAATTTTTCTTGTTATTAAACATCTGCAGCAGTGCCTAATGGTCATCTTTACTTCTGATTTTACTCTCAGAAAACCCAAAATGCAGAGATAGGCTGTGTTTTTTTTCCTCCCTTCAATAGTTTTTCTTCAATTTTTGATTACCCGACTGCGGTGAGAATGTAGTGCACCAATTCAAAGAGGAGGAAGACCCAAACACATAACACCAGAGACAACGTTAAATCCAAAATCCATATCCTTAATCCAGAGAGGCAGCGGTCATGCACAAGTAAATAAGATAAACAAAGCCAACAAGGGAGAGGCAAAAAGCAAAACCCACAAACACTCCAAAGGTTCATACACTTCATATTAACAAGACTTTTGGGAAATGCTGGGACGCTGAGCGGCAGGTGAAAGACAGGAGGCACATGTATAGGAAGTGGGAACAAATGTGGCAGCTTAAACACAGACAAAGGAAAACTAACAGAAGACACGAGAACGAAAGATCTGTGGATGTGTTCAGCAACAATACTCAGACTGTGAGGTTCCAACAACAACCAACAACCATCCCACATCCAAAGTCAATTAAATCACGTAAATGTGGTTTTTACACTTTTTCTGTCAAACCTGCTGAATCATAAATGCAGCGCTGATGTATGGATGCTCATCATGCCTATGCATACTTCAAAAGAAACTGTCCCCCAGATCTACTTTCACTGAGCTAAACATCTTCCACTTTAGCACATTTCTGATTGTCGTTTAAACATTTGTGCCTTAGTATGGATAGAAATATGTAGAAGGAAATATGTGAGCGTCTTCTCCAACACGTTAAACCACTTATCTAATATCTATCATCTATCACTTTGGACACCTAATGTGTTTTTGAAAAATGATGAAAAATGCTCTTTTTACATAGCTGAAATCACACTAATACACAATGCATCCCTTTTAAAACTCCAGAGAGCAACTGTATCTAATTCAATGTTTTATGTTTTGTGGTTTGGAGTCAATCCAAGGGTGTTCAAAGGAAGCAGCAGGACACAGACACACAGCTGATGAAACAAAGTATACATGACTGTGCGTGTGTGGTGAGAGTGATTTAAGGATACGCTCTCAGTACTACATCCTGGAACATCCTGTAACCTCATTACCATGCGCTCATTAGATACTCATTTAAACCAATCAGATTTCTCCATAATCTAATCATTCTTTATAAATTATGAGAGAAATCCATTATTACTACAAACACTCAGCTAATTAGAACTGGGATGCACCATCTGCTGCATGTTTTTGTAAGACTACATAGTTGGGGATTCACTGTTACATGCATACACTGTATTAATGAGGGTGATTTAGATGGACCTCACCTTCACTGACTTGTATTCTTTTTAAGTTATATAAAAGAGAACGACATCACTTTTGTTGCACATGTGTTACCTATACTGACCATATAAGAGACGTGTTCCCCTTTTATTATTTATTTTGCCTGCAGATCTACTATTCTTACACGTGCATGTATGTATTTGTGAAGCATTATCTTCATTGACTTGACTCGGACATGAGGCAGTTGAAAAACACAAACTGCAAACAAAATGGATTTCTACCCATTTTTAGGAAATATTGTGTAAACTTCTCCAGAGTTTGAGAGTAAGTGATTTTTATTTTTTTTTTCACATTATCATATTAAGTATGCACTGTTCCCATTTTTCAGCTGAAGCAGGCTGCTGCCTCTAGCAAAAGTACTCTAAAAATCCCACAGCACAGCATGACACAGCAGCAGGCACAGTAAGCAACCAGCCGGCCGACGTAGATTTTTTAGCAGATGGGGCTTCATATCTTTCCTGCAGGAGTTGGTAAACAGCAAAAACAGTGATAAATGAGAGTGAGTATTGGTTTTTGCTACCTATCTTTTCCTCTGGAGTGTTTAGTCTTTGTCCACAACTAACCTTAACAGACAGAGAGTTTATGAGAGCGCAATAAATCTCGGATAATCTAATAAGTTGAACATAATTTTGAAGCACTGCTTTAATTTGATTGCCATAACAGACTTGGGGAAAGAAAGGAAGGATGTAATACGATACACTCCTATGAAATAGACTCATGGACTCCATGCAGTCCGGTGGAAAAAAGTTTACTCTTATTGTTTCCATAGCAATTAAGAGAGTAATTAGCAACTAGTTGCTGCTAATCAAATGCATTTGATCTAAGAACCTCTGTAAAATCAATAGTTTTGCAGTTTGCTGGACTGGAGGATTCTAGTAACACTACAATCTTTCCAGGAGTCAAGTCCAGGTCAGATGGTGCAATGTGCACACATCACTCATTGATAGTTGCGGATTTCTGTCAGAATCTGCAGTTTCAACGTTTCTCCAACGTTGTCTTCCCAACAGTTTCACTAACATCTACACTGGACGGCCAGGAAGCGTTCACGATGTCTTCTTGGGCGCTTCTCTGGCGCTGATAATTTGCGTCTGTCTTTGTCAGTGACGTAAAAGACGGATTTAATGCGACATGACCGTTCAAACAGCAGTCGTTTTCTAAAATATCAGATATGTATCGGATTCAGTACCACATACGAAAGTGACCCAGATTGGATTTGAAAATATCGGATTTGTGCTGTTCACACTGTCATACCATGATCGGATATGGGTCGCAGAGGGTCAAAAAAGTCAGATTTGATGTGCTTTCGCCTGCAGTGTGAACGTAGCCTTAGACTCTACAGGCCTTACTTAAGCATGTTAAGTGTTAAAGTTCATGACAATTGAAAATTGAAAAAGACGAAACAAGTACGGGATGTAAAGTTACATTTAAATAAACCAAGATTTCATGAACTATGTCCTTTGGACAGATGAGATGAAAGTGCAGATGTTTGGCTGTAATGCACAGCACCATGTTTGATGAAAAACAAACACAGCACATCAGGACAAACACCTCATACCAACTGTAAAGAACGGTGGTGGAGGGGTGATGATTTGGGTTTGTTTTACAGCCGTCGGACCTGAGCACCAAGTAATATTCAGCTTTGGTTGCACTTTATATTTTATTTCTAATTAGCAAATGTAGCAAACTGTAGACTGACAATAGCATTTAGCATTTGTCACCAATACCATCTGTCTGAAGAGGATGGACAAATTATCATCATAATGAAGACTATTAGAAGTACAGAGAGACCACTCTTTATGTTTCCTGCATATTCATATGAAAATGTATTATCTACACTACCCACAATGCAACTTAGCTTGACTTTTGGCTAATGTAGCCACTACCCTTAAGCGGAGGTGATGGAAAAGGCTTTATAAAACTATTCACAGATGCAATTTTACTGCAGAGATACTCTGATGTTAAATATGGGATTATTTTTACCAACATACACGGAAAGTGAATTAAAAGTGTAAAATGTTTATAAGTGGCATTTTCTTTATCGTCGTTGGAACATAGATTAATTGATCATCTCAGTCAGCTCTCGTTAAATTCAAGACGCGCAGCCACGTACACCCGGCCACTCTAACAGATGTATAAACAGTTAGTCTGACCTTGTTCACAAGTTGAAATAGAGCTTAACAACAAACATACCGCTGACCTGTTTGACATGTGACATTTGGGAACTTGTTCTAGTCAGTGTCCTCTTCTTCAGCTGTAACAACATCTGTGCCTGTGTCATGTGTGCATACGTGCATTCATCCACATGCTAACAAACAGTAGACGAGGCATATTTATGTTTGGGTGATTTTTTTTAACCTTTGTGGTCAGAGCTACGAAGGAAGAAAAGACATGTCTATGGTGAGAAACGGTTGACTTCTTGCCATAAACTATTCACTATTACTCTTAAAATTTCTTCTTTCATCCACGTAGATGCTTCAGAGCTGTGTCAGAACAGAATGTCTAACATGCATATAAAATGTGGAGCAAACATTTGGGTCTATGGTGGGAATCTGAGAGAGGCAATCTGATCTTTAGACTTATTTTTTATTAGCATTCACTGGTCCCTGAAAGTCCTGATAAAGGCCGCACTCAAGGGCAGCATGGCTGTATCCTGCAAAGAGATATTATTATTTATTATTTTATTTTATTTCATTAACGTCACCACGACAGGGCACAGGGTGATGTGCCTTATGTTTTGCTGCTGGTTTGGCCAAACTTCTGGAGGACACAGGCTCCTGTTGTGTTTAAAACAAGACTTTTGCTCACTGCTTCAACAAGGGTAATTTTAGAGGCAAACAGCAGCTGTAACATCCGCTTGACTCTGTGAATAAAATGAGTATGCTATGTACATACATGTGCATTGTTATTTTTGTCCTATAGAAAATCTGTATTAAAAAAAATAAAGTAAATGAAACATACAGGGAGTGCAGAATTATTAGGCAAATTAGTATTTTGTCCACATCATCCTCTTCATGCATGTTGTCTTACTCCAAGCTGTATAGGCTCGAAAGCCTACTACCAATTAAGCATATTAGGTGATGTGCATCTCTGTAATGAGAAGGGGTGTGGTCTAATGACATCAACACCCTATATCAGGTGTGCATAATTATTAGGCAACGTCCTTTCCTTTGGCAAAATGGGTCAAAAGAAGGACTTGACAGGCTCAGAAAAGTCAAAAATAGTGAGATATCTTGCAGAGGGATGCAGCAGTCTCAAAATTGCAAAGCTTCTGAAGCGTGATCATCGAACAATCAAGCGTTTCATTCAAAATAGTCAACAGGGTCGCAAGAAGCGTGTGGAAAAACCAAGGCGCAAAATAACTGCCCATGAACTGAGAAAAGTCAAGCGTGCAGCTGCCAAGATGCCACTTGCCACCAGTTTGGCCATATTTCAGAGACATGGCCAAGGTAAGAAAGGCTGAAAGACGACCACCACTGAACAAGACACACAAGCTGAAACGTCAAGACTGGGCCAAGAAATATCTCAAGACTGATTTTTCTAAGGTTTTATGGACTGATGAAATGAGAGTGAGTCTTGATGGGCCAGATGGATGGGCCTGTGGCTGGATTGGTAAAGGGCAGAGAGCTCCAGTCCGACTCAGACGCCAGCAAGGTGGAGGTGGAGTACTGGTTTGGGCTGGTATCATCAAAGATGAGCTTGTGGGGCCTTTTCGGGTTGAGGATGGAGTCAAGCTCAACTCCCAGTCCTACTGCCAGTTTCTGGAAGACACCTTCTTCAAGCAGTGGTACAGGAAGAAGTCTGCATCCTTCAAGAAAAACATGATTTTCATGCAGGACAATGCTCCATCACACGCGTCCAAGTACTCCACAGCGTGGCTGGCAAGAAAGGGTATAAAAGAAGAAAAACTAATGACATGGCCTCCTTGTTCACCTGATCTGAACCCCATTGAGAACCTGTGGTCCATCATCAAATGTGAGATTTACAAGGAGGGAAAACAGTACACCTCTCTGAACAGTGTCTGGGAGGCTGTGGTTGCTGCTGCACGCAATGTTGATGGTGAACAGATCAAAACACTGACAGAATCCATGGATGGCAGGCTTTTGAGTGTCCTTGCAAAGAAAGGTGGCTATATTGGTCACTGATTTGTTTTTGTTTTGTTTTTGAATGTCAGAAATGTATATTTGTGAATGTGGAGATGTTATATTGGTGTCACTGGTAAAAATAAATAATTGAAATGGGTATATATTTGTTTTTTGTTAAGTTGCCTAATAATTATGCACAGTAATAGTCACACACACAGATATCCCCCTAAAATAGCTAAAACTAAAAACAAACTAAAAACTACTTCCAAAAACATTCAGCTTTGATATTAATGAGTTTTTTGGGTTCACTGAGAACATGGATGTTGTTCAATAATAAAATTATTCCTCAAAAATACAACTTGCCTAATAATTCTGCACTCCCTGTAATCTGCAGTTAAAATATTCAGAATATCAGACTATTTAATGGAAATAATATATGAATATTCTGGTTATCTCTCCTATAGTTAGATTTCAGGAAATTTAAATCAAGGTGACTGGAGTGTAGACTCAGATACCACAGCTATAAGGTTAAGGTCTAATTTGTTGGCCTACAGTAGCTGACCCCGTTTGTTTTTTGAAATCTTGCTTTTGTTTTTAATTCATTTGAACTTGTCCTGGACTGACTGTCAGCACCTGAGGCTCAAGTAAAGCTGAAAACTGTCCGATCCCAGGTGTATACTAACAGGGCAAGATTTTTGTGACCTGATAGCACTGAACAACATTTTTACTCAATATTTCTGATGTGTCATGTTGACCAGCGTTCCCCAACCTTTTTGCGCCACGGACCAGTTTATGCCCAACAATATTTTCATGGACCAGCCTTTAAGGTGTCGTGGATAAATGCAACAAAATAAAACTAGTACCGGTACCGAAAAAAAGGTTTATTCATAACACATGTGAAAACTATGGAAAAGACACACACACACACACGTTTTACAGTCCTGTGGATTTTGAGTGTGTCTGTGTTCTTTTTCACCAGTCTGAGCTGGTGTGGATGTGCATTTAAATGTGTGTCTGTGATGCCATGCACTTTGTCTCCTACCCTGGAGTGAGGTTTATTTTTGAGGTGATGCATGATGGTTTGCTCCCACAGGACACTCGTGCTGTCAAAACAAATCACTCGGTGTGTGTGTGTGTGTTTATGTATGTCTCCACATGGCTGGTTTATTTCTTTTATGCATCTGCCCCTATTAATGCTTACAGTGCATGTATGTGGCTATGGATAGATTACTTTGCATGTGTGCATGCAGACTTTGTATGTGCAATAAAGCTATTTTACTTCAGAGCCCTTAAAGTGAAAAATTCGAGCTGTAACTGTGTATATATTTTCAACAAAAAACCAGGCAGCAGCTATAGCTACTATGTCACATACAGCAGGTTTACTTTATATATATATAAATGTATATCGTGTTTTTATATGTTTTTGACCAGCATCAATAATAAACTATGGTATTCAAAAGAACCACTGAAGAATAACCATACTCTGATCCAGCACTGATAATAGAAACAGTCTCCTTGTGCAATCATCAGCCACCTTATTATGTACACCTTGCAATTTTTAGACCAGGAACGTGTCCAGAAGGGGGGCATGGGGTGGCAGCCCTCCTCCCCTGAAATTTGATTAGATAAGCTTTATTTTCAGTCTCTGAAACCAGCTGAGTGTTTCCTTGGCTGTGTGTTTGGGATCATTGTCTTGCTGAAACATCCACCCTCATTTCATCTTTATCATCCTGGCAGATGATGGCGGATTTTTCCATTCATTCTTCACCAAAAAAGCTCCACATCATGATGTTGTTATGGTGTTTTTGGGGTGATATGCAGTGCCTTTTGACCTCAGAACATGGTGTCTATTATGGCATCCAAGGAGTTCAGTTTTGGTTTGGTTATCTGACCAGACAACGTGATTTAGTGCATCACTTAGTGACTTTGAAACAATGGTACCTGCCAGTTGGAGGTCTTCTGAAGCTCTCCACAGGTGCTTCGTAACTCTTAGTGTTAGGATTGCTTTCTAAATACTGATAGATTTCATTTGGTGTCGTAACTTTCTATACCTTTTTGCACCTCCCTTTCTTCACGTGTTCAATACTGTTTCCTTGTGTCCTTTCTCATAATTACACATAATTTATGGACATCTATGGTTTGATTACTGTGCATGATTGGACTGGATGGGTTGTTATCGACATCTGGTGAGAATTTCATGTCAATAGTACCTTTAGAAGATATTTACTTGTTGACATGTTTAATACTTATTTTACCGGCTGTATATTTAAAGCCTTATGCTGCCCCACGTTTCACATAATAAATCTAATAGGTCACATGAGCCTGAAAATGATGTTTTCCATGTCAACTCTTTAATCAATTTTTCAATGCTAAAATATTGTACTGTTGTTATTGAATTTTCAAACTTTCTTAAGCACTGCACATGCTCTGACAAAAATTATTGTGAAATTAGTGTGACTTTGGTTTTTGACATTTATTCCATATTTTAACAATAATTAAAGTTATGTGTTGTGTTTTTGTGATTTAAGTATTTTGTGTAAAAGCAAATGAACCAAAAAGTCTGTAAGGTTATGAGGAAATCCTTTTTGAGGGTCGATATTGACTGATCTCTCACTACAGTTTCAATCACAGTGCAATGCCTTATAACACAAAGTGTTACAGTGAATTTGTGGAAGAAACAACATATTCTGTGGGGGGCAGGTGCAGGGCACCGGATCAAATCTAAGGTCTAAATCCACTGTGGCAGCTGTGACGTTGCTCTGACGTGCGGATGTGTGTCAGTGCCTGAAGGGGAATTGATTTTGTGCATCCAAGGCTATTCCCCGAGGACTCGCAAAAGTTGACCATGATCATAGCTCATTAACACACACACACACACACATAGACATTTACATGTCTATGTGTGTGTGTGTGTTAATGAGCCATTCCAAAACACAGTTATCAGTCTATTTTATTAACCCAGCTGATTGCTTTTGTTACTGGCAACAGATGGTAGGAGACTTTCTAATCAGCCCTTCATGCGTTTACTTTCAATTGTCGTTGTATTTGGTCCACATAACTCTCTTAAATTCTGCAGCACTCTTTTTTCCCGTCAGCTGACTTTGTTTTATCTTCATCTGCCATTTTCTGCCAGGTCTAATGATATTTGATGTTAAACCACAAAATTATCATTTGAGACTTAATAGTTATGTAATATGTTTCTAAACCAAATTCACTGTTACATTAAATGTATTAAAGTTACTACTCAAACAAGTATGTTCTTACATACCTTTTCCTGCACACTTAAATTGAAATCCTCATTCATGTTGAGGAAAAACACTTCAGAATGGTGTAAAAAGTAGGCCTATGTGGCTGGGACCACTTGATCCTACTCTGTCACCATGATTATTACATATGCAAAATGGCATACAACATTAGCGGTCATGCGTTTTTAAAATCTTAATATATAATAGCCCACAGATTTCTGTGGGACCTGAGCTCTTTTTGCTACCACGGGTATCACTGCCTGGTGGCCACTAAAAAGAATGCAGCTTTGAAGAACCTTGCAGACTCAAAAGCTATGTCCATCTTTCATGCAGACTACCCCAAGAGTTGATCCAGGAGTTGAAGCTGTATCACGACCGCTTTCATAAATACTTCAGGGTTTCAGCGGGCAGTTCGAGCTCTTGTTGGCAGAGTTGGGAACGCTTCTCAGGAGGCAGAGAAACAATTTCAGAGAGTTGATCGACCCGGAGCAGCATCCAGCTGTGTGTCTGAGGTAAAATAGTATTATTTTACTATTTCCATATCATTGCATATTCATGCAGTATATATTCAGTACTGGTGCTCATTTTGAGCTAGGAGCATCCTGTTTGCCAAATGCAGTCTGTTTATTGGCATTTGAAAAATTGGAAAAGTAGAAGTACAGATACCTGGGTTAAAAAACACTCTAGTAAATGTTGAAGTACCGAAGCAACTCTTTTGCTCAAGTAAAGGTGAAAAATTACAGGCTCTGAGAATACATGAGAATACAAAAATTATTAAAAATTAAATTCTAATTGTAATTTATGTATGTAGTTTGAATCTGTGATATAGGACCTCTGCAGTCAAAGAGAATTCAGCAGTTTCACAGCTATCCTGGCTGATGTCCATCCCCTACACTGACACTTAGTGTAACCTAAATCTAACCATGAACACCACAGCCTCTGTGCACCGGTCCAACACAGAGCTTTACTGTGAATTCATCCTGGACAAACCTACCCAGTATTTTCATGCAACATTTGAAAAACAAAGTTAGCATAGCTTATTTTGTTTTGCAGGACATTTCACAAAACGAAAATACATAATTTATCAAAACCCATCATATACAAATCAAATAAGTGAGTAACATTATGACATCACATGTAAGTGTTATATAGTTTATCGAGTGTCACTGAGCAGTCTTTACCTTTTAATCTAACCTGTCCTGTCTTTCTCCATCTCTGAGTGAAGTTAGCTCGCACTCTTTTCTCTCCCTGTGAAATACAGCAGCTGGACCTTTAGCTAGCAACATAGTGTGCAACATTCGATTTGTAAAGTCCTTAACTCTACTATTTCTGCCCTCTCCCACTTAACTTCCTTATTTGGCCCTCACACACTCAGATGTAGGTGCCCCAGTTACTTATAGAAAATAGGACAGTGACTGTGGATGTGTGTCTGTAGGGCACTTTTTCCTGCACACATAAGAAATGGGTGAGCAAATGTCATACTACAGAAGATGCTCTGTGTGTATGTGCTTGTTTTTGTCGTCTGTTCCTAGTCTGACTAGCTAATGTGTAGTGATCACCTTAATCGTTTTGCAGATTGAGCCTTGAAATTTTAGGATAGGTGTGCTGGTTCATGTTAGCTTTGCAGTAGAATCTCCCTGTAAGAAGCACACATGTTATTTAACTTATTGAGCGTGGTATTAAACTTCCTGTTTTGTCCTCTGTTAGCCGTATTTTAGAAATGTCAAGGGTCCTGAAATGCAAATTATTTCCCTTTGCTGTATTGGAGTATTTATGTTAACAATAAATGACTAGTTGTGAATGGAAAGTTCATATCTCTTCATATCTGCTGAGCTCACCTCAACTCTTAACCTTTAAATTAAGGTGTTTTCAGTCCCATTGCCACAAGTGTATAAAATCAAGCACCTTTTCAAATACATCCAGTAAATAAAACTCTAGAAGGATGTGCTGTTTAGGTAAAGCCAGACTAGATATGTCACCTTTTGCAGGATTTGCAAAATTGACAAAACTCTGAGAATGAGGCCCTTTACATTGTATTAAATGAAAATAAATATATGAAAACATATGAAATCAGACACAATATGTCACGGTCTGGCTGGCAGACCGTGGGGATGTGAGAAATGAGGACCCAAAATGCAGGACTTGGCGCTGAAGGCAGTGCGTTTATTTACAGTGGTGACAATCCAAACAACAATAAATTCCCCGTGCGATCCCAACTCCCGTTCCGTGTCTTCTCCTTTATCCCGTGCTCCGTGCTCTGTCTCCGTTCCCTGTGTACTGTCCGTGTGCTGCCTCCTGGTCGCCACAATTCCTCCTGAGAAACACGCATACAAAAGGCAGTCGTGAGTACAAAACCTAACGGCAGACTTGCACTAACCTTGCACGATAAACTAAGACTGACAGGAAGTCACTCAACGATCCAGCGTCGAGGAGCTCTCAGCCACACTGTTTTGAAGCTCCTCTGACGAGGCTTGATCGGCGCCAGGTGTGTGTGGATTCCTGGGTGGGACCGGTCAGCTGGCAGGGCCACACCCACCAGGCCTAGAAGTGCCTGCCACGACGCACCCTCACACACATGCACACACCCATAAACACCTGACAGTACACCAACACGGAAAACAGGACAGCAGACACAACCATAATAACAATAACCACAATAATAATGATAATAACTACAATAGTAGTCCAGACTGCTCACGGACCCCGAATCCCTGGAACTGGGTCCGTGACACAATAGGCAACAGTGTGGATTTAGGTTTGTAGTCATCCCATTTAAGAGCACGTGCACTAATTACATGGCATTTGCACTAATACTGAGGGTTACTGAGTGTCAGTGTAATTCCATGCTGTACAAAAGCTATCACATTAACTCACTGACTAATCTCAGTCAGGTGCATCAGGAGGATTAGATAGAAAATGGAAAACACACACCAATGCCTCTAATGTCATATTGTACATACAGTATACATGCATCTTAGGCGATATTAATGCAGTACTGTTTCAAATCTAGCAAAAAACAAACAAAAAGAAAATAAAGGCATGCACTGGCCTTTTTTTTTGCACTGTTTATGATTTCTCCTGCAAACCAAACTTTGGTTGATTGTGGACTCAGAATGAAACATTGCCACTGAATAATGTATGACTCTGAAGTGGAACCAGCCTGAGCGATAGAGGATTATAACGAATTCCAGTGGCACATAGAAGTCAGTCCTCTTATCCGTTGCTGAAACACTGCTTCATATCTGAGCAAACATGAAGCTCAAAGCTTGGATTGAGAAAAAAAAAGACTCGGGGCCGTGTACGCCATATCTTCGCCGACTCCAAGCTCCTACATCAAAGTACCACCACGCTCCCTCAGAAGTAGCAAAGTTTTAAGTATCCACAAGAAAGAAAATGCAGGAGAAGAGAAGAAAAAATCCACTCTGAATATATTTTCCAGCCGACCAGACAGACATAACAAAGTCAGTCTATGACACTACAGTAAATCACTTTAGGCTTCAGCTCACAATCTGTTCTCACTGAAGTAGTGGCTTGGCAAGTCAAAAAAGCATGAATATGAAAATATCAAATTCTTTGCTTTCAGTCATTCTGTTGTGGATACACATGTATCCTTAGGCTTATTGTCTTGGCTCATGAGTCCACCCCTTCTAAACTTCAAGCCATGGACTGCTGCCCTGAAATTCCCCTGTAAAATTTCTTCATGCAATTTTCAGTTCATTGTTCCCTGATGATGATTGCAAGTCCAAGCCCCGAGGTACCAAAGCAGCTCCAGAATGATGCACTCCACCATCGTTCACAGTCAGGCTGAAGGTTTTTGTGTTGTTGTGCAATGCCTTTTCCCCCCTTCCAAACAAACTGGTTTGCAGTCAAAAAAAGTCAAGTTTTATTTCACAGGTTGGTGGATCATCCAGATGATCTTTTGAAAAGATCTTTATACCATTTTCTAGTTTGTTCACCCCTGTAATGTATCATCTGCACGTGAAAGTTATTATAATAAAGGCATGGTTAAATCTAAGAGGCCCAAAATGTGCCTAGAAAATATCGCCTGCCTAATTACACCACCAGCACCAGCCTGACCATTAATACGAGGCAGAATGGCAAAACTCCATGCTTTCATGCTGTTTATGTCAAAATTTGACCCTGATATCTGTATGTCACAGCAGAATTTGGTTGTATTTGAATTACTGTCGCCTTTTACCAGCTCGAAGCAGTCTGGCCATTCTCCTTCTGGTATCAATAAGGCATTTCCATCAGAAGAACTGCTGCTCACTGGATATTTCTCTCTTTTTCAGACCATTCTGTGTAAACCCCAGAGATGGTTGTGCTGGAAAATCCCAGAAGATCACCAGTTTCTGAAACACTCTGAGCAGCCCGCCTGGCACCAACAACATTCAGAGTCCATTAAACCAACTTTCTTCCTTATTCTGATGCTGCGATTGAACTTCAGCACGTTGCCTTGGTTATGTCTATGTGCCCAGATGCACTGAGTTGCTGCTTTGTGATTGGCTGATTAGATATTTGCTTTAACAAGTAGTTGAACAGGTGTGCCTAAAAAGCTTCTGTGCATAAAAACACAGAAGTGCTGATACAGAGATTTTATAAACTTATAAAAACGTTGGACAGAGAAAGGCTAGCTGCTCGCCTCTGTTTAAGCTAAGCTAATATGCTTCCAACTACACTCTGCTGGGAAATAAATAAGTGTAGTTTCCAGAATTCTTGATGCATTTTTGAAGTAAATGCAAAGCAAAGCATATGTCACATCGGCAGCTGGCATAAATCACCTCGAGTAGATGAGAATGTCATCATATTGAATCATTAAACAAAGTAATGGACACATTAAAGGATGAAATAAAATTAATGAAATGTCAGGCGCAGCTGAAAACGTATTACTTACCAGCTCAGCAAACAAGTGCACCCATTACGTGAGCTTTCCTTCCTATGTGGGATTGGCTTCCTAATCACTCAAGCGCAAAGTCTTCAGTGGACTTGTTAGGTTCATAAGTTACAACAGGGTTTTATGTTTTGTTTTACACGTTGTTTGCAAGGCAATGGTTAAAAATGTTATTTTGAAATCGAGTCTAATTTTAAAAACATACCAGTGAAAGTTTAAATGCAGCAGAAACTGTTCTCCTGCTCTTCCTCCATCAGAAGAAACATGACTCTTATCCTCAACAGCAGGCAGGTGGATTTCATCTCTCACTTCAAGCTAAACTCAGTCTCATGCCCAAAGCAGTCTTGTCTCCAGCCCACATATAAGACAAAAAAAAGAGAGAAAATCTATTCCCGTGGTCTTGTCTCTGACACATCAGTAAACCTGAAGCAACTAAAAATGGTCTCTCTCTGAGGAAAGCCTGTGGGCCTCCAGTCTGACCCCGCTGCCTCCTCTCTCCTCTTCACCGCTGCAGCTAACGTAAGATTTAAGACGATGAGGAGGCAAATGAATTCACTCCAGCTGCAGACAACGACGGCACGCATATGTCATTTCAAGTTGTATACAGATACAACTCTGTACAGGCTCAGCAACATACACTTGAATCAGTGCACTTTTTCTCTGACATTTCAACACTATGTTATCTGTCACATATACAAGTGTAAACAAAAGGACTCCATAAAGCCACCTGGAGAGTAGGTTGCCATTAGATCAATACCCACAAGTCCTGTCTGTTCTCTCGGAAGGCTAAGGATAGCTAGAAAAAAGAGAGCGATGAAGATGAGCAGCAGATTCTGCAGGTTGGGTTAAACAACCAGTCCGTGCCATTGTGTGGGTCTCAGACAACCAATGTTTGCCTTTGATTACAATTTGAAGGCAGATGTGACACTGAAAGAACTCTTTGTGGCTGATTTGCTTGATGTGTTTGTGTATCTGTTCAATTCAAAGGTTAAAGCAAAAGCTAAGTGTAGGACGTTCATTGAGATTGCTAACAGACCTCTTGGCACTGATGATAGCCAACGTGTGCAGGCGAAAAGACTTACGATCACAGGTAAGAAATAATATGCGATGCAGGAAAAGAAAAGGTTAATGCGGCAGACTGACACGAGCAATCTATGAGTTAGCCTCGAGAGCAGGAGAATAAGATTGAAGGAAGGGGACGGTCAGCTGAATATGTTCAACAAAAACAGATGCTGCCAGGCAGAGTTGAGAAGAGAGGGAAAAAGAGAAAGATGAGATATGATGGCAGTGACAATGTGGAGGAAGAAAGGAGGAAAACATTCATGCAAGATAAGAGTGAAGTTAAGAAAGAGAAGCAAGGTTGAGAGACATTTACATTTAGATACACAAGGGAGGAAAGAAAGACAGCAGTAAACAAAATGAGGCTTGAGCGTGCTCAACTGTGATACTCACATACATAAAATTGTACTTGTAGCATTGGGTAGCAATGCTGAAACTCGTTAATATGCAAAGTTTTAATTGTTGACATTGAGAAAAGTTATTTTTCAGAACAATTGGGATGGACATTTTTTTTATTATAATTATTATTCTGATGTGTAGAGAATAACAACAAAGTGTAGAAAGAGTGAGGGTGAATGACAGGAAATGATCTGGGAGAGAACTGAACCCAGACCCCTGCAGGAGGACTATAGCTGTCAGTGTATGTCATAAGTAATGCTTAGCATGCATACTGAGGTTTAGGTTTTCTTACTGAAATAGGAAAGAAAACCTAGTTTGTCCAAAGAACATTGGTGGGTGGTGGATATGTTATTAAAAACAACTTTATATATTGTAAAGCATTACTGGTGCCCTCACAAATGTGCAAGAGCATGTCATGTGCACAAATACACCTCCATATGACCTTGGATGCTGGCTTTCTCCTCTTAACACCAGAGAATATGGCAAAAAATAGAGATTAAGAAAAGCAGCTGATCTGCAAAATTATTAAAGTTTATTTTATTTGCATTTTACACATTTTAAACGTTTGAAAATGACAAAAAAAAGTTGTTTTTTTATTTTGATCATCACCAATTCCCTTGTTAAACATATCTATTCTTATTTTTTAGCCAACAGTTGGATGGAAACATTTTGCTTCTGGATTTAACAGGGAGTCAGTGAAGTGACGCTAAAATGGGAGAAATATGCTCTCTTTCTGGTTCCCTGTCAGTACTCGCGCTGCAACATTTTAGATCAACTCAAGGCTTTTCAGGGATTATGAATGGCAACAATCTAGCCTAGAAGTAAAAAGGCAGGAAGTAGTTTTTCAGCATCACTCTGAGACAGGATGTTTCTAATTCTAGAGATATCGTGCAAACATATTAAAGCAGTCCTACATATGTTTGATATTACATGGAAAAATATATCCAAGCTAAAAACCACTCCAAACCTCCTCAGCGTGTTTCTGGAGGCTGAGGTAAGAATTAGGATTTATTCACAATTTCACAACAACTGACAGAAACCTCTCACCAACCAGTCATGTGACCAGATGTTGCCTGGTGGTTGCCAATCAGTTTCTAGTTTCATGAGACTTAAATCTGATTCAGTGCGTAGAAAGAAAACAAAATGACATGTTGGATATATTGTGTGTCTGTGTATTGGTTTGGTGATTTTTGTTGAATCCCCTGTCTTTTTTTATACTTATCAGAACTGAGAATCTAAAGATAGATGGTGTCAGATACTGTCTAAGTTCTTAGGTCCTTTGAGACAAGCCTGTAAATTCTGGCTTGGCAAATAAACTTGACAGGACGTGACTGGATTCGGGTTGAATACCAAAGCAACTTCAGTGTCAGTGTTTTTCTTCTTTGGCACTTCTGAAAAGTGTGCGTTTGTATGGCAGCTGAGTGTCGGCTTCAGACGGGCGGCTATGTGGACGTGTGTGTATCCTTCTGTCTCTGCGGAGCTTCAGCCTTCATCTTGAAGCTATCCCAGTAGGTGGGGTCTTCGTCTGTTAGAGGTGAGGCTGAGTCGATGAGCTCTCTGAACGACAGCACGGTAAATGTGGTGGGCGGAAGAAGAGAAGGCGGACGAGGCTGTGAGGAACCAGGAAGAAAGTTAATATTGTTTATCCTACAGTATGATAGCTACTCTTACTATTGTAGCTAAGTTTTCTTTCTTTTTTTAGTCTATTCATTCCAAGTTCACATTTTTTTAATGGAAAAGTTATGCCTCCTTACTGCAGGGCATGTGTTGTCTGCTGGTCCGAGTGCTACAGCAACATGATGATCAGCATCCAGTAAACTCTCCTGCAGAATGACACACAAATCCAAAAATATGCAGTCTGGATAGACTTTGGAACCAATCATTTTAGGGTGTTTGGCACAAAAAAGGGCACACAGTAATGCCAATAGAGAGAAAATCAATAATTTATTTGAGTGGTGAGGAAAACTAAATTTTAACAGGCAGAAACCTCCAACAGGCCATCGGCATCGATGCTTGGGGTAAGTGCAAAGAAGAGGATGGAGAACCAACAAAAAACAAAATGCAGCAGTAAACACTCAGCAGGTTGGCGATGTGGCCAGTGATAGCTCATCGCTGCAGTTTCAAAGAGTTTCTGAAAAGTCAGAGAGGAAAGGAGACACAGAAGAAAAGTATGTGTGTGCACAAACTGCAGGGGAGACGACACAAACTGTAAATGCACTGAGAGAGAAAGGAAGATGTGAAGTGACCATTACGTCACAGCGTAGCTGGTTTACAGATGATATAGGGTCACCTGATCCAGGCCTAATGATAAGCTTATCAAAGAATAAAGTATTTAAGGTTAACATTAAAGAAGAGAGTCTGCATCACGACCTGGTTGTGTAGGAATGGAGCCTGACAGCTAAAGGCCTCCCGTGGTATTTTTGGAAGAGCCAGAAGTAGAGAGCAAAGTGCTCTACTGGGTACTATTAGATCTTTAAGATATGACGGAGTTTGGTCGTTAAGGGTTTTGTATGCGAGCAGGATTTTAAATTCCTTAAATCTGGAAAATATGATCTCTTTATAGTTTCTCTTAGTGCTTTTAATGGAACATGCTGGATCAGAGACGTTTTGAGTGAGCCTGGTAAAAACCCATGCACCAGGTCATCAGCTATGCTCTGTGACAGGATGTTCCTAATTTTAAAAGATGTCATGTTTTTTAAGGGCTTGAAAGAGATGACCTAGATCATTGTGGTGTGTTGTGTACCAATATGTTCTTGCTTTAAATATTTGTAACTTAGTGTCTGCTCTACGGCAAAGAAATGTACAGGTTAATAGGGGGAGCAGAGCAATGGCAGAAAGAGGAGTTCTTTGCTCTGTGAGGTGCACTCCTCTAATCTTCAGTTATCATGTTAGGCAGGATGAAGAAACACTCGAGAGCCCCCCCCCCAATCACAACCACTTGTATTTCTGTACGAGGCCACCTATGATTCTCTCTGAAGATGCTCTCAAGGGCATATTCACTGTGGAAATGTGCATCAAGGTCCCCTCTGCATAGCACCCAAGTCCTTTGAACCAATGTGTTAAACTTTCCTAAAAGCTGCTTCCAGCTTGTTTAATGCGATCCCAAATTATATGCAATGCATGGAAGCTCGCGTGGAGCTCGTCTTGTTTTGAGCTGACCTGATTTGTGACACATTACTTAATATAAAAAAACAAAAAATACACACACACACTCATGTTATCATCTTTGCACTTGAAACTAATCGGTCATCAGTTCTATAGCTGCATACAGTATTTCACTCTGTGTGGGAAGCAGCGATTGCTGAGGGCTGCGTGGCTGAGAGGAGGAGAGTCTACTGATAAAGAATAGCTCAGAGCAGCTCATTTCCAAAAAATGTAAGAAACAAACACAGAATAGCTTATTTTTATCTGTGTGTGTGTGAACTGAGCAAACATTTGTGAAGTGTGAACTAGCACAGCACTGATGCATTCGTGACACAAGTGGAAAATCCGGAAAAATGGAGCAATTATCAAATGGCATAGCAACATTTTAAACCTGAGAATAAAACCACAGACTACTTGGAAGCTGATGAGAGACAAAAATAGACTGAATTGTTGAGCTGTGACCTCTAATACACAAACCTCTAGATTTTAACAACATCTCTGGACTTTTCTTTTTCTTCACAACACCAGACTCACTTCGAACACCCAGTCCTCTTCTTCTTCCTCATCTAGATGCATCTTGGTCTGGTGCAGTACCCGGTCCTGTGTGAGCGGCTCAGACGGCAGGTGAAACTCCACCCTCTGCAGGTTGAAGCCCAGACCGGTGCCGATGGCTTTGATGAAGCTCTCCTTCAGGGCCTTGATGGAAAGGGAAGAAACCCGATCAGCTGCATGCAGAAAATGATGATCTGTGTGTATGCGTGTGTCTTCATGTGTGGGATGGTGTGTGTGTATGTGGTGGAGGGTGTTTTGGCTAAGAAGAAACACCACTTAAAACCGCAACAGATGGGAGTTTGTGCACACATGTTTATCAGAGTGCACACCAAAGAAGGACATTGTGTGTCAGTGTGTGTGTGTGTGTGTGTGTGTATGTATCCAGCCAAAACCGACCATGCACGACAACCAATAAGCCACAATAACACTATTACAAGGCTAATCGCTATGGCAACCGTTGAGCTCTGCCATTAGTCAACAGTGTGGTGGTGATATCAGTGCTTGACGTCTCTGTGCCACCCTCTCAATCGCACAAAATCTTTACTTAGCTCCACTGTTGCTTTTGCTGACCATCTGTGTGTGTGTGTGTATTAGAGAGAGAGGGAGCGAGAGAGTGTGAGTGCATGCAAGAAAATGAGAGCGAAAGGAGGCAAAAACCAAAGAAAATGAAATGAAAGCGCACGTCTCCGATGACAGCATGCAGCGATGCAGCGGGGCAGCGTTTGAGAAACAAATTTGCACATGTATGTAAAAAAATACAAGTGTGTGTCGCCTCAGAGGACAGCGGCAATGTTACGTTCTCCCTGTGCTTTCTTCTGTTACACACACAGGGCACAAGGTAGTATGGTTGCCATGGTTACCCAGTGGCGGTAGAACGCGGCGAGTTGCTGGTGCTCCGAGCCGGCTGATTGGATGGCGCTCCACTCGTGCGCTGTAAACTGACGAGTCATAATGCGGAAAAACTCCAGCACAGAGCTGCAACCTGGAGCGAATGAAAGAGGTGCGGGGACAAAAAAAATACAAAACCAAAACAGGAGGGGAAGAGAGAATGGATGAAAAATTATAAATGAGGGGAGGAGAATGAGGGAGGTGATGGAAAAGAAAAACAGTAATATTCAAACACAGCCTGTGTTTGATGGAAGTGTTTCGCACATTTGAATTCTGTGGTCACACAGAAATCCAAATTTACACACACAAACAGCCTTGGCCTAGTCAATACTGTATATATATGGTGCAGCAGCGACCCCTTGTGGTGGAATTTCATAGCTAAACGAGTCCAAAAATGTAGTCATTTCATATATTGGCACAGGTTTATCCTAACCAGGGAACCACAGTGTTTACCTGGCATGGCGGTCTTCATGATATCCACCCCGACCTGCCTCCCCTGCTCTGCAGCAAGCACTGCGTAGTCCCCTTGGTGGGAGAGATTGAAACTCCAGGCCAGATCTGACTCTGAACTGACCTGTAAGGAGAAGGATTATATGTTTGAATGTATCAAAATAAATGAAGTCTATACTGAGCTTGACAAAAATCCAGTATTTGGGCCACGCTGACCCTCCCTGCACTGTATTATAGATCTATTTCTGATATATTTCTGATATATCAGATTTATATCTGATTTTTAGTTACTTGTGCTGGAACACTTGTAGTTTAGTGAAATGACAATGCAGTGAAGTAAAATGCTGCAGTATATGCAGACTTTGAACTTTATGGAAAAAAGGAGTGAACCTTGCCAGGTGTTGCCAGGTAAGGTTTGCCTCTGGGAGATCGCTCCAGTCTGATCTCTGACCATGGGATCCCCATCTTCTCACACACAAGCCTCCTTAGCAACAACCGTCCAGCCTGTTGAGGCAACAGAGACGCAAAGACAGCTGTATAAACTTTTCAGAATAATTAAGGGAGCACTTGATGATAACAGCAGAATACAAAGTTTTATAAACTTTGGGGACATCACTCTGTCCAGGTAATAAACATAAACTACTTTTGATTGCTTTGGTGCAAATTAAAGTGACAACAGGTGTACTGGAGATACAATATGCAACATATTAATGGCATTTCAGGTTGGGGCCACAGACTGCTGCTCTCTACTTTTACTTCAGTTTAGCTTTTTTTTTTTTTTTTTTTTACCAGTGTCCTTATCACTGCTGGTAGCTTGAGACAGGCTCTCATGACACTGTCTCTCTTCACAGATGAGAGCAGATTTGCACTAAGCACATGTGACAAGATGTGAAAATATCTGGAGATGCCATGGCAAGCGATACGCTGCCTGAAACACCATCTGTGAAGAGAACAGGGCGCCCTGCCAGTTCTGGTGTTCTCTGGCAAGAACCTGTGAGGAAGGTCCCGCTAAAGACCGTTAGGCCCTCATGCCACCGGAAACCTGTAGGAGTAAACCTGCTGGGCGTCATTCTGTAAGTCTCTGCTTTGCACTAAGTTCAATTCAATTTAATTTTATTTAAATAGTGCCAAATCACACCAACAGTTGCCCCAAGGCGCATTCCAGGTCTATTCAAAATACACGAAAAGCTGTGAGATGTGTTTTATTGTGTTAAGTAGGTAATGCGGAAAAAAGAAAAATCACAGCCATCTTGTGGTCATAATCAAGACACACTGGTCTTCCCAACAGAAGTTAACTTTACAGATTTAAAGTATCGCTACAGGTATCGGCAACACTGGCTCTTTGTTTACTTGGCTCTTGGCCGATACCAAGAATCGGTAAAGTTTAGTTTTGGACTCACCATAGCTGACTTTGCATCCTTGGCGAACACAAACTGCCCGATCCGATCTTTCTCCTCCCGCTGGATGCAGCGAGCAGCGAACAGCCAGTCTGACCTGCCCGGCGTCCACGATCCGCAGCGGAAAGCCCACCGGACGGAACCCATCTCCTCGCCCCCTGCTCCACCTCTGACATCCGGGCTCCTCCACCGCAACTTCGGGCTGCTTACGAGCTGCTAATGAGCTAAAGTCAGCGCGGCGTCTTCGAATGTAATGTTCAGAGACGTGCGGATTTTCGCCCAACAGACTTTCCTGTTTACATTTCGGAGTTGACAGCGGTGCACATGCCCGGAAGAGCCCGGCCTGATTCAATGTCGTCATAAGTGGGCGCGGTGGAGGATTAACCAATAGGAGCAATTAAAATGGCGCGTCACTGGCGGTAACTTCAAATGTTTCAATAACATTGGAAATACGACAACACTACGATTCAGTTTCAATAAATTACCCCCATCCCCGTGCAATACAATGACAAAAGTAGAGACGATGTCCGAATGAGATAACACCAAGTGCTTTTGTTTTATTTAGGTCTAAATGTCAAGTCTAAATCTCTCGAACCTTAATCGTCTTTACAGCTTTGAAACCTTAGTCTCTCCCGTTTCAGACGGGGCGATGAACGCAGCATTAAAATTGCATTTTAAACGGTGCTGTTTGGATTGCGGTTTTTCTGTGTGATTAAGGTGAGTTGTTTTTACTATTATTACCAGTGGTGTTTTATTGGAGGAGCTGACGAGATGCAGAAAAAACATGAAATTTATGACTGTTCTGACAAAAATGTGCTGAGCCTCTCTGGTTACTGATGCCTTGTAGTCATCCAAAAAAAAAATCGTAATTTCAACGATTTGGAAGGTTAAAGAGGGAAAAATGTTTAACCTTCGAGGTTTATCCATTTATATATTTATTTATTTATTTACATACAACTAGGTCTTTCTTGTGTTCTTGTGCGATAAGGTAACGCATTATCATAGTAAAATTCTTGTTACAACACAGTATTGTCTGCTAATTATAGACAGATAGTGACGACTCGCAGAGTATAGAGATGTTTGATGTGCTTCAGAGACACGTGAGGCATGAGCAGTGTTCCTACCCATCAGTATTCATCATAGTTACGAGCGATCTCAGTATTTGCCTGTCTTTAGATTGAAAGGTGGCCTGTAGCTGATTGTCCAGCTCCAATCCAAAATTAGGGCAACTGATTAAAAAAAACCCTTAGAGTAAATTAAAATACTCAACATGTGTTTTTTTATCTATAAAAACGCCCCCCAAACTAACTCATTCCGCTTAATATACAGATTAGTTCATAGTATTTGTATGATGACGCAATCGGTGTAATTTTGCCTCTCCATGCAATCATGGTGTATTTTAAATCAAACAATCAAAATGTGATAGAATTACAGACTTTCATCCTTAATCCAAGGGATCTAACAAAAGTACTGCATTAACTATAGGTATACACAGTCTTTCAATTTTAGTGGCTCAAATGTAATTTGTAACATGACTGACAATAAGTTTTATGGCCAGCTGAGAGAGAGTCATAACTTAAGGGTCTGCTGTGGTACATCAAAAAAAGAAAAGAATAAATACACTGAACAGCCCAGCAACATCAAAAAGCCTGAAAAACCATAGAAAACCACTGAAGTGAATGATGACAGAATTACTTTTATAGTTAAGAAAAACTGCTTTACAAATCCAAACAAGTCAAGAACATTCCTGAGGAGGCAAAAGTATCATTGTCAGTTACAATAAAGAGACACCTTCATGAATGGAAATACAGAGGTCTCTACAGTAAGGTCCAAACCACTGGTTACACCGAAGAAGAGGAAGGTCAGATTGGACTTGACCTGAAAATACCCGAATAGAAGGTAGAGATCCGAAGTGTACATGGGCATGTATGGCTGCCAGTGCAACCAGGTGACTAGTGTTTACTGATGATGTGTGTGAAGTGTACATGGCTGTACTCTCTGCTCAGATTCCACTAATGCAACTGTAGGTGGCTGTATAAACTAAATCGTGTTATCTGCTTTCTTTTTCGTCTTTTACACAGGGCTAAACAAGAAGAAGGGCTAAAGAACACTTTCACCCTGTGATGCTTCTCTACACGTGAGATTACCTGGCAGCAGCCCATTCCAGGAGAAGTTGGACTGCAACCTGAAGCCTTCTTATAATATTAATAATAGCTTGTGTCTTATTAAAAGAAAAAGTGAACCCTCCAGTCAAACGTGAGCAAAGCAGGGAAGGATTTGATGACTTATACCTCCAGTCTACTAGATCAACGCATTTCTTTCCAGCTAGCATTTCTTTAACCCCCAAGCCTTAAATGTCCTTACTTAGATACTCCCAGGTGGAAAACTTTAAAGAAGCTGCTACAAACGGAGCCACGGAGGAATTCCTCCCCGGTGTAAACTGTTGCGCTGCTGAAGGACAGCTAAGCTACAGCAAACTTCCACACTTCTCTCTATTTGAGGACTGAGTTTCCCTTTTACACTGAACTGCGACCTGTCTCTTTACACCTCTGTTTCAGTCCTTTCCCTCTGATACCTTCTTCCATATCTGTGCCTCTCTTTCTCATAACTTCACTCCTGTTTTTCCAGTTGTCTCTCTTGACTTGTTTTTCTTGCTCTCTACATTTCTGGGGGCTTCTGTCCCACTCCTTGCTGCCACACTGGATTTCTTGCAAATGAAGCACCTGAAGAGGAAGAGGAAGAGCAACTACAGCGTGAGGGAAACACAAACTCTCATCAGGGAGATCCACAAGAGGAGAGACGTATTGTTCTCCAGACAACAGGTGGAGATTCTTTTCTTTTCTTTTCTTTTCTTTTCTTTTCTTTTCTTTTCTTTTCTTTTCTTTTCTTTTCTTTTCTTCTTGATTTTATCCACAGAAAAATGCATACACAGCTCTCTTTCCTCGGAAGTCTGAACCAAGGTGCGGAAAATGACAAAAACAGCAGCACAAACCATTCAGATAATTCTGCCATCTCGCCCGCCTGTGTTTAGTCAGCTCCAATTTATATTGGTCTAAATTAAAACATCTAGAGGCTGTAAATAATGAACAAAACGATGACTCCAAGGTTTGAACTGGTTACATTACCGTTGCTGCCACTAGAGAGCACTGACATGTCTGTTTTTCAGCTGCAGGATGTCCTGTGTGTTGCACCCTGGACACATTTCTGCTTATACATAACAGTCATATTTTAATCTCCCTAATGAAATCAGTAGAAGAGGTTAAGAGGGCAGAGTTGAAAAAATGTTTTAATAACTTCATGCTGACTATGTCACGTGTACACTCTGCCCCAGTGTTCGCTTTCTTCTTCCCAATGAAGAGAGGGTAATTAGTTTCAATGGCACAGGAGAATTTAATTTGTGCAGTCACTTTCTTTTCCATTCAGTAAACTAGTGTCATATTATTTGCCTCTTTGAATGAAACAGTTTAACTGCTGGTCTTTCTTCTTTAATAGAACACAGCCATTAATGAGCTGAAGAGGCAAGCATGGGAGGAAGTGGCACAAGGTGTGAATGCCCTGGGAGAGGGGGAGCTACGCACTGCTGCCGAGGTGTGTTTGTCTCCATTCAGATCGTATCGTTGCTTCTGTGGACCCAGTTGTGATTTTTAAAGCAGCCTTCCCTTTCTGATGTGCAGGTGAAGCGTCGTTACCTCGACTGGCGTGCGCTTACGAAGAAAAAACAGTTGCAGACTGAACTCTCTCTCTCTTCCTCGCCCCCCTCTTTGGCCATTAAGACTGAGTATGGAAATTCCTCTCCAGAGCACGAGGCGCCTTCTTTGGGATCTGGTTGTGACCAGCTGCTTGACCTCTCGGGCTTCCCAAAGGACTGGCACTGTGACTGGCCGGAGATGGTGGCTCTCAGCGGGTCGAGCGGGCAGGCCGTGGGGGCACTGCCGGGAGTAAAGATGGAGGACGATGTCAGTGAATACAGAGTAACAGTGTGTGTGTGTTTCTCTCTGTAGAGCAGCCATCAAAGCTTAGAGTCTGTTAAATCATCATTTCATGTATATGCACACTGATTATTTTGTAAAAATATGCTCTTTAATACAGAGCTGCTAATATTATGAGAAGACAAACAGCCTATGTTGTCAAGTGTTGCTAATGTGTAATTAGTCAAATTAATGTCCTTACCAGCCATTACTTAATACACATTATGCAGCTCAAGTGTCTCTAGTCAGTCCAGTCTGTTGATTGTACTCCTGCAGGTTCACAAGGTAGAGACTAAATTAAATTAAGCACGTGTTAATTAATTAGGATATAATTGAAGACTGACATTTAAATATTACTTTTCTGTGATTACATTAAGATCTGCTTTTAGATCAAATCTCACTGGTCACTCTTATCTTATGAGACAACGCTTCCTGTTACAGCAGCTAAAGAGTTAGTATATGCAGTATACGCTATATAGTGTTCATTCATCTGCCTTCAAAAAGATATAAACTTGAGAAAAATCCCATTCTTAATCCATAGGGTTTAATATGATGCCCATCCAACCTTGGAAGCGGCCATCCCCAAACTGCTCCTACAAAGTTTGGAGCATGAAATTGTCCAAAATGTCTTGTTCTTTTCACTATTTTAAGGGGCCGAGCCCAACTCCTGGAAAAGAACATGTCTCTGCTGATCTAGAGACCAGTGCTGGTGTGCTTTACACCACTGCAGCCGACGCTTTGCTTTGCACTTGGTGATGTGAGTTGCTCGGACATGGAAACCCATTCCATGAAGCTCTCTACACACTATTCTTGAGCTAATCTGAAGGCCACATGAAGTTTGGAGATCTGTAGCGATTTACTCTGCAGGAAGTTGGCGACCTCTGCGTACTATGCGCCTCAGCATCCACTGACTCTCCTCTGTGATTTTACGTAGCCTACGTAAAATGAGTTACCATCGTTCCCAGTTGCTTCCACTTTGTAATAATGCCACTAAAAGCTGACTGTGGAATATTTACTAATGAGGAAATTTCACCACTCGACTTGGAATTCAAAGAGCTCCTGAGAGCGAGCCATGTTTGTAGAGTCAGTCTGCATGCCTAGGTGCTTAATTTATATACCTGTGGCCATGGAAGTGATCAGAACTCCTGAATTCAATGATGTGGATGGGCGAGTGAAAATTTTTTTTTGCCAATATAGATATTTATACATCTCAAAAATTCTCCAGTATTTTGTGTCTTTGGTTGATTTAATACTGCCTTATAATATAAAACTGCACGATATCTAGTATAGCGGTACATATTATCAGCCAGAGAATCTGCAGTAATAAAAGAAGTGATGATGGTTTGTGTGCAGACCGTGAAATAATCAGCTCAGCACATGAAACCATCAAATGTAGTCGCAGAGATTTAGTTTAAAAATAATTTGGGGATAAACTCTCAGCCAGAAATCCAGATTGATGACTGTATTTAATGCTGTATCATTTATATAAAAACAAGAAAAGAACTCAGGAGAAATTAGGATCCCCCATTTACCTCAGTGCTTCTTGAGCGCATCTTTCTTTGGGTTTATTTGTGAAGGCTTGCTTCAGAGTCTCCTGTGAGAATTAGAAATAAGTGTGGCGTTCGCTTTAGTTATGCCGACCCAGAGGAGCTCCTCGTCCTGCTGATACCAAACACATCCAATAGTTAAGGTGTTGCTACAGTTGATGCACATCTGCAGGCCACTTTGCACCCCAGCTCCTCATTTTCATGCTGTCTGACTTAATCAATTTCATGTCTGCGACCACTGATGTCTGCAGCGTTCTGCGCTGAAAGCCTTGCTGCTGATCTCCCCACTGGTTATCCACATATGTGTGAAAACCTGTTAAATGATGACTCTCTCTCTCTTTCTCCTTCCCTCTAGCTGGATGGGGATGTGGGAGATGGAGAAATGGATGATGATGATATTCCCTCTCTCCTTTGTGACATCGAGGCACATGTAGAGGGGCATGCTACTGATGTTTATTCCCACAATGACTTGGGCATGCCCAGCCCCTCCAAGGATCCGACTTCCACCACCAGCAGAAATCTACTGCTGCCCGGTGGCCTGATGGGAATGCTGGGTGAACTCAGCAGTGACGAGAACATAGGAGCAGGGTGTCTGGTTGCTGTTGAGAAACATCGTCTGGAGCTAGAGAAACAAAGGCTGGCTGTGGAGACTGAACGCCTGGTGGTGGAGAAAGAGCGGCTATTGGTGGAGAAAGAGCGACTTCGTCAGACAGAGGTGGAGAGAGAGCGGCTGCAAATAGAGAAGGAGAGGTTACATGTGGAGAGAGAGAGGCTGAGACTCATGCGTGTTGGCCAATCAGAGTACGTCAACTCTTCTTTTAACCTGCCGCCGCAACAAGGCCCAGTCCTTTCCTCTCGTTCGTCCTTATCCTCAACTCATGATGGACAGAGGGAGAAGGGAGTGTCGGCGGCGGACTTGGAGGCAGCGAAGTTAAATCTGGAGAAGGAGAGACTGCAGCTGGAGAAGGAGAGACTGCAGTTCATCAAGTTTGAGGCTGGCAGGTTGCAGATTGAGAGAGAGCGCCTGCAAGTGGAGAAAGAGAGAATGCAGCTCCACAAGGACCATTTGTCAGTAAAAATCTGATAAGAGTGAGAAAAAGAGGGTAGATGAGCAGGGTGAATAAATTAGATGTCTCCAGATCACTATTGGTACTAGCAGCAGATTTTTCACAGACATACTGTCTACGTTTGGTGCGAGACACTTTAGTGATCTTTCCTAAATGGCCAAGAAGAAGCCCGAGAACAGTGCCTTAGGGTGTAATATTTGTTCGGCACAATCAGCGGCCAAATGCAACAACTGTTGGCTGATGTTCAGCACTCCAGTTCACAGAAATGTGCTGTGGAAGATGTTAAATAAATACTGGGCTGTTAGTGCAATTAATCTTTATTGGTGCAGAAATATTTAAGTATATATATGAAATAGTGCTATTGTACTATAACTCCTATAAACCCTAACCCTTGCCTATCTATTACTGAAAAACAAATAGTTCAGTCACACTACAGTAAGCATATGATGGTAACCTCCTTGCATCTAGGAAAAAATGGTGGTTGCGTTATGATTACATTGAATATTTTGCATTTGGTAAACAACTGCAAATAGCTGCGACGAACTGGTCACATAGAAGGTAAGTGTGCAACTCCACCTACCTCTGGTTGGCCACTTTTGGTTGCAAGGTGATTGCTGATAATCTGTTTTGGTGGTTTTTTCCTTTGTCTGTGCCTTTAAGTCTTTGCAGGTCCCTGAGTGGATGAGCTGACGGCTGCCGATTGGTCCGCGATCATGTGGTCGCATTCAAAATCCCTCCACCAGCAGTTGTCCCTGGGCAGCCACTGACAGCAGCAGCAGACCTGACCCTGGCCTCCAAAACCTGAGACATTTTTGCCTGTGACTTTGTGCGACTTTTCTCAGTTCTGTATATAGTGTGTACATTAGTTTTCATTGTAAATAGCACATTGTAAATAGCACTGGAACAGAAGGGGTGAGCTGCCTTATTGTTTTCCTTGCACTGTTTTCTCCTGTTTATTTCAGTTAGGGAGCACTTGTGTCATCGATCCATTGATCCATCCATCCATCTTCTTCTACTTATTTGAGGCTGGGTTGCAGGGACAGCAGCCTAAGAAGAGAAGCCCAGGCCTACCACACCGAGATGTTCCCAGGCGAGCTGAGCGATATAATCTCTCCAGTGTGTCTTGGGTCTACGCCGAGGTATCCTCACGGCAGGATGCCAACACCTTGCCTGGTTGGGTGTAGTGTACATTGGGTAGCCTCAGCCAAGAGGACTGATCCCCAGTTACTTCTGTCATTTTGAAGTTAAATCACCATGTTACAGCAACTAAACCAACAATTGTGGAGGAATTTTTATATTATATTTGGACTGTGAATGTAAGTAGTGATTGTGAATTTCTGTTTAATGTGAAATTTTGTGTATGTAGAGGCTCACAGATTCAGTTTCCACCTGTTTATGACAGTTAATCACAGATTCTGTTAATTCAGTTATAAATTGACAGCAGACTGACTCTGTCCTTTTGCTTTTCTTTTTGCCGTCTTGACGTACTAAATTTGTTCTAATGTCAGTCAGATGACACCTGACTGCGTGCAGACATGGTCCCTGTCAGTCATTTTAAAGGCAGCAAAATTGCATGGTCATTGCACACGGTCACAATAATTTGCGGCGTTCTGCGATCTCCAACCACCGTTTTCTCTAGTGTAACTGTAACAAAAAGCACACAACTTTTGTTGTACAGAAAAAATTTAGTTCACAGAAGACAAACACGATTGACAATAATATTTTAAGTTGATATCTCACCTTTTCACAGGCTTTTAGATACTAATATCACTACCACTGATCCAACACGAGTCACACCACAATCCTGATACTGAGAAACCTAAATGGAATTCAGCTATTGCTGATTTTATACACCACACATCTGTATTCCTCCTACTCATGTCAGGAAGGACTTTGCAAGATTTTTAAAGGAATTTCTGATCAGCAAGTTTGATGTGCATGCTAAAAAAAATACTGTAAGTGAAGTAATGAAAGTTTTGCTGTAAACATGCTGTAAAGTATTACTGGCTTTGAAGACTGTAATCCATACTGTACTAAAAGCTGTGTCATCTGTAACATCAATGACACCAAACACAAGCTTTTATATTGAAAATTATAATAATAGTCATCATAAATATTGTTACTTTTTCCTAATGTTAGATATTTTTTTCTTATGTTGATTTATATTTGACATTCAATCATAGTATGAATATGTTATTATATAAAACTAAAGTCTACGGAGCCCAAATTCATGAAACTTTCTTTGAACACAGGCAAAGAAAAGGTTAAATATCGGGGTGTAGGTCTGGGTCAATTAAAATAACAAAATCTGGGTATTGGACTTTGTGGAGAATGCATTACAAGTGCGTCTTTTTAAAATATTTTCCTGAAATTGTGCCTTTTTGCTAAAATACTTGTTGATAAAGAGAAATTTCAAAAATTGTGGTGCTCAGAATGAAACAAAATCTGTTATACATCCAGATCCTAAAGTGCTGCTTCTGATGATTAAGCTGTGAGGGCCCTTTCATGTCTTTATGCATAACGACAAAAGAGAATAATAAGAAAAAATGCAAAAGTTTTTACTCTTCTGCACTGATGCTCTTTAAGAAGAAGGGACAATTGCTGAAATGTCCCTGATGCGCCTCTCAAAAACTGCAACTTTTGAGGACTTTACTAAATCTGATGTAACCTGGTGACACTTGAAAGTGAAACATTTAAGTTCATAAGAAAGACCTTCATTATCACCCGAGGGCTTACACAAACAAAGACACACATTCAAAGCGAGGTGGTCGAGGCCGACAGATCAAATCACAAAAGGCTAGTTTACTTCTCGGTCCCATGGTTTATACTCGTCTCTACTTGAGAGAGGAAAGCCTCATTCAAAAGGCTCTGCTTTATCTTTAGACGTGATCTGAAAATCCACTGTGTTGATTCAAAGAGTCCCTCAGCACTGAAGTCATATATTGAGTCAACTGACTGCTGTCTAGACTGTGTGAGCTTATTAGAGGAAAAAAAACAATACAATATTTCCTTCCTGATATCGTGTTAACTTTACTTGACCTTATTCAGTGATGCAGCCCATTATATCAGGTTAACAGATATTACACATTTATAACCTTTCTGAAAAAAAGAAAAGAAATAAAAGTGAGAGAGCGCTGTTAGCGTTGTGAAGGTAAAACACTGTGCACAGACTGAGATGCCCGCAGGTCCTGTGGCAGACTGTTTCACAGGTGGCGAGGATAAAAACTAAAAGCTGCCTGCCCAGAGGTCACAGAGCTCGCTACAGCTCAAAGATCTGTGTCCAAGGATTTCAGGGGTCTAATACCTTAAAATCAGCTGTTTCAAGATTTGAAAAACAGTGGATGGACTTTAGAGGTAATCTCAGGTTTTTCTTCTCAGACTTGCTGTAAGAGCTCTCGTTGGCAGTCTATAAAAGAGAGAAGAGATATTACGAAGCCAATCTGATTAGTAATGAAAGTGAACATTCTGCCCGTCTAGTCCCATTCTAACCCATCGTTTTGTAAAATTCCTTTAATGATAAATGCTTTGTGACTGTGCATTGAAAGCCAAAAAAAGTGCAAAAACAGGAATTTGGTTTTGTTTCTGAGACACGTTGAGTCATGTAAGTAATGATAACACTGATCTGATGAGGTGCTGATTAAACCTAATGTGCTGTTTTACTGCATATTCTGATATTTCTGTTGGAGTGGATGCATAATTTAATAAAAACCCTTGTCTTGTCAAGATAAATTTGCTTTCAACATGTTAGTTGGATAGAAGAGCATGAAAGTGGCTTTGTACAACAGTTGATTGTCAGTCACTTAAAACTGGTTGGTGTCTGCTGTTCCTCTGTGAGAGAAATCAAGGCTTTTCGGGTCATTCCATCTAAATCCATCAAATTACGAAACAAAAAAGAAAAAAATAATCCCACTTGATGTGCATAAATTGGTCTGAATTTTTTTTCTTTTACTGTGATTAGGTTTCCAAAAAATAAAATTTAATAAAAGGTGTTAGATGATTTTTTGAGGGGCCATTTTAAAATTCTATTATCTAAAAAACTATTTGAGTTTAGGTCCTTTATTAATATTATTATTATTACTATTTTTTTCATAACAAATATCTGGTAGGCTACTATGGCTCTGTTAGGATGCCTGGGTCGTTGACCCAGGGTTTTGAATTTATTGTACTATTTATCATTTCTAATCTTGGGTTTCTTTGTTAGAGTTCTCTTTTATGGTTTATGTCTCTGTGCATCCTTAGTTGCTGTCTCCCCTGTCTGCGATATCCCCGTGTCCAGTCAGTGTCTGTGTCTGTCCTGGTCCCACGTCTCTGTTCCCTCTGTTGCAGTGCCTGCGTGTGAGTCTGTGTCTTTAGTTCAGTCTGTCTTATGTTTCCTGTTTTATTTTGAAGGTCCATGTCTGATGTTAATGTATCTGGTTTCGCTTCCCCTTGTCTCGTTAGGCCTGATTTGCCCCAGCTGTGTTTCCCTCCTGTTACCCATTCCCTGATTGCTCCCTCTGTGTATTTAAGCCCTGTGTTTCTCTGTGTCTGTGTTGTGATCTATTTGCATCCTGCTGTGTGTTCTGGCCATTTGCCATGTCAGGTTATTTGTTGTCGTCAGTTTATTATTTGTATTCCCAGTTTTGCTAGTTCTCTGTTTGCCATCTAGCAATGAATCTGAGTTTAAATTCACCTTTTGTCCGAGACGGTCTGCACTTTGGGTCCTCCTACCACTCCTGCCTGCACACAACCCTCACATGACAGGCTCTGCTAATATAGACCAGAAACCACAGTGTTGCAGGGAGGCAATATTTTTTCATAAATTTTATTTAGAGCTTCTCACATGCACGAATTCTGTTACTTTTTGCAGTCAACTGCATATCTGAAATCTCCCTTCAGCAGCTTCTTTCCAACTTCCTTGGACTCTCGTGAAGTAAATTTGGTGCCATGATGGATTTGTATGTAATCTGACATTTGACCTCGACTCCCAGTGCGTGTGTTACTACTGTCAGAGAAATCAGCAATTAGTTGTCACAGTGTGCAGAAAAAGCTAAGACAATCATCCAGAAGCAAAGTGTTTTTGTTTTTTGTAATCAGTTCCATTTGATTTACTCATAAATCGAAACTGAAAATATTTTAGTCATTCTTTTTCCATTGGCATTAAATGACAAACAATCTCATTTATTATTCATTCAGCCAGAAAATTTGCACTAATTCAACCCTGAAGAATCCCAGCAGTGAATTTATTTATTGTCATCTCATTTTTTGTGTGCGGCTACTCCAGCTCTGTACGCGTATAGGTAGGTAGTATGTACTAGAGTAACCCCACTTCTTAACAGTCTTAAAATATTCAGATCCTAGCAGCTGCAGTGGCAACAACAACAACAACAAACCAGCACAACGGTGAGCTGCCTGTGTGTGCTAAGAGTGTTGGAATTTAATCTTCTATCAGATCGTGAGAAATGCCTCAAGAAAAAGAGAGAGCAGGGGAGGTGGTCATAACGGGAAAGGAGCTGTGGATGACAAATCACGGTGTGACAGGGATTCCCCCTGAGAGACGAATGCAAAACAGGAGAAATAAGATATGACAAGAGGAGGGGAGGATAAAGAGAATGAGCAGTGAGAGCAGAGGAGAAATGAGGTGGGGCCGAGCAGAAGGGGGATAATGCAGAGCTGAGCGAAGGTAAGGCAGAGGCTGAGAAAGATAAATCGTGTCAGTAAAAATAAAAAGGTGAAAAGGCTGCTGTCACTCTGCAGTAACGATAAAAGAGGCAGACGGGAGGCGTGTGAGCGTTCACATGTGTGCATTTGCACACGAAGGTGCAAGGTTAAAAGGGTGGTGGAACTCCACAAAACTGTTATTTTGCTTCATCTTCAAGTAAATGGGAAATACTTGTCAGTAATAACACAGCATGGTGTGCGAGCGCATGTGTGGGTTTCTGCGAGAGCGTGAGTGAGATGGGAAATAATGGGAAATGCTTGTTGGTGATAGCTCTGCATTAAGAGTGTTAGATCCCCAAGGACTGAAGAAAAATACAACCCAAATGACAAACTCACAGCAGGGAGTTTTTAACCCCATAACGGCAGGTCTACAGCGGCAGAGACTGAGACATGTTGGTATCACACAGGGCAGACACATAAGAAGTCCTGTAAAACTTAAAAAAAAAAAACAACCCCAAAACCTCCATCTGTCTCTGGAGAAAAATGGATTTCTCAAAACCACTGATTGAGCGATTTCGTTTTGGTTTAAAATCATGTAATGGCACGAGTACAGACACAAAAATCCAACCCTTTTTTAGTTTTTAAGTCAAGTTAATGGACGCAGTAATCCTCATCTGCTATGATCCTTTTGCTTATTAAGTGCAAAGCAAAAAGCAGAAAATATGTAGAAACAAAACACTAAAATAGTTCCTGAAGCTGCATGCAATCTATAGACAATTAGATGATATCCATGAACTTATTTCAGTTTGGTGTTGTGTTAAATTCTCCATTGTAAAAGTGTTTTTCTTATTAGAGAAACTCAATGAGTGCAAAATCATCAAATAATCATTGTAACTTCTGGTCTTATTGCCTGCTTTTATATTGCTACTTGCAACGTGTTTTATTTAGTATTTACATGTAACAAATCTATAAATAAATATAAATTTGAATTTGAATTAATTGATTTTTTTTTAACGCTTTGCTCTGGGGTGCGGATCATTTCTCAGTAGTTCATGGTGAAACTGTATCCTTCTCAGTTTGGTTGGGCAGTGATGGTCTTTAAGCTGCCAGGTCCCTACTCTGCTCCCATTTGACTGTAGCGATGTGAGCATAGTGCTGGTGATAATACATGAAAAGCTAGATCTTTCTGCAAACCTCCCTGCTCCATGGTGGTTAATGGCTGTTTATCTCTGTGCCAGAAACTAGTCTAACGAATCCTGAGTAAACTGGGCTGTGTGATGGTCTGGCTGAGGTATGAATGACTCTGATTAGAATCTCACTCAAAGACAAGAAACCCTCAGGAAAAGTGTGTTTGGTTGGTAGATCTGGGATTAAATACAAGATTAGTAAACCCTGACCTTGAAATCCTAACACTTGTTTATGTTGTGGATAAGCCTGCATCAAAAATACTACAATTATTGTATATTCACATGTTGCTGTTTGTGAATAAGTGGGGATCATGTGTCATGGCTCCTGCACACTCTATCTTTACCTGAAAAAGAGTATTTGTAAAGAGAGGACTATGACCTGCTGGCTGGTACATGTGGATAAAAGCAGCTTTGGAGTATGTCAGGACTCGAGTTGCCTAAAACTGTGTGTACTTAATGTCTCATAATGACTTTACACTCTTAAACTTGCTCTATCGGGAGATGTTATATACTTGTGCCTGTTGTACCTTGGCAGTTAAGTGTTTCATTAACTTTCCTCAACATTAAGTGCTAATTTATTCATATAAGTCAACCATGTATTTTGTGCATGTAGTAGTTTTACAGATTTAGAAGTGGAAAAAATGCAATAACCCTTTTTGCCTCTGTACACAACTATAGTAGAATTTAAAGGTACAGTGTGTATGATCTCACCACTAGATGTCAGTACATTACATACAGATTGCAGTCAATTGAATTCTGTTTTCTTATCTCTTCAAATAACAGTGGCAGCTGAGGCAAAAAACTGGCCACAGTTAACAATCAATATGTGACTGAAGATGTGATTGAGGCTCAAAAGTAATTATACAGATAAAAGATCTGTAGATGATTCCAAGTGTTGTGTTTAATTTGGATTTGGTAGATGTTAACTGTAGCTCTCAGTATGAGGTCATGCCATCATTAGGCCATAAAAACAAATCTATCAGAGAGATAGACAAACCTTAAGGGTGGTAAAATCAGCGATCTGTTATAGTCTTAAAAAGACCTAAAAGACTACACGTGTCAGCTAAAGCAGATGCAAATTATTTACTTGGTTAAGAAAACCTCAACATCAACCTAAGTGAAGAAGACTTTTAAGAAGGTTTGAGTTTCACTGTTAAAGTTGACTATCAGATGCCTTCCTGAATATAAATACAGAGAGTTTACAACAAGGTGCAAACCACTGGTTATGCTCAAGAACAAGGAGCTCAGATTAGACTTTGACATAAAATGTCTAAAAGACAGATTAAACCAAATTAAACTTGTACCAAAATGATGGGAAGAGAAAAGTATAAAGACTGACAGAAACAGCTCGTGATTCAAAACATAGCACATTACCTATCAAACATGGTGAAGGCAATGTTAAGGCATGGGCATGTATGAGTGCCAGTGGAGCTGTTGACTCTCGTTGCTCAGATTCAGCCAAGTGCTGCAAAATTGATCGGACAGCACTTCACAGTGAAAAGGATGATGACTCAAGTCATACACAAGAAAACCAAGCGTTTCTCAAGGCAAAAAAAAAAAAAAATCTGTATATTTCAATGGTGAAGTCAGTCACCTGATATGAGTAGAGCATGCTTTTCAATTATTAAATACAAAAATGGAGAAAGACCCACAAACAAGCAGCAACAGAGCATCTCACGGGAGGAAACACAGCATTTGGTGATGCTCAGGGTTTCTAGACTACAGGGATCGAGTTCAAATCACTTTCATGTTAAATAAATAAATAGATAAAAACAATAAAATTGATAAAATTAAATTTTTTCCAGTTACTTCTGAATCCCTTTTTTCTCATGTTTCATACTGCTTAGTTAGTACTTACCTCAGTCCAGTTAAGTATATTTGACTATGGATCTTTCATTGTGAAACAAACCATTAAATAAAGCGATCAATATCAATTTCATCATCTGGTTGAAAATGAATCCACCGTTCTGCTGTTGGAGGTGTAGAATTGAGATTACTGGATAAATAAGCACAGACAGAGACAGGAGATTGAGCATTGATGTTTTACTAGAAAAAAGAAAACTGATGGAAAGAAAGAAATAAAGGAAGAAAGAAACTGTTAAAGCCAGAGCATTGACAACCCACCGGTCAGCTTTTTGCTGTCTTCGCACAAAATCTTATGCTCTGGTGGTGAAAAATAAAATAAATGAAAAAAAAAAGAAAAGGCAACAGTATCATGTGAGGTTGAAGTGTCTGGTGTTTCTGGTCTAGTGAGCTGGATTAATGATAACTGTAAGAAACCCACTATTTGAGCATTTTTTCTCATGCTGGATTGGTGCAGTACTTCTGCAGGCTCCTGATCCCCTCGGCCGAGAAGTGAGTAGAAAATTTCTACTTTACTGGTAAAATTTATGGATAGTTTAAATCTGTTGTCGGAAATACATGTAGATTCAAGAGGTTCTTTTCTGTTTATGTGTTTGTCTGTTTGGCTTGAATAGATCTGATGCAGGACTAATACAAGATGAGGTGCGAGTTCAACAGACAAGGTTATGATACAGAAGGAAAGCAACGCTGAGAACGCAGAGCTAGAAGAAACTCAGATTGTCAACCGGTGTCTCAGGTTCTTGATTAATCTCTAGCCTGTTACTTTGCATTGGATTAGGGCAAGAAATTAAAATATTTTCAAGAAATCATTCTTGAGATGTGCTATGTACAGAGCTTTTTGCATGTTAGGGGAGACACGAGCCAAAGGAAGATAAGACAAAACGTGGGGAAGGAACAATGATGGCCTAAGCAGGTGAGAGGTAGGGTAAAGGACAAACTATAAAATAACAAAATTGGAAGGGCAAAAAACATAAACATACAGTATCGGGCTGCATTATGACACAGATCTTAAGCATCATGCTTTAGCTGTATTGCAGTATAATAACTGCACTAATTTACTTCCCTTATTTTTTTACCAAGATTTCCTCAGATATTAAAGGATCAGTGTGCAGGATTTAGAGTGCTTCTTTAAGCATGTTTTCATCATTATATAACAACCTGTACCTGGAATGACTGTGTTTCAGTACTCTAGAATGAGCCCTTCATACATACACAGGAAGCAGCTCGTCTTCATTGGATATTGCCAGGTTTGGACCAGCCAAATGCCAGAGGGCCTTTGTGTTTTTCTGTTGAAATGACGTTGACTGTAAGTTTGTTGCTGGTTGCAGTCTCCAATCTGACAGCCAGATGTCACTAACACCTACACACCGGTCTTTAATGCAATATGCATTTTTCTATTTTCAGGTCCCCAAAAATGTACCGTACTATATAGATTCGGGGGAAAACATAGTCCACTTATTGAAGCGCAAACCCGTTCAGTTTGAACATGAATGTGAACGAAACGCGATGACAAAATGTGATTAAAAAAAAAATAAAAGCACCATTAGTGCTACACTTTTGAAAATGCCCCAAACTATTTCCCAGCAGTACAGCAGTCAAACTGATCTACCGCCTCTACGTACAGTCATAAACAGTGGCATTTTTACATTGTTTCAAGTGGCTTTGCAGCTAACAAAACATAGATTTGAGGGGGGTAAAGACACTATTAGACAGTGTAAAGCAGTGAATAACTAATGGTTCTATGGTTTGAGCCGACCGCGTCTATGCAACTATGTATGTGCGCATGTTTCCATGTGTGTGTCTCTGTGAGTGCCAGATGGACATTCAGTGTTGTTTCGGACACATGAAAACGGTGGTATTTCAATATTTTCAAGTTATCAAAAAACAGCCATTGAACAGAATGTATGCCATGGCCTCTGACAATCAGTGATCAATGTTTTCTATAGCTCTCTATAGGCTTTTATATATATATATATATATATTTATTTATTTGTATTATATATAATATGTAGATTTATAAAAAAAATTTCATCTTAATTACAAGTAGTGGCATTTTTTTATATTCATTATTGCAATGAATTGTTATCTAAGATGATTAAAAAAGACAGGTGAATTCTGTTTTGCTACGCAGTTATTTACAACAGTTTTAAAAAGCAAGCTCTCTGATATGGTACCTTTTCCCAGCGACTGGAAAAAATGGAGGATCTCAAATAACAACCAAACTGCACATTTGAGTTGAACTGAATTGGAAATTGTCAAAGTTGGCCTTTATAGTTCAAATATCAGTTGCCTTTTACAGTGGAAAATGAATGCGTTCCCACATTTTTAAAGATTTTTACCCAACGTATTTCAAACGTCTCATTCATTTCTTCTGCAAACGTCTGTAAGATCCCAGTTGTCAGGCTGAGAAACACTTTGTTAGGAAGCCATTTGAGATCTGCCCATGTATTTTTTATTTTTTTTTCTCTATTTATCAACCTCACCCACTCGGCAAAATAAGTACTCATCACTTTGCTATTTAGAATTTCTACTGTCATGTTGATGCTGTTGATGAGGGGCTCCATGAATCACCACGTTTTTTTTTTCTTTTACAAACCCCTGTGTAGTCTGTGTTTTGGAGGTTACTTCTGTTCTATATTGATTAACTCGCTGGTTTGGGGAGAGAAACCATTCTATAAGCATTTTCATTCATTTTGAGCAGTCCATGGCTGAGTAGTCCAAATGTTCAAGCTTACAGTTTTCTGGTCTTCTAAGGGTTATACTAGCTGGCACTCTTCGCAGGCAAGTTAAATTGATGACGACCGTGATGATGATTATGATGAAAACAATGTTTGTTGTCTTAGTAAGGCGCTGTTAAGGGGGTGTGGCTTATTGTCCAATGACGAGAGAGCGGGAGCTAAGTAGTTTGGTTGTCTGTGTTTTGTTTTTTTTCGTCTCGTCGGCTGTGGTCATCATCTTTCTCACTGTCATCATCATGATCAGTTTTATGGTCGTGTTCACAGCTCATTGTTCATGGGAATCTGTGCTGGCTTTCCTGTTGGTTCGATGATCTCGCGATATTGGCATCCTCTCAAAAAAAAAAAGATAAGAAAGAAAATTAAAAAGAAAAGAATGCTGCAGGCAAGTGTGACGCCATAGTTGTCCATTGCTCTGTTTCTACACCGTTCGCTCCACAGTTGTATTCATCAGTCTTCTGTAAAATGAGTCAGTGGCAGCAGGAAATGTGAAATGATGATGCGGTGTGTGTGTGTTTCATGTAAAAATGTGTTTCTCTGTATCTGAATATTTGAGCTTCTGTTGCTATGATCATGTACGTGCGGGTGTGTGAGCATATATATATAGATCTTTTTGTATGTAAGTGTGTGTTTGGGTCTTTGTCGAAGTCCTAGTATGTTTGTGTGTTGTTAAGGCACGGCAGGTGTTTTTTGGTTTTCAGGGCAGTCCAGAGGAGACCACTGCAAGGCCGGGGTGTCGGAGGGAGGCGTGGCCAGCATGCACAGCTTTGGGGCAGTCTGGCGTCAGGACGCGGCCATTCTCCCCCACACTTCCTGTGATGGACAGACGAGCCTTGTTCCGCATGGCTTCAGAAAAAGACAGCTACATGAGGAGAGATGAAAGGGAGGACAGGAGAAGGGGAGGAAATAGCAGAGTGGAGATATCGTTTGAGAAAAAGAAAACACTCTCATAGACAGAAACACCGCACAGCAAATGCAACAACAACTAAAACGACAACTTTCTGTACAAACACATGCACAAAAAGCACTTACACATGCATGTGCCTGTACACACACTACACATATTAGGCTCACAAATACAAAAAAAAGGTCTCAGGGCGCGATCACGTAGACATATAAAATATTTGAAATAGTTAAAATTATATTGAGAAGGTTTCGCTGTTTGGAGTTTGTACATAAGCAAACCAGTGCTACAGGAACCAAATAAAGGATTTAATTAATTATCAAGCTAATCAGAGGCAACTCTGATGATGGATTCTTCTTTTAAATAATTGATCAAATAAAAATTTGAAACATTTGCCGTTTCTCAAACTGATCACGTACTTAATTTCCCTTTTACACTTGTTATTATTATTATTATTATTATTATTATTATTCAGTACATGTCTTTGTATTCAAGGGTGTTTAACAAAAGTAACAAAGACATTAGCCTGTGGTTTGGTAAATTCTAGTCAGCATCTTTTTGATCCCTCTAAAAAGACCATTAGATCAACATATAAGGAAAACACGTTACAATAAGAGACACAAACAATTGCTTGGTTGTAGGAATAGAAGCTGTAGTAGTAAATGAATGAATAAGGAGCAACCCAGTAGTTAATGAGTTATTCATCAGTTCTACCCTAATAATGCCTGATGCTGGATTTTATAGTATAAAAATGATTATTTACCAAATACCCAGCTGGGAGATGCTACTTAACTCAGCAGTTCCTTATTACTTCAGGATTGCTTCACCGTAACCTCCCCTTCAGGTGTCCCCTAAATTAAAGTAGTTAGTAAAGTCGTACGTGGCTAAACAAGTCTCTTATTGTAAAATGCTGACCAAATATGAGACATGAAGCTTATTCCTTTTTTTAATTATTAAACAAACCAAAATAAAAAAAGGGTCATGGATTTCAGTTCAATAGCCTGGAAAATATCAAATTTTGAAATTGCACTTGTTAAAGGTGACCTGTAGAGTTCTCGTGTAAACAAACTTCATTTAAAAAGAAAAAGTTTATTCATTACTTTTTAAAAACTTTCATTCATTGAGGCTGTGGGAGCATTATAAAAGCTGCTAATAAAAGCCTGGAATGTAGGCTTCTTGTTATGTGACATCTTGACCGAGTGTGCTATGTAATGCATGCATCTGCAAGCAGCTTTGCATCCCACCTCCAATCCATCTCCTCCTTTCTTGTTGTGTCCGACTTAATCAGTAATTTGCTGTTGTCCTTAATGCCTGCTTAGATCCATATCAAGGCTCTTGCTTGTGCTCAGCCTACCTGCAGCTTTCCTATATGCAGATGAAACGGCAGGGAGGAGTGCTCTCCCTGACTTATGCTTTCCACATATGCGTGAGAAAGGGTAGGGAAGTCCCAGAAGAGAGCAATGCTCTCCAAATATAAACCACTGCAAATGGAAATAACATCTTTACATCACAGTGGTGCTGACTGAACTCTAATTTACATTTTACTTGCTAGCACTTCTTCTCTTTTTTGTGAATTGCTGTGCTAAGCGATTACTAGCAAGAGTACATGTGCATTCTTGTGCATGATGCAAACAAAATAAAATAAAACAGGCAATCATACATTGTGGTACTAATGATAAAAAACGCCACAGGAAACCTTTAAGTTTGTTTTTGACACCAAATTAGAGGTTATCTAGAGAACGATGTAAAATGTTTTGATTTGATGTTAGTATTCATTTGTATTTTAGAAAAAAAAAAGCTCTAATCCTCTTTTTGAATTACGTTAAACAGATGAGGTGTGAAAGCACCCTAAACTGCACATTCAAATCTCATTAAGAGGCTACCACGCTGTGCAAATGCTACTGTAGCATACAGAGGCAGGCAACAATCCACAAACATGTACACTATAGACAAGAAGGGTTTGTGTTTTAGACAACTGCATTTCATAGGTGACCATGCGTTTTTGGGTTCTGGGTTTCAGTAACCTGACAGACTCGGGTGTGGATTTGGAAGGACAGGATTGAAATGGTGAGGACTTTGGAAAGACAGAGGGAAAATGGGAAGGAGTGATTTTTCTTCCAGGGTTTCAAATTCATAGAGAGGGAGTGACTGGCTATACTGCTCAGAGTCGGGTGACACTTCACACAGATGAGCTACTCTGGGATGTTTTGTTTTCTTAAAATTTCTCGCCTGCTAAATCATGTTAGAGCTTTTCAAACTGAGTACACTGAACATCTAGAGGCAATAATCTGTTTAAATGATGCTAGCAAAGAAAAATAGTACATTCTTAATCTTAAACTTCGAATCAGGTGTTCTTGTGTGAACTTTTGTATACTTGAATTACAAGATAACATCTGAAAATAATGTTGTGTATTATTTAATTCCCCTTTCCGTTGTATGGCTTTCTTATTTTAAGGGTTGTGAAGTGTAGAATTAAAGAGAAGACATGGAATTTTTAAATAACCTATGCATTTAATTTCTTTTGTGTGGTACCACTGCTCTTTGAAATATTCTTGTATGACTGATAGCAGACCATAATCATTTGGGGAATTGCTGTTAACATCAGTGTTGTTACTTTTGAGTGTGGTCCAAAATGGTCCGCTGTGAAAGTGGTTTGTCTTTGGTGAATTCTCCATCGTATTCAAAACTGTCAGTTTATGTCAAGAGCCAACATTCAGTGCGCATTTAGCTCTCCTTATTTTTGCATCCTCTGTATCGATTTTGCTACTTTCCTCAAGGTGAACATCAAGTATGACCTCATAATGCCTCTAAATGGTTTCCTACGCACTGAAATGTTCAGTGTTTTCTGTTCACTTTAGTTAATTGCTCCTTTATATAACAATAAACATGAGTCATGTTGCAACCACATCACAGAGTAGCTGTTCCATATGAAGTACTTGCTTCATCAATTATTCGTCTGCATTAAAACTAAGTAAGTAACCGGGCTGTTTTGAAATTGTCAGAGCTGGAAAGCCAAAGTGCCTTTTTTGTCTGTCTGCAGTAAGGATGCACAACTCCAGGTATTGGATGACACAATAGAGACGTAGAGTAGATGATACACAATATCAACTAAAAGCCAGCAGAGATGAGACTGGTAACTTGGAACTTGCTCTTCAATGTGTGCCTTTGTATTGTTTTTGTATAAATTTCTCTATATTTATTCCTGCTGTCTGCTATTTATATTTTTTATATTATATTTTGGTATTGTACAATGACAACAAAGGGCTATTCTATTATAAATTCAAAAGGAATTAACACATTTAATAAAAGGAATGAATTAACAGATCATTTAGACTCATGGTGTTTGCGTATACTTTTTAGCACAAAGGATTTCCATTGTGTTCACCTGTACCTTAGTATACACCCACCAGCCAATTCATAAGGTACACCTTGCTAGCACTGGATTGGATCCAGTTTTGCGTTCAGAGCTGTATTCATTCTTGTGGCATAGATTCAATAACGTGTTGGGAACATTCCTCAGATTGTTTTAATCCTTATTTTCATGATAGCTTTACATGGTTGCTGCACATTTTGTGCGTCTGTTCCAGCACACCCTAAAGTTGCTCTATTGGATTGAAATCTGATGACCGTGGAGGCCATTTGAATACAGTGAACTTATACTCATATTCAAGAAACCAGTTTGATATGAATAAATATAAATAAATAAATAAATAAATAAAAGCAATTAAAAGCTGCTGTTGGCTTAAAAAAAATCACCTTGCCATTTTATATCTCCCTCAAGAATTTGTACTTCTACTGATTAAGGTAATTTTTCAGGGGGAATGTGGCGCAGCAGCAACTTTGCTGAAGCTTTCAGAAGACCAGACGTGCTCTAAATTAGTTTGAATTGGCTCAACACTAACTGGTCTTAAGAGGGACCAAACACAAATTTCTATCTGCGTTCATGTGCTATTAACAACCCACTCTACCCATTTGTCTGGTATTGCAGTGGTGCTAGAGGGAGTAATGAGATGTCTAGTTATGCTGAAAGAACGGACATCTACAGTTATATAAATATCTTAATAATGCTTTTCATCATAAGATGTCTGTCACATTTTGGGTAAAAATATTTTAAGTCAGACCCAAATCCACAGTAATTGGTGTCCGCACACTAGCTAATTAATTTGTAGCTGGAAGCAGTCACAGATTTTAATGAGGGCTACCAAATTAACAAACTTTTGCTCTCAGGATGGTGAAAAAATGAAAATAGATAATCCCTAAAACCTTGTGAAAGTTTAACCAAGAAAACACATCAGCAGATGAGGATAACGAAGACGTTTTTAGCAGTAATAAACTTGAAACTTTTAAAGAAGGGACTCAAGATGTCACATGTGAAATAAGATAATAAACCAACACCATTAATTACGGTAATTAATATATAAATAATTAATAAATAATATATTCATTAATTTATTCATTCAAAATAAAAAGGTTCTAAAAAATCAAAATGTATTTAATGCTGGAGTTGTGCATCGCGGCTTCAATATGTTATCTGAAAATTACAATGCAGGTGCCTAGTCATTAACCAAGAGCATCACCACCACTGTCATCATCATCATCACCATCATGATCATCTGCAGCCAAAGACGATGGAACCAAATCTGCGGTCACATAATTCTAACCCCAGTCTAGCCCAGGGTGACGTAACCGTGACAAAACGCAAGCCAAATTTAAACCCAAAAGTCTAAGAAAATATTCTGCCAATAAATAAATAAATAAATAACCAAAACAGCCAAAATGAAGCAGAAAACATAAAAAAACAAATTAAAAAGTACATTGGTTCCACAATGCTTGACCACATACTTATCACCACATGAAGAACAACACGGTTGCGTGGGGCTGCTGCGACAGCCTCGTCGGTACAAAATCTACAGCACCACCACCATGTTCAACACCACCATTACCCCACCTATACGGGAGCCTCTAAATCCTACCCCTATATCTTGACCCCCTCGGAGCCGTACACGTTGTACCCCTCCCTATAAGTGGCTAGATTCTGGGTGCTGGGGGAGGGGCTGGGGCAGTGGGGGGGGCTAAGGTCCACCTTCATGCGCTTGGCTTCGGCCCGTGACTTGTAGCAGAACTCGACCAGGGCCACCAGCATTGCCAGGCCCAGGCCGCCCACAAGGATGTAGAAGACCCCAGCCACGTTGGACAGGCTCAGAGCCTGGGACGACTTGTCCTGAAGAGATGGGAGGGAGGGAGGATTCAAGGAACATGTGTTTAAAAGATGAAAGGGTAGTAGTAGTAGGACAGGTAGAGGAGAAGTGGTGGGTAGACAGGAAGGAAGAGTAGAGAAGAAGGGGAAAAGTGAGGTGAGACGTTGAGTAGGCTCAAGGTGAGAGCAGTAAAAGGAGAGTGGTGCAATGAGGAAGGTGGAGACAGAATAGGGAATGATCAGAGGGAAAGGGAAAATGAGGGAAAAAGCAGACAAAGAAAAGCAGATACAGTAAGTTAGACACAGAGAAATGGAGAATATACCAGAAAAATTAATATGGTTACAGGTACTGAAGTTATGGTATTATCATAAATGATCACAGTAATACATTCTACTTATATAAACTGACATACTACTCATATAAAACTTTAATCTCTACTGCCACCACATCTGCTACTCCACAAATACTTTATACTACAAATCTATCACTACAGCTACAAAACATTCAACAGTTCTAGAAATGTTACAGTGTGCAAAATAGTGCAGCAAGAGTGAATTATTTGTAGAGCAAGATTTTAATCTGAGCGGGGATTTTACTTTGCTCTATTTTTTGGAAAAGCTCCAGTACTTTAGTTAAAACTTAAAGCAACTCCCATGTCAAATATTTATAGCAGGGCAAAAAACCCCCAAAACTGTTTCGCAACAATTTTTAGGTTTAACTTTGAAAAAATTTGAATATAATTTTGATTAATGTTTTTAACAGGGGAGGTATGCAGTATGAACTCCCTGGTTATTTCCCAGTTGCTTTGTAATTGTAATTCATTGGTAATTTAGATCCATTTATACAAATACTAAAGCGTAATCATAGATATAGAAACATAATTTTGTTGTGTTTTGTTTTTAGCTTAGCTTATAGCTCATTATATTATTTATTAGTGATATAAACTCTATTAATGATAAATGCAACATTCTGTTTTTACCTTATTAAAAATTTATATATATTTGTGTAGCTGGGCTCCTGGCACACTCCAGAACTGATTTTACAGCATGTCAATTTAACCAGTCAAATGAGTGTAGCTGCTGATCATTGCTTTTTATTTTGACTGACTTCTTTCAACAAAAGTTTTGAGGAAATAATAACATATCTAGACATTATGGAAACATTCTTAAATTAATAGAAAACAAGGGAGCTGGTCCCTGATTAAATCTCAAATATAAAATGGAGACAGTAATTGCAACAAGTTAATATTGCTGATGCATAAGGATCAGTGCCATTCTCATGTGGAATGGACTAGCATATGAGATTAAAATAGAAACATGGAAGTGAAGATTGTTGATTTTACATATTTTAATATATTTCAACATAACTGATGTGAAGATGGAATTGCCTCAGATTGCTACAGAGACTGAAGAAGACTGTTGTCTTCATTTGTATTTAAAATGAGGTAAATGTGGTCCACCATCCAAAAAGACTCTTTTAATTTTAATGTGGAGCACATTCAAGAAATATCTAAAGTGCTTAAAATGCTATTTCTAAGACAGTAGTTGCAGTAGTATTCATGATGAGAGTTTCAGGCTAGCGTTCTGCGGGCCACAGCAGCGTGAGACTGACCTTACTTCCAGAGTCCTTGGGTCCACACTCTCCCTTGTCATACCACCATTTGTTTTTCAGTTTGTCTAAGACGCCTGCTTCGCTCAGTTTCAAAACTGCAAGGTTTACTGGGGTTCTTCGCGTGTAAAAATAACATAAATAACATCATAGGTCATGTTATTTTATGTTATTAGAGTATTTCTCATTTGCATTGCACATCTCAGTAACAAAGAAAAACTTTTGCTTAGATTGAGTGACCTAGCATGGATCCCACTGAATACATGTGTGTATGCTCGTTGAGGAGGGGCTGGGGGGAGCGAGGAGCTAAGGCGAGCTACAGACATATGAGTGGGACCCACCTTTGTCACTTCAGGTAACACACCCATGCTGCCCCAGCTCAACCTACAACAATCCAGAGGCAATTACTATTAAACCGGGACTATTGGCATCAGGCTAGCTCTGTGTCACAACTGGGAGAGTGAGAAGTTCGCAAACTTACTTTGCATGCGTCGAAGCAGAAATGATCTTTTCTTTAAACTCTCCCTAATGCATATCATCAGAGAAAACAAATGGGTAGTTCTGTCTGTTGGTTGGTTGACTGTTTTGACCCCATTAGTTGTGAAATTTGGGGTGAGCATCAAAGGGTTAATCCGTTGGCAGTCATCAACAATCAGTCATCATCGAAATACACTAACAGGAAGACTACTGCCAGTCCACCACTTTGGGCTGTGACTAAAATCGATGGACTGCTATGATATTTGGATGAAACTAGGCAATGAAATTCTTGTGTTCCTAAAGATGAATTGAAATAATTCATCACAGAGTCAAAGTTTTATTTATTCAATGTTTTGATTTGTGACAAAATCTAAATATATACACTGCTAATGATGGTTTCAATAATAGTTTATATAGTTGTGCATACTAACAATAATTAATATTAATTACATGACAAATAACAACTAATTAGCATGCATTTAGCGCAAAGCCTGTATCTAATTACAGCCACTAACAAGCATGTAGAATTTATTCCTGTTCAAATGAACTTGATAGACTGCATTTAAAATTTCTCAGTTTTCAAACTGACTAAAGGAATGAAACTTTTGTTAAAGATCTAGCTGAATACTTTTAGAAATTAAAATATTTGACTCTTTATCACACTATAGAACTTTTTTTGCTGAAAAATGTTCCAAATTGCTGAAATCACACATATCCTGTGACTGGTTTTTTAGGTTTTATTAATTATTCATCTCTCCACTTGCCTTTAGTCAAACTGAGCCTCTCAGGGGGTGTCTGCATTTGACTCTAACTAGACTGTTTGTTTTCTCTCTACTCTTCCCAGAGCTGCCACTAGGGGGCAAATATTCCCGTCTTGACAGTAATTGCTCTCTTTATTATTCCAGCTATCCATCAGGGAAACCTCTTTCCATTACTTTGCACTCTGTCCTGTCAGAGGGACATTACCAGTTCAGTGCAAAGCACCTTTAAAATGGTTATCTTCATGAGATGTGCTTGATTTATTTTGGCAGTTACTCAGAATAGGGATATTTTTCCATGCATTATAAAGAAAATGAGCATTTTCCCCCCTGATGATTCAAAATGAAAGTAGGATATATTTACATTTTCCAGCAATCGGGTTCTGGGTCTCTACCAGGTCCAGCCAGCTGATTCATTTAAAAAGAAGTTATTTCAGGGGTTTTCATTGTATGTGTATCAACAAGCTTCAAAGTGCATTTGTCATTGTGTCTGAACTTATATATAAAGTCACAGACCGTGGACATCAGTGCAACCATGTGCCCATTTTTGCAACTGCAGGTTGTCTCAAGAGATTTAAGCTATCTCTTCTATCCTCCCTGTACGCTGCGTGACTCTTTGCCAGGGCAGATGCATGTGTTACACTCCCAGGACGGGGGCTGTCGCGAGCCACTCAGCTGGTGAGCAGCCCCTGTCACCTGGAGGTGGGGGGGGGCAGACAGAGAGGGCTAACCTTGGAATCCCCTCCCCCGCTGCCACATTCTCCTTTGTCATACCACCACTTGTTTTTCAATTTGTCCAACAGGCCCTGCTCGTTGAGTTTTAGCACGGCCAGGTTGACCGCGTTTCTTTAAGTAAAAAAGGAGGAACAGATAAGATAGTTTGGTCAGAGCAGAGGATGGAGGGACAAACAGACAAGATGGACGGGGGACCGTAGTCAGGAGAAGGAAAGGGAAAAGGAGGACGAGAGGGAGCAGAAATTAGGATGGGCTGAATTCACACATACAGGTGAGTTAGAGGGGGAAAACCGCACCCCGGACAACGCTCTCCCTTACTATCACTCCTTGACTTACTTCTGGAATTTTTTCCAAATTTGTTTTGTGGTTTTACAAAAAAAACCCTCTTGCGTTACTCTTCTGTATCTGGCTGCACTAAAATCAGATGCTACCACAGTGAGTGTCAGATTACTGGTATATAGTGTGTTAACCAGGTCTCTGTAGTGTACTGATGAGGCACTTGCCCCCTCCTGCTGCCCCCCTGTCGTCCTATTGCTCTGTGTGTGCACATTGTGTTTGTGTGGCCTCAGTTTCCTAAGGCCCTGCTTACTCTGTTAAAGGGACTGACCTCTAAACAAAATTCAGGGACACAGGGATAACTATTTGGCATCCGTACAGTGTATACCTAGCATGATTTTAATGAAATACAAAATCATTACTTGCCAATACTTCTTTGTAGATGTGCATGCAGTGTGTGGCCTCGAGTGTCTAAAATGTTTATGTTTAAGTAATTTAATTACATGTAAATTTTCCATGCAAAAAAGAACAAAAATTAATTGAATCTGTTTGAATGGCAATTTACTTCATCAATACACAGTTTTTAGCAGGGGTGTCAAACATAAGGGCCAGATTCTGCCCCCCCAATGGCCATACTACGCCAAAGTAACAATACAAAGACATTTCTATATTAGAAATATTTCTTAATGATGATTTATTAATTATGAATTACTCTCCAGTAATTGTAACTGCAGTAGAGTCCGTGTAGCGAGCCACATGAACGTTTTTCTGTAATTTTACACATTTATTTATTTATGCTAACAGATTTCTTTCATTTACTACAGCAGCAATTTTTTATCATGTAGAACAACTGAGACATCAAATTGAAATTAAACTTCTTTTTCTTATTTTAAATGGGATTAAATGTGTAGTTAAACATCTTTACACTGACAGAAAAGGGAGTTTGGACTGTTTATGATGAAAGCGAGACATATGTGCCCCATAATGTAAAATCAGTTTGACATCCTGGATTTATAGCAAACATCCATCCATCCATTTACTTCCACTTATCCTGAAGCCTATCCCAGCTGTCATAGGGCGAGAGGCGGGGCACACCCTGGACAGGTCGCCAGTCTGTCTCAGGGCTACACAGAGACAGACAACCATTCGCACCCACATTCACACCTATGGGCAATTTGGATTAATCAATTAACCTATCGCCACAAACTGCATGTCTTTGGACTGTGGGAGAAAGCCGGAGTACCCAGAGTGAACCCACGCAAACACGGGGAAAACATGCAAACTCCACACAGAAAGACCCCGCCTGTTGGTGGAATTGAACTCAGGACCTTCTTGCTGCGCGGCAACATTATTTGAAAAATCATGCTTCATGTTTACAAGGGCCAAGAGTTATGGTATGACTGTGTCATTTTCTGCTTTCTCTGCCACATCTTTGATTTTTACAGCTGCCCATGAACTCTTTCCTGTCATCCTCTTCTTGTGCGACTGTGCTCTGCTTTTGTTTGTGCGATGCTGATCGGCCATACTAATCTCTGCACAACGGTCACAGCAGTCGCTGCGTACTTGTTTATTTGTCTGGCCCTTTGTCTGTGCACTTGCCTATCTGGAAGCACTATCTGATCTCTGACGGTCTGATGGTACACTGGTGTTAAGAGCTTAGAAACAATATTCGAGAGATTCGAGAAGAGACAGCGTTCTCTGGGGTGATCTAATCTGCCGGCCATGACTAATCTCATCAACATAAGAGGAATGGATGAAAACAGTTCAAAAAGATCTGTAAAGCATGATAATGACAGTCACATATTAAAAGTCACATCAAAAGGAGTCATATAGCAGAAAGTAAACAATACTATTAATGTTCAGCTCAGTCAGCAGAGCATTCATGCTCTTCATCATCATCATCATCATCATCACATCAAATGATTACTGCACCAGGAGGAGAGGCAGGCTCACCCGGCGTGCGCACTCGCAGCCTTGTGCAAGTCTGTTTCTGCAGACTGAGAGCTGCCAGAGACAACCGTGGATAGTCCCAGGTATGTGTTACGGGGGAGCTTCCAAAGGAACCTATCCACTTGCTGTCTGTCACAATTTTCCCTCATAAACGGGAAAACCTTTTTTTTTCTCTTTTAAGAAAATAAGAGCTAAACTACAGGGCGACAGGGGTCTTGAGGAACTTTGCACCATGCACAGGGGAAAGTTATAGGACATGGTGTGAGGCTGATGTGCTGTTTGTGCTTTGCCTTTTATGTGGCAAATCTGAAATGCTGACAGAGATAGATGGAGGAGAGAGGAGTGAGCAAGTGGTCCAGCTTTGCTGAATTTAGTCAATTATTTTTTTCTCTCAGCAGGCACTTGTCACATTGAGAAGACAAAGTTTCTTTACTGCTGTCACAGTCACCTGGAAAATGAATTATCTGCATTGCTGAGGATATCGCAGTGAAACCTATTGAGACTGTTACTGTAAGCTCAAGTTAACAAGCCAGAGAAACAAATGTCTACTGAGGGAAAAACAAGATAAAATGACCAACTTCACTTTGTCATTTGTTTCCTCCATCTTTTGGTTTCTATTTCATGTTGATGCACTTTTTCCTTTTAAAAAACTACTACTAATTTTTCTGTTTGTTGGGCTTTAATTTGAGATTGTTCAATTATCTATTAATTTAACTGGTTTAAAGATTGAAACTGTGTCTTTCTTTTGTTTGTGGATCTGTATTTTTCCTGTATTATATTTACTTTGAATTCCCCCCATTGGACAGGCCCCTCTGCTTCCTGTTCCTCACTTTTTTTCTTTTCCTGGTTGTCTATAAATTCCCCCCGTGGCTCTGGATGGAGTGGCAGCAGTCTGTGGTTCTGCCTCTCCTCGTGGTCATTCTCTGGTAATAAATCTCTCTTTTAATCATTGTCATCATCAGTATCATGGAAGAGTGAGATGATAGCAGACAAATGAACAGAGTTACCTGGAAGGTGGCCCTGTGGAGAAAAGGTGGTTGAAAATAGCAACAAAAAAGAAAGGAAGGACACAAGCACAAAGCGACGTATGGATGACAGCGACACAGGACAAAGACAGTGGAGGTGACATGCTTTGATTTAACAGATGGCAGAAGTGAGAGCAAAGAGTCGAACAGAATTACAAACAATACAAAAAGGAAGGCAGAAAGTGGGGGGAAAAAGAAATTAAGGTATTAACAAAAGAAACCATGACTAAACAAATGATTTGCACGTTTAACACATTTATCGAAGTCACTGCTGCTCGGTAAAAACATATAACTGCCATAAATCCATAAACTGTGTTAAATCAATAACATTTACTGTTAATTTGGGACTTTACGCTTGCGAGAATCAATCAATATCCACTTCGGTCAATTTTTACAATTCTTTGGTTGAGAAATTTTCACCAGACAGCAGTGAGAGGTTGATTTAGGTCAAGTATTAAAGGCACAGCAGGGTAGGTGGAATATCGCAGCAATAGTCCAGTATCAGCGTCGTTACTGTTTCCTATTGTTACACTATTCCACCCACCTTAACTGTGAGCCTTTCGGTGTTGCAATGCCGTATCCTTTGGAGTCCAGGTTGCCTCCGACTTTCATGGTATCACAAGGCTTTCGCTGCTCCGTGTATTCGTTCATGGTGGACTCGAGAAGGAAGGCGTACTTCCCCTTGGACTTTCGGACCCTTGCCACGCCTTCTGCTGTGGTTTTGGTGAAGACAGTTGGCTCAGCGGATTTCATATATGACCACATCTTCTCGTATACAGCTATTTTGGATCTCTAGCATGGAAGAGGAGCAAAGGGGAGAAAGGAAAAGGTTAACAGGGAATTAATGGGTATAAATTCACAGTTATAGGAGCAAATTTTCCCTAAAATGATGTGGAAGCCAGCTGTCAAGGAAGCTACGTTGTAGATGTTCACTGTATATATTTCAGCCGTTTAATAAAAATAAATGAGTCCCACTAACAAATACTGCCTGTTTGTTGCTAAGTTATTGATGTTCTCCAAAAGATATTAAACACACTCAAACTTGCCAAACACATTGCTCTTAAACTTGATTTGGGAAGGTTAACAAAAATGAATACAAAATTCCATTTTTGTGACCTATTTCAAATGGATTTATGCTTAAGGAATGAGTAGAAATTAATTGGTTTTCAGCTACAAGAAAAATAGAACAATGCCTGCCAGTCTTTTTCTTTTATAAATATTACTTTGAACAGTGTGCGGACACTATCTAATTAATTATTCAAATCGACATGCTGACCTTAGTGCTGACTTTACTGATGCAAAAAGGAAGCTGTTAATCCATGTTAACAATCCATGTTTCCACTGGATTTGATTTGTTGCTACAGCTTCATATGATGTGAAGCTGACTTTTCCTCTTTTGGTCCCTGAGTAAAATGATGCTGTTGATGGTGTGCTGTGTCTTCAATGTTTATCTCCTGGTGTATAATCACATTTACTGTATAACCACATTTAAATTATGACGTAGATGCTAACAAGTCAAGCATCAGTCTTACTTTTTACTGGAATACTTGTACACTAAGCTGGTGTGTGGTTATGAATTTAGGACTGAGTACAGTACAAAAGTCTTCAGCCACCACTTATTTCTTTATATTTTGCCTTGAACAAACCAGACGTTTTTGGACTTTGGCTGCTTTTTCACTCATTTTCAGTCCACTCTTTGTACCTGGCTATTTTCAGAGGAATGTTGTGTTTTTTAAAACCACTTACTGTGGTTGAATCATTCAAGCATACAGAATATGCCGAACCTAATGGGTGAACCAGTGTTGTAGCTACAAATATAACAAAATGTATCTTTAGGCACTTTGTTACTATTAGCTTAGCCTATTAAAAAAATGATAATTATTTGCAATTTCTTTACTTGAAACTTGAATCTATGAAAAATTCCAAAATAACTCAGTTTTTCAAGCATATAAACTGTGCTTTTGTACCAATATGGTGATACCCAAAGAGCCAAAAATCTAGCACATCTCCACATGTTATACAGTGTTTCCTTAAAGACACATAATGGAAATGACAGAGACAGAAGTGGCAGGCCTAAAAAACTACAAGACAAACCAGGGACAAAAAGCAGGGGTATGTCACATCACTGAAAAAAGACTGAATATCAGTTGCGACAGGTCATATGGGGTGGCGAATCCAAATTGAAATTTTTGGGTTCAATCAATTTGAAGACAGAGGAGGTCAGGCGAGAGCTACAACAGTGAGTGTCTACAGCCATCTGTAAAACATTTCAGACAGTGGTGCTGGGGATCTTGTCAGAACTGATGGAATTATGAATGCATTGAAGTATTTTCAGATCTTGATCCACCGTGCTGTACTAGCTGGAAAGCGTCTGATTGACATCACAATGATCCCAAACACACTGTCAATGCAGTAAAAGCACACCTGGATATCGGTCATGGATTGGTCTCCCCAGAGCCTGGACCTCAACATCCATGAAGCGGTGTGGGATCGTCTTGTGTGGTCATACCAGATATTGGCTTTTGAGCTTATTATAATTGTACAAACTCTGTTGCACATATTTCAGTAAATAAATTCACCAGTATCTTAGCAAAATACGAAGAAATGAAAGGTGGCTTAAGACGTCTGCACAGTATTGTAAATAAACTCTATTATATTTTTTTATAATGTGTACTGTATACATCCTACATATGTCTGTGGTCTTGTAATTCTGCACATCGGTCTGTGTGTATATATGTGAAATGATTTGTTTGCTTGTGTGTGTGAACTGCGTGTACTCAAGAGTGAAAATAACAAGCAGAGGAGTCAAACTGTCATCCTCCACCAGCGCACTGCTTCTTTCTTCTCTTTCACTCCTGGTGATAAAGTGTTATTCTGTCGCTCTTCGAGCAACAAGCCAGGGCCTCAGCCACTGAAACCAGCACCCGGGGAATGATATGTGTGTGTATCAGTGTGCTGCTAGTGCGTGACGGACACCTATCCCATAATAATGTCACACACATCAAAAGGCTCCGCCTCTCTTCATTCAACCCTCTTTCTCTTCATTTTTCTCCTTCCATTTCTTCCTCTGTCTGCCAAAGTCTATCACAGTTTCTCACCCCCCCTCCTGTACACCTCCAGCCCATCTATCCAAGCCCCCACCTATCAAAGAAAGTGAGACCGAGAGACGCCGATAATAAACGCGCGTGTACAAAGCGCCGTCTAGCCTTGGAGGGATGGATGTGTGACAATAAGGTGTGACTCTTTCCAGATTCTTTAACAATGAGCGTAGCTGTGAAAGAGGAAAATGGATGCTGCAAGTCACCTTCAGGCATGCACAATATGGAAACGCTTTTAAACTTGCATGGACGCACGTACCGTGTTTCTGCGCGTTACAAAACGCCACTCAAACTTGCTTACACATATAAGACACATGCATATGTTGCTTTATGTGCACACGATATTGTATGTACACATCCACGGTCACACAAACACACTTGCATGCACACACAAGATAATTAATGGTGGTGGCGAATCCCCCTCAGCTGTGGGAGAGTAAATTGCTTTTTCACCCTCCACAGATTTCAGCCTGCTCGTTATGTTGATGATGCCAGAGCGACTAACAGAAGCACAAACTGCCTGCTACATTCTCCCCCCTTTCCTCCTTTGTCTCCAGACACAAATACCAGTGCACACATTCCTACAGAGCAGAACTGTTTATATACACATAACATGCACAGGAACAAAAACAAATCTTAATAATTGTGTGAAGCAAAAGGGAAAGAAAAAAAAAATAGGATTGTGTGCATGTTCATGTGTGTCAACTATTAGCACTGACTGGAAGCCACATAGGTGAAGAGGTCAAAGGGTGAAGGTGTAATTGGGGCTTCTTTACCCCACTCTGCTATTCTTTCCACTTTCTTTTCATAGCAGCATATTCTATCCCACCGGTTATCCTTGACTTTACTTACCTTACTGCCTACTTTTATAATCATTATGGTTTTATTCCTTTATTTTGATTAACTGCTGAGGACTGTGGTAAAAAAAACATCTTTTCACTGTAATCAACATTGCGTTTGAGAAAATCCAGCACAGATCTTTTGTTTTCTCATGTCCGGTGTAATCTTTTTAAATCTTACTGTGGGCTTTGATCAGGTTTTACACGCAAACTAACTGGAAACAGAAAGTCATCTCAGCTTACCATCACGTTTCAAGTCTCTCTCAAGTCGAGATCAGTACACGAAAGATCCTTTAATTTCGATTTTCTAGAATGTTGTAGATTGGTTTTCAAGTATGTGCTGCTTGAATTAGCCTAGGTAACCGAGGCACACTCATTATTCCCCACTAGCATACAAGTGATTAAAGTTCTGCCACTAAAGTATTTTCTGAACAATGTAATATTTTAAATAGTCATCTCTGTAAATTTGAATCTGCACCCAGTTGTCAGTTTATTAGCTATACCTTACTAATACCAGGTTGGACCCTCTTTTGCCTTCAAAAATGCTTTAATTCTTCGTGGCATCGATTCAACAAAGTGCTGAAAACTTTGATCTATACTGACGTGATAGCATCACACAGTTGCTGCTTTGTTGGGTGCACACCAATCAATCCCACAGGTGTTAGATTTAGATCTGATGATTGTGGAGGTTATTTTCAAGAAACCAGTTTGAGATGATCTGAAAAAATATCTCCCTCACTATTACACCACCACCACTGTTGATTCCATGATGGATCAGACCATTTTTCAATCTCTATTGTCCTATTTGGTGAGTCCATGTGAATTGTAGCCTCAGTTCCTCCTGCTCTTAGCTAACAGGAACAGCCTTATGTTGCAGTAGCTTCAAGTCTGGATATGTTGTGCACTGCACAGCTTGTCTGGTACAAACAGCAATGACACATTTAAAATCACTTAAATCACCTTTTCCACGCATTATGATGGCCTGTGTGGACTTCAGGAGCCTGTCCTGACCATCTCTACATATCTAAATGCACTGAAATGTTGCCATGTGATTGGCTGATTGCATATTTCCATTAACCTGAAAAGGCTCAAGCAATCAAATAAAATGAACAGTGGGCGTTGAGTTCATACCCTGAAGAATTCTTTAGTGGAGCCTGAGTCCAGCGTCCCATAGGCTATCTCTGTCTGTTTGGCCAAGTCCTCTGCACTCTCTATCGGTGAAACCATCCTCTCCACAGTGAGGAATGCAGCCAAGTTGGCTGTGTAAGAGGAGATGATGATAAGAGTAAAGAACCACCACACACCTCCAACAATACGTCCAGATAGAGACCTGCAGAGAAGAGAGTGGGGAGTGAGGTAGGGAGAAAAAACAGGGAAAGAAGAGTGAGGTGTAAGAAAGGGAAAGATAAAGTCAATTTTTTTTTTACAAAGTGGCCAAGATGGCAAGATTAGGGAGATGAAAGAAAGCAAACACAGACGAGAAATCAGCAGATGGATGAAACGGAGATGGTTAAGGTAAAGACGACAGTGAAGGGATTAAAAAACGCGAGAGAGAAAGAAACACAATTACCGTTGCAGAGATATGCAACACAGAAAACTGTAGCTTCACAAAGCGTTCTGTGTGCATGACAAAACTGACAGTACCGCCAAAGTAATTGTCTTTCAACCTGAAAACCAATTCAGCACTAACAGCAACCGAGGCTACATGAAACAGATAGCAATCGGGGCAAGCCAGCATCTCTCTCATCCTCTTTCCTTCTTTTCCTTTTCTCCATGCTTACGCTGTTTATCTCCCAATTGTGAGCAGGAGCATCAAAGTAAGTGGCAATTCATTTTTTTTTTTTTTTTTGCATGAACTTGTTTTCACTGAGTAAAAGGAAGGAAAGCAAGTGAGAGTGAACCTATTAGAGAAAGTCAGAGAAAAATACATGAAGGCCACATCCTTTTAAGTACCACAGTCAGTAAAAGACCTTGAAATTCTAATGGGCAGAAACAGCAACAAGGAAAATAATAATACAGAAAAAAATCAAAAAAACAACTTCACTTCAAAGGAGTGAGAAACAAAGTGAAAATATTACTGGGCATACACTACAAGACATTCAGAAAGAAAGAAAAAATGCAGAAAATGACTGATAAAAGACCTGATAAATAACTTGAGCATGAAAGCAAATCATCAATTCTAATTCATCGCTTTTGCTTTTAAGAAGCACTTTAATATTATTATTTTTTTGGTAAAATTACACCAAAAAGAAATAAAACAACTGAAAGGTGCTATGATGAACTCCTGATTCAGGTGATCTGTGATCCGTTGTTATCATAAAAACACTGATTATAGCCACTTAAACCTCGGGCGATAATCAGATCCTCTTGCATACAATCAGACAATGTGTTCCGATATTTACCGGACAGCCTGGTGATACCAACACTCTGATGTGAGAGCGGCGGCAGACAAATTATTTTTAGTCGGGTTTATTTGTAAGAAGTGTGAGCGGAAGAGAAAACGAGGAGCGAGAAAGTGGAGAGACGCATTGACGCATGACTCGGCATAAATTGTCACCTTTTGGAGCAACTCTGCATTATGCTGCTCTTCAAAATCCATCGCACCTCTTAATCCACACACACGCAAACACACACAGACTTGATAGTGTTTGTCCTTGAGGCCTTGATCTGTTTGCTTGAAATAATGAACCTGGCATACACCGTGATGGATTCTCAGACGAAACTGTTGTTAGATATATTTTTATACTTATTAGGATACAACAGAAACTTTCTGTTTTTTTAACCATGTGACACTTTGATGTAATGTTTGTCTTTGAGCCCAGAAAAGGAAATATGCCGGTGACAGAGATTAGGAGGATGAAGAGGATGGCATGTTCAGAAGTTTCATAGATTTCACAGGATTTCTGTTAGTGGCCAAAAACGCAGAGGTGATCTGACTGGTTAGCTGGTGAACAATACCTTATTAATTCAACCTTGTGGAGTGACTCTGGGTGAGTGGAAAAAGAAAGTGGTATAAAAGAAAAAATGACCGTGTAAGGAATCTGTTGAAGTTTAAGTTGCACCTTATTGATCACTGGGGAAATTTTGTCCTCTGTAACTGACCCATTATAATCACTGAGTGGCATTTGGCAGAGTGCACTGCTTATTTCCTTGGCTAGTGCTTCAGGCAGGACCGGTGACAAGAGAAGTGGCGTAAAACTTTACTGCAGTTCTGCATATCTTGTATTCATAAGCATTACATAAACTTTTAATAACCAATATACGCTCTAATGTATTTTTAAGGAGCATTTATTAATTCATTTGACAGCTCCTCTTGGGGCAACCGCAGGTGCTGGTATGAGCAGATACTGAATGACAATACACTGCAGCAAAACACATCTCTAACATAAAATATACGGGTTCCTCAAATTTATTACATCAAATTAAAGGCTCCGGCCTACAGCTTTCATAAATTAACACTGTTGATAATAACAAAAATTATTTTTGCAACGTATACGCAGGCTCTTTAATAGAAATTTTAAGCTAAAATATAACTACTGTTGTTTTCCAACAATTTTCAGATTTAATATAACCTAAACCACGTTCTTGCCCTAAAGTAGTGCAAACAGCCACAGATGCAAAAGAGAAGAAGTAAAATAGTAATTGCCAAACATAGGATACAAACTGAAAATCGTCTGTTTGATATGTGTCTAAATCACTACCTCCTTCATTGAAAATGGACTCTTTATACCAGTTAAACTGACTTGTTTTCTGGAAGTGTAATTTCTCTTGCTGCTTCTGACCTGTAGAGGCACTAGACCAGCATGTAAGCAAGCACTCTTGCTTTTTTTTTTAAAGCAGATGTTAGTAGCATTCCTAATAACATGCAATCTTACTGTAGCAAACAAAATCTCTTTTTTTGTCCACCAACTCCTCCTACACGATCAGGAGTTGAGGAATCAAGACAATCGGGCACACTGGTTCATCACAGCCCACTGAAGGTTCTTATCAATATCACATGTTATGGCATCATCGTGTGATCTAGCAATCACCTAACAGTGATCTAAAACCACAGTCTAAACCAGGGGTGGGCAATTCCAGGCCTCGAGGGCCGGTGTCCTGCAGGTTTTAAATCTCACCTTGGGTCAACACACCCGAATCAAATGATTCGTTCGTTACCAGGCCTCTGGAGAACTTCAGGACATGTTGAGGAGCTAATTTAGCCATTTAAATCAGCTGTGTTGGATCAAGGACACATCTAAAACCTGCAGGGACACCGGCCCTCGAGGCCTGGAGTTGCCCACCCCTGGTCTAAACAGTACTACAGTATGAACATGTACTAGGACCTAAAATGCATGTGTCATTAGATGAGAGAGGAATAAGGTACGATGAGGACATATTTCTTCTTCTTTTTGCATTAGAATTGTCATCTTAAACTAAACACTGCATCCATCAACGCCAAGCAGCATTTTCAGCTGTAGTTGTTGACAGATGAATTTCCGAGGTCCATTATTTTATCAGCAGAATGCTCAATTCGAGCATTCAATCATTTTTCTAATTAATTTTATTTACATTAAACCCGTGAGGTTCTTTGAATAAATCATCCTCAGTGTTCATGAATCTAAAATGATCACATCTGATTCATTTTATTTCTAGATTAAAGGTTTCATAGGGGGGAAAACAGAATGTTGGACCACAGTGCAGGACAGCCAGCAAAGTTAATCTGACATTATAGTAGAGTCTAATTTACTAATTTTTTTTTCACTTTAATACCTTAACTTTGGCGTGTCATTTGCTGGGCTGAGACTGGGCTAGCATCTGCTGCAAACAATCTCCCTTTGTTCTGTTTACATTCAGACTAAACTTGATCTTAGCGAGGATTTTCTTTTTTTTAAATGATAAAACCCGGCAATACAGTGAAGAGCCAGGGAAAGATGGGCTTCCCCATTTAAATAAGGCTCAGCGTTTAATGAAGTCCTACAAATCTGTAACATAAAGCAAAGTCGTTAAACCTCACAGTAAAGCTTCTCACACTAATTACAATACACTGGGAAGAGACACAGATTGTGCAGCCTTTCAGTGTGTTTAAGGCTGATTTACAATTATAGCTACTCCCATGCACAGTTTTCCTCTTGCTGAATGGGCTGTTAATACAGATGTGACAATGACAGAAACACTGTAAAAGTTAAACGGCTCACTGAGTCTGCACATGCGCTTTGGCACATTCTTTTATGCTATGTTGGGGGCGAGGTTACTGCTTTTATTCTGAAAATGAACTAAAAATGGTTCTGTATCTCAGGCAGCTTGATAGAAAACCATCCTGTTGGAGAACACGTTTGCCCTCTGGCGCTTGATTTAGATGGAATCGTGTGTGACAATATGTGCAAGCAGGCATGTGTACAAATGTGCTTTCATGTGGACGTGTGGATGAATTCAGCTGTTCTCAGAGTGCATGCCAGTACACTCGGCTGATCTTTGACAGCAGTGTCTTTGATTCTTTTCGCGTCTGTGTGAGAGATGCTGCCTGTGTGTGCGGTTTCACGGTGTTGGTATGCAACAGGCGAGTCATTCTATAGCTGGTCATGTATCATCTATGATAGCCAACAGATTGCCTCCCCAATCCAGTGTGTGAAAGATTAATGGCATGCTGTTCGTCTTCACTCCCTCTCACACGGACTCACACTGTCACCCGCAAACACTCGAATCCTTCTGAGCTATGCAATTTGTTTAGCATCCAATACATCTGGATTTCATCGCCTGACAGAAGAGACTGCAATTTTGAGCTTCAGGTGTGCCCATAATATCTAGAGTGTGTTTTTATTTTTACTCCCATAAGACCAATTGAAGATCAGTGTCAGGCAGATCAGTTGAAAACTACAATCAATTACTCATTAAATGTTATTTCAGCAACAATTACAACGAGTCACCTCATTTGACTTCACTTTGATCAGTCAACATCAAAGATTCCTTTAAACACCTCCAAACCATCTAAAGCAAAGCTGTCTTCAAGTTACGGGAGGAAGCGAGACCAGTTTCATCAAATATCAAGTCTGCTGGCAGTGTGACTGATGTTTTAAGAAAGTGAAGCTTAAATGTTTGCTTTTGGCACAATAAAAGACAGAAAGGCTGAATAATGCAGGTGGGAGGCATAATATAATACAACCTTTCTCTTCTTTGTCTCTTCTTGCTTTCATCTTTTTCCGGGAACGACTAGAGGTGTGACATAAAGTAAATCGGCAAAATGATTGAAACGGGCTCAAAGACGCCACAGCAGATGAAGGCAGAATAAAGGGCATCAAGGCGAACATGAAAAAAAAAATCAAATTAATCGATTAAACAGTAGGTGCTGCAGGCAGGTAATGAACGGCATAATAGGAGACAATAAGAGGAACTATAAAAGTGAAGCAGAAAAGATCTGAGCTGCTTAGAGAGAGGAGCCTTGAAAAGACTGTTCATAAAATAAAAAGGATTACTTGTGAAATTCATAAACACGTCGTCTGTCAGTGTGACTGGGTTCTAATGACCTTGAGACTAATCATTAATTACTCAGTAGGCTTCGGTGTCCCAGTGCAGTTAGTTAGTCATGCCATTAGCTGGATCTGTTGCTACCATTAACTATTCAACACACCCACAGCCATTTGCTCAATGCACATGACACTCACAAACACACATTTATACGCAGCCACACACACTCAAGCGCACAACTGCCCAGACAGCAGCAGACACACTCGCACAGCCCCCCTCAATACACGTACACACAAGAGACGGAAGCTGTAATTTCATATGCTTATTGACAGAGACAGATCTAATCCCTGTGAGATGTTCACTGGCGATCCCTTTACCTCTTTCTTGCTTCCCTGCAGTCCCTCTTGGTCTTTCTTATTCTGAGAACAGACATTTCCACCATGATTTAATCTCTTTCTTTTATTTTTTTTAAGTCCCGCACTATCACCTAACCATCCATCACTTTGTTGCCACCCTTTATGTTATGACCAAGCCAATCGCCATCATTAGAAACCCAAAAGCCCGGGCTAAAAGATGACAGGCGGGTGGGGCTAATGCCCTATCAAGGTCACTCTGACAATGTGTTTGAGGGTGTATAAATATGTTCATGGCAGCCATTACCTTGTGCTTGACTGGAAAGGTGAAAGAAACACAAGTCGGTGCGTCGGTTGCGTGGGATGCTCAGATAAAGTAGTCAGTAGTGTCATAAACATGTAGACACGCCACCACACACGTGCACAGCAGTTTCCATTATATAAATGCCAACTACAAAAGTGAGCATCAAAGAAAAAAAGAGGTAGGGAGGCCATAGATGGACAGATAGATAGAGAGAAAGAGAGAAAGAAAGAAAGAAGAGAGCTGAATAGGAGCGTTGTTACACTGTGTCTCCTAGACTGCAGAGATGACTGCAGCACAGAGAGAGGGACCCACGCTGAATACCAATGGACTTACTATGGCAGCTCACTACAACATACACAGTCAATACACAGAGTATACGGAGTCAAACAACCAGTATCGACACATGGGTACAGATGTTCCTAAATGTAATAAGACAAAACATAATGCGGGGCAGGAGAGATGCATAGTTCACCAAGCAAAAAAAAGAAACCATGCACTGGTAACAACCAACGAGGCAAACTGCAAAGCAGATGAACACAGACTGAAATGAACATATAGAAGAAACAGGAACGCATTCAACCAGTCAGAAAGAATATTTCTTCCTGCAGCGGCTGCCTCTTTTCCTTTATTCCCAACTCCACAGTAAATGTCAGCCTCGATATTCCGATCCCCGCTGACTGGCCAGGGAAAATACAACTGGAAAGATGGAGGAAAGTGAGGATAAAGCCTGAGCAAAAAAATAGGCGTCCCATCGTCAGAGTAGACATATGGATGATGAAAAACGATGGAAAACAATAAAGAAATTAGATTCTTCAAAGACTTCAGCAAAATAATTTGCAGAGAAAATAAAGTAACTGTAGACATAACAGAATGAAGTACAGCATGTAAAGTCTGAAAGAAGACGTAGCTCCAGCAATGCTACCATAGTGTTTTTACCTACAGTGGACAATACTCAAAATTGAACTTTCTTCAGTTTGTCTGGTTGTTTTCAATTCATCATTTTTACATAACATATTTATCTGGAGCCACTGTGTCACAGAGAGGGCTACTTGCCCAAAGAAGTCATAAAGCTTAAAAAATAATGCATATATACATACTTTTTCAAATTTTGTTTATATATAGTCTCTTTGCCCATATGGAAAAGATATATATAAATCTTATAAAGTTTGTATCTGTCTTGTGTGAAACTTGTATGAAAAGCATATAAGTGTGAAAACAGATATAAGATCCCTTGAAAAATTATATAATGAAACTTGTATGTTTTGGATAGTTACTAAAACAATGTGTGAAAGTAATGCGAAAGTGGCCACTTTCATGAGTAAATCACATATAAGTTTTTACTATTTCTTTTCCGTATGGGTGGATTTGATCTCTCGTACAAACATTGCAAGAAATTCTGTTATGTTTGCCTTTATTATCATTTAGTTCATTTTGTTGTTTTTTGATATGGTTGAACAGCTAATAGAGGGAATGTGATACTGCATATAGATATCACGGTAACATACGCATAAGACATCCTTAAATTTGTAATAAAAGTAAAAGATTATTGGATATTTTCAATACAAGGAAACTTGAAGGCATCTCGGCAAAAAAAAAAAAGGGGGGGGGGGGGGGGGTTACAGTCTGTGTTATGATAATACATAAATACCTTGTCTTCACTGTAGCTGTAGCACATTTCTGCTGTCAGGTGTGACTTGAGTTAGCATTATGATTCTGCCTGCTTGCAAAGGTGAACAAGGGAATGTGAGATTAAAGGAAATGAACTGAGGAGAAAGAAAAGTGATATGACATTATGATATGCAGGACACGTCTCCTTTTCTAAGGACATGATCTAGTATTTCTGCAGAGCACAGTGTCAAAGAGGCTCATCCATCACATGATTTTATGGCAAAAAGCCTGGTCGCCGGGCTTATTTCATTTTTTCATCAATGAGTCTGATGACTAATAAACTCTTTGACCGTGATTTCATGTGGAATAATGCTACTACATGAACACAACCTAAATTTAAAAGCTTTATAGTCACAGACACTGCTATCTAGCCAAATTGGCACATTAAAAACAGTAAAATTTGGCTTCATTCAGCCGTGGCTCCCAATGACAAAAGAAATACTGGGAGAAAGATACGGGAGAGCACGTTAGGGCCACATGAAGAGAGATTAAGAGGGACAATAGCAAATTTCTCCTCCCCTTACTGAGACTCCTTTGCTATAATCAGCAGCCTTAGTGTTTGCTGTAAGAAAGGGGTGTGATGCTAATCACGGTGCAGGGATGCATGGTTTAGCACGAGATGCATAGGTTGGGCAAAAGATTGGGCAGACTGTAAAAGGTTTTTGATTATAAATAATCTCACCCATAACGCTAAAAGTCACTTTAAGCCCTTAACACCCACTGGCCAAAATATGAGTCCATTGAAAATTCTGCTGCTGTATTTTGAATGACATTGGTCCAATCTGAATGACATTTGCCAAACCGCAAAGCCTCATGATTCAGAGAAGTTAAGTCTTTTACAGACACCATTGCTCTTATTTGTAAGCATGCAGCAATACATTGTCTCCCTTGACTCACTATATATAGCACGCTGTTTTCAGCACGAGCCCATATAAAGCACCACATATATGGACAAAGCCATTGGGAACATTGAGTGCTATCTATTTAAACATGTGTGGTCAAGAGTTAATATACTTTTGTTTTCATTTGTGCTTCCATCATTAACCTCGCGCCTGTTCACTGAATGCTTTCACCTCTCCTTGGCCTCTTCTTTCTTATTAGAAAACACCAGGTATGTCCCCATATTGTCAATATTACAATTAAGAGATATGCATCTCCAAAGCTCATTTCTGTGTAAAAAAACAGGGGGTTGAAAACCAAATGCCATCAGAGTGGAGAAACACAGCAAATGTACCCGTCCTTGTGTATCTTGTGAGACTAAAATGTTGATACAGTGTAAATCAAAGTGCATTTACTTCATCAACTGTAACTGTAGGAGGTGCTACTATGAGGAAAAATCTTAAGCCTAAATTGCCAAGATTTGTTTGAAAAATCCATAAGATAAACTAAACACATTTCTTACTGTAAGAATATAATCTGGCATTTGCGGCCGCTGTAATCCTGGCCTATGGAGACGTTGTGCTATATTGGAAGTGACAGGCTGTAGTGATTTATGTGACGAACACTGGCTTCATGTTAAGTATCACATTATTGATATGACAGCTGTAGCTTATACTCAGGACCTGCAAGTGACAGAAAGGTCCACATGTGTGTGTTGGACTGTTGTGAAACTGTACGCTGGTTGTTTTGTTCTTTTACATGCGTGTGTATAAGGAAAGCAAAGTCTGTAAAGTGTCTGTTTATTCGTGTGCACAACTTGTATGACCGTTGGTGGTTGTGCGTGCAGCCGATGTGAGTGTTTTCCATTTTGTGTGCTAAGGCTAGAATTGGCCTGTCAGTCACAGTAAAGTGGGGAGAAGAAGGAGACGACATGTGTCGGGAAGTGGAGAGAGAAAAGGAGAGCGTATGAAAGAGATGGATGCGAGAGCACAAGAGAAGGGCAGAGGAGCAAAAGAGGAGGAGGACGAAAGTGAAGTTTGGGGGGATGAAAAGAAACTTTTGTTCTTTTTTTGAAAGAGAAATGCAAATGGAGATGCAGCACAAATGTCTGAGCGATTCTTGATGTCAATTCATTTCAGAAACAGCAGAATAGTCCTTGAGAAGAAGAAAATAACGAATAATGATAAAGTTTGCCATATACCACTTTTCAAGATCTGTGATATGAAGTCCTTTGCAGGAGCAGCAAAGTAAAATGATTAGTGAGCAAAATAAAACAAGCACCAGAGACAATTGAAGTGCTGCAAAAGAAATAATTTAAGAAATAAAAAATGGTAACAGAATCTGAAACTCAGGTAAAATCAGGAAAAGCTTTCCTCTTTAAGTATATTTAAGTATAAGTATATCCATCCATCCATCCATCCATCCCTCGTTTATCCCAACCACCTTCTTCATCTCATCCAGAGGAACTGTCCCCAAGCCAGCTGAGAGACATAGTTTCCTGTGCATACTGTGGGCCCTCCACCGAGTATGCCCAGAACACCTTGCTTAGGGGAGGCCCAGGAGGCATCCTAATCAGATGCCCTAACCATCTCAACTTGCTCCTTCTGGCATGGGGGAGCAGCAGCTCTAGAATGACTAGATTTCTCACCCTTTCTCTAAGGCTGAGCCCAGCCATGCTTCAGAGGAAACCAATTTCTGCCCCATGGAATCATGATCTCCTTTGGTCATTACTCAGAGCTTGCGACTATAGTTAAGTGTAGCAATGTAGTTTTACACTTTGGTTTTACGCTCAGCTCACTTCACCACAATGGATTTGTGCAGCATCTGCATCAATGCAGATGCTGCACAAATCCGTTTGTCGACCTTCCGCTTCCTCACTTTGGAACAAAACCCCAGATACTTTAAGTCCTTTCCTGTCGAGAACCATGGGCTTGGATTTGGAGAAGCTAATTCTCATTCCCACTTTGAGCTGGAGGCCAGCAACTGATGAAGCCAACAGAACTATATCATCTGCAAAGAGCTGACACGAAATCCAGAAGTGACCCGGCTAGTTAGAAAACAGCAAAAGACTGCCTGTAAATTTCCCCTGCAGTGCATATTGTGACATTTAAGGTCATTGTTGCATCCCTGACCTCTTAGTACCAAATCAATACATATACACAGCACTCCAGGACTGGATCCACTCACTGGATTCCAGTATGGGTAATGGACCGTTGCTTGGGTTGCAGCATGTGGGATCTTCTAATTTGTGTTGTTCTTACTGACTGGATTCTTTTCGATGTCTTGTGCTTGGAAGACTAAATCCATTAAGACATATTGCAGCTATAAAGATAATCTCCAAAAATGTAAGGAGAGTGTAACTCTCCCACAGGCAGATAAACGTCATGTTTTAACGATTTCAGGTAACACGAAAGGGTTGTAATGTCATGTTGCAGGTGGAATAATGTTCAGTTGAGCAATAACTTTATCTTCCTAAAGTGTGAAGCTTCCATTTCCATATACGTGTGAATGCTTAATAACAGTTTTTTTTTATTGTTCTCCCAAACTCGACTGATCACACTATGTTTTTCTTGCGTTCATCACTCATCAGGCTTTGCTTTCATTTGTTTTAGTGTGAAGTGCTCCCTGCTGCTCCTTCTCTCCTTAGACTTGCTCCCTAAAGGTCTTGAGGATGCTGGCAATGAATATTTCACTAAACTGCATTCTCAGGTTATCAATAATAAAATGGCATATTCTTATAAATATTCTAAAAATATAGCTGGACTCTGCCTCTTCTGTGGTGCATTAAAGATTCATACACACCTAGCAAACTGCTAAATCTTCCACCATAACAGACCCACATGTACATCACCACTGGACTGTATGCAGGTGTTTTCTTCACACTTCTACGTTTTTGTGTTTGCATGTGTGTGCCTTAGTGTATCAGCCCAGCTCAGGTAAACCTAGAAAAGTGCTAAAAGAGGTGATTCACTTTGTCAACAGTCTGAATCACCACTGTCTAATACTACAGCACTCAAGCATTACAGACAGTTACACAGGCACACATGCTCTCCCCAGCCCTCACACTCACCCTGTACACAGCCTTAAATATGATCTTGCTCAGTCTGACGCACATGCAAACACAAATGCACTCTGTTTGTCTCTCACAGATCATTTCCCTCCCTCACCGTGGTGAGATGTCGCAGCCTTGTTGCATGAAGGCTCCCAGTGAGAACCACAGGGAGTTAAAGATGCCAAACTCATTTGGAGGTTGGTCAGTGGGGCCCTGCTCTGTGGCACCCTCCTCTGGTTCCTCTGCATGCCACTCATACGGACTGAAGCGACTCACCTAAGATAGCATATGCAGAAAAGTGGTTAGAAAATTTTAAAGAAAAAGAAAAGCTGAATAGGAACATTAAAATGAAAAATTGAAACATGTTAAGGACTTGAATATGCACACAAATGTTTTCATTTTAATTTCAAGAAAGACACTACAGGACTACCAAGGTCTGAAATGGTCAAAATCCCCTTTTTTAACCACATGGTAATGAGACACGGACAGCACTATCACCAATGTTATTATGCTCTTCCACAACATTAGAACACTAAAGGAATCACCAGAGATGTAAGTCAGCAATACCAGTGTATATAATCTATACTAAATATTGCGTATAAATATAATAGCAACAGAGTAAACTTGGACTTGACAAAGCTAAAAACAGTAGACATGGTGTGCAGCTAAATTACAGTACAGGTAGCTGGCTTGGCGTCATTTCCCTGCATTGCTCAGTAATAATAATAGTGTAGACAAAGTTACAGACCCATTTGAGGTAACACAGTTGTGTGGCAGTATTTTTGTGTGGCAGAAAAAAACAAGAGAAACATTGAAAAGGAAAGCAGCAAAATAAGGAAAAAATAGCTTTTTGGGCCGTTGGTCATCAGAAAAGAACATTTGTGGTTGCAAGCTACAATCACAATTGTTGACTCTACAGTATATATCAGACAACATTTTCTTGTTTCCAGTTTTCTACTTTATCACATGTGACTGTAAAGTACAAAAATGTATTAGGCTTTTTATTTATATAGAGGCAATGAATATTCTTTTGGCCTTAATTAAACTTTGGCAAATACACAGTACTGTGTGATGTGATGGATCACGTTCCTCTATAGCTGGTGAAGTAATTTGACTGGCTAGTCAGTTAATATGTACACAAATAATTTTAACTCCAGAACTTTAGCAAGCTAAGGTTAACTGTAACCTGTAACTTTGTTACATGACTTTGGTTATAGTCATTTGATAACATTATCTGATTAGTTAGCTGTTATTTTCAAATTACTTCATGAGTAAGACAACCCCTGGGAGTATGTATGGGAGCTGGACTTACCAGAGTCTTAACTATGTTTTGCTAAAGTTTCACAAGTTGGCTAACCTTAACTTACCGTCTCACTAACACTGTCATTACTGCCATATTTGAATCCAGATCATTTTTGTAACTTCTTTAATAATAATAATAATAATAATAATAGTAATAATAAACAAACAAACAAAAAGAATAAATAAAAACAAAAACCTTGATCCACTTTTAAAATCTGATGTCATTAGCTATTTCCAGGTGCAAATGCTGCTTGTAAAGCTTACAGTAAAGAATCGCTCTTGCCCGGGAGCGCTTCTTTTCTGAAATGTTCAAATGTTTGGTGACCAGGACACCATGAGCCCATGGGCTGAAGTGTACTCTGTGAATTTTTAATAAATTCATAATAATATAGTGCACAAGTAGTGCTAATAAAAAGATGCAGAGGCTGAGAATGAACACTGATTATGGGCTTGCAACATTACAGCAAAGCATGGTGGCCTCTATCAACTAAACAGCAGAAGTTTTTGTTGAAGTGTATTTTTGAAAATGATTATCAGCTATTAGTGGACTCCATTTCCTAGCAAGTAGCATTGCCTGGTCTTCATCACCTTTGGCACCTTTAAATTTTCAAGTTTGACCAGAGTTGTTTTCTTTTGTTGTTTAAGATCAGTCCACAGGTCACAGAGTTAGTTGGGTAGGGTTGCATTTTTTAAGTTGCGCTATAATCTATTCACACAGAAGTTAATACAAAATGATAGAAATGTGTTTTCAGAGGCAAACTGAGCTAGCAAGCGGCGAGAGACATCTGTTTAACATCTCAGAACAGATAAAAGGAAAACCTTGGAGAGTGAATTTCTGATTTATATAAAAGAGGAAAAACAGTTTCCTTGAATATTCAGACAATCTGGTATCACAGGGCTTATGCTGATCTTGTGCATGCTGAAGTGGGCTGTCTTAAATATCTGACATTGAGCATCTAAATGTCTCACATACATCACTATTATGATATTTCTGTTCATAGAGGATGACTCTAAGTATCCAATGGTTTCCTGCCTAGAAGCTGTCTTCAACACTGTAAATGCCATTTCAGCTGAGAGTGTAAAGGGAGTACTGTCATACTTCTTAAATTTTTAAATGCATTAGCTATTGAGGGCTAATCTATAAAACATAAAAAAATATATACTCAGAGACATCAAGAGTCATGATGAGTTGTGTGGTAAAAAAGCACCTTACAATAAAAACTAACTTCTGTAGCTACTGTATGCGCTTTCATCCCTTAACCATAGGCTTCAGTAACTTTTCTAGTCCAGTCCTGGGATCCAGCTCAAATTCTAACACCTAGTATGTAACAATAACTCACCAAAAACAGCACAACACTGACGCCAATGTAAGCGAACACTATGCACATCCAGATCTCGTAGGCCAGTGGGTCCAGGAAAGAGAAAACACCTGGTTTAGACTTCTGAGGCTTCTTGATCATGATTGAAATTCCCAGAGACATGAAAGGCTTAGAGAAGTCGATCACCTCCTCTCTCACCAGGGTGATGGTCAGTGGGGCCACAGCAATTTCTGCTTTCTGCAAAGGAGAGGGGTGGGGCTGAGATTTCACTTCACTCTCATGTTTTTACTGCAGTTAATTTGCATCAACTGCATATAAAACAAACAAGCTATAATGAATAGAAACTGTCAATGAGCAAAGCAAAGGGGAACTGGACTCAAAGGTGAGAGAAGAAGTGGGAGAGCAGAGGGTTGAAAGAAATGCAGGCGGGTGATGGGATACCAGAACGACAGAGGAGTATTTCATACAGTAGACATGAAAGGCAGTGTGCATACAGACTTACACACATTTACAAAATCCAAAGAAAAGTCAGAAATACCATTAATTCAGCACACAGACTGCTGAATGATTGCATGATTCTAAATGATAGCTACAGTGGTAAGTGAAACAACCTACGATAGCAGCGCATTGCTACAAAGAGTAAAGATGTTGCAACACAAGAAAAGTAAACAGCAAATATAAAAGAACGAGGACAGAAGTGATATGAAAAGAAAACAGAGAGGACAGGATATCAAATACCCACTCAACCTAATGCACAATAGAGGGACGGATAAAACAAATTACAGCAAAGACGGGGGGGGTAAAGTACAACAAAGAAAAGACAAAGACTACAAGTGCAGTACAGTATTTTCTATGTGTGGAAGAAGAGTTATCAGGACGGACTGTGAGTGTTTGATGCAAATCAAACCCGATTAGTCAATGTTCTGCTGTGTCACCTTCCAGATTCTGGAGGGTAATTAATTCTGTCGGTGTTCTGCTGCAACGTCTCCGCTTTCACTCTTCGTCAAATCGATGACTGACATTGTCTTGTGTGTGCAAATAAAGTTTGTATTCAGACAGCATTGTGAGATCTCAGACTGTGCCTGGGAGTATATGGCATAATTAACCAGCGTGGCAAAAATCTCAAGAAATAAGTGAACCTGCCGTGACATTACATCTCAGTGGGAAGCTAACTTGGCAACTATGGAGATGCAGAGCTTGTGAGAGTTGCTATACTGCAGGGAGTCATTTTGAGAATTTCTCAGTCATTGCATGATGTAATGTCTCTGCAGCTCATACGACCTCTGCAAAGATTATAGAAGTTTTTGCCAAAAGGCACCGAAGTGCACCATAACAGGATGTGATTTGTGATGCTGTTGTAATGTCATTGTGATTTCACTTAAACGCCATACTCTGATACTTAACAGAAAATCCAGAACAAAATTCAAAGCATTCCTTGCATGCTGCAATTTTTCCATCCTTACCCCGTACACAAGCTCGCCAACCATGCCATTCCATATCTTTGTCTCTGGATCCCTCGCTCCATATTTCCCATCTGGTACAATGGAGATCTTGTATTTAATTCCGATGTGTTTGGCAATCTCAGAGGCAAGGTCCACACAGTATCCCTCATACTGGTCGTTGCCCTCATAAAGCTCCCAGTTCTTCTTCAGCATCACGTAAGGACCCTCCTACAAAACCAGCATAAGGGAAGAAGGACAGCTGTTTGGACGAACATGATGGCAGGAATTAAGAGGAACCAGTCTGCTTACGAACAATGCACCACGCATGAAACACGTACAAAGAAAATTGATGTTATTCTTGTGAAAAATAGACATGTATATAGATTTTAAGGAGAAGCTTATATTGAACTTCTTTTTGTAAAAAACAATCCTTGAGTAACAAATCTCTACAAGATATGAAAATAATGCAAAGCTACAGGATTGAATAAAAGACCAAAGAGCAAATCAGCTGAATTTTATAAACTACATACACATCACCCTATGATATCTTAGCGTACATACAGGACCATGTCCATATAACCCACCATCACATTATCAGATTCATGTGTTAGTAACTGTGTAGTAACATAAAATCTCACACACAAACTACCTTGTTAGTAAAACACAGAAGCCAGAACTTGATAAAAAATGATAGTTGATAAAATGGGAAAATATCTATATATTACAGATGGTTTTTACAAGGTGAAGTTTTATATCTTGTTTTTCTAACTTGCAGCACTGTGTTATATGCCTTCGTCTACATGACTCCACAGGGACCCTCACCTGAATTAGTGCAACACTAATGCTGAGAAGAGAGAAATGTATGAGAGGGAAGAAAAATACAAAGAAGGAGAAGAAAAAGCAGAGGAGACTGGTGCTTTTAGGCGAAATGAATTCTGTGCATGCAGTTATCAAAGATGAAAGCGAAAAGAGTGAGTTTAATGTGAGGTGGTCGGTGTATTAGGAATAGCACAAATGCATCGCTGCACGTAGGATATCCACAGAGAAAAGAAACGCACACAGACGCAGAGAGTCTTTTGAGTGACAGTGCATCTATCAGAAGCAGTGAGTAATGGTATTATGCCTGAGGCAGCTTACCCTGTAATCCACATGAAACAAAGCCTATTAAAATGTTATCAAACCTGTTTTAATCAAAGACTAATCTCATCTGTTTAATCAAACAGGCCCGGTATAATACCCAACACGGCCGAGCTATGAAACAGTAAATGTGGACGATAAAACGCATACAAAACGATAACATTTGAATTCTTCATTCGCGAAATTGATTCACACCAAACTCAAGTACAGTTTAATCAAGGAGAATTTTTATGCTGACATGAATCAAAGAGGTCAAATGAGCAATAAAGAACACAGATCTGGATGAAATCAATGGGAGAATCTTCAATCTGGGAAATTGAATTACATTAAGAAAAGGTCTAGCTCAAAGGAAGGCATGCAGAGGGATTAAAACCATCTCACAACAGGAGCTGAGCGATACAAACAAATCCTTCAAAGGGAAGTTGGATTTATAGATTGATCCTTATTCTCTTCAGCAAACAAAGAGCTTGAAATGAAACCATTTACTTGTGCACTTGTGTACGACTGAGGCGTAAAATGAGAAATTCTTCTCAGTGGGGGTATTTAATGACTTTGCATTTATCTAAATGTAAAGATGATTTATACTGCAGAAGAATTTCTGTCTTATATTATCTGATTCCTAATTTGGTTTATGAGTAAATATCTTGAAAATTAAAAGCATTCCCCACCGCCTCTGCTGGACATCCTGACACTGCTCACTGGATTGAGGATTACCATTCTGAAGACTCCAGTCTGGTATTTTGATTTTGGCCACCACCAAAATAAAATAAACCCAAAAAACATCAAGATAAAGTATTATCATTGTTATTTTAAGCATGTTCACAACCTGAAAAAGCTGCTAGGATAGCTGTAAACATTTCTTTTTCTAAAATATTATTTTTTAAATGAGTTCATCATCATTTTTTTTAGTTTGCTTAGGACATGCACACCTTTTTGTTCTTCCACATAAACAAGGTAAAAAAAAAACATACAGAAAATAACATTACATTTAGACAATTCAAAAACAAATACACATTACAGAGGTGCTTTTTGCAAAAAAAAAAAATTCTCCACTTTTCAGTAAAACACTATTAAGAAAATCTGTTTCTTTTGAAGCCAAGCATTCAAATCAGTTCTTAATTTATGTTGAATATTAATGCTGAACATTTGCACTACCAAGACAATCATCGTCATCATCATTAAGTACAAACATTTGCCCTTTGGTGCTCAGTTTCATAACATACAAAGAAAACAAAACATAAAAGAACAAAACATTTCTCCCAAAAATATGATTATCAGATACATTAGCAGCTTCCGGGGCACAAATTCCACAAACTATACATCAATCATGTGAAAAGCAAAGCAGTTTCATGTAAATGAAACAGATGCACAGAGCCATCACAATCGCATACCAGGGATAAAAAGTAAGAGGAAAGCGATAGTGTGAGGAAATCATCTTTTAAAGTACAAGTGCTTTGAACGCTGGAACCAGTTGTAATGCAGACAACTTGTACAAATATATATAAGGAAATAAGGAAACTCAAACGTATGCAATATTATAATCTGATTGATGTGGTTGCATGTTTAAAGCACTATCTATAACCTTAATAGTTTCCATTAACACATATGTGCTCAGAGCTAGACTGATACCACTCTAATTCTGTAAGTTAATTATGAAGCTGCAGCCATGAGACGGTTAGCTTAGCACAACTGTCCATTGGAATGAATGCAACCAAAGGATTAGCTGAAAAATACAACATACATCTCCTCAGTGATTTTTTAAAGCGGTCTTGAGCAATAGTTCTGTTGCTCTCTACATCCATCCGTAAAACATGGTGGAGGTACTGTCGTGATTTAGATCAGCTTTTCAGCTAGTGGGGTTGGGGATCGTTTCAAAATGAATTATGAACACAAAAAAAGGTACCATCTGGTAAGCATCTGATTGGCAACAGTTTCATGTTTCAACATGACAGTGATCCCAAATATACTGCCAATGCAGTGAAAGCATACCTTGATAAAAAACACACACAGTGGAACACTCTCAGTCAGGATTTAGCCTAAACAGAGCCTGGACCTCAACATGATTAAAAAAGTGTGGGATAATCTTGAACGAGAACAGAACAAAAAGGCAGCCAACATTCAAAGTGGAGCTTTGAATGTCATTCAAGAAGATTGGAGAACTACAGTTCAGCTAAGAGAGTTCAGACTGTGTTGAACGTTTAAGGTGTCATACCTTTCAAGCTTGTTAGAATTGTAACAAGCTATTTATTTCTTTATATATCTATATTTCCATGTATCTTTGCACATGTTTCAATAAACTGCTACACCTATTTCCCATTTTCATTTTGAATAAACCACTCTATTCCTATTTTTGGAGCTTAATTTGAATTTGAGATTGTTTCTGATATAATTGGTTTAAGGTTTATGTAATAATCAACTTAAAATCATATCCACAAGTATTCGTGCACATGCTGTAGTGTCAAATGGAGAACAGCATTATTGTCCAAATCAAACTCTTGGCAGTTGGCAAATGGAAATATCTTCTAATGCATATTTATTTATTTTATTTATTTTTATTGTCAGCTTTATAGTGAATTCTGTGAATCCAATCCTGTCACGTCCAAACAACTTTCTTTGCTGACCCTGAAATGGAAGCGCCTTATCGGATCCCTTCCTTAAAAAATAACCTTGAGCGCTTGTTTGCTTCATCTTTAATCACTGATTCTCAGCGGGAATCTTTTAGTCAGCTTGTGTTAAGGAGAATGCAGCCATCTCAATTACAAGGTCAAATGCTTGAAGTCTGACAAGTCTACTTTGCTGAGTTAATTTAGTTTTATGTAAGCCGATACACACGAAAGGATATACTATATGTATGGACACACACATTTTAGCTGAAGCTCTGGCAAAAGTGGCAGTGTATCACTTTAATGCCTCCTTAAGGTTTGTTATCAGTTTGCTCCAGACACTTTTGTCTTGCTGTGAGTGAGTGAGTTTGTGTGTGTACAAGATGTTAGCGCATGTATTTACTGCTGGGAAAAAGCATCATGTTTGGGTGTTGCCTAATGTGGCATCATGAGTTAGTGCAAGGAATGGGAGGGGAGAAGAGAGGAAGAAATAAGAATCAGGAGGTTGAAAGGAAAGAAGGATGGTAATGGGAACGAGACTAGCAGGATGAGAGGGATGCAGGGCGTTTTGGCTGTAAGAAACTACAGAAGAAAGATGAGGGAGGAGATCAGAATACAAACAGTGATCGCTACAAGGAGAATAGACGATAGAAACAGCAAGGGGGAAAGTGTGAAGGAGAGATTAAGAGAAAGAGAGAATATGACAAAAAAAGAAAAATGGAGAAGAAGCGAGGGAGCAAGCAAAGAAGGGAAAGGGGTGTGTGAGAGAGGGAGAACAGCTTTGTAGAAGCAAATGGTTTGGGCTGATAAGACATGAAACACTTCACTCTGGTGCCAAAAAGGCAGAAATGACTTGCTATGTAAGCCAGTGAGCTAGCCTGGTGAGAAGACGAACCCCAATGCAATGGACAGTCAACCTAACTGTCCAGTCATTCATTCACTCCCCCTCAACCCCCCAACTGGATTACAGCATTTTAAAAGCCAGATTTTTACATAGCAAGAGACATCTCACCAGCCTGCGAGCTATCTGTTCACATGACCAGAGAAGCAAGGCAGGCAGTGAGTCACAGCCTTTGTCAGTTACTTGGTCAGGCAGTCCATTTATTAAGCAATTACTGCAATCACAGTACATAATCATCTATCCGGTCACATATTTGGCCAGTTGGTCAGTGCGATTAACTCCCAGCTATTTAGCCATAAAGAAAGCAGGGCAGTTCAGCAGTTAATAAGATTATTTGAGCAGCCAACCAATGACCAGAAGACGAAGACTGCCAGTCCTTCAAGTCCTCTTCAGTAACAGTCAGTCAGTTTGTCTGTCAACATATGAATCAGTCAGACAACTAATTAGACATCAAGGCAGACTAAGTCTAACCGACCAGCCGTGCACAATCCTTTTGGTTCGTTAAAGATTTGGTTTTATTTTTTCAATAACAATATTCTTTCTTTTAAGATTAGAATTGTTTAACTTAAAATCTAACTAATATAAAGTCAGATATATTGCACTACTATGATTATAAAGCAGGGGCATAAATAAGACACAGTCATGTCCTCATGGGTGTATCTGGAATAGAGTTAAGGACTCTTTAATAATGACCATAGGCAACACATCTAACAATCTGCCCTCATCTTTGCTCTGAGATCTGTGAGGGCTTTGTTGATGCACATGTATTCATGTGTTTGTGTAACTGGGTTTCTAATTAATGTTTACTTTAGCATTTGGGTCTTGAGGATGTCTGCAATATTTCCATTTTCGTGTAGGGTCAGCTTTGGAGTATTTTCTGGGATAGTTTTTAAAAAATGCTATTCTTTTACATGTAGAGTACACAAATGATCACAGTGTCTCTGTGGAAGTAAGATTAAATACATAGAGAGACATGGAAAATAGCACTGTCTCATACAAATGCCCAACAAGTCACCTAAAATTATGAGAACAGGTTTACTTTACCCTTTTATTTTGATGAAGAGATTAAAAAAAAAAAAACAACCTATCAGAAGAGCTCAAATACACTAAAGGAAAGTTGACTGAGTAGGCATGACTGAATAGATTTACAGAGAGACACAGCATAGAGATGAAGACAGAGGAGAGAAAGGTGAGTGCTTAAAAAAATGCCGGACTGACAGTGAAGACCTGTCACTCTCCACCTACATCTTCTCTTAAAAAAAAAAAAGTAAAAAATAAAATCGAAATCTGATTAAGGCAAATTCTTCTGCAGGCAGTGTAACAGAGAGGACGGTGGTAGCTGTGTTGTCCTCAAAAAGAGAAGAATCTAAATTAACACGTCCCACAGTCCGGTGACTTTGTGCGACCAAATGTCAAACCTTGACAGACGCTGCAGAATCCATTGCAGAGCTTTCATCTGGTGGTAGCTTTGTTACGAGAGGAAGACAGGAGCACAATGAGCAAGTCAGCCCAAAACCTCACAGGGCCATGATCCTCCTTCTCGTCTCTTCTCTGTGCCGTTATTTCTTAGCCATCTTCATCTAAGCAAATATATGATGTCAGAACCAAATAATTAAAAAAAATGTTATACAGAAAAAAAAGAAAAGAAAGATAAGTCCTTTAAGAGCTTTAGAGAAACTCTATCAGGCTGTCTGTTCTCAGTCATTTTCGAGGGTCTGTGTTTTCTGTCTGTTGGTTTGTCTGCAGACTCGGCATCAGTGTCGCTGCAGAGGTTTCCTCATCACCAGAGGCTGCAAAGAGGAGGAGGTGGCTGAGCTAACATTAGTCAAGCCCTGCTGAGGTCACCATCCACAGAGAAATATGCAAAGACTGCAGGCATGGAGGTAGAAAACAAAGGTTTGGGGAGGCTGAAGAGGTGAGTACAGTTACAGAGAATCGAGAAGACGAAGGAGAGATGAGGGGAGTACGAGGACAGATGTGCTGGAATGTCAGATGAATGACAGACATATTATAGAATGACAGATGGAAATAAACAACGGAAGCATGTACACACTGTTCACCATACTAATTTATTCATAACACCAGCTCTTCAACCAAAACGAGATTAATGTATTGACACAGTACAAAATAAACAGAAAACAGCACTGCACTGTCACAGATTACTAAATTGCCCTTTTAAGTATCTGATCTTGATGATGTGTTTGTATGTTTCTCTTGCACCTGACTCGAGTCACCAAACCAAACACTGCAGTGTAGTTTGATATATTGCCAGCTGAAATGTGCATGGCTGAAGGTGAAGCTCAAACTGGGGACACCTAATCCAGCTGATTTAGTGTTTCTGAACTCTTTACAGCAGCATGCGCGGCTGTTTTCCTCTGCGCCAGCAGGAGTGATGACTGGATCTGGCCACCGGAGGCACTGTAGACTCACTGCACTCTCAAATCAACATCTTTGAGCCGTTGTCTGTTTGTAAGTATTTGCATGAGGGGAGGGCAATGGCGAAGTACAACTGCAGATATTTTGGTCACATTTGAGTTTTCTGGATGAAACGATGCAATGTGCCTTAAAACAAAACACCGAATTAAAGCCCGAGCATCTGTGGCTTGTTTTATCTCTGGGCTGAAATTAGTCTTTTGAGTTGCTTTCACTTGCATCACTTTGCATGCCAAATTGAATTAGACTGATTGCATTTACAGGAAGGGGATGGCCACCATAAAAACGCTGCAGATGGGTGAAGTGAAATCAAATGTAAGCGGAGGATGTGCACACATCCACCGATTAGCCCTCCTTTATCCTTGTTTGTAGAAGAAAGGAATAATTAAACTGGGCTGCAGAGCAGTGTCTATGTGAAAGCTATTAGAAGAGATTGGACTGAGGTCACTTCTAAATGGTGATCTGAGGTCACTTTTGGATTTGCCTACTAATGAGACATTAGTGAAATCTTCCAGCTGGACAAGTGCCACTCCCTCCTGGCTGTACTGCGAGGGCTCTATTGAACTCATCCAGCTCGTCCACTTCCAGGCTGATTTTTCTTTCAGTGTTAAAACGGTGCCATGTTGTGCCCTTGTTGGAGTTCATCCTCCAGCTTTCTGATGCTGAATGTATCCAAAAAGACCACAAAGACAGGTAAACCTCACCACAGAGCTGGACTTGAAGCGCTATCAGTTCTACAGTATCCACAAAGTAACTGTGGTAACTTCCCTCTCTACGAAAAGTGATTGCATATGTTGACTGGTTACGATCGTGTGTAATCAGTAATCAGCGGACGCATTACCGTTTTCATTTGAATAATGTATGGCCCCCACCAATAAAAAGAAAACAAAGAGGGTCCAAGCTAAAAAAACATTTCTTTTTTTGATAAGTGGAAGTTTCCAAACACTTCCCATGGACGCTGAAACAATGGCTGAGGTGAGAGTGTGCCAGAGGCTGACTGAAAAGCCAGATTGTCCAGACATAAGGGTTCAATCGTCCTGTGAACCATCAGACGAGTCTAACAACACTTAAAAGGGGCACTTTAGCCTCGTATTATCACATTAATGTTGTGGCCATTGTTTCCCCACAGTACAGACTGCAATATTCATGGCAGACTCTATTAGCACTAAGGGATGACACATGCCCACTTCTCCTTTATTTAATTGTACTGAAAATAGCCCCAGTTCACCTAGAGGGTACTTTCAAGACACCCTTCAATGAAAAGGAGTGATGCGGCTTAAAAACAAGATTCTCACTTGCTATTAGAAGATAAAATGCAAAAGGTGGAGGCTAATCTGAGTATTTTTCAATATTCAAGAAACCAGCTTGAGATGATGTGAGCTTTCTGACATTAGGTCACTTCTAGTAGCTTCAACCACACGAAGATGGCTCCATGCTTTTCATCTTGTTTCAGCATAAATCAAGGATCATTAGACCTTCGATTGTTCAATTTTGATGAATCCTTGGGAATTGTAGCTTCAGTTGCTACAGCCAGTGTGCTCTTCTGCTGTTGTAGCTCATCTGCTTCAAGGTTGGACATCCTGTGCATTAATGTTTTTATGCCTGTGAATCCTTTCGAACAGTTACAAGTGATATTGGGCTATACAATCAAACTGAATCGAATTGATGTGCTGCTATTTTGGCTTCAATGAGTGGTTACTGGTGTTACTGTTGCCTTGCAATCAGCTAGAAGTCAGGCAATTTTCCCCTCTGACCTCTGGCATCAAGAGATTATTACCCAAAGAACTGCAACTCACTAGATATTTTCTCTTTTCTGGGCCATTCTTTGTTGGCCCAGGAGGTTGTCAGTTTCTGAAACATCAGCAAGCTGGCGCCAACACCCATGCCTAATTCAAAGTCCCTTAAATCCCCTTTTATCTCCATTCTGACGCTCACTTTAAACTTCAGCAGGTCATCTTGATTATGTCCATATGCCTGAATGTACTGAATCGATTCCATGTAATTGGCCGATTAGGTATTTGCATTATACCACTCGATCAGGGGTGCCGAATAAAGTGACTGGTTAGTGTGTATCCTATCCCCTGTGAAATATTCTAAGTGGGTGTTCTGTATATGAGAAATTCTCTGCCTAGAGTTTTCCTATTCCATCAATTTCCACTTACTAATCTTGCTTGGAAAAAAATGTAAAATAAAAACTTATTTCATATGGTTATCATATTTTTTCTGGTGTGTAATTTTTTTTCAACATAAACTTCAAGTCTCTGCATACGTGCTCAAGTCAAATCAAGATTCTGGTGACATTAGGCTATGTATTTTGGAACGACTGAGTGTCCGCGCTGAAGGAGAGCTTCACCCAAATAGCACCCAAACAATGGAGAAATGAAAACAGTCAGATGGTACATTACCATGATAGTTGTCACGACAACAGTCCGGTTCTCCATAGCCGAGCTGTCATTGGACAGAGCATTTTCATTCTGGACCAACACAAGTTTGTCTATGTCATTCCAGTAACCAATCTGAGGTAAACAGGGGGATATATGGGAGTAGGAGAAGATGAATGAGAGGGAAAAGAGAAAAAACATCCATGAAAATATAGTTTAATGTACTTTCAATCAGTTTTACCCTCGCACAATTTATGCAAAATGTAATTCGACATGCATGCAATACAATCGAGACAGAAAAGGTAAAACAGAATCATTAAAGGAAATGAGAAGGCGAAATAGGAGAAAATGAGACTGAGAGAAAGATAAATCAGATTGAGCAAACTCCAGGAAATTTCCCATTGGAACTGTAGGAGATATTGAGTGTGAGCCAAGAACCTTCAATAAACACACATTGCTGTCGAAGGAACAATTGCGATGCTGGAACATGGTGCTATATCTTTATTATTGGGGCTACATGTATGTGATTTTCCAGTATAGAGAATTTATAAGCTGTTCCAAATGACATCCTGTCCTCTTACTTTCTTCTCTTATTGAGACAGATTATGTTCAAACTTTACTTATTTATGTCACTGCAGATTTTATGTACCCCCAGGTTGCCTGGGAGCTGATCTCCAGTGTGTACTCCAAAAAGCCATTAATATACACAAGCTGTGATGGCTGGTTTGATTGCAGTCATCTAATGGTATTCATAATTGCAAACAGAAGTTATTAATTAAGAATTATGAAAATAATTATGGCGTAAATTATTTTTTTTATGAATGGAGGCTGAATGAAGAATGAAGCACTATACAAATTAACAGGAATTGTTTAAATTAATTGTGATTTATGTATATATCCTGCTGAGGCATCGCATTTGCTCAAATGAAGATAAACAGCATTTTCTTTGCATTTTCCTGTCTTTTAACATGGCTTTTTAGAAACACGGTCTAAAATACTTTGCTCATGGTATTGCTGTGAGTATCTGGACTCAAAAATTTATAGTCCTTGTCTTTTTTTAATGCATGAGGAACTTTTACCTTGCGCGGGCCATTGCTCTTGAGTTCAAACACGTCCATCGTGTAATTCACCCTCCGACCGTAGTGATCAAACTGAATATTCCCAGTCAGGCCCTGAATGCGCACCTGGATGAATTGTAACAGTAGAAACATAAAACTAAAATAGTTCATACAGATGTTTAAGATCGCAGACACTCAGTGAACAGTCAGGAGTACAATAGGAGTGATTGGGCTTCTTTTTTTGTCTTCATGGTGAAGCCAAGCAAGCGGTGCTTAAACAAATAGTTCAATAACTGCAACGGGATGTTGCAACAGAGACAAAATTGAGTTTCCATTAGCAATAATTTGATGCACAGTTAACATTAAGACTAATACCCGTTATTTATTTCAATTATGTCAAACGAAACGCTTGCATTGTTTCCTATGAACACTTTGTGCCCAAGCTGAAAACCTGAATTGAGTGTGGGAATGTTAGCTGCTGCCACTAAGCAACTATAAACAGAAGAATTAATGAATGCAAATACTTTAACGGTGCTGGGTTTTTGACCCAGTGTTTTTGAGTTTGTTGTTTAATGTTCTCTGTTGATTCTTAGGTTGCCCCTCATTTGTTGTCATTAAGCGTTAGTTTGTCTTTGCTTTTAGAGGCCAAGTCTAATTAAAGTTAATATTGTCTCGTTTTCACTTTAAACATTACACTGAAAGTCTGAGGCAAATACTGCTGATGGGTAAGTACATGAGACATTAATATAAATTGATAAGATATAGAAATACGGCAGTACAAGTATAAACATAGAGACAATTGAAGTCCTGTTGATACAGTATTTTAAAACAACTGGACCAAAGCATTTATTTCCATAATATTTTGTTCTGTCATGTGCTGTTTTTATCATCAAATGGTTGGGACCTCCACAACTTTAACATTATGACCACAAAATTTCTACCGATTCACAACAGACAACAGCCGCAGTCCCTAACAGAGCATCCATGTACTGTATGCCTTATTTTCAAAATAAAAGCACTTGGATTTAACTTTCCAAAATAAAGGCACAAAACCAAGAGTTTATCTGAATGGTTTAATTAGTTTAGTTAGTGTTTAAAACCTTTTCAGTAATTTTTTCTGCTACCATTTTGTTTCAGATTATTTACAACCTATTTACCTCCAGCTTTTCAGGAGAAAGCAAAAAAAAAATAAAAAATTCTACATCAGCAACAATCCTAGTCTTTCTTCTTTGTTTTGTTCATTTCATTTGTTTTTTGTGTGTTTACATGTGATAATGGATAATTTATTTAGCATTCACTCTATTATAAAATTTGTACACTATCAGTGAAATTGAGCCAACCTGTTTGAGCGCACGCTCCATATCTATTCCTTGGTTCCAAGGAGCAGCTGGATTGGCCAGACAGTCACCTGCATTGCCACGGCGACTGATATCGATTTTTTGACGGCGAAGGGTGCGGAAGGCTTCAGCCATTACAAGGACACCATCATAAGTCAGAGATGAGGTATACTGCGAAAAAGAGAGAGGGGACAAAGGTTACCTCTTTGACAAGCCTAAACTTTGTATAGAACTGTATGTATATCTTAGGTCCTTCATGTTATATAACTGATAACATAAATTGCCTAAAAACTGTTTTATTATCCTTTTGCATTAAAATGTTTAGTGTGAAGTATTTCAGTATATTTGTTGCTTTCCAAGAATGTTTTTCTACAACAGTATTACTACCCACTCACATCTTTTGACCAGGCTTAGACCATCATAACTCTACATAAGGGAACATGGTCATTATGTAAACTGTGACCAGTGCCACAGTCTATCTCACTGCTCTGACTTTTATTTTATTTCTCCAGTAAATATCCATCAACACCACTATAAATGTAACATCACTGTAAATGTGCCAGGATTAGACAGAGTTACAGTTTTTAAATAAAGTCACTGTACGTGACATTGAAGCCATTTAAATGAGTTAAATTATATCATAAACGTGTTTTTCAAATATGCCATAATTCTTTGTCATGCTGATTGCCAAGGTTTACAAACGCTTATTACTGTTTCACTGGGTTGTATTATAAAATAGACTTAATACCTTTAAAATGACTTGCTATTAATTTTAATTCAATGTAAGACACTATCAGTGTCTGTGCTCTGATGAAACCCTGCAAGTGATGGTGGTCTTGACAGATTGCTTGACAAATTCATTATAGGTAAGACACAGCGCTGCAGGGAAGAATACACACACACACACTCAGCAGCAACACCCCCACCCAGGACACACACAGACACGCAGCTCCACACAGATGGAGGCAGTCAAACACTCAGCAGGCTGCCTTCACATTGCGACAGAAAGAAGTGGAGGGATGAAAATGGAAGGATGCAGGCAAGTCGGCTGAGATTCTCTTGCCAATGCTTTCCACGCCTCTGCAGGTAGTTTCTCTCTTATTGACATCCCTTGATTTGTATCCCACAAGGTGTTTTTTGCAAGGCTACGCAACTGTGTCATCCTCCTTTCATCTGTACCCTTTGAAACTAAGGAAAGCCTTTAGGCATGTGACTGACAGATGAAGACTATCCGAATCACAGAGAAAACAAAAAGTGAGCCAAGTAGTTTTCTAACTTTCAGTTTATGTCAGGAGCAGAGTACAAATGTTTTGGGGGCACAAAGAAACAGAATTACCTTTTAAAAACACAAAGTTTCAGAAAATGTTCCCCAGGATCAGATTCAATCTTTAAGTTTTTAAATGTGGCTTGTCAAACAGGATAAAACATTTAGAGAAAAATATCAGGGACCGGCTTTATGATTAATATATAAAGATGAACCAAGTAGTTTTCATTTTTCACACATATTTATAAAAATCTATGCAGCTATGACGCTTTGCAAAAAGTGAAATGATCAAATCCCTCCTTTTGCAAGTGGAAGGACTTGAACATTGTCCAGTATAATCAAATGCAAGAAAAACTAAAATTATTTCTAGTAGCATCAGCTGTTATTTATCTTTAAAGCTAATAAAAATGCCATTTTGCTAACTAACTAAGTTTGTGATGTAAACGACTCCATCCAATTCGAGCCAAAACCATATTTGACCTAAATTTCACTGTCTTTGTGTAGCTCTCTTATGGCTCCCCTGCTGTTTTCAGATCACTCCTGGACGTATTCTGATGACGTCCACATCTGAATCTTCACCTCTTTTACTGCCACGCAAAGAACAAAAGAACAAAAATCAAACAGAGCAAAATTCTGCTGTTGGGTAGATGTTACAGCTAAAACTTGATCCTGAATAATTTTGGACTTGGTATTTGACCCTGACATTCACAGTCTGATCATCAGGTCAAATTCCTTTTCCACAATTCCCATGACTGTGACAATATGATGACTGAAAATACATGTTTCTGATTATTCTCTGGGTTTGGATGCTGCAGGCTGTTTCACTGAAAGCTGCTGTTTGTTTGCTGTCTTGTAGCCAAAGCCTTCCTTATTTAATTCCATGTATAGTTGTAATTTCCTGTTTTGAGAAGGGTTTTTGGTTTTCCAGATATCCAGGGTTGTTGAATCTGTTATAGATGTGTCCTTGCATGACAGCATTTAACGTGGCGTCATGAATAACACTGGCTGAGCACGAGTTCGTCTTCGTTCAGAGGGAGAACGGTACGGTCTGTGAGTGAAGGCTTTTACTGTTACGTTCTGTTCTAATTTTGTCTCTCCAGCATTTCCTTCTTTTTGAGACTTTGTCTGTTAGCTGTTTGTTATGTCCTGTTTTATTTTGTGAGTTGTTTGTCTCTTTTTGACTTGCTTTTAGTTTTACTGTCTTTTCATTGTCTTGCTTAATCTCAGCTGTGTCTAGTTCCCATTGTGTTTCCTCTCATCCCTGATCATCGCTCTGTATACAGTCCTGTGTCACTTTGGTCGTTTTCAGAGTGTCTGTGTTTTTACGCTTGTGTGCTCTTTTTTTTTTTTTTTTAAAGTAGGGCTGCTGCCTTCTACCCAATATGAATGTTTAATTTTTTATCTTTTCCACCTGTAAGTTCTGAACCTGGGTGTCTTTCCTGTGAAAATAGCTCAAAAAAAATACGGATAAACTGGATTTGATTAAAAGCAATAACAAGAAAGATGGAAAACGTCAGGATTGTGCAAGAAGTTAATAGACGAACAAAAAGAAAAAAAACATTTAAACACTACATTGAAAAAAATATTAAATGAGTTTCTGAGAGGGAAATAACATCTGAACATTTAATTTCATACCAGCAATAATAACTAAAAGTAGAATTTAAGTGAGCAAATCTAATGTTTACTAAGATTATTATCACGATGATCATTATTAAATCCTTCTTATTAATCATTTTGATTAAATCTGTTAACACAGATGTGGTCAACATTCATAAAGTCAGATCAAGTGTTTGCAGAAATTTGGAAAAATTGTTTGTATCTCCTGAAGTGATCCTAATTATTATTTACAACATTTTAATGAGCTTAATATATTTCTTTGACAATTACTTTTCAATAAAATCTCCAAGCAAAACAAAGAGAAACCAGCAGTTAAGAGATTTTGATTGATGGGCGGCTCAAATTCCAGCCTCAAGTGTAGAAGGGACAATTCTCAGTAGTATTTCCCACCCTGCCCATTATCAGGCCACATTTTTATTTGGCCTAAGGCTACCAGTTGCCCCAAGGTTAACTGAGCTCATTTTTTTTCTTTTTTTTACAGAGCAAAAATTAGCCAAGAGCAATTTGGAGGCATCTGTTGTCACGAGAGGTAACTGGATTTCTGTTACTGTTAAATCATTCAAATCATTGTTTCCAGGTTTGTAACACAGTATATGTACATGGCAGCAAAAGTAAATACATTCTCTGAATGCACTTAAACAAAGATGTTTAGAGGTTTTGAGATTTGAGCACTTACAGGTGTGTTTGCTTCTGTTTTGTGCATCAAAATATGTTCACTGTGTTTATCTGTCACAATCATGCATAATAGGCTTACCTCAATTAACACACTAAATGTTGTGTAAATGTTAAGGGACGATTGATGAAGCTGACATCTACTAATGAGAATTCATTAGGTGAATCTAAAACTGATGATTAGCTCATTAACACTGGGACTGGGTGAAAAATAGCGTGCCAATTAGAAATCGTAAAACCATAAATATATATTTGCATCACTGTTACTAGTTACAAGTAGTTACTGCGTTACTGTGTTTTTTTGAGGATTATTGAATACAAACAATTTCAGCAAGCGGGCAGAGGGCTGACAGCTGATGTATTTTTAATGGGTAGGTGGACATTTTTTCTATAAATATACCCACAGGTCAGTGCTCTGTCAAGGGATTTAATTGTGAATATCTATAAGGAGCTGGAACTATAAAGGTTAAAGAAAGATATCTCAGAAAAGTGAGTAAATAGGTGAGAGAGCCGACACATGACAGCAGAATTTTATTCTAAACAGACACAGAACACCAAAGTCTTTAGTCTACATAATCTGTATGCATCACGTTAACCTTGAGACTTAATCACAGATAAGCCTTTTCACTGCCATATTCTGAGGTCATGCTCTGATTGGCTAAGAAGCTGTAACACATGCACCACATCACACTCTGAATGGTTCAAATACTGCGTATCCCCCTGTGGCTGGATACCTGATTGAAAACCTTCCGTGCAGCTTTTGCGTTGAATTTCAGGTACAAAGAGCAATTTGCACATCAATGGCAGTAATGTGTGTGCGTGCACTTCAAGTAACTGTTTATCTCAATACCATGCATTTTTGAAGTAAGTCTGAATGGAAGTCCTGCATTTTCTTCATTCCATATTTTGCTGTAGAATTTATTTCAGTGCTTCAGATACCACACAAGAATATGTTTCAGGTACCGAGACCTCTGTCTGACGCAGATTTCCAAAATGCATATTCAATGATAGAGCAACGTGTTTTTATTACCTTAGGTGGGCTTTCAGATCCAGGGTATTCACGCTGATCGAGTTTGTTCCAGCGCTGCATAAGTTTTATGACAATAGGCTTGCTGAAGTCCACTAACTGGAACCCGGTCACATTGGCCCCGCCGTGCATGAACCTTTCCAAAGATATGTCCTTGAAACCCTGGGTAGACCAAAAGCATGACAGAAATAAAGAAATGTGTTTGGAACAATGTAACACAAAAACCACAAAAACCTTCAGACCAGACGATGTAATGCAGTCCATATTCATCTTATGAAATATCCAAGGAAACAACCATTTAATCAGTGTAAAGAAGGTACACTTCACTAACTACACATTTATTGCCTGAGATATCTTAATATAAGAAAAAAGTCTCAGTTTTTCTGATAAAGAAATGTGTTTTATTTTGTTTATGTATTTATTCTAACTGTGGAACCACTGTAAAAGTCAAGCAAAACCCAGAACTTTCTACAGTAGATCATTTAATTGATTAACTACTACTCAAGTACTTCGGTATCGTATGAATGGCCATGGGGGGATGTCTTTATGAGCAGGAAAAGCTGTAAAACATAAAACTTTAGTTAAAAGTCCAAAGTTTAAGCCTTCCTTCACATTTTCCAAAACTGTCCAGTGACCCAGATTGGAGACCTTGTCGGCCCAATTCTGACCCCCTGGCCATATGTTTGAGACCCCTGGTCTAAGGTTCAAAGTCCTCCCACAAACTAAGATCTCCAGATTACATCCCCACAGTGGAAACTTTGCAACATTGAGGAATCACTAAAAGCAATGAAATTCCATCTAACCTGACCTGAGCCGGACCCTTTTACACTGTGCTGGAGAGAACTACTGTTCAAAAGATTTCAGGAATTAAGGTTGAAACAATGCTGATTTTATTGAGCTTGATTCCAGCAGCTTCCCAAAGGTGTGACTTTGTCAAGGAGAGACACATGATAAAATAGTAATTTAGTAAAATACATAATAGGATCTGGTAGAAATAAATAGAAAATAATTAAGATAATGTTTTTTTAATCATTGCAGAAAATCTCCAACTCTGTAACGACAAAGACTTGAAGAAAAATTCTTCAAAGGTCCATCTTGTTTTGTCTAGTATTGCATGTCAACTGTGGATTCTTAAGTAGGCTTTTGGAATAAAATATTACACCAACACTGTAGGAAACGTGTTTCAGAAAACAGCAGGACAACAGTTGAAAGCAACGCCAGCATCCTTACCAGGTTTGCTATGATGTAATGGTAACCTTTGACATGTTTCCCCACACTGACAGCCTGAAAAGAGAGAGGGGGAGAGAAAACGTGGATTTAATTTGGAAACCAGGGGGAAAGTAGCATTAGGGAGCACGACAGGGGTGTGACAAGGACAAAAAGGTGATTTCCTCCATCTCTTGCTCCATTACCTTCCTTAACAGTGGTGCTGTGGTTACTTTATTATGCTGATTAAAGGAGGATAAAATGATGAAGACTTTGGTACCATGCTGGCTAAAAACTCTGCAGACTTTTAAAATGTTTTAGTGATGCAGAAAACAGCCAGTACTTTGTCTTTTGGAGACATTCAAATTGAAATGATAAAATTTAATTTGTTTTGTTGAAATAGCTGCTTTTGAGAAATGTAGTTCCACTGAAAGAAAGCATATAATACTTTACCTAAACTTGAAAACAGGTCAAGTCTGACCCAAACACAATATATGGGTTATAAAAGCTGCAGATGATTTCACTCTTTTCATTTTTTTTTTTTTGTTTGCTATTTGATTTCAAATGTGACCTATAAGGTAAAAATATTTCTGCTCAAAACTAAAACCCGTGAGTTTTTGGTCACTGATATTATCCATATAGGGAAATGGAGCGAAAATACAGCAGACTGTGGGAATTCTGACAAAGTGGTCGAATGCATATTGAGATTAACAAGTGGCATAAACCTAATTAACAAACTGTTCACATTTTTCTTTGTCTCTCTCTCACCCACACATATCAGCGGCTTTGTACTGACGCAGACAGATGTACGTACACACACGCGCGTGCACACACAAAGATCGCAGCTGGCAGGGGCAGACAAACAGAGCAGTCTCTGTCTCAGAGCAGGGATGCAAGCCAGTGCCAGCTCTGCAGAGCTGACTAGTGTGTGTGTTTGTGTCTGTATGCCCGTCTCAGTACACATGTGTGCGTTTGTGCGTGCGCCTCCTGTCTGTCTGTTCACTCAGCACAGAAGCCAATTAAGAAACAGTCTGTGTGTCTGAGATGCCGCTACTAGTGTGGGTTTGTGTCTGTGTAGCTGTATGACTATGTGCATTGTAATGCTGTAATTTTAGCTTTTTTTTTTTTTACATATATTAAATTTCTGTGTGTTACCAGTAATTGTAGGAGTTTCTGAGAGGTATGTGCATTAGTGAATGTGCTTGTGTGTATGTTTGTGTTAGTGAGTTTATCACATATGCAAAGTGAGGATCACATGTAATGACAGGTGGCAGGACCAATGGGATGTTGCAGCCCTGAGTCACACGCTCTATCTTTCTCACACACACTCCTGAGACCTGTCAGAGCTCAAGACTTAACCATCAAACAAGACAGACAATCTAATGAACTCAGAGAGCCATAAGGTGTCCGAGCGCATGCCTTGATATTTATTACGTGGGTATATGCTTGAAATCTGTGTGCGATAGGACTCTTTACTGTCATTACTGCAATCACACACTGTTGGGGAAGTCACAGTTTTTCATTCCACATTTACGAACTCCAGGGAAAAACTCAAATCTTGTTTTCTTTCCAGATGTCAGAAAGCATCAGGCGAGCTGCTGCAACCAGCTGAGTGGAGCAGACAGTCGGCAGACACTAGTGGTACGGTGAAAAATCTCCATTATGTGGTACTACAGTCATTAGTAACTTAACTTTAATTCTAATTGTTTTCACTATTTCTCACAGGGTCTCACCTCATTACTTAACACAACCTATTATGTGGTTAAAAGGATCTAAAAACGTATCATTGTGCTTTGGCTGTATCTCATTAAGTGTTAAGTGCAGGTCAGTAATGTCATCTCTGCCCTCACTCAGTGATATTTGGGCAGCCATTAACTCGATCTCATGATCTTGTTTAGCATCCAGATCAGTGTCAGACCTCCATGCACCAGCAGTTGGATAATTCTTTTTTTACATTTTAAAAATTCCTTTTATTACTTGTAACCAGGGACTGTAGAGTATTTATAAATGCTGTAAATGTAATGTAGCCATTAATAAATGGCAATAACAACCTCAAACTTACTCTAAAACAGAATTATTTAACATTTAATAGACCTGTTAATTATTCCATGTTTTTCCATCCTGCTAAGTTATCTGCACCACAAATCTCTCCATATTCAACCTCCATACTCAACTAACATGAGTTACATGGTTTGCTGGCTTAAGCACTATTTTGGATTTTAGACTGAAGTATTCACAATCTTGTTGGTTAAATTTCCCAATAACAGTACCTGTTCCAGGATGCTCTGTAGTCTCTCAGGCTCCAGGTCAATGACATATTTTCTCTCCTGCCGTCGATCCAGGTCCTCTAAGAGTCTCCGATACGCCGCCTCATTGAAACTCTCCACACAGATTGCACTCACCTGTACATGTCAAATGCGCGCAGGAACACAAGAGAAGACATCATGGATAGAGTCATGCATGTAAACCTCAAGCAAATGAAAAAGCTATTTGAAGAACTAATCACAGAAATGTGAATACACAGTATGGGAGCACAGTGTGTGCATGTGGATGTTTAAATTAATATACTAGTTGTGCGCTCTGAGAAAGCATGACAATTCTTGTGCATGTGTGTGTGTTTTAGCAGGTTTCCAAGAATTTGCGCATTTGTGTGTGTCCTGACCTGCCATCCGTTCTGCCCCGCTCGCTCCATAATTGCCTGCAGTATTGCATAACCTAAACAACAGAGAGTAAGGGAAGCAAAAAAGAGAATTAATGCTGCACTAGGTACATGATGCAGTTGAAAAATGGATAAATTATGCTTTGCTGTTTTTTCCAGAAAAAAAACTAAATAAATAAAAGTGCTCGTGTTTTCAAAATCTGTTATCCTAATCATAGTTGAGGTAAAACCTTTGCACACTATACCAGAATTAGCAAAACTGTTTCCAGGTGTGCATTACGCTTAAAAACTAGGGGCAAAATGCTTAGCATTTAACGCATCTTCAACTTAATTTTTTATCTTCCAGCCTGCAAAGTGTAACGTCTGAATTGTCTGTCGAATTCTGACACTCAGTGTTGACATTTCATTGAAATTAAATTCTCAATCCTTTTCCCCCTTAAGAGTAAAATAGGATTAAAAAGTAATTCATGTGTAAATACTTAGTATTTATAGTCTGGAATCAAAACTATAAAATGGACTTCTGCTTCTACAATATGAGGCAACACACCTTTGAACAGGCTGTCTTCTTAATGTGTTTCTAATGAATCTGACTTGATCAAACAAGCAGAAGGTGTCAACATGAGTGACAATGGATATAATATTACACCGAACAAGTGTCATGTTGGGTCAAGACAAATGGGAAACATGTAATAATAAGTAATAACACAATGCAACAGCAATATTCTTTCTTAATATTGGCATGCGGCCATGTTTCTATCACAATGAGCGCTGAAACAAACCTTGATGCTAACTCTCTGAGCAAAGCAGATTCAATCAAAATAAAATGATATCACAATTCGCTGAAAGTCACATGGACACAAAGGCAGAGAATCACGAGTACAGCGGGAGTCTTCTAAAACACAAGACGAGAAAGCACACACTCTAGTTTGACCTTTTTAACCACTAGACTGATGCTATATAGAATCATACATGTGTCTAAATGAAAATGTCTGTGCCTAAAACTTAACCTAAAACTCTAAAAAGGTAAAACTTGGTGTAAAAAATAACCCAACTTTTGGAGAAAAATAAACTGACAAAAAAGATTTTGTGAACTTACGAAATCCACTAAACTAAAAGAAAATTTGTTTTTGACATTTTGTTCACATGTGTCATCACAACCTGCCTGGATGAGACTTTGCTGATTTTGTTTATTAAGAATTAGCAGGTGTGCGTGACCTGGAGTCAACCGCCTTCACAAAGTGCTTTGTTTTTACTGCAATAACCAGTTTAAGACTAGCTAATAAAAACTAAACTAAAAATCATCATTTTGCAGTGCACCCTGCCTTTCGCCCTGTGACCGCTTTAGCACACCTGCAACCCTGAACTGGTGAGGCAGAAGAAAATGAAAGAGTGGATAAAAACTAAACTCAAATGAGCTTATCTGCTTCAGAAACTAAACTGTATTGAACACAAAAAAAATCGAAATGAAATCAGAATTAAAACTAATTGCAGAATACAAACTGATTATATTGTAAGTTACTCAGGTGTTTTGCAGTATGTGTGCCTTCCTATGTACTGTTTTTACACATATTATCTAATGCTTTCAGAAATGGGTATGCACTAATGTAATCTATTTGAATTTGTCTGTGAATGCATTTGCCTTTGCATGCACATGTGCAGTTCTGTGGACATCCACAGTTCGTGCCTCTGTGCGTGCGTGTTAGCAGCTGTCTCTGGAGCAGAGCAGGGTGCATAAAACAGATCACAGTGTTACTGCCTATTTTCCAGCACATTACAGGCAGCAGGTCTTGATGGGAGCCTGTAATGAAGGGCCCTGCCTTGGCCAAGTCATGGGTGAGTACAGCCCAAATTCTTACGCATCCATCTTTCGCTCCATTTCTCCCTCCCATCCCCCTTTCTCTCAAACATTTCCCCTCCTTCCTGTGCTATATGCTACTGTACATCCCCAGAGGCTTGTGATTTTGTCTGTCTACTTATTCCTCCTTTCTGTAATGCTCCCCCTGCCATCCTCCACTGCCCCCCCATCTACCTCCACTTTCTCCTCTTCCTAGCCCTTGCCCCCGTCACCTTGTTTGTCTCCTCCTCTCATGACTCACAGCTAATTTTCTGTCTTTTTGACTTTGCCACCAGCACGACTGACCTAACCTGTGTTTCCTGTTCCCCCTTTTCCTTCCTCTTTTTTTCCCCTTTTGCTCCCCCAGGTAATAACTTAAAACAACGAAGGCCACAGGATGCTGGCTGAGGCACCTACACACATGCACACACACACCCACTATAGTACGGTCTGGGGACTTTACGTCATGTTTGACCTGTGTTTCACTCCCTGTGGCTGGGGATTAGTCTGTGTGGGAGTGTATGTGTGTGTCTATTTGTGCACACATGTAGGTGTGTGTGAGAGAAATAACGTGCCAAGCATCCCCATGACAGTGGTTAGGGTCTGAGGGCATCAGCTGTGCCTGCTCCACTAACTTGCGTGTGCTGCATTTTGGCATGGTCGAATCAAAAGCAGGTGAACGCCGCGAGAGCTGACGCCAAATCTTTGTCTCTGGCTGAAAAGTGCCAAATCACCACTGTTTCAGCTGCTGTCCTTATAAAGTCTGCTCATTAATAATAATGGATTGGATTTATATAGCGCTTTTCAAGGCACCCAAAGCACTTTACAATACCACTATTCATTTACTCTCACATTCATACACTGGTGGAGGCAAGCTACAGTTGTAGCCACAGCTGCCCTGGGGCAGACTGACAGAAGCGAGGCTGCCATATCGCACCATCGGCCCCTCTGGCCAACACCAGTAGGCAGTAGGGTAAAGTGTCTTGCCCAAGGACACAACGACCAGGACAGAGAGCCGAGGGATTGAACCGGCGACCTTCCGGTTACAGATGCGATTCCCAACCCCCTGAGCCACGGTCGCCCATTGCCAGTAATAAAACCTTTGTGTTTCCATGAGAACACAGGGCTAAATATGGGAGTTACTTTATGAAAAAAAAGAAAAAAAAAAGAAAAGAAAGGGTTAAGGCTAAGAGGGGTACGCCCTTACTGCTTTTATAGGAATTAAGAGGGTCAGTAGCAGCTGGGTGCTGCTAATCAAATGTCCTTGATTAACTGATCATCTGCAAGTCTGAGCACCTCTATGAAAGAAAAAGTTTTGACAGTTTGATGTTCTGGAGGATTCAGGAATGTTTTAGCTCAATGCTGCAATCTTCCCAGGAGCTGACGTCCCAGGAAATCCACCATATAGTCAAACAATGCAATGCTCGGCCTTAGAAATGCAAAACACCTCCAAGCAATAGGTCTCAGGGTCTATAGGCCTCAGTAAGTGTGTTAAATGTTAAAGTTTGTCACAGCACAATTAGATGAAGATTGACTGGTAAAAAAGTACAACTTTTTTTGAAAGGCTGCCATGAGAAAGCCTCCCCTTAAAAAACAAAAACAAAACAGGGCTGTATGACTTAGGTTTGCAAAGATGCTTTTGAAAAAAAATGTCAAGGCTTTAGTGCTTGCATTGGAAAGACATGACCAAAGTGGAGATGCCCAGCAAAGTGCCAAGATTGGTGAAAACCAAACACAACATATCAGCACAAACACCTCATGCCAACTGTTAAGCACAAGCATGGAGGATTGATCATTTGGGGGCTTGTTTTGAAGCCACAGGACTTGGGTCATCCAACAGGACAATGATCCCAAGCTCAGCAGCAAATCTATAACAGATAGGCTGTAAAAGAAAAGAACCAAGGTGCTGCAAAGACCCAGTCGAAGTCTAGCCCTCAATTCTGTGAGACAGTGTGCGGGACCTTAAGCAAATGCACGCAAACCTCAAATTACAACATTATAAAGCAGAGCGAGCTAACCACAGCAGGTCTTTATCCTGTCTCACCCCCCAGTTGGTCACGGCAGATGGCTGCCCCTCCCTGAGCATGGTTCTACTGGAGGTTTCTTCCTGTTAAAAGGGAGTTTTTCCTTCCCATTGTTGCCAAAGTGTGTGCTTATAGTGGGTCATATGATTGTTGGGTTTTTTCTTTGTATAATTGTGAGGTGTTTACCTTTATAATATAAAGTGCCATGAGGCAACTCTTGTTGTGATTTTGTGCTATAAAATAAAACTGAACTGAATTGAATTAAATGTGAAATACTAAAAATCAAAAAGAAAATTATTACTTTAATTTTAAAAAAATTTTTAACACCAAGGATGGATCCAGAAGCTACTGGATCATGTGGTGTATGTAGTATTAACAGAATGGCATTGAGTCCTATGAAAACAATGACACACCTGCCCATTAGCGCTTGGATTTTTTTTCTGTGATTTTTTTCTGACTTTGCTCTTTAAAACTCAGAAGGAATAAAAGTTAAGTAGAAGAAAATTAGAAGTGGTCAGATTTTGTCTTGGTCATAAGACCACTATATATTCGAACTGTTTTTACATGCAACATTAGCGCAGTCATTGCTGGGCATTTACCTCTGTCTGTGTCGTAGAGGAAGACAAATCGGCTCCAGTCATAGTGGTCCAACAGGGACAGCAAAGCTCCTCTGATGGACGGCCGAAGCTGCAGCGTGAACTGGCCCTCGCCTTCAGTGGGGAAGCTGGGTGTCACTAGGCTGATGTGCAGGGCCCCACAAAACGATGTCAGCGTGTTTACTGAACGCTTGTCGTAAAGGCCGAAGATAGCGAAGACCCCCCTTGAATACTGAGAACAGACTGTGGACAGAGAAGAGGTGGAAGATGGAGAGGGGTCGGGGGATAAGGTGTCGGACACAAAAGGGATCCAGGTAGAAGAAGGAAAAAAAGTGGGTAAGTCGACAAAAATACTATATGACACTATATTATACTCAGTGACTCAGCTGCTAGAGAAACGATCCAAAAACAGCAAGAAGGGAGGATGGAGAAGCCCTTAATTAAATTCACATTGTGGAATCGGGTTTCACATGTGAACCAATTTTAATGAGAGACGGCTTCAACTTGTGTCAGCTATGCACTAACTTTACACTCCTAATTAGACCCACAAACTGCATTTTTTCTTTAATTTATTTTTGAGTTGTGTGTGTGATTGATTTTGCAAATGCCTAATGAAACAGAACAGATCTTGAAAATACATCAGTCATTTTCACATTAGACTGCCTTTGCAAAATGACTTTTATTTCACCCAAAACAGGCCCCAACACAATAGCCCTCCCTGCCACTTCTTATGTACTTCCACATGTAGTTATAAATTACAAGCACAAACATTTGCAGGGGCATGGGTTGAAAACCAGACGCCAACCTAAGCTCCCTGACAAGACATTTTCAAATGCTCACACAAAATCGTTCCCAGTTGCCAAAATTCATGTTGCTTCTTATGCCTTTTTTGAGAAAATTAAAATGAAATCCAAACTCCCAACAGCTTTTAGATCCTTAAGATCCATCTCTGCACACATACAGACATGCAGAGCCAAAAAAAATAAATAAAAAATCCGAGACCAAGCCACGAGTTCACTTCAAATATAGTCATTTTCTGCTACAGCACTGCAGCTCAGTCGCCAAACATCCGGAAGCTTTCAAACATGACAGAGAGAAGACTAAAAAGCTCTGACATCTTCCGCTATGTCGCTTCTGCAAAATTCTACCCTCTGCTTTGTTTTGTCATTCATCTTTGTAGCTCAACCAAGAAAAAAGCATTTGGTATGTGAACAGAGGAATCCTCCATATTCTCAAAAAAAGAAGAGGACAGAAATTAAGCGAGTGAAGTCTAAGAAAACTGTGTCATCATTTATTTCTTTTTATAGGATTTAATGTTTCACTTCGGCTGCCCACTTTCTCTTTTATCCTCTTATTCCCTCCTCCTCTTTCTTTTCTAAGTCCCATTCTTCCTTTCTTTCAAACAGCCATGTTTTTAGACTTCAGCTCTACCCTGCATCATAATTCATTCTCCGCCCCATCATACGTCACACTGGAGTAAACAGTAAGGCACGAAGACTGCAGGGTTTGCTTTTGGCAACTGTCAGGCATTACTCTAAATTCCTTCCTGTCTTTCTCCCTCTATTTATCTTCTTGTGCATCACATCACATCACCTCATACCTTTGCCCCTTTCTTTAGTTTTCCAGGCAGATGCTCCATCCATCCTCTCTCTTTCAGCTTCCACCATCATCCACTTTCCTTCATCTATAGCTGCCTCCTCTTCCTGTTCCTCCTGCTCTCCCTCCCCCTGGGACTCAGAGTAATTCCATTATCAGCTATAAGCCTCAGTGGGGGTAAACACTGAGGGAGATGCAGCTTTGACGCTTGGGCTTGTGGCAATTAAACAAAGCTGAGGCCCCTACACCCAGGAGGCGATAAGGCAGGGATTTAGTCTCTGATTATGACAGGAGCTAAATGTCTTCAATTCAGAGAACTAGCATACTAGACGTACTTAGCATGCGTCATTCAGCAGTAGCTGAGTCATGGCGTTCTTAAAGTCAATGTTCTTAGTGTCTTCACAAATGAGTTTTACAACTTTTTCCCAGATTTCGGTTGATATTTCAGTGCACATGAGCGTAACATAAGCGATGCTGAAATGAGGTTATGTTATAAGATAATAAAAAAAGATTGTACTTTTTTAGTGAAGTGCCAGGAAAGTGCAGTACTTGGAGTTTCATCTATTATAAATGCTAAAGAAAATCCATTTGTATGTATAAATCTCAGTACAACTGGCTTGATTTTGGATGAATTTGTAGTAAAAGGATCAACTATTTTGAGTTAAGGAAAAAACCCAGCAGAATGAGAAATAATAGAACTGAAGCACTGAACATGTGAGCTGACATCCTGGGTAGCAGATTGGAGCAGAGCTCCTGTGCCAGCTGATGACTTCTTTTGAAATTTGACTGAAACTTCTGGCTTAGATGCAGCTTATGACATCACTTGTCTTCAAATTTGAATTTTCCCTCTACCTCATGGGCCTCCATCAAAACCTAAAGAAATATTGATAGCCTTAATCCCAAACCAGTCTATTTTTATACAATACCAAGACAGCTGCAACTATACACACAGGCCCAGAGCACATAACTGAAATCCCACTTTTCATTCATCTGAGCTTTCATTCTTAGCTTCTGTTCTCCGTCTATCGCTTCTTCTTTTTTCTATTCGTGCTTCCTGATGTTGGTTTTGCCTTTCTTACACTCACTGTCTTCCTTTCTCTCTTGATTCCCTTTCTGATCTATGCCTCTATTGGCTTTTTTTTTTTCTGAAACCCTCTCCACCAACACCACCCTGCCGCAAGGCTGGAATGTGCCAGACAGTGGCGTCATTGTAATAAAATGTGTGCTAAGCTTGCTTCATAAAGCTTTAATGAGAGGAAGGGACCAGCGGCATGGTACATCATCACCACAGTTAAAGCACTGGACACAATAGGTCTCCAGGGACATCTCCTACATTTACATCTAGTTGCTCCCCCTTCACTTGTTCACGAGCATCTCCTTTTTTGTTAATGTACAGTCTGTTTTTTGATTCTTAATTACTCACTCTGTCTGTCAAACATCTCTGTTTCTCTGCGCATACCCTTCCATAAATCTGATGTCCTTCCTTTGTCTGCATTACTCAAGCCTCTACATCCACGGCCGTCCATGTTATTCTCTGATTTGTATCTCTGTGCTTATATAGAAAGCCCTCTCAATCATCTGCATACTCTGCAAAATCACTTTATTTCTTGTTTTCACATTCAAATTTGTCCAATTTGCATAACAGGGAAGAAAGAATGTTGCTGAAACAGTACAATAATTCACAGTCTAACAGAGTCGCTCTCTTTGCTTCTGGTGTTGTTTGCTCTTTAACCATTTTCCCTCTCAAATTCCTCACCATGATGCTGATGTCTTTATGACAGCTTCTTGCTTTTCTTTTGTTAACATAGCAGAGAGAATAGATACCTTCTGTAATTAAATCACGTTGGATGTGCATGAAATTCAAAAACTTAATTTGTTCTTGTTCAGATGACATGATACAATCTAGGAAGAGTGGTTAGTTGCCTGGACTCACGAAATTCACAAGATTACACGAGATGTCAAACCACAGGAAGAGGCAGACAACCATACACACCACGTGTATTGTATGTATTACTATTTACTATGGTTTAACTTGTCAAGGACAAAAACATAAAGAAAATTCTGCATCAAGCATAGCTTTCCTACTTTTGTTGAGTACCACCATGGTTCAATGCCATGGTGGTACGTGCTGTTGCCTCAGAGCAAGAAGGTCCTGGGTTCAAGTCCACAATCTGGCCAAGTTTGCAATGGGTTCTCTCTGCGTACTCTGGTTTCCTCCACAGTTAAAAGTCATGCAGTTATTAGGGTAAGGGTAATTGGTGATTCTAAATTACCCAAAGGTGTTAAAGTGCAAATGGTTGTTTGTCTCTATGTGATAGTCTGGCGACCTGTCCAGGATGTACCCTGCCCCTCTTACCCTATCACTTCCGCAGCCCAGATAAAGATAAGAGGATGGGTGGATTGGAAGTTGCTCTAAATCCGTTGAACATTATGTAATATGAACACAACATGCACTACAGACAGAAGTTACATTTGTTCATTCAACAAGATTATCACTGGTGTAACAAACAAATATTTTACTAGTTCATGTAACAAGACTGACTTTTCACTTGCCAAAGTGTTTAAACAATATAACATGACTTTAAATAAATTTAAGTAGACTAACTTGGTACAAACAACAACAAACATATATTGTGTGCAAACAACACAATCAAGATGGATTAATATAACATGATTTGTTTAGATGGAATATAAGTGGCAAGATGAAATTACGTTCATCCAATGAATTATTTTTTTTGAGTGTACGCATATACAGACCCATACTGTAGATGCTGTAGTTACCTTCACACACAAGCATCCCTCCATCCTCCAAAGCACACATGCAATTCTCAGTCTGTGATCTCCCATTATCTTGAGGCAAAGGCCAAAATAAAGCACACACATGAGCAAATGAGGAGTACAAGCTTGTTTAAAAGCCATAAGGTGCATTTTCCCTGACATTGCCTGGGGCTGCCTACAGGGTAGAGCAGTAGTACCCGAGAATGGGGTGGGGAGTGGGGACGTGGTGAATACCAATAATCAACTTTATGTGCAATATAATTATAGACAAATGAACTGCACAATGGCTTACACTGAAAGTTCAGGTTTAACTCATTTACCCAGGGGTAAGCTCTGGAGAAGCAAGCTCCTGTGCTTTTTTGTTCCAGCGCAGCAAAAGTGAAAGTCCAGATTTTCAAAGAAAAAATATTTAACTGCTTGAGGATGATCCTTTGAACAGTAAAATGTCCACAGTGACTGAGACTCCTACTGTATGTGAAATTAGTTATTCTATTCAAAAAACACATTGTGCCAGTTAGGGTTAATGTTCATTTTTTGCTCTGGTAATTTCTAATGTCTTGCTCTGACCTGTACTTCCTCCCTGGCTCATGTTCCTGATTGTCATCACCTATCTCTTGTTACCCAGCTGTATCCATTCCTGCTGATTATACCTCTGTGTGTGTATGTGTGTGTGTGTTTGTAGCCACAGAGTCTTTCTTGAGTTATCTGATCCAGCTTTGTCTGTTTGTGGAACTCCTGGTTTATTGTGGTCTCTAAAAACCTAAAAAGAACCCACACAGACATGTGGAGAACTCCCCACAGAAGGGACCCAGCCACCAGTGGGTTCAAACCCAGGGGCTTGTTGTTGTGGGGTGACAGTGCTAACCACTGCACCATTCTAGAAGTTTCGTTTATTACACAGTGAAGCACTACATTTGTATGGGCATCAAAAGCTCTGTTAAAGAGGACCATTATAAAGACAAGATAGGAGTTTGGAGATCAATAAAATCTGGCAGAGAGCAAAGTCACTGTATGGATTTCAGATTAGTTCCCATATAATACACCATACTGGAGATTATGACACAATGGAGCAACTCCTTGCAAAAAGCTGCCGGCACCACAAAGGTTAGAAAAGAAAAGAAATTTCATAATATGCCTGTAAAATTGTTTTACTGTTTTCTCCCATTTGGTTCTTTAGAATTGTTGTCTGAAGACCAACAAGGATACCCAATGGTATGTTTTCTATAAAATCATGCAACAGTAAAACACATGAAACACTTTTCCCCACAGCTCTTCTTAAAAAGCAAACAGGTTAACAGATGCTTCTGTAATAGACAATCATGCACACTTTTTACACACGTTTATTTTTAAATCAAGAAAGCAGCTTTTTATCCACTCTATTTATGAGCAGAAAAGAAAAGAAAAAAGGTATGAAGTCAGGCTAAAAGCCTAAAGATTAATATTCTTTGAGAGAAAATGCTCACTACTTTATAAAATAGATCAAAATTAGGAGGCATCCGAGAGCTTTTTAAGCAATGGCCAATTGTTCAGCACCAAAATAAAGAGGTATGCACAGCAGTATAAGCAATATAAGCAAGAGGCATAAACGAGTTATGAAGAATTAAATATTTTTGTGGTTTCCTTCCCGGAGACATTATTATAACGCATTCTTCTCCCTAGAAGAGCTACCTAAAGAGTTTTTTGAATCTCATGGGATATGTTTATCCAGTTTAATAAAACATATTTATAATGCAAAAATCTGCAAACATGCAGAAAACAATTGATCAGACATTTTCAGGGACACCATGCCTCAAGTGGGCTAATTAGTAGCATTATAAAGACAAGATAAACCTTGAAAATCAATAGTCTGGGAAGAACATTCGACCACCTTATGGATTTCATATCGAATCCTCTCCAGTAGAACATAGCTAATAGGATAACTGAGCCACAACAGCTTCATAAACAGGGGCAGTGATTATTGAGAATGATAGATTGCTATGTACCCTACTGTGTGTGTGTGTGTGTGTGTGTGTGTGTGTGTGTGTGTGTGTGTGTGTCTGGTTTTGCTGTGCTTGTGAATAAGGCCATTCATTTCTCTGTCTGCCTACTTCTCCCGTCTATCTCGCTCTGTCGTCCCTTTTTTCTTCCCTCTTTCACAAAACTGCCTCAAGCAGAGAGAAAACGGAGGCTTCGGTTGTTCTCAGTGAGGGAAGGAAAGAAGAAATGGAGAGAGAGAGAAAAGCAAGAGAGGAAGAGAGTAGTTCCAAAACCCACGAGGGGCTCTGACAGCAAGAGAGTGTAAAGTCTGCCAAGCAGACAGTGCAGAGGAAAAGAAGAGGTAGAGAAAGATATTTACAAACAGAGAGAAAGAGAAAGTGAGGAAATACTGCTCTGGAGGGCAGCGAAGGAATAGAAAAGGCTTGGAAATTAGTCCTTAAATGCACTCATAGCCATTTGAATGTGTTGGGAGTCAGGTCTTCACATTAATAAACACAAGCACACACTGACGTTTACACTAACACACTGACACACACCGACACACACACATGCACAGCTGCTTCAAAGAGCATTCATAATATGTCTTTTTTTAGGACCAGTGTCTGAATACAGGGTTGAATGTCGGGTCAGGGGTGAGGGACATCAGGAGAAAATGCTCCTGGGTAGAATTACCACACTTACTTCTTTATTCTCTTTGATTGCATCTTTCTGCTTCTCTGCACCTGTTCATCCTCCTCACTCCTCCCCAGCTCCTCCCCCAGGGCCTGTCCCCGAGGCTTCATGAATAAAGCTTCTAAGAATAAGAATAATGACTGGGGAAAATGAGGACAGGTACCCAAGAGAGAGGCAACTACAGTACTTGTGTGGCCTTTAGTGTTATCCCATTTAGGGAATACTAATAGTTGGTGACACTATGGCTCACTCCCTGCTATCAAATATATGTAAAAATAAATACTTGGACACTCTAGTTCTTACTTTCGGATCATTTATCCTGTGACTGAGGTGAGTTAAATGTTACTAATTTTCTGCAGTTCACAGTGAGTTGAGGTTAGCCTCAGATCAGCTGAAACACTCAGTTTATTTAAATCCAGGTTGAAGACTCACCTATTCTCAGCTGCATTTGAATAAAACACCAAATCCACAATGTTAAGCTTAAATTTCAAAATTTACATTTTAACTACTGATTTTATCTACTGTTTTTTTTAAAATAATTTTTAAATCATGCTTTTTATTTGCACTTTGAATCACCTTGTTGTTGAATTGTGCTATATAAATAAACTTGCCTTACCTTCTTGTCGGAAGTACGTAAAAAAAACAAAAACAAAACAGCGGCCAACACCGTAGACTGGTGGGTAATAAGTAGGGGTGGGTTTTGATTATTGATTTAGAGAGAGAGCAAGCTCTACATGAAGTGTGATTTTATCGTGGTGGAAGCAAAACAGCAAAAGTAAGAGGAAATTCGTGACTATGTTTATGTGAAGCGAAATGTGAAGCGTAGTTTGGATTGTCTTTGGCTGCTGGTTCAGTCAGTATTGTTTGGAGAGATATAAAACCTGCAGCTTGAGAATCTAGCGCAAAAAGGACGTAAACACAAAGCGCCCACTGACACTTCAAAATCAGTGAGCTGTCGGCTTTCAGCACCGACGGCGTGTCCGTGTCCACATACGTGCGTCGGGTGAGAAAGGCAACATCTCACTGATTCGGATGCGTTGGGTCGTGTTTTGTGTTCACGTCTTTGTGCAGAATCCGTGTACCTGCTCTCATTTACTGTTTTAGCTGTTTGGTGGTTGTAGAAATTTTGTGAGGTTTAACCTGAGATTCTGGCGTTTCGGGCAAAATAAATTTATATTTAAAAATTGATTCAGGATTTTAATTAATTGATATCGCGTTATCCAACCCAGAATCAATTTTAATCCATAAATCGTTAATCAAAACCCACCTCTAGTTCTCATGCCAGGGTGTCAAATACCCCTAAGGTGTCTTTTGGCGTCAGTATTCTCCGAGTTTGTCACACTGCTCCGAGCTGTTTTCACTCACTGCTTTGCTGGAATGCGGTACCAAAGCTAGTTTGTCAGATGTGGAAGCAGATGATGTTTTAAGTTAAATGAGCTCTTTAACATCATCCACCCTACAAAAATGGAGTGGAAAGCATATCAAAAAAATAGACTTCTTCCTCATTTTTTGAATTGCACAAACATGAAATTGACATTTCGTAAAGAGTCACTTCTGGTTTTGAACATTTTTAATAACCTGTCTTAATGTGGTGTGAAGCCTGCACATCAGGGCTATAATGAGCTTCAAAAATTGCTTCTTAATATTAAGTTTGTGGCATTTTCCTGCATTAGTCAACTCTGAAAATGGAGGGTTCTAATAAAATGGGGAGCAAGGGAATTACATGCACAAGTGATTGAACACCGATGTGAGTTGTAACTGTTATTGTCTCAGTCCAATGAGCCATGGACACGACCAATCAGCAGTTCTGTTTTCTGTGTAGTCGTGAGGAAGCGATCGCATTTTGGTAACATCTCATTAGTGTCTCAAGTTCATATCTCTTAGCTCAGCACATTACTTTGGAACATGAGGCTCTTCTAGAAAAGATTCTGCTGCCCACACGTCACAGAGATTTACTGCAATTGAAAACTAACATAACCAGGTTAAGAATGATGCTGCACTTACAAGCCTCAAACACCAACACACACAGCCACACGACTGATGTGCCACCGTTTAGTGTGATCATTTTCGTAAGTTGTGGGGCGATCGTGGCTCAAGAGTTGGGAGTTTGCCTTGTAATCAGAAGGTTGCCGGTTCGAGCCCCGGCTTGGACAGTCTCGGTCGTTGTGTCCTTGGGCAAGACACTTCACCCGTTGCCTACTGGTGGTGGTCAGAGGGCCCGGTGGCGCCAGTGTCCGGCAGCCTCGCCTCTGTCAGTGTGCCCCAGGGTGGCTGTGGCTACAATGTAGCTTGCCATCACCAGTGTGTGAATGGGTGGATGACAGGTTGTGTAAAGCGCTTTGGGGTCCTTAGGGACTAGAAAGGCGCTATACAAATACAGGCCATTTACCATTTAAGTAGCAATTGCAATAAATAGTCCACCTTCCTAAATATCTTACCATTTATGAAACAAAACAATGCTTGAATGTCCCCAGGATTGTCTTTACCGAGGCGTGTTATCATCTTGTAATGGAGAACCTGACAAAAAGTCTCAAAGCAAAGTTCCAGCCCCAAGCAGATCTGCTCACAGCTTGATACACCAGTAAAACATGCATGCACACACAGACTCCCACATCTGCACGCGCAGTTGGAGCAGCATATACAACGCGCTACAAAAAACTTTGTCTCAACAGTGAGGTCTGCAACTTCTGAGATAAAAGATGGAGAGAGTAAGGAAGGGGGAGGGAAATGATAAGAGGGAAAGAACGACGGAGACTACACATCACCTGTCACAGGGCTTTGCTACCATATGGGATGCAGTTTTTTAAATAGGGATAATCTATAGTGTGTGCATGCATGCGTGTGTGTGTGTGTGTGTGTGAGTGAGTAAGAGACAGTGTTTTTTTTTTCAGTCATCTTTAAGGACTACTAACGATAGCTAAAACCCCCTTGGGCTGTCCAGTATGAACACAGGCACCTCATCCCCCCCAACCCCACCACCCACACACACACACACACACACACACACACACACACACAGCCAATATCAAAACCATTCATCACAGTAGACAAGGGAGGAGGGAGGGCAGGAGAAGAAAGTGAGGAGGAGAGAAAGAAACTCTCTATGCCAGCCTCATATTGTATGTAAGTACTGTGCTTTTATCTCCCCCGAGGAGTGATCGCACAGAAAAATCTGCAAAATAAAAAAAAAAAAAAGCCCACCACTTTCCAATGGTATAGCACACTTGATGTGTACTTTTCTCTTGTGATGTGCCTTGTGTTATCCTTGCAGTTTTGCAACCATCCAAAAGCCAATTTAATATTCTCCGCTTGTTCATTTCACACTCTGATTCAACAGCCCAAGGTGCGTAAAGCCGTTTTACTGGACAACTTTAGGTATTTTTGAAGTGGATGCTCCTTCTGCTCTACGCTCTGTGTGATTGCTTCTTAGGAGCGCCTGCAAAAACATGATAAGTAGCAATCACACGGAGCGCTAACTAGGTCATATGTGCACAAGTGCATCACGGTGACTATAGTTACCACTACTTAGTAGCTAATTACTATTGTCAAATAGTATCCTTAGCCTTCATCATCAGTGATGAAAGAAAAAGTTAATGTGACAAAACTCAAAACTGTGGTTGTGGTTTGGATAGGTTTAGGTACAGAGTGAGATGAAAGTACACCCTCTTTAAAGTCTATGATTTTACTTATCAGGAGGTGTTGTGCGTAACAAACTTTAAAACCGTATGAAGATGATATATTTTTTTATCATGTTCTGATATGTAAAACCTTCCATTTGCCTGCAGCTTTGGAAAACGATCACAGTTTGGATGAGAATAAGGAGTTTTGTTATGGGTCAAACTGCTACTTTCTCAGGGTTACAGGACCTCTGTTGTCATGGTCGTAATAACTTCCTTGCCATGGTTGAAAGGAACCCATTTCAACTGCCAATATGCAATCTCCTGTGTAAAAAGACCCCACTTTGTTAAGCTGACAATCTATTCGAACTTGGTAAATTCCTACAGCTCAAACTAGCTGCTTTGTCATTTGAATATTTTTTGTGCGACTTGCTGAAATGGCTGGTGCCGTCCTTTCAGAGGATGTGAGAAAGGCAGTTGTTTTTACTTATTTCTATTTCAACGTCCAAGGAATCAATGAGGATCTGAGTTAGTGTCCAATGACAATTCTGAGTCTTATTAACGTTCCAAAAGTTGCTCTGTGTTACTCTGTTTAACACACAGCATGTCTCAGAAATAGCTGAATAACACATAACAAGAAAAGGCTGCCGGTCTGATATTGACTGTAAAATTGTGAGAGGACACAAAGCAGCTGATTTTATCTCAGGTCTTTTTTTCTCGCAGGGCCGTCAGCAAAGCTCTGACTACTGACTGATGCATATTGAGCCAGACAATGCAACTGTTTGAATAGCTGTCAGTGATAACCATCTCTCAAAGTTCAACTACTGTTGCTTGATTTTTCTGTTAAAAAATAAAAGATTGCAAAATGTGTCTGTGTTTCTGTTTCATGTTTATCTCTGACCTCGTCTCTTCCTTTCTGATGATAACATTTAAGAGTAGAAATGATTAGAAATGAGCACGAGAATTGAATTGTGGACTATCTACATCATCCAGATGCACAGCGACCCAAAAATTGCATATGTGTGTGTGCTGCACATCTGTCTTCTCCTATCACTATAACTACAACAAATGGAGGAACTGTTACTTAATGGCTTGTTTGAAATAGTAATACAAATATGTCCGGATGCCACTATTTATGCGTTTGTGTGTCCTTCCAGCTGAGCACAGGTCCACGGTGATTGAGTGTGCTCACAAGATAAACAGAGCAGTAATGTAAGGGAGGTAATGGCGTCCCATCACCCATTTCTCCTGCTGTCTCAGTGCTCCCCCTCGCTATTCCTCATCCTTTCTTCAGCCCATCTATCTTGCTCTCCTGCTGATCTCTGTCTTCTTCTTCATCTCTTTCCATCCGCCGAGCTCTCGCCTCCAGTTAGTGTGACTCTATCCTTTAGATGAATTCATGTAAATTCAATTACATTTAAAACTTTAAGTTTGAATTGAATCGAGTCAAATCGAGTCAAGTCTAAACAAACTTAGTCACGTTAATTTCATCTGCCTCATCTTACAGTACAAGTTGGCAGTGGCAGGAGAAAAAGGAAAGCAGATGTCTGCTGAATGAATGATTGGTTTAATCCCCAGCTCTTAATGTCCATATGTCCTTTAGGATAAAGCTGAACTTCAAACGTCTGCTTATGCACAGCCATTACACAGCTGCTGTTAGTGGATGAATGAGAAGAAAATTAACACAAAAAAAGCATTTTTTTCCCCCTCCTCATTTACACTTTCTACATTACCTTTAAGATGTCGGTAGCTTTTAGACTCCATTAACATTATTCAAGAAGATAATCACAGGTCTGTTATATAAAAAGAGATTTGGGTCATAGTGCATTAATTAGTAGTAACATGTTACAATAGGTACAAAATACCTATAGTGTGGTTAATGTGAGCTAAAATGAGCTGGCTTCGTGTTTGTCATGGAAGTTATTACAAGTCAATTTTACATGGAAAGTCTGGAGATCCTGACAGTGCATAATTTGGCAGAACAAAAGCAGAGAAAAATTATTCTCCAAAGTGCTTAATTCCTAAAGGATGCCAGCACTTATGTCACTTTTTTTTAAATGATTGAAAGCATTCATTTTGGACAGAAGCATTCTAGTGTATCTCCCCTCATTAGCCACGGTCCACTTCTTACACATACAGTCAACACAAACAACACCTGCTCTGTTATTTCTGTATATGTTGGCTACAGCCCTATTAACTCCATGTGCTGTATGAAATAGATGTGGAGAAGATATGTTAGTATGACTTATCTAACCTAGTGAATTAAAACATGTATGAGAATTGTTTAATAGTGTTTTTGAAGATGTCGTCTCAGATGTTTGAAACCTGCAGCGACTTTGAGCAGTAATTTCCTGCATCACTTGGTCCACTGTAACATTCTTCACTGGCCAATTTGTCTCCTTGTTTGCAAGTGCTAAGAGCTGAGCATATTTACTCAATGTGCCAGTGTGATTCAAGTAAAAACAAAATACCCAAAGAGCTTTGAGCTTTGAGTTGTCTCATATCGTCTCATAGCAACAGTCGAAACCATGACTAGCACTTTCCCCAAGCATCTGCTAAGTGCCGATGCTAGCTAAAAAAAGAAGTGCTTGATCGACACAAGGCTTAAGCGCCTCATATCTCTCTTAGAATGAGCAAAGATGGCTATTTAATTAAGAGAACCAAATTTTATTTGTATTTTTTCCAGTTCAGTGATACAGACACTAGAATCCCTGGAGCAGTGTACCAAAAATGAACCTGCAGCCACTGACCTGCTTATAGAGGTAAAGGGAGCATTTCAGCAATCTGAGAAGTATCACAGAATTTTTGTTTAGTTGGATCAGTTATCACAAATCGTCTGGCATAATTTCTATGATACATTTAAACCCCTTATATAACTAGTCATAAAGGGGAAAATACATATACAGTATCAAATATAGACATTAGCTTCACGCAGTGCAAGTACAACAATTCTTGCTCACCACCTAATCAATAGTAAAAAAAACGAATAGTTATGTCTATACCTTCTGTTCCCTGAAGGAGAGGAACGAGGTACAACACATAAGTATGGGATATCACGCCCTCGCGTGTCCTGGCTGAAGAAACCTTTAATCACGCCTTTAAGGCAGTTGACGTGTGATGACACGCGCACAGCCCCGCCTGCACATATAGCCGCTGTCATCACAGTCATCCCTCAGTTCTTACCTCGCTGAGAACACCTCTGCTGAGTTGGGCTAGCTAGCTGCTGCTAGTTAGCTCCGTTGTCTGCCGACGTGAACTTAGCTTAACTGCCCCTGTTGGTGTTAGCCTCCACCGCGCAGTTGGTGTGTAGGCTGCCCGCGGAGCGCTAATTTCAAGTTTTCCCGTGCAGCGTTTTGCTTTGTGTTTTGGAATGGACTCCAAACCGAAGCGAGCAAAGCAGAAATCTTCTGTTCGCCCCTGTCCTCAGGGATGCGGTTTCTCTTTGCACGACAGTGACCAGCACGATGCCTGCCCTGTCTGCCTGGGGATTGTCCACGCTAGGAGACCATTGACGGAGCCCGAAGCCTGTGCGTTTTGTCGCCAGGTCCGGCACTCGACCCTGGAAAGGCAGGTGACGTTTGTGGAAAAAGTGCTGGGATGCTCGGCTGTCGCACGGCATGACCCTCTCCTTTCCGAGTCTGGAGCCCCGGCTTCGTCTGAGTCCGAAGACGAGGATTTTCCGGTCGATGTCCCCGCAATTAGCTGGGCTGACCACATGGAATATGTTGACGGGTTAGCATGAGCCACCGAAGGGGCTGTGACGTCCAACCGATAAAACCGCACAAAAGTGTGCGTTGATGCCCAACTAGCTGCCGCACAAATATCAGCTACAGGCACCCCTTTAAAAAGAGCCCATGAGGTTGCCATCCCCCTGGTGAAATGAGCTCTCACCCTGTGGGACAAAGCAAGACCACCAGTGCCGTATGCCAGTGAGATAGCTTCTATAATCCAGTGGGACAGCCTCCGTTTTGACAGAGCTCTACCTCTATTTGGATTAGCGAAGCAGACAAACAGCTGGTCACATAAACGCACATTCTGAGTGCGCTCAATGTAGGTGCATAGCACACACACTGGACAAAGAAAATGCATCCTCCTCTGCTCCTCAAATGCAAAAGGAGGGGAGCAAAAGCTCAGCAACTCAAACTCCATTGAGCTATAAGATGCAGGCATGATCTTGGGAAAATAGGCAGCATTTGGACACAATATGACCTTGTGGCCATCAGAAGAGAACTGTGTGCAGGAGGGATGCACAGAGAGCGCATGAAGGTCACCCACTCGCTTTGCCGAAGCCAAAGCGAGAAGTAATGCAGTCTTATATGAAAGAAATTTCATATCCACAGACTCAATGGGTTCAAACGGGGGGCTACAAAGGGCCTCCAGCACCAAAGACAAGTCCCAAGCAGGGACACTGCACTTAAGCACGGGCCTCAGCCGGCGAACTCGTTTCAGAAAATGTATGGCGAGGGGATGTGCACCTAGTGTCACCCCGTCAAAGCCAATATGACAAGCAGATATAGCCGCTAAATAAACCTTAATTGTTGAAAATAAAAGGCCCTTATCCAGCAGCTCCTGCAGGAATGTCAAAACATCCACAGTAGAGCACTGAAATGGGAGAGTGTAGCGGTCCTGGCACCATTGCTCGAAGGCTCGCCATTTATAAGCATACAAGCCTCTAGTAGATGAGGCCCTAGCGCTCTGAATTGTCGCTATCACACTAGGTGGCAAACCCTTAGCAATCAAGTTTAACCTCTCAGCAGGTAAGCATGAAGGCGCCACAGATCTGGGCGCGGATGAAACACTTCTCCTCCCGCCTGAGAGAGGAGATCCCTGCGGAGAGGAAGCTGCCAAGGACTCGCTGCTAGCAGGCTGATTATCTCTGCATACCACGACCTTGTGGGCCACCAATGGGCCACTAGAATCAGAGAGAGGGGGAATGCCGACGCACTCTCTCTAGAACTGGAGATATCATTTCCACTGGGGGAAATGGATACAGGAGCATGTCTGCCCAAGGGTGCATCGTGGTCGATTATGGAGAAGAACAGGGGGCAGTGAGTATTTACCCTGGAAGCAAAAAGATCTATTTGCGCCATGCCAAATAGGTCCCAAATCTGAGCCACTATTAAAGGGTGTAACCTCCATTCTCTCACCAGAGGACCCCCCTTGGAGAGAAGGTCCGGCCCCAGGTTCAGGTGGCCCGGGACATGGGTGGCTCTTAGAGACAGAAAATTAACACTGCACCATAACACAGGAGCAGCCCGGGCTCCCTCCAAGGACTGAGAGCTAGCATGCAAGACGCGGTCACCGGCAGGTGACGCGATGCACACAAACGGTGAGAGAGAGTCCAGCGTTGAAACGCTCTCATTTTTAACAGTCCAAGTGGCACTATGGCGATCAAAGATGCCATCATGCCCAACAAGCTTAATATCGTCTGGAAACGCAGTCTGCGTCCCAAATGAAACTGAGCGAGGCAGCGATGAAACGCGGCCACTCTGTGCTCCGACAAACGTGCGCGGCTGGAAAGCGAGCATATTTCCAAACCGAGAAAAGTAATCTGCTGACTCGGGATTAGCGAGCTCTTTTTAAAGTTCACAGAGAACCCCAGTGTCTGAATGTGTGACAGAACCAGCGACAGCTGTGTCTTCACCTGCTCTCTGGAGCAAGCTACGAGAGCCCAGTCGTCTAGGTAGGCTAAGATGCGGATTCCTCTCTCTCTCTGAGGGGCGCTAGCGTTGCCTCGGCACATTTCGTAAAGGTGCGAGGAGCGAGCGACAGCCCGAACGGCAGCACTAGGTATTCGTAGGCTATGCCCTCGAATGCAAGCCTCATAAACTGCCTGTGTTTCGGGTGTATAACCACATGAAAATAAGCATCTGTTAGATCGATTGTTGCAAACCAATCTCCCGGGCCGACCGCATTCAAGAGCTGTCTGAGTGTTAGCATCTTGAACCTGTACGTTTGTAGATACGTGTTCAAGACTCGCAGGTCGAAGATGAGACGAAGCCCTCCCCCTTTTTTCGGAACAACAAAATAACGGCTGTACCAACCTTTGTCTGTCTCCGAAGCGGGGACCACTCATATTGCTCCTTTCTGCAATAGCGCCTTTATTTCCTCTCTGAGTATCATGGCCGCCTCGGTGCTGACAGTCGTGTTTACGACTAGGCAGCTTGACCCGGAACTGCAACCGGTAACCCATGGCAACGGTTCGCAGCACCCACGGAGAGGGGGCGCAAGCGCGCCACTGAGGAAAGTGAGCAGCCAGCCGGCTGACCTGCAGCACCGTCGACGGGGCGTTGTCGCCCCCCAGTGTGTCTGCAGGGGACTGCATCACCTGCCTGACCTGGCTCATTCTGCCTGCAGGTTGAGCATTTGTGATTGTTTGAGAATAAACAACACTCTTTATTGACTGTAACATGGAAACATGTACATTTATACATTTTGTTGGAGGCACCTTTTCTGGGGCACAACAATGAAAAACAGCGGGAACACTCGATGTGGTCACCTGAACATTTAACACACCTGATGAGGGAGTTACCTGAGGCATTTTGTGTGCAGGGGTTTTGTGCTTGGGAGACAGTGTTAGGAAAGTGCAGCGCCTTCTGGGGCTGACAACCTGAACAGAACTTAAGCGGCACCTCTTGTGCGGCAACAGAGGGGTAAAAACAGTGTCTCCCTGCTGCTGGACCCCCTCTCCACTCGAAACCACAGCTAAGAGGGCTGAGGCTTCTTCCTCCTGGGCGTCGGGTCCTGCCGGGGGCCCGAGGGTGGGCCTTTGCTCCAGGCCGACTGGCGTGGAGCTCAGGCAGGAGGATGTGCTCTCGCTGGCGGCACACCCACTTCAGCAGTGGGCGCCGGTCTCTTGCCAGTCGGCAGAGGAGCGGCGGGCCTGTGAGAGCTAGCTGCGGGCTTGGGCTTGGGCTGACGTCTGGGGATGATGTCGCGCAGAGCTTCCATCTGCTTCTTCCTCAGATCGAATCTAGCCTGAATGGCTTCAAGTGAATGTCCGAATAACCCAGCCGCAGACACTGGTGCCCTGACATACAGCCCTGTCCCTATCCGGGACGTCAGAGAGGGTCAGCCACAGGTGCCTCTGCGCCACTACTGTCGAAGCCATCCCTCTGCCGAGGGAGAGTGCTGCACAGCGAGATGCACGGAGGATGTAATCTGTGGCGATTCTGACCTTGTTAAGAAGAGGTGCCAGCGGGCTGTCATCAGGAACCAGCGATCCGAGCTCCGTCAGGCACATTGCCTGGTACGTCTGGAGCATGGTGACAGAGCTCATGGCGCGAGCAGTGCCGGCCTGAGCTCGATAAATCTTCTCCAGCTGCGAAGCAGAGAATCTGCAGTGCTTGGACGGCAGAGTTGCGGGGCCGCCGACACCATGGTTATGGGACGGGGCCAGATAAGCAGCCAGAGACGGCTCCATAGGGGGTGGGTTAGCTAAGCCAGCCCCCTCGGCGCTGTCCAATTCCATGTACTGGCAGACAACGGAGCTAACTAGCAGCAGCTAGCTAGCCCAACTCAGCAGAGGTGTTCTCAGCGAGGTGAAGAGCGTAAGAACTGAGGGATGACTGTGATGACAGCGGCTATATGTGCAGGCGGGGCTGTGCGCGTGTCATCACACGTCAACTGCCTTAAAGGCGTGATTAAAGGTTTCTTCAGCCAGGACACGCGAGGGCGTGATATCCCATGCTTATGTGTTGTACCGAGTGAATCGACTGAAAGGGAACAAAGAACAAGTACAGACCATTCAGAAAGTATTCAAAATATGTTGGAGCTTTCTATCAGCTATTATGATGCTATAATGAAAATCAACAAAGCCGTATTTTTAAATGAGCATATGACATAATTTTTGCAGACACGTGTTGACCAGTTACTATAGAAAGTGAATGATATCCCGTGACTTCAAGTGATTACAGGTAAAATAAGAACAGGTGTTGGGAAGTTGGTGAGACCCAAAATAAACATTTATGAATTTACTGGCAGCCAACTACAGGGAGTGCAGAATTATTAGGCAAATGAGTATTCTGTCCACATCATCCTCTCCATGCATGTTGTCTTACTCCAAGCTGTATAGGCTCGAAAGCCTACTACCAATTAAGCATATTAGGTGATGTGCATCTCTGTAATGAGAAGGGGTGTGGTCTAATGACATCAACACCCTATATCAGGTGTGCATAATTATTAGGCAACGTCCTTTCCTTTGGCAAAATGGGTCAAAAGAAGGACTTGACAGGCTCAGAAAAGTCAAAAATAGTGAGATATCTTGCAGAGGGATGCAGCAGTCTCAAAATTGCAAAGCTTCTGAAGCGTGATCATCGAACAATCAAGCGTTTCATTCAAAATAGTTAACAGGGTCGCAAGAAGCGTGTAGAAAAACCAAGGCGCAAAATAACTGCCCATGAACTGAGAAAAGTCAAGCGTGCAGCTGCCAAGATGCCACTTGCCACCAGTTTGGCCATATTTCAGAGCTGCAACATCACTGGAGTGCCCAAAAGCACAAGGTGTGCAATACTCAGAGACATGGTCAAGGTAAGAAAGGCTGAAAGACGACCACCACTGAACAAGACACACAAGCTGAAACGTCAAGACTGGGCCAAGAAATATCTCAAGACTGGTTTTTCTAAGGTTTTATGGACTGATGAAATGAGAGTGAGTCTTGATGGGCCAGATGGATGGGCCCGTGGCTGGATTGGTAAAGGGCAGAGAGCTCCAGTCCGACTCAGACGCCAGCAAGGTGGAGGTGGAGTACTGGTTTGGGCTGGTATCATCAAAGATGAGCTTGTGGGGCCTTTTCGGGTTGAGGATGGAGTCAAGCTCAACTCCCAGTCCTACTGCCAGTTTCTGGAAGACACCTTCTTCGAGCAGTGGTACAGGAAGAAGTCTGCATCCTTCAAGAAAAACATGATTTTCATGCAGGACAATGCTCCATCACACGCGTCCAAGTACTCCACAGCGTGGCTGACAAGAAAGGGTATAAAAGAAGAAAAACTAATGACATGGCCTCCTTGTTCACCTGATCTGAACCCCATTGAGAACCTGTGGTCCATCATCAAATGTGAGATTTACAAGGAGGGAAAACAGTACACCTCTCTGAACAGTGTCTGGGAGGCTGTGGTTGCTGCTGCACGCAATGTTGATGGTGAACAGATCAAAACACTGACAGAATCCATGGATGGCAGGCTTTTGAGTGTCCTTGCAAAGAAAGGTGGTTATATTGGTCACTGATTTGTTTTTGTTTTGTTTTTGAATGTCAGAAATGTATATTTGTGAATGTGGAGATGTTGTATTGGTTTCACTGGTAAAAATAAATAATTGATATATATATATCAATATATATATATTTGTTTATATATATTTGTTTATATATTTGTTTTTTGTTAAGTTGCTTAATAATTATGCACAGTAATAGTCACCTGCACACACAGATATCCCCCTAAAATAACTAAAACTAAAAACAAACTAAAAACGACTTCCAAAAGCATTCAGCTTTGATATTAATGAGTTTTTTGGGTTCATTGAGAACATGGTTGTTGTTCAATAATAAAATTATTCTTCAAAAATACAACTTGCCTAATAATTCTGCACTCCCTGTAGAACGACAACCAAGGTGTGTGACAAATATCGCTGACTGACACATGCTTGGGGTCTTTGTACTGTGGGGTCATTGTACTGTTGGAAGGTAACCCTTCGGCTGCCTTCGATGTTCCTGGGTGCCCTGTAGTACTTAACATCTCGTTCAGCTTTCCTTTAACCCAAGGATATTTGACATGCAGACTAGGGGAAGCCAGGAATCGAACCACCAACCTTCAATCAGTAGATGACAGCCACTTACTGGCCGCTCTGCTAAAAAGCACACCATAACATAATTTTGCCACCACCATGCTTCACCACTGAGATGGTATTGGACAGGTGATGGATGATCTCCTTATTTCCTCAAGACAAGACAACTATGGTTTGACTGAATCAGAGAATCTAGTTTCTCACAATGTTTTTTTTTTTGGTCAACCCCAACCAGACTTTCATGTGTTTTTTGTTACCTTCCCTCTGAGGTACTATAAAACGATCTTACTATGCAATATGACATGAGATGATGTGTGTTATGAATATAGCGTATTATACCAGCAGGCTGATAATTTTATGTTACTGAATGTCAAAAATTGAGAATGAATATAATTTCTCACAATAAGCAGCCACTACACTGTGGCTACTGTTTGTGTGTCTGTCAAACACCCAGCATGAGTAAACAGACTGTGCGAGACAGAAGGTTTGGGAATCTAGAACCCACACATTAATCATTAAAGAAAACATGCAAAAAATCTTGTTTGGTAAAGATACGCTCCTTTAGAAACTATTGTAGCTGTTAAGGAATAAAATGAACCCCAGGCATAAGGGAGTCATTCTGGGAAGTTGGTTTAAAAAGAAAACACTGATTAGCTTTTCAACAGTCTGTTTCATTATGGGAGCTGCTATGTGATAGCTAGTAAACTCCCTTCTTGTCATATTTATGTTTGATCATTCGAGTGCATTATTCAAAAGAAACTCCAGTTCAGATCAACTCATTTAAAAGCAATTGTAATATATTTGTAATTGTCCCAATTCACAAAAACACTAACCTCAAGGGAAAGACTCTATCATATTAAAAGGACAACCCCAATCAGACAACCCTGACAACCCAAGCACTTGGTGACAGTGGAAGCAAAAAAAACCTTTTTACAGGAAGAAACCAGGAAGAACCAGGATCAGGAAGTGGGAGCAATCTGCTGTGACTGATTAGTGGTGATGGGAAAGAGAAAAGAGCAGAGAGAGACTAGGGGAAAACACACTATAGCAGAGAGTCAGAGTTTAATAATCACTAATAGCTAAATGCAACACTGGTGTTTAACCTCATGGAGAGTGAAAAGAGATAAGTGAAGAGGAAATGGAGGAAATGCTAAATGCATCATTGGAAGCCTCCCAGCAGCTTTTTGCAGCAAGACTAAGGGAGGGTTCAGAGTCACCTGATACACCTGATGAGAGTCACCCTAACCCTGAAAGTAAAAAGGGTGTATGCTTCCTGAATCCTCCTGAAACTGAGAGCTGGCTCCATAGTACAGCAGCATGACAGCTGAAACCTCTGCCTTCCATTCTACTGTTAGAAACTCTAGGAGCCTTTCAGTCTTCATGTTTCAGCAGGTCAAGCAATAGTCCAGATTATCACAGAAGATTATTGAATTAGGCACTTACTGATTTTAGTGCCTCTTGTCAGACTAACTAATCTTTGGTGAAAGAAGAAGAGTTCAGAACTTACAAGTAAGTATGTGACGTCCCATGGCTAATCTAGGGGGTTGAAGGGACGAACATAAAGGTGGATAGAGAAGGAGGAGCCAAGATGGTAATTGTAGAAGGTTTATTTAATACTGGTGATGGGATTTGGGTTCAGAGTGAGGTATAACGCCAGGCAGAGCCAAGGCCAACATAACAAACAAAACATCCCTGATGTAGAAATAAAAGAAACTTACCTAACTCCAAAGAAACAAAATATAGAACCTATAACCATAACCTACCTAACAACACATAAACAGTACATAAGTTGTACTGTATGGTTAGTAGCTAAGAACACATTTCTTGTGTTTTATACTGTGCTTCACACCTGAATGTGAATAGAGTTTTAAATGCTGTTACAGTGTTGATAGTACTATGTACTGAGGTAAAAGTTGGTATTCACGGACATCCCCTTGCATTGTTTTATAATACATGCTTTTGATGTCTGCTCTACAAATATATCTGATAACTCAGTTTTTAGAGCCTTTTAATTTACTTCAAAAACTAAGATTTAGAGCAGCAGGGATCATTGTTTGGTCTAAACAAGGTAGTCTAAAGTCTAGTTTAGTCTTTATCAAATGTTAGCTTTTAGTTTTTACTGGTGTCTACCTATAACATGCAAGTAATACCTCATGTGATGTAATCAACAAGATCTCCAATTCAAACTGTCACTAGCAATGCTGCCAGATGAGATGCTGCATTTACCACATGGAAGTTTTTCAAACCATTTGTCAAACACACCAGAATAAAGGAGAGTCGAACATAATAGAAGGTGTATAAACTGTGAGCGTCCCGAGTTCTGGCAAGAATGTAACTACACTTTCTGTCCCCCAGGGAGACTTCACACGCAGACACTCTGCAGGGTAGCAGCACAGTGAACAGTCCCTGTCCTCAAGCAAAAAGCCAGCCTCTGCAGATGAAAGCTAAGCACACGCATGCACACACTCGTGTCTTATTCACTACCACTGGGTGCTTTTCATTATTTGTGTCTCTCCGCTTCCTCCGTTCACATCTTTTCCTCATGCTCCTTAACGCCAGGATGTGTGAGAGAGAAATGAAGAAGGACACCTTCGATTTGTCACTCTAACGTTCTCCAGAAGCCTCCTTGCTCAGTTTGATCTCCTCAAACTGCATTTAAGGAATTGATAGATCCTTCAGGATGGTAGATGGAGGAATCGTTTTTGGGTTGTGGGAAGAGAGCGCAAGTGAGCATAATGAAAAGCACTCACTGTATGGTCATATATTTCTAACCAAAGCTAAACATAGGAAAATTTCACATTATCAGTGTTGCATGTGTGTTAAATGCAAACAAACACAAAAATTAATCTTTAAACAATGATAGTTGACCAGAGTAATGGTTAAAATAACTCTAACCCATCTAAGGCTGACCAGATGAAATCATACATGAGTGAGAGTTTGCTTTGCTAATATCTTCACTTAAGATATCCATCCATCCATCCATCCATCCATCCATCCATCCATCCATCCATCCATCCATCCATCCATCCATCCATCCATCCATCCATCCATCCACCCTCTTCTGTTTATTCAGTTCAGGTTTGTGAGGGGCTTTGAAATCATTTAAACTATTTCATATATTCTCTTTGGTTTAGTGAACAGCAGATGAATCAACTGAAGAACATGAGAGATACATCTGGCACTTCAGTTGACTCATCTGCTGTTGACTGAAGCCTCATCAGAAATGGTCTCAGTTGAAGGGTGGCTGTCAAGCAGCCATCCTTATGAAATAGAAACAGGGAGAAAGGGCTGGGGTAGGCCAAATTACCCAAGAATGGATTGAAAATCAGGGGCAACAAGTCTTATGGAGCGATGAAGCCCTATCTGACAATTTTATTGGAAATCCTCATCTGTATGTATAGAAGAGGTCAGCAGAGAAGTCTATAGCGTTCTGTAAACCACAATGGAGGCTCCGTGGTTTGGGGCTGCATTTCAGACAGTGGTGTCGGGATATTGTTAATACTGAAGGAATTAACTCAGCCTCCCTGGGAAAGTCTATGCCAGGGTGCTGGATAGGAGAGTTCGTCCGCTAGTCAAATGGCAACGGCCATTCGATCCCTATACAACCGTTGCAAGAGCTTGGTTCGCATTGCCGGCAATAAGTCAGACTTGTTCCCGGTGGGTGATGGGCTCCGCCAGGGCTGCCCTTTGTCACCGATTCTGACAGGATTTCTAGGCGCAGCCAAGTGACGGAGGGCTTTCACTTCGGTGGCCTCAGAATCTCATCTCTGCTTTTCACGGATGATGTGGTTCTGTTGGCTTCATCGAGTGATAGCCTCCAGCTCCAAGTGTGAAGCAGTGGGAATGAGGATCAGCACCTCCAAATCTGAGGCCATGGTTCTCAGCCGGAAAAGGGTGGAGTGCCCACTCCGGGTTGGGGATGAGTTCCTGCCCCAAGTGGAGGAGTTCAAGTATCTCGGGGCCTTGTTCGCAAGTGATGGGAGAAGGGAGCCAGAGATCGACAGACGGATTGGTGCGGTGGCTGCAGTGATGTGGATGCTGCACCGGTCCATCGTGGTGAAGAGGGAGCTGAGTGTAAAAGCGAAGCTCTCAATTTACCGGTCGATCTACGTCCCTACCCTCACCTATGGCCACGAGCTGTGGGTAGTGACCGAAAGAACGAGATCGCGGATACAAGCGGCAGAAATGAGCTTCCTCCAAGGGTGGTTGGCCTCTCCCTTAGAGATAGGGTGAGAGGTTCGGCCATCCGGGAGGGGCTCAGAGTAGAGCTGCTGCTCCTCCACATCAAAAGGAGCCAGCTGAGGTGGTTCGGGCATCTGACAAGGATGCCTCCTGGGGTTGGTGTTCCAGGCATGTCACACCGGGGGGAGGCCCCAGGGCAGACCCAGGACACGCTGGAGTGTTCCCCCGGATAAGCTGGAGGAGGTGGCTGGGGAGAGGAAGGTCCGGGCTTCTCTGCTTAGGCTGCTGCCCCCGCGACCCCGGATAAAGCGGATGAAGATGGATGGATGGATGAAGGGATTATGAGCCATCAGAATTTGGTCCACCATATAATACTATCTGGAAAGTGTCTGATTGGCAATAGCTTCATTTTCAGTATGGCAATGGCCAAACACACTCCCAGTGCAGTAAAAGCATAATTGCATGGAAAAACCTTTTCAACAAGAGTAGAAAAAAGAAAGAAAGAGAGAGACCCATTATGGGAAAAAGTACTATAAAAATGTGCGGTATAATGAAATCATGTTAATCATTGTGTAGAATTGTGCAGAACCTATAATTTATCCACCAAGTTAATTAGATAAGATTACTTTAACACTGCTGAGGGCTCTTCTTGATGTACTGCCAAGGACAGTTTCTAACTGAGTTTAGGGGAAGTTAGCTATGAAAAAGACAGATAACAGCAGGCTTTACAATTCACTGACTGAAAAGTGAGCACTAAACAGTGGGCCCAGCTGAACTGTTATGTATGCACATCTAATAACTATGAGCGTACAAGACTTCTCTGTGGGATCAAAGAAGGGCATTAGTGCAGTCTTTGGGTTGTCAATGCATGACCCCCAAGAGCAAGGGGACTGTTGTTTCCTCTTGTTTACAGCCAGTCATGTTTTTTATTTGCATGCTCAGTATGCCCATAGTTGGTTTGATCTCACAGACAGCTAGTGTTACAGAATAAGAAGCTCGGAAGAGACTCACAAAACATCTCTCATTAACATATGTAGATTTTATTCGCTTAGGGCAAAGTCAGCTATCATTTACAGTAAAAATAAATAAATACTCTTTGAGATGGAACACAATGATATTCACTGATGCATACAGCACAGAGTGTGGAAGCAGCTGACCTAGTGCTCATGAGCTCAAAGTTGGGGCAAGAATGCATACATAATGGACTGAAGTTTTGATTTTTGCTGTTTTGGCAGTAGTCATCATGACAACCTGAGTGTTGTTGAGGAATCAAATCCTCAGATTAGGATGGCAATAAGCATAATTGTGACGCAGTGCATTTGTGTTTTGCAGGTTTTCTGATTACAGTATGAGTCACACTGTGCATCGGTGGACAGAGTTTTCTCTTTAGAAATTCCTTCACATTGTGTTTTTCAGACATGTATTAGGACATTTGTTAAGTTAAAGTAGGAAATCAAATGTTGAGCATTTGTGCAAATAAGACAATGAATTAAGTTTATCAGAAATGCACTGCAGCAGCAGAATGTCCTAGTTCCAGCGCTGTCTGAAGCACAGTCATCCTTGACAGAGAAGTTTTTAATTAGCAGTACAGCTGCAGCAAGCACACGCAACTGACAGAACATGCATAAACATCCAATAAAATATATAATTGGTAATAGTTTTGCCTGCAAGTTCAGTAATAATAATGACTTTAGAAGTAACTGCTTGGATACGTGGACCAAATTAATGATATAGCAGAAGGCTTTATGTCAATACAGTGCTTGTCACTAGTGAACAAGGACTTTATTATGCTCAGTAATGGGTTATTTTTTATTTATACATAACAAATCCTCCTGAAACTGGCTTTAAAGGCTGTTTTGTGCTTTGACACACAGAAATATTTTTGGCATCTTACTTATTCACACTGGATAAACAGTGCCCATTCATCCCTTTTCTGTTGGGGGTGGAACCAGTACCAGCTGTCATAGACCAAGAGACCAGTTCCACCCTGGACAGGTCCCCACTCTATCATAGAGCCAGCACAGAGAGACAACCATTCATGCTCACATTCACGCCTAAGGCCAGTTTAGAGTGATCAGTTAATCTAATCGATTCATCTCTTTGGACATGTGGAAGGAAGCCAGAGTACCCATAAAGAAGCCACATAGACACGAGAACAACATGCAAACCTCACACAAAGAGGTCCCAGCCAGCAAGTGGGTGGATTTAAGCCCAGGTGACAGTGTTAACCACTGTGCACTATGGTGCCTGGATAAATGCTGTTTTTATCTAATGCAATAAGCATTCTTGGACTGGCCCAGGTCAACCACAACAACGTCCGCAAAGCATTAAGCGTATACCAGTTGGTTTGTTATACACACACCATCACACATATGCAGATGCACACTGAAATCCCTTTTTGTACATCAAGCTTTCAGGTGCTGTTTTTGATTGTGACGCAGTTTCTTTTTCTTGAGGCAAAGCCATTTGCATGCAGATTACTACAAACAAACTTCTCATACAAAATATATGTATATATATGAATAAAAAAATATGTAAAGACGTGCATTATGTGAACAACTGAGCACAAAGGAAGAAGCATAAATTCAGTGGAGAGAAAACACCTGAGCCTTTTTTCTACTTTTTTCTTTTACTAATAAAAAGAAATATTTCCAAAGCTGAATGTGTTGTTAATGTCATATGGGTCTTTCATCTTTCATCTCTTTTGGCAGCATCATATGTAGCATCCAAAGCAGGCAAACACTCAAAAGTCCAGGCAGCTCAAAATGCCAGTGTCTACTCATGAAAAATAGATTTGCTCTATAAAAAGAATCTACGATCTATATCCTCCAGTCTCTGTGAGTTGTTACGACAACTGTTTAAATTTATTTGGGGAGGTGCTGAAAAGGAAACTGTAAACAACATCTTTTGGTTTTGCAAAAAGTTAAACAAATAAAATTGTGTGAAGATACTCAGATTTGACCATAACCTGTAAATAGAAGATGACTACTGATACAACATCGGTTCATTTGTGGTATTTTGGCTGTCTCAATCTATGCTCTTTGAAACCAGAAATAACAACCAAGAGATCTGACTCACTGACTCTACCCTGAATAAAGCCATAAATTTGCAATACAAACATCATATTTTGTTGAAGCCTTAAAACGTGGAATGAAGACTTATCAAAAATCAGAACAAGTTACAGTCATGGCAAAAATAAAGTACCAGGTCTCAGGATCAAATAAGAGATCTGGTTCTTAGCAAGTTAACAAGGTAACTGCAACCTCAGATGAACAAACCATTACATATTACACTGTGTTGTGTTAAGCCAAAGTGCAGAAGTAGTGCATGAAAAAGTAAGTATATATCATGTTTAACCTGAGTAGTGAAAGCTGGCGGGGGATCTGAAAATGATTTGCCGGGAGTCCGGTGTTTGTCGCCAGCTCCAGTGAGTCTTGAGCTGGTGGGACGTCTCCGAAAACGTTGGAGAACCTTTACAAATATGCGATGTCTTGATAAACTGAGCAGATATTTGAAGTTTACACACCTACATTCTCGCCTGAAAATATTTTGTGACCCAGAAAGAGTAATAACAGTAATATTAAAACAAAGTAGCTGCTGCCATTGTTGGAAACTGGAAATGGCTATGAATTCTGGGATAGGTTGAGCCACGAAAGATACACCCAACCCATCCTTCAAATCTGGTGAAAAGGAGGACGCATTTGTCGGCCGCATCTGGGGAAATCTAGCCACATAGAAAATATTACTTCAATATTACTTCAAGTTATTTCTGATAAACGTTCTTTTTACCATGACTGTATGTGACAACGGAGTGAGTCAACACAAGATGTTTACTTCATCAGAGTAGACTGATACCTACTAGCGTGGATTAAAGATAATCTGTACTATCATTCATGTCATGGAAGACCCAGGTGATTACCCTCGCTTTTCAGCCAATCGAGAGTAGCCCAGAACTGCCCCCAAGATAGTGGGATGGGCCTTAAACAAACTCAGGAAATCAGGAAAGTGTTTAGTGAGGTCAGAAATGAAGTGATAAGTCAGTGTCACTAATAATAGTTAATATTTTGCAATTAGAGGTGGTGCCCTGCTGGCAGTGGGGGTCCTAGCCTGTTTGGTGCCCTGGGCGAACACTCCCTCTTGCCCCCCCCCCCCCCCCCCCCTCACACACACACACACACACACACACACACACACACACACACACACACAAAGACACACAAAACATATTACGGACTGTACATTAACATAAAACTGTTGTACACACACACACACACACACACATGAAGAGAGAGAGAGTATGCATAGTATGCAAACGGCTACCAAACAGCCATCATAATTTGTCATACAATGAGAACAGGACAAATCAACAATTGACACTGACTAATTAATATTAAAATCTGTAACATAATGTATTGTTTGGAGTTTAGTCTGTTACTGTTGCTATTTTTTACCATTTCTTCTTGGAGCAACTGTAACTCACATAATTTCCTTAGGGATTAATAAAGTATTCTGATTCTGATTGTTTCAGGATGACCTGCTATTATCCAGTGACACATCTGCTTACCTGCATCTTTTGCTCGTTTCTCCTCCTCTTCTTTTCTATTTGTTCCAAACTGAGCACCTGATGGCTTTGAACTTTTCTTGTCCATCTTCCATTGGTTTTAATTTTGCACTCCAGTATGAACACAAATCCCCCAACTCGAGGATCACCACAACATAACCTAATAGACCTACACCTAGTTCACAGATTCACTTTGTCTAAGGTGTATTTCTGAGATTTCACACAACCCAGGATTCAAATCATGAATACATAATGGGCTTGGATTTACATCATTATGAATGAAATGTGCTCTATTTGGAAGAAGCAGGCCCCCCTCCCCTTTCGACGGCTTGTGTGAGACTTTAAATCATCAAACTGTAAATTTTAAATTGTTATTGATCCAATTACCCATAGTCCTAAAGTGTATATTTATTTTCTTACTCTTCTTATATATATTGTTTGTTTACTTGCACTGCTGTAACTGGAGCCTCGTCGTCTCGTCTCGCTATATACTAGACTGTATGTAGCGGAGATGACAATAAAGTTTACTTTGACTTCAGAAGCAAGCAGGCGCACCGAGGGCTCTCGCGCTCACTTTTCGCGTGTAGAATTTCGAAAAAACATCGGTGCAAATTATAAGTCTGTATTATAATGTCTGGTGTTTTCGTGTTTGTTGGTTTGTTTTTATTTTGTTTTATTTTGCGAGTTGGTTATTAGATGCTGCTCCAGCCAGCCAGAGAATCCCCCGCCGCCCCGCCCTCTCCTCTCTGCGCCGCAAGCAGCAGGCGCACCTCGCAAACGGAAGGTGCCCTTACTCCCAGCAAATGGACGATAGAACCGATCGGTGCCTGTACCATTCCCAGTATGCGCTAGCTGACGTCGGGGCAGCATGAGTACGAGCATTTTTTTTTTTTGCTGATGCCCACCACGATGCCGCCCCGGGCAACCGCCCGTGTCGCCCGTATCACCCGTATCTAAAACCGCTACTGCCTGCTGGTGAACCAAAAGAATGTAGTTGTCACAGGCTGGGTCTCTGACCAAGCATTTTGTGTTTTATTTTGTAATTTTTGAAGTTTTCATGTTAGTTTGGTTATAAGTTTGTGTTGTTCTTATTTAGGGGTTAGTGGCGGTTTAGGTTAGTGATTATTTATCATATGTCTCATTGGTTTCTGTGTTTGGTTCCTTGTCTAGTCTGTCATGTGTGTTAGGCCTGTTAAGCTTGTGTTGTCGTGTCTAAGTCTGCATGTTTCCTGTTTTATTTTGAAAAGGGTCTTGTGTTCTGTGTTCATGTGGTTAGCTTTCCTCTTTCCTGTGCATCATTATGTTTATCCTAGTCAGCTGTTTCCTCATGTGTCTCCACTTCCCCTGATCGCCTCATGTGTCAAGAGAGAGAGAGAGAAGCCGCTGCGTGTGCATGCGCCGCCATGGAAAGCTAATTTAGTGTGTATTTAAGTCCTCTGTTTTCTGAATGTCATTGTCAGGTCGTCTGTTATCCTCACCATTGTCTTAGTCATAGAGCATCATAGTGTTTGTTTCTTAGAGTTTTTTTTTTTTAGTTTACTTAGGGTACCATGTTTAACTCCTGCCATCATCCAAATAAAGGATCGCTTTTTGTTTAAACCTGCAACTCCTCGTCCACATCTGCTTTTGGGTCCTGTTTCAAAAAACACACCGGCGCACCCCGACATGACAGTAGTTTTAAGTCAGTTCTTCAATTCATTTGTGTTATATACAATTTCTAGTTTTAACTTTAAGGTTGTAAAAGTCTGGCTGAAGATTCTGTTCCATGGGGATACTGACTGATGTCGACAAGGCTGTTAAAAAAAGTCTTCTGTAGCATGCTCCCTGGGATAGTTCCTCAAAGCATGTTGCTTGGGTTGCCTGGTTGACAAGTCTCTGCAACGCTGCATGTAAGTCTCAGATAGCGCCTCTGACCGATTTAAAATCTACTGCTCTTATGTTTGGAGGAAAATTGAAAAAGAAAAAGCAAAACTGTGTCATTGTCCAAATACTTATGGGCCTAATCTAATATCTATATTTTCTACTATTTGAGCTAAACAGAAGCCATTCCACATTGCCAAAATGCAGTCTTGCATGATCCCTCGACCATGTACAACACAAGCCCAGCCTTTCTCACCCTCTGAAAATCTAATCTCCCTTTCCTCTTCTTCTTCTCCCTACATGACTGCACTGATTATTACCTTCCCATATGGAGAATATTACTCTAGTATGCCATCTGTACTATGCTATCATCCTATCATCCCCTTGAGCGTGTGACTGAGTGTGTGTTTGTGTGAGGATTAGAGCCTGTGGGAAAATGAGCAAAAAGAGTAGCATGCATGTGCATGTTTATAGTTGTGTGAATGAGCATGATGGAGAGGGAATTTAAGTGCCCATTAGGTTGTGCCAATAATGCATCTGTGTACAACCTGTTTTCAGAAAGTTTAGACACTGTTTAAATGCAAACAAGAATAAAATACAATTAATTTACAGTTGATTAAAATTATACACACAACATGACAATTTTGTATCTGTACAAACTGATTAAAGGAATAATAAAAATGTCCTTTTTAAATTGGTTTAAACTTTTTAGGGTTTTTAGGGTTAAGATCCTTTGCACTCTGTTTATTTCTTCCTTGAACAGGATTGTGATGACACAGTGCAGCAATTCTCACATAGAGCTGATTATTATAGTAGTTGTTCTTTTTCTGTGTATATGCTGTCACGATTCTTTCACTGCTTTCACATGCTGTCATCATTGTTAATTAATGCATACAAGATGACTGATCAGGAATCCTCGTTCAGCCTGTGTAGCCTCTCTATCATCTCCTCTCCACTCATCAGCAGCGTTGGGGTTGTAACTCAACAAAAGTGAGGTACTACACGCCACACTGTTCTTCCTGTAGAAAGTAATTTGTTTAACTACTCTTTACATTACATTAACCTCAATCCCACATACCAAAATCCCCATCCTAATGAAAACATAAATACAATTTAAGTGTAAACATATCAAACAGTTATAAGATCCTTCGGAGGGGTGGCTAATGAAATTATACTGCAGAAAAATAGGTAGTAGAAATCAAGGTACAAGCTTTGTACCTTTACTACCTTTACTTGTTAAAGATCGGGCTCTGGCTGTTGGGCTCGAGTCAGCACACACTCAGCTTCAACATCACTCTGGGTTCTTGCTAGCTTATGCAAACTTTGTGTTAGCAGAAAGGTTTGTGCAGATGTTTGCAAAGAGCCAATTTTGTCTTGTTCTATGCCGTTGTTTCTTTCCTGGTTACAGTTTGCACTTTAGCCTTGTGCTCTTGTTTTTCCTTGCAATAGGAATAAAACTAATCTTTATTTCACCACCACTCAGAAACTGTAGGCCTCAACTGGTATTCCTCTTTCCTGCACGATCTAGAATTGCCTGATTTTAGTGCAAGTGCTGGGAAGAAAAAAGGCAAGTTTTTGTGTTTTTTTTTTTTCTTATGTTGAGATAATTTGTGACGTAAGTAACTAACTGCAATGAATTTACCAAATTTAGTTCAGTAATAAGTTACATTATTGCATTTTTTTAAAAGTAGTATAATTAATGTAACACTTTTAAAAATAATGCATTATAGTTCTGATCTTTAGAAATAAACACATTCCCAACATAAAACTTTCTGATATATTTTTCTGTTGTTGTTTTGAAGAACCAGCTCAGCTTTGACACTCCAGGCTCTCATACAGTTTTAATGGTAGTCCTATAAGTAGAATTGCAAACTGCACTTTGTTCTCCCAGTCAGGGGCATCAGAATTTAATGTTTCTCTCTGTTAAGCATGTTTAATGCATATGTATGCGCTTGTACGGATTGCTATAACTGGAGATGGATGGATGGATGGATGGATGGATGAACACGGATGGATCTTATTTATATTCTAGGTATTCACAGACACAGCCTTTACACGGCTCAATAAATGTGGAACACACAGCAAAAGGTCCCCTTCAGAAAGGAGTAACAGCCGCGGATCATCAAGGCAGTTTGTGATCGTGTTTAGTAAGTACCCTCTGATGACTCGTCCAACTAAAAGGGACCCAGATGGGAAGGCTTTGACCTTTTTTGAACTTTTTCTGCATTGCCAAAAGGTAATGTGAACGCTCATCTAGTTTTCATTTCCCAAGTCAGTTGCTCTCTAAATGGAGTTAGGACTGAGAATGTGTCACTGCTATCATAACACAGACTGAACATGTCACACACGGAGATTGAAAATTTCATTTCTATATATATTAATCTAATATATATTCTATTATATTTGACTACAGATAAGGAGGCTGGAGCCCACTCTACCTATACTAGTCATTTGAATTGGCATCCAGTCATGCTTTATTGTTCTATTCATTGGCTTTACAATGAAAAGAAACACAGTAGATTTTTGATAAAATTAAAAAAAATATGTCACTGCTACATGGTTCATATTTCTTTTATTAGCATTTTAATGAGGCTCAGTGGGGGAAATGTGGATGCCACTACTTCTAATATACATCTAATTCTACATAAACATTTTCATACAGACAATTAAAGTTACTTTTTTTAAGGTACAATCTATCTAACAACCGCTTGTTAGGCGAGAGTGCAGTAAGGCAACAGCAACTGAAATAACCACTTGTTATATCTAATGCATGAAGAAGAGCATGTCTGAGCACACTTGTCAGTTCTTGAAGATGGTGTGAGGACTATTTTCTTGTCACACTTTAGGCGCCATAATACCAAATGAGCATTGTTTATACTGTAGCGTCCCTCGACAGAAGACACAGACGATCAGCGTTCCAGTTACCGTTGTTTATTCAGAAGAGTAACACGGGCTACTGTGGGCCGTAGCCAACGCCAAAAAAACAGCGAAAAAGTGGGCTCTCCAGCAACAGCACAACCCCCGACACTCTCCTTCTCTTCCGCCCCACACACACACTTTCTCTAACCCCCACCCCACGAAAACTCTCAGCCAACCACACACCTGCTCTCCTCCAGACTCTCTGTCATTGGTAGCTGATCTGATTGACAGGCCAACCGGCCTCTAGACTACTGCACATTCAAGGACACTCAGTAAATCACCATGCTGCGGGTGTGGTCCAACTATGCCATAAGTAACTGGCAATTCTGAACACAAAACACTGATAACACAACAGTCAACTAACTTGTAACCCAGTCCGTTACATTACCCCGACCCCTCAAAGTCCCTCGCCCACGAGGGCGGATAAAGTCTCTCAGATGGCCCGGTGGTCTATGGTGCCTCCTTGGGCGAAGGTGCCCGGAGGGAGGTGGGGGAGGGGCCACGTCCAAAGTGGCTGTGGGCCCAGGGCTCACAGGGCTCACAGTAGGGGCTGTCACAATGGTGGTGGCAGAGTCTGTATGGGTGGAGTCCATGTCCGTCAGCGGCCCACCCTGTTGTGCCAGTGAAGTGGCCGCACCCCGATAGGGAGCCAGTCTGTCCCGGTGCAGGGCGACTCTCCGTCCCCTTGGGGGCAGTTGTACCCTATACACCACTTCCCCCAGACGTTCCAGAACCCTACAGGGTCCAACCCAGTCACTGTTCAGCTTAGGGCATCTGCCCTTTTTCCTCTGGGGGTTGTACACCCAGACCAGTTCCCCCACCTTAAAATGTCGGCCTCTGGAATGGACGTCGTAGTTCCTCTTCTGCCGCCCCCCCGCACTTATCAGTTTCCTCCTAGCAAAGTCATGAGCAGACTCCATGCGATCCTGGAGCTTCCTCGCATAGTCAGGACCTGGTTGGTCCCCATCAGCATCGGGGGGTCGGCCCATCATCATCTCCGCTGGAGTCCTGATCTCCCTGGCCAACATCAAAAGGGCAGGGGAGCACGAAGTGGAGTCTTGGATCGCCGAACGATATGCCATGAGGACCAGGGGAACATGACTGTCCCAGTCACGTTGGTGTTTAGCCATTACTAGCGCCAGTTGCTCTGCCAGTGTACGGTTAAATCTCTCAACGAGTCCATCACTCTGTGGGTGGAGGGGTGTTGTACGGGTCTTATGGGAGCCTAGTTTCTCGCACATGGCACACACGGGACTCAAAGTTCCTGCCCTGGTCCGTGTGGATTACTTCAGGCACCCCAAATCTGCTGAACATCCCCTCCACCAGAGCATCCACAATTGTCTCGGCCTCTTGGTCAGGTAAACTGTGTGCCTCTGGCCACTTTGTGAAATAGTCCATAGCTGTGAGGATATAGCGGTTTCCCCTTTCTCTGCGGGGAAAAGGACCCAGGATGTCCATCCCCACCCTCTCCATAGGGTACCCTGAAGGAAACTGTTGCAGTTGGGCATGGGATTTGGCTGTGGGTCCCTTCCGTGCTGTACAGCTGTCACAGCGGCGGCAAAAGTCCTCTACATCCCGTCTATGTCGGGCCCAATAGAACCCCTGCCGGAGGTGGCGGATTGTTTTGGTGACACCAAAGTGGCCAGACCCTGGGGCCCCATGCACTGCGCGAAGCACCATCTCCTGCAGGGCCCGCGGGACAACCAACTGCCACCTCGTCTCGCCCGTAGCCAGTTCCTTCCAGCCCCTTTGTAGCACTCCATCGTGCCGCCGCAAGGCATTAAACATGGACCAGAGTCCCTTTGTGGTCTGTGACAACATGGCGATTTCCTCCCATTGGGGTTGTCGTTGTTCCTCAATCCACCCAAGCACTGGCTTGATGTCAGCATCCTCCTCCTGTTGACGTCTCCACTCCGTTGCATCCACAGCAACCAGCCTCTGACTGGATGGCCGTTCCTCCACCCCCGTCACAGCACACTTTACATCGGGCACCAATTGGTCCTCCTCCTGAGCTTCCTTCCTCTCACAGTAGTGGCATCCGTCCTGGGCACAGGGTCTGCGGGAAAACGCATCTGCGTTTCTGTGCTGGGCCCCAGGTTTGTGCATGACCTCAAAATCATAAGCCTGCAGCTCCTCAATCCAGCACGCTAGCTGCCCCTCTGGCTCCTTAAAAGACATGAGCCACTGCAAGGCAGCATGGTCAGTTCTGACCGTAAAGTGGAGGCCCCCGAGGTAGTACTTAAAGTGGCGTATGGCACATACCACTGCCAGCAGCTCCCGCCTTGTGACACAATAGCGGCGCTCAGCTTTGTTAAAGGCCTGACTATGGTATGCCACCACTTTCTCCCCGCCGGGTGTCACCTGGGCTAGCACTGCACCAGATCCGACACTGCTGGCATCTGTGTCAAGGACAAAGGGCAGAGTGGGGTCAGGCGGAGAGAGCACTGGGGCCCCCACTAGGGCTTGCTGCAGTGAGGTGAAAACTACCTGGCAGCCTGCTGTCCACTGGAAGGTCACACCCTTTTGGAGCAGGTGGAACAGTGGCGCGGCTATGCAGGAGAAACCCCTTACAAACCGTCTGTAGTACGACGCCAAGCCCAGGAAGCTCTTTAACTCCTGCACAGATTTTGGGGTGGGCCAGTCCTTAACAGCTTGGGTCTTATCATCCATGGTGCTGACCCCCCCGGCCCCCAGTCGGTGGCCCAGGAACGCAACCTCACGTCGCATTAAGCAGCATTTCTTTGGGTTGAGTTTTAGCCCTGCTGCCAATACCCTCTCCAGGACCCGTCTGAGGGCCCCGAGGGCAGCGTGGAAAGAAGCACCATGGACCAAAATGTCGTCCAGGTAAACCACGCATTCTACGCGGGGAATTCCAGTGAGCACATTATCCATGAGTCTCTCAAACGTGGCAGGGGCATTGCAGAGGCTGAAAGGAAGAACTTTAAATTGCCATAAGCCTCCGCTGGTAATAAATGCAGTCTTTGGTCTGGCGTCTGGTGCGAGGGGTACCTGCCAGTACCCGCTGTGTAGGTCTAGGGAGGAGAACCATGAGGATCCCGCCACAGTGTCAAGGGTCTCATCTATACGTGGTAGAGGATATGGGTCCTTCTTTGTCACCTTATTCAAAGGCCGGAAATCTACGCAGAACCTCCAGTCATCCTTCACTTTCTTTGGAACCATAACAACCGGGGAGGCCCAGGGGCTGGTGGATGGTTCAATGAGTCCAGCACGCTGCATCTCTTGCAGATCCCTCTCCGCTGCAGCCTGTCTGGCCAGGGGGAGGCGTCTAGGCCTCATCCGAATGGGCTGTGCATCTCCAGTATCGCTGCGGTGGCCTGGTCGGCTCATTCATGGGTTTAGCAGCCCCAGCACACAGTAACTCTCTCTCTGTAGCCAACTCCAGGGCCTCCTGAAGGGATTTAGGGTGAGCTAGCAGTGTCTGGATCCTCAGCTCATCTGGAAGCAGGATCTGGAGGAAGTGGTCACAAGCTAATTCGCCCTGGATGGTGGGGGCATGTGGGCATAGGTGCGGTGGACCAGCCCTTCAATGTCATTAGCTAGGTCCCTAATGGATTCTCCTGGTCGGTGGCGGCAGCTGCACAGTTCGGAGCGCAGCAGGCTCAGAGCAGAGCAAGAACCAAACCGCCTCTTCAGAGCCCCAACCAAAGCATCATAATCCCCCCTGTCCTCTGGGCTCAAAAGCAGCAAGCTAGACAGGGCATCGCCAGTAAGGCACATAGCTAGCTGCAGGGATTTCTCTTCAGCAGACCACCCACCAGCCCTGGCCAACAGTTCAAATTGTGCATGAAAAGCTTCCCAGTCAGCCTTGCCATCATACCTGGGGGTCTTCATGGAAGCGTGGAAAGTGTCTCTATGCGTCGGTATGTCTTTCTCCACACCCCCAGCCGCTGCAGAAGTCCCCAAATAGCTCTTTCGGCCACTCGAACGGTGAGAGGATGCAAAGCCGGCTTCTCTCGCCAAATCCGCTGTCGTTTGCCTCACCCGCTCTCTGTGCTCCGCGAACCTCCGGTCCCCAGCAGAGTAGTCATGTCCGTGAACTTCCGCTGTAGATTCTCGCTTGATCTTGGAGTAATCCATCGGAAGCATTCCGCAAAGTCCCGCAAAAATCTCCAGCGTCCACAGCCAATGCCGTGAGTCGGGGTGGCACGATCGCAGATAACTCCGGAGGCGAAAGCTTTGCTTTTACTTCTGACACCAGTGTAGCATCCCTCGACAGAAGACACAGATGATCAGCGTTCCAGTTACCATTGTTTATTCAGAAAAGTAACACGGGCTACTGTGGGCCGTAGCCAACGCCAAAAAAACAGCGAAAAAGTGCGCTCTCCAGCAACAGCACAACCCCGACACTCTCCTTCTCTTCCGCCCCACACACACACTTTCTCTAACCCCCACCCCACGAACACTCTCAGCCAACCACACACCTGCTCTCCTCCAGACTCTCTGTCATTGGTAGCTGATCTGATTGACAGGCCAACCGGCCTCTAGACTACTGCACATTCAAGGACACTCAGTAAATCACAATGCTGCGGGTGTGGTCCAACTATGCCATAAGTAACTGGCAATTCTGAACACAAAACACTGATAACACAACAGTCAACTAACTTGTAACCCAGTCCGTTACAATACACCACACACGACTTGAGTATTACCAGTCCTTCCTGCCAATTCCTGAGTATTGATCTTTCACTTTATGATCACGGTGAGTCCATCTTCTGATTGGTTATTCCTGTGAGATAATGGTGCATGCCACAAAGCTTAGAATATCTCAAACTACACAGCAAATCCAGCATGTCCAAATTAACACTGTCGGATTTGATTTCAACACTATTAAAGTGTCTATATGGGTCCACACCAGAGAGTGTTAATTTAACTCTTTTTGGAGAGTTGGTACGTTAACTCTGATTTAGTGTTAAACACCAAATCTGTCTGGAGTTGATAATTTAACACTTGGTGTTAAGAGTTTATATATTAACTCTCAAAGAGTATTTTAGTTTAACTACGTAAGAGTCATCTTCTAATTCATTCTAAAAAGCAGGAATTTTACTGTTCTGAACTTCTAGAAATTTCTTTTGGAAATAAACCTTTACTAAAAAGATGCAATGGTTTTTGAAAAACATTTATTCTGAACTGTGCACCACAATTTCAAAACATTTTCTGAAAGATGTAACAGTATACATGTTCTCACTTTCATTAGAATTGTGTTTATCAAAAGGTCTGACATAGGCGAGCTGGTAAATGCAAATAACAGCATTCTCATCACTTATTTCTTCAATACAATATGCATGTCCTTCATTCATCCCTTTGTGGAACTTCAACGCACTTCTGCTCTCCCCCATATTCCATCTTCACAAGCATATCCTGTGTGGAGATTGTATAAAAATTAGTTGACACTAATTAATGGCACAAATAATCCAGTAAACAATTGCAGCACAGTGAAAAAAAAAAAAAAGGAATCCTCTTTGAGCCATTACTTGTGTAAAGTATTTTCCCAAAAGACAAAGACACAGGCAACAGGTAATACTGAACTAAATGTAAAACCTCAACCTTTTTCATTTTTACCTAAACCGTCTGCACAAAACTCTGGAGGGGTCTATGCTAACGTAGAACCCAGTCAGGACGCCTGCTACTGCTGTTTGCTCGTTTTTTTTTTTTATGGGCGATCGTTTTCAGGCTTCAAGTACCACCATTATACCAACATTTCACATTCTAGACATTGTTTTAGGTGTATTTGACCAAAAGTTTGACTGAAAATTCACATGCAAGCTTTTTTCAAGGCTGTGGTATTTGCCCGCAGACAATACCTTTCAGCTAGCTAAAACAGAATATTATGCTATCACCGAGCAACATGGCTAATGCCTTTCACACAGCTTTGTCTCAACTCCAAAGAGCCACAGAAGTAAAAGCTCATAATAATAATTGAAACAATCTTTGAAAAAATGACTTACCAAGCATGGCAAACAACTCAAATATGTAGAGCAAAATGTTCTGAAACAGCTTCACTTCAGCTTCGATTGGAGCCGTGCTGGGGGCGGAGTCTGTGAATTTACTCTGTTGGTGTCACAGCCCCTGCAGGAGTTCAGAGTTAAGAGGTCAAGAGTTAATGTTTCCATTGTAACACCTCCAGATTTGACAGAGAAACACTCATTTTTAACACTCGATTTTAACTACTATCATTTTACACCTCAGAGTTACATTAAAAGAATGTGACTCTACTTAGAGTAAAATTAACTCTACTTTTGCAAGAAGACTATTAACACCAAAACATTTAACACTTTTGAATTTGCTGTGTAGTTTCTAGAAAATGACAATGAGTTCACTGTCTCCACAGTCACCAGATCTCTTTTGGATTACAACAGACATTTTTAAAACTGATGATAATCACAGCTGTAAGCACAAGTGCTGGTAAAGATGTTCTGCTATTACACAAGATAGTAATACCACAGTGCCACAAACTGCAACACCAATTTAAAAAAATGCACCTACAATCTCAAAAGAAGCTTTGAAGCTTTGATATAATTAGACATTTTATCAGGACTGTCTGGGTTCGTACAAATTGCTAAGTTAGCCTTGTGGTCCCGAGCAATGTTCCCTCTAAGCTGCGCACGTGCACAATTGCGCACTGCTGGCACGGTCTCTGCGCACAGAAAATCTGCGTTGCGCACAAAAAAAAAATCTAACCTGAATTGAAATTAAAATGAATACTTTAACAATTCTGTTTTGCAGTGTTAGTCAGTAAGTGACTGGCTGCTCCCGTATGGGATTAGAACGATCCCACTTTATCCCATAGTCCAGCCAATAATGCGATTCACATTCGTATATGCAGCCAATCAACGTCGTTGACAGGCTATGACAGCGCCCTTTTGTGCCGACACCGGTGTTTTAGCTAGCAAAGTGGTGTGGCTGAGGTGGAGTGAAGCCACGTTAATGACAATGTATACAACCATTGGAGATGTGAGCAGGACAGACGGAACAATACCAGTTTTTAAATTGTGTTGATAGGCCACGTGAAACCAGAGTTGTGATTTTAAAAAAATGCAATGTTTGGTTTCCTTCCTGAATACTATGTTGTTTATATTTACTGCGGGAAGAAACAGTAAAAACGGCGTTTTATAAGAAAAAAGGCTCGAAAGCGCTCTCCGCCTGTGAGCAAAAACAAGCCCCCACCCCCCTCTCTCTTTCCTATTCGTCCAAAAAAGTACCATGTCAACCAATCAAAAAATGATATGGCAACATGGCATCTAGTTGTTAAGTAACGGGGGGAAATTTTAGGAGTGACGGCGGTGTTTTGAGATGTGAGAGATTTGAGACGTTTAGCGCAAATCTTGTGTAGTTAGTGTGTAGTGTAGTCAATAGTTTTGTTGTGTGTGTCAGAACAGTGAGGCGACTGCTGAATGTTACAGGTGTTACAGGAGTGATACATCTCCTGTTGTCAGGCCTGCAGGTATCAGGCTGTTGTTCTCCTTTATCTCATAGTGGACAGAAATTATTTTTTGGAGTGGCACAAATAATCTGTGTGGCATCAAATTTGATGCAGAACAGCTGATTGTTCTGTAAATAGTTTGAAATGTTTATTTAAAAATGCCTTGGCTGCATTTAAAAAAAATAGCTGCAAAAAACTTTGTTGTTTGCCAAACTGAGCTACTTTTTTGAGGAGTAACTATATAATTATTTGCCCAACATTGGTCATTATATACTATATTTTGCAGAGCTTTATATATATAAAAAAAAAGAAAAGAAAAAGAAAGTTGTGTTTTCGAAATTGGAGTTCAAGTCATTTTTACTTCCAATAGTGTTAACATACTACACAGGCCAATGGCTAGATTTTTTTTTTACATTTTCATTGTAAGTGGGCTAAAGCAGTTTAAAAGTAGTCTAACATAAATGTAAATGCTGTAATTTGATTATTTTAATAAACCATGTAACTTGGATGGATGCTGGCGTGACCACAGTGCACACGTCTGATGTCGCTCACAGTTGTCCACGGGATCGCTCAGGGAGGGAACATTGGTCCCGAGTGATAAGATTTAAATAAATATGGGATTGAAACTTGGGGGGGGGGGGGAAACACACTCCTGTAGTTTAACCTATTACATAACACATCATGTACAAATAGCCCCACCAAAGGTGACTAGATGTTGAATTATACAGAAGAATTACACCAAAGTTAAAGTGCAAGTCTTCAGTCTGCAAAGTAACAACTAACTATAGCTGTGTGTGGTGAAGAGCCTTCAAAACAATAATTACAAATACATTCATTTGCCTTGAGTTTTGCATTGATTTTCCTTTACTGGTGCTACCTTATCCATCCTTATTTATTGATAAGGTGTTTTTCAATTCTCAGCTGGTCAATATGCTGATGTGATGTGTTTGGACATTTCCAAGGCATTAAATTCTAGTGGTTCAGACGTCGCACTCTTTTTCTAATATGCTCACAAGCTGGCACACATGCACAATGTGACACATTCTGGAGCATTAAAACCACAAATACAAGCACCACAAGAGCCTACAACTGTGTTTCACTTGGTTTTGCTTTGACATGTTTCTTTATGATTAGAAAAGAAAAACTCCAAAGGAACCTCCGTATGAGGCTGTGAGTTTTGCCATGTGGTGCTGTGCCTAACTTCTGCTGCATGAGTAAAAGTGTCAGAAGTCTGCCTTTGGTTCAGCCAGGAAAATCCTGCTGGGCTCCAACCAGGGTGAAAAAAAGAAACACCAGTATCGAAGACGCGCAGTACACACACAGACGAGTTTGTATTGATGACACAGGGGTTTTCTTTATGTTTTTGTAATTGTGAAAAGAAGAAGGCAGACACACAGAGTGTTCCGGCGTAAAAATAGAAGCAGGGGAGTGTCCATCCATCACTGTGACTGTCTGAAGGGCCAGATCGATTGCGCGTGTGTGTCTGCATGTTATTTGATGCACTCCACTACCTCAGACAGAAGAGAGCCAGAATGTGAGTGGGCAAACTGTGATGTGACTTTTGAAACACAGGCACACATCTTGCCTGGCCTCTCTCTCTCTCACACTCACACACACACACACACACACACACACACACACACACACACACACACACACACACACACACACACACACACACACACACACACAAGGTTAGATGACTTGCTTTTACCCAATTGCAAAGTGTGTCTGTATATGTGTGTTTATGTGTGCACAAGAGTTCCTGTCCCTGTGATAATCAGCAGAAAGCGCATAATTCATTGTTTTCCTGTATTTCCATGAGAGGCTTTTTCTCTCCTCATATCAGTCCAACTACTGCTCTGATCTGTTTAATAGCTTTTTTCACATCCTATTTTGTCTCTTCCTATTTGTAAGTGTGATGAATTACCTGCTGGTTACCTTGGAATGTGTTACCCTAGCAGAATACCAAAGAGCCATTAGAGATGAATTGGTTCAAGGCTGACACTGACCTTAAGGTTGGCGTATCCTACAGGCGGAAATGTGGTTTTAACTAACACTGAGAGCAACATGCATGTTTTTTTTCTCCTTCCTTTTTTTTGCACATGCACAAGCACACTCAGCTACACACACGCATTAGGTTTCACCATTTACAGTGAGAGTGGGAATAATTTAGGAGTACAAATAGTTCGGCTTAAATAACACAACGGCAAATGCACTTTTTTGTGTGTTTTTGTGTGCTTCTGTGAATGTTAGTGCATGCGTGCAGATAACACCTTGGTGTGTATGTGTGCGAGTGTGCGTCTGTGCACGCGTGTGTAAAGGTCATGTCTCTCATCTCTAAGTGAGCTTCAGTGAGAAGAGCTGAGTGGCAGCACTCATCAATATTAACTAATGCCCTTCCTTTCATCCACAACATAAATCCATGGAAACAAACTCACACACGTGGGCCTCAGGAAGGTCTTGCTGTTTGTATGTGCGTGTGTGTGATATATAAAATAAATACTTTACATATCACTGTATTTACAGTAAAACAGTGCTATACGAAATAAACCGTTTGACGAGCTATTGCAGGTTTACTGAGTTTCCAGGTTCCACTTTGTGGCAGGTGACAGATGATGTGAAAACGTAGGTGTAGGTTCAGTGTGGGCTTTAGCAGCGAAGGTGTCAGCTTGAGTTTAGATAAACACACTACAGACACATCACAGGTTTTGTCCGACACCAAAAGCCTTTTAACAGCTAATGAGTAATGAGGGAGAGTAATGACAGACAGAGGATGGCGCGAGAGAGAAATAGAAAGTGAGAGAGGAAAAAAATAGCAAGTGTAAATGCGAGGTGAAACCATGTCTTACTGAAAATGGGAAAAAGGGAAAAGGAAAGATGAGGAAAAACATTAAAAAGGCAACAGACACGCACTGTGTTTATGTTTGTAATTAGGTCCGAGTATGTAAACGGACTCTCGTGATGGAGGAAAAGCAAAGCGAGGGGAATTTAAGGAAGAGCACAAAGTCGACAAATGGAAATCCTTTGATCAGAACACAAAAACAACAGCAGTAAAGCCGAGAAAGTGAAGAACAACAGAAAGACGTCACAGACAATTACTGTGAACACGTCTCCATTCAGTATAAACACCCCTGTGTTTTGCTAAGGCGACGCGTAACACTTAAAATCCTCTGTCATCTCTTCTCCAGCTTTTCATCTTCCAAACGCCAGAGCGTGAAAAACAAACAGAGAGGAAACAGACTTTTTTTTTCTGTTTACAGCACAGCTATCATGCCTACTGGGAAAATAGAGATCTTAATGAAACACATTAGACAGATAGAGGCAGTTGAGGCACTGTGTGAGTGCATACGAGTGTGTAGGTGTGGGTCAGCGTGTGTGTTTAAGAGACAGAGTCGGCCTTTCATCCAGGAGAAGTCAGATTACCTGGAGGGAACATTGCTATTCACTGAGACATACTGCATGGGCTAATAATATTATTCACTCTTCATTACTACCGGGGCTTGAACAAAACGGCAAGAGAATACAGTGCTGACCCGCAAATCACATCCACCAAAAAAAACAGAAAAAAAAAGAAAAAACCTCCATCCACCCGATTGATGTTCTCTGCCTAACCACAGTTAATTGAAATATTTTTTCTCATTGTTGCTTTCACATCACTTGTCTGAACAAGACAAGAACAAAAAAACAACAACAACACTGCAGTATGTTGTGGGAGGATTTAACTTAACGGTTCATTGTTGGTAGTCTGCAAAACCTGCAACACGAATGTGGCACAGTGTCTCATCTCGCCTCAAGGTACAGCAGACCCACAAAAAAGAATTTCATTAATATGGGTTCCAGTGCAGCTTTAGCATCAGTCTGACTCCTTAAAAGTGGATACATTGTCCCTTTTTCACTTTTATACCAAAATGTTTTTATATGTCAGACTGGGAATATATTGTTTCTATATATTATCCAAACCACCTCTTTCTTTCTTACACAGATACACAAGCGTTATCACCATTTTGGAATTTCCTGAGAGGCATTTTTAGACAACAGTGATATGTACAAATATTAAGATCCATCCATCCATCCATCATCAATTAACAGAACAGTGGTGGGACACCTGGCACCCCTGTTGTTGATGCATACACTGGTGTATGAGTGTGTGAACGTTAGCTTAAAAGAGGCGGGGTACACAATCTATCACAGGGCTAACAGAAAGAGACTGACAACCATTTATACCCACACCTGAAGCTAGCTTAGGATAATCAATTTAGCCTAATGCACGCATGCCGCTAACCACCACATGACTATGCCACTCCCGATTCTTTTTTGAAACATTTTAAATGAAAAAAATACTCCAAACATCCCGTCCGTCACAGCCTTAACTATCTCTGAAGGAGACAGAATCTACTGCCATTAGAAATCCTCTCACTGGGAAGATGCCAGGTCTTCCTAACAGTGGACTTTTTAATGAAAGAATTGAAATACACTGAGAGTGCATGTTTTATTGTACCACAAAATAAAATCAGATTATCTGAGGCAGTGGGCTGAATCATTGCAACATACTGCGTGATTTAATAATATTGCTTACATTTTGGTAATCACTGAAGAGGCTGTAGTAAAACAAAGCAACCGAGCAATTCTTCAGGGAGCACTTACAGTGATCCACAGGAGCCCCGCACCCTACACATAGGCGGCTGTTCAGCAGTTGACCATCAGTGGTTATTTTACAAAAAAGAAATGGGGGGAAAATATAAAAGTCAATACTGTGGTAAGATAGCCAACCACAGATGGTCATGTGCATGTGAACCTAGCGGTCAAGAGAAGTCAAAATGAAATAAATGAGATTTATATCCACACTGTACGTGAGCGCATTTTCAATGACTGAAAACACTGAATCACAAATGTTAACATGGGCAGTAACTTTTATTTTTTAAATTTTTCAATTGTTTGTTGCTCATGTGAAGCCTAAATGCACTAAAATACATCAATGAATAACTTTAAAGTAAGTGCGATTCACTAATACACAGTTATGACATGCAGTCTCCACGCTACAAAACTGTTTTTAATGCACTGTGAGGGAGAGCTGACTCTCATGTTCATGTTCAGTTTGGATTCCCTGTAGTTTTATTCATTACTTACATTTTCCCAAACCATCAATTTTATCACATTCAACCTTTCAGCGTCACCGCTCTTGTCCAGTGATCTATGTATCCACATTCTCCAAGCCCTTAGCCGTTGTTCTTTAAAATCGTTCTGACCTGTCACTCTTCCTATTAAAGCTGTCTATCGTGCCTCCCACCACCTCATCTCGGTTTTCCAGGGTGTTGCACTCAAAGTCTCCCTCAGCCTCCCACTTATGTCTAGTCTCTAGGCACCCTGGGGCGCAGTCAAACTATCTTCATCTGGGATTTACCTTAATGATTCATTGGAGTCTATCTGCCAAAAATGCTTTTTTACTTTCACTTTTTTCTCTTTTGCAAACAATCTCTTCTTACTGAAATTCATTTATAATTTGACTTAAAACACACTGAATGCTCACTGAACTCCTCCTGTTTTATGTCAGTGTATCGGGCACATCAACTTGCAACAGTGAACACCACAGCTGCTCACACTAGTGAGCGCCAAAATTTTTTGACCTCGCTGTGCTCCGTGCACAGCTGACTGCTCAAAGGTCAACTGAGTGAAACGTAGTCTGTTTAGATCGCATCATCACTGATACACATAGTGATTATAACACACTGTGTTACAGCCGTGATTTATATCAAATATCCGTTCATTTCATTTTTTTTCTTTTTGAGTCACAGCAGCTTTTAGTAAACTCATCGATACTGATGTTGAGCAAAATTTAAGAGGATTTGTGTAAACATGATAATTGAAAACCAGTGTTTTTCAATCAGCAATTACATTCAATATGTAATTACATTGGTTGGTCCAAGTCAGGTGCACTCAGAGAAGTTTGTACTTTGCACTCTACAATTTCACCTCAGCATCAAACTTGTGTGCAAACACTAGTATCTCTTTCAAATGGACTCAAACTGTTTGTGAAGGATTAGGATCTTCAGCTAAAGCTCAACCTTCTGGAAGCAGAAGACTTCATTTCAAAGTCAAAAGGCACTGTGTTAGATTTGGAACAACACCAGGCTATGCATTCCTCCTCCAGGGTTGAGACAGCCAATGCTGATTCTAATGTTAAGGTCTTGTAGTGTCTCAGAGAGAACATTCAAAGGAAACACCCTGAACTGTGTGGTATGTGAAACTGGTCCAGCAGTTCATAAGAACATGATCTTGAAAGCTTCATTAATGTATCATCACAATTCTAGGAACAAAAACTAATATTAACGCAGGACAAAATAGGAACACATAAAACATTTCAAATGTACATGGCTCACCAAATTAAAGGGACGCTTTTTAAACAGAGAGTAGTATCAAGCCAATTAAATGTGTGGGATATTGATCTGGTTGGTTAAATGACAGAGGGGGTTGTTAACCCTAACTAACCCTAACCCAACTCCTCCAGGATGGACACACAGACCTCTACAGGCTAGGCAATGTCATCCTGACTGCCATTACTGTAGGTGTCATCTGATACTACCAGGTTTCACCTCAGACTATCCAGAAGCGCAGGGCTTCCCTGGTCCAGATTTGGGAGATCACCATTTGTCGTCTCATTAGGAGTATGTCCTTAAATTGCCAGGCATACATACAAGCATGTGGTGGCCGTATTGTACAATTTTGTATGATTAAAATGAATCGCTGCAATGAAATTTGAGCGAAATGGACAAACTTCCTGCATAATATTTTCACTTTGATTTTTGTATTTGAATTGAGCCCCATGTAGGTTAATAATTTTCATTTCATATCAATAATGTGGCATCCTTTTTTTTCCAAATACAATACCCAGTCTATATCACTAAAGACATCCAGGATGACTCCTGGCATTTTGGGGATGTGGAATGTCAGCACAATTAGAATAATTCATGACAAGTAACATGAATAAATGTAGGTTTGTTGCAAATTCAATCTCCTTGCTTTTCCAGGGCGTTTTAGATATAATTTCAGTGTACTTCCTCCAGTGCGGTCATTATGAAGACATATAACCATGCAAAACATCATAAATAAAAAAGATCGTACAGTGCCATTACTGAGCCACTCAAATCATCTACAAGATGACAGAGCCTTTTAATGAAGGAATTGAGTGAGGTAAAGGCACAGAGTAATGCTGTATACGAGTGGAAAGGTTGGCAAAATCAATGTGTGTCAAGAAGACTGTGTAAAAATTTGTATTTATGTGTGTGTGAGAGTGGGTGGTGTTGAGTTGTAGCCATCTGTTCCAGGAATCTATTTAATCAAAGCTCCAAGCCTGGATATGCAGAGAAAATTTAAACACTGATGAACTCTTTTGAAGTGTGTGGCTACATGTGTGCACACACAGAGCTCATTGTCGTCCGTGCATCAACACCATTTCAATCACTACCTAAATTGGTGCAGCGTATCAGTCATTTTCTTGTCAATAAGAAAGGATCGGGCGTGTTTCCAGAAACACGTTGGAAACAAGCCCCTTAAAAACAGCAGCGCTAAGAGCTGTTGACAGAAATGATATCAGCCAACCTGAGCTAACTGGAACCCTGGCACACTCGCAATCATTTTAAAGCTACCCGTCACTTGCTGTTGCCTGTTCACCTGTACATTTCTATGACAGATTTGCATTCATAGCATCCTATTCTTTCATTTACTTTGACATGAAATATTCCCCCTGCAAAAAAGTTACATGCAGGCAACATCGTGTTTTTTTAAGTGGAAGACTTCTGTAATCTACAACTGCGGTATTTCTGTTTATTTATTCATACAGAGCAGGAACTGTGCCGAGCAGAAGGTTTGCAACAGAGAAGGTTTTGCAAGAAATCTAGTACTGAAAAGGCGACAACTCTTTTTTCAACACTTTTTTTTTCAGGGAAAATCTTTGACAATCAGAAAATAACATCTTGTACCAACATACTGCAAAAATCCAGACCATACTGCCCACACCAGCCAAATCTAGATCCACTCATACCCCTATGGGGATGGGTCACATTCGACGCATTCGATGGGAATTGTCTCTTCTAGAGCAGGAGTGCCCAAGCTGATAAGGTACAAAGGGTCACTGAACAGTTTGATGAGTATAAAGATGATGTAAATCATGTGCTACAGCTTTCAAAGTCACCCAATGTCGAACCAGCTGAAAAGCTGAGAGTTTTCTATTGACTTATTAGACAGCCCACTCCACCACGTCATCAAAATTCAAAATAAGACAACATACTTTGGAAGATTGGTGTTTTATCACTCCATCAAAGGTCCAGAAGCTCAGTGAACCAATGTCACTGCACTTTGAAGCTTCCATCTGACTGAGGCCCTTCATGTTGGGTTTTTACTTTAATTTGTTACCCATCTGTAGGTCTACTGTTTTGCTTGTCACTGCACACTGCTGGTTATCCATATCCACGGTGATGCAAACACCCAATGAGTTCAGTGTATCAGCAATGTTTTGTTACACTGTGTCATTTATTCTAAAAGTGGGAAGCACAACTAGCAACAGAGCTAAGATTGAACAAATGTGAAGTGTAAGCAGTTTATGATATTTTATCATTATCTATATACGAGACTGTGTCCATATACTTATTAGATGTGTGAAGGCTGTTTTTTTTGTGTGATGCATAGGTGGAAAACTCTTAATTGAGAAGACTAATTGTCACCACATCTCTGAGCTGATTAATTTAGGAACAAAGCAAGACGGACACATCAAGGAGAGTCTGACTCCAACAGTTTGACCCAGGCAGGCTGCAGAGATAATCATGTGCAGCCAGCATGTAAACGCAATCTGTGGCAGTCAGTTATTGATTTGTGAATAACTGACTATAGGGACAATCTATATTAACTTAAGGTGGCAAATGAGGTCATGCATCGCAGCGATAATCAACCAACCACACCACACAGAACTGCACATCCTGCCTAATCATCTTTACAGCTGTGCAGTAATGAATAGAATAGAAAGCAATAGAATAGAATAGAATCTCACTTACACCCAAACACTCATCATTATGTTTTTAAGCTTTGACGCCACAAACAAAGCATAACCACCTATTGTTACAAATCGTTTCCTCTCAATTTCTTCCGTCTCTGCCTCTAATGCACCTTATCACTTTCTGACTATCTTCATCGCACTCTGTCTCAGTGGATTGTTTTGGTTTTCACAGCACACACACTATCACGCACCTTAGTGGTGCAAAGGTTTGTAGACGCACACGTACACAAATCAAGCACATGGATTAGCATGATCAAACCCTTGAAAAGAGATGGAGCTCTTCGCCCAGTGGAGTAGTGTGGTTCTCTACTGGGACACATTAATACAAACATCAATACACACAGCTTTAACAAAGTAAGACACAGAGTCACATCCTACACAGATATATGTGCTGATATAGACAGAAATACAAAGATTGATGGCAGATGAGGATATACGGATGTGTGACACTGCTATGAGAAAATGGTTTGTACTCCTGGGTGACCAGGAGAAGCGATGGGGACCGAGGATTTTCATGATCCATTCACACTTTCTGAATGCTAGAATAGAGAGGAACTAGCCAAGGTCAGAGGCAGTATTCGCTATTCAAATTCGGAGTGTTGCTCACCACCCGGAGCAAGAGTCAAGGATTAATTTAGTGATCCATTCGCCACGCCTGTGCAGAGGATAGGCGCAGTAAAACGCAATGAAGAGGAAGAGTCTGAGGAGATGGAAAGACAAGGAGGGAAAAGAGGGAGAAGTGGAAACCGGCGAAGGTGAGAGGGAGGGATGGAACAAAAGTGAAAAGAGTGGGCAAGAAAGGGAGAGAGAGAAAAAAGATGCAGAGAGAAAGAAGTGGCTCTGCTTGTTACGCGTAGCCTGTGGAGAGAGCAAGAGAGAGAGGGGAAGAGCCCATGGTTTGCATAGAAGAGCCTCCTCTTGCCAACACCTGTGCGTGTATGTGTGTGTTTGTTTGCACACTTGTAAGAGAACGGTACACATATGATTCACTGAAAATAAACTTGAGCGGTTGTGTTAAGAGCAAGGAAGAAACGGGTCAGTCAGCACAAAAGTGTGGCTTCTTGATGATGGTTCATGAATGTGAATTCCTGAACTGCATCAACAGAATCCAAAGACTGAAACCGAATGATTTTGGAGATTCCCTGAATTTTCAGTTATCACAAGGAATTTGATATTTTCGATTAAGAGTGAATGCTTCTTTAGCCTTTGGATAGCAGAGGTGTGACAAGTATTCAGAGAGAACAAATGTAGGCACAGGGAGAACATGCAAACACAGAAAGACACTAGACACTCTGTGCAATATCTGAGAAAAAAATTATCCACCCTCTCTGAGAATATCATTTAACATACATTAACTATCTATATCTATATCTCTATATCTCTTCATTGGGAAAAAATGCAGCGCTTACATTGAAATATTTAGTCCCAAATCTCCACTTTTTTATGGCACAACAGGGTTTCTGATGGTCACATTTCTAAGTCAGTCAGGCTGATTGATGGCACCTTCATACTCCTCCCCTTACTTTATAAGAAAGCATCAACCTGATGTTTATTCATTGTGCACCATTCCACTCACTCGCTCAGCTTAACAATGGACTGGAACAGATGCAGTGTGTGAAGGAATCTAAGGGTGGGAGGTTGTAGACTATCAATTTTCCAGTGACTGTAGCTGTATTAACTAATCTATTAATTTATGTGGCTCTGTGGTGCAGTGTGTAGAAACAAACTTGGAAATTACATTGTACACTTTTGATTTATGATTAAATATAACTAGAATTTTACTTCAGTTAAATTTTAGCAATTCCCTTTTGGGTGGAGGGTATGGCATCTCGAAATTAATTTTACTCACGTAACAAACATAAAACTATTGTCAGGTGATGCTTTAAACATTTCAGATTCTGAACCATTTATTTGTTCCTGGAAAACAAATTGATATAATATTGTGAAGACAAGCGGTGCATTGTTGTAAAATACTGTATTGATTTCGTACACAGCACCTAGTTAATAACCCTGGTGGTCGATTTGTTAAAGCTTAATGAGATAAGGAGGTAAAACGGTGCAACACAGTCTCTTGAGAATTTCCCTAAAATAGGATGGATGGACTTTAGAACTGAGTTAACGAGGGAACGTGATATGATGATGCCCTTGAGAGGAAAAACACATATTTTGCAAACAGTTGGATAAATGATAAATAAATTCTTTCTTCTTAAAGCTTTCACTTTTCTGCTTTATCAAACTCACCCAATGCCTAGATTCAGCTCACCGAGAGTATCAGTGAAGCTTTATCCCCTCTCAAACACTGGCATAAAAGACACTGCACTCAAACATGCAATCACAAAGACTTGTAAACAAGCGCAGGCACACAACTGACTTAAACTGGGGCTTCTAGAAAACAAATAACTAAATGACTATCATACAAAATACACAAGGACATCTCTCAGTCATATGAGTTGAAAACAAGAACAAGAATCACATTGATCTAACATTCCCTAAACTGTTGGTCAAACTGGCGATGTGACACAAATCAGACTAAAGAAGCAGTTATAACAAACAGTTCTGAACTTTGTGGGAAACAACATTAGTTGATTAGTATAAATTCAACCCAGTCTTGATTGCTGCTCAAACGTGTTAAGGGTTTTAAGCGGAAAAACCTAACACATTTGATAGCAATCAAGAATGGGTGAAAAAATGGGTTAAAAAACTGTCTAAGGTGGTAAATGGCCACTGAAATATCAGTTTACCATTCTTCTCTTGGCGATTTCAAAGATGACCATACTTTAATACTGACTTTTGACCTTTGCTGCTTCAGGAAGTGGACGACTTGTCGTAATTGATGGAACCATGAATGGAACCCCCTCAAGCAGACTTGGGTTACACAGTACAACAATGATCTGAAAGGTAAGTCCTCCTCTGAGTGACTCACAAAGAAAATTAAGGTTTTGAAGTAGCCTAGTCAAAGTCCAGACTTAAATCCAGTTTCTTAAATCCAAACCTCATACAGAGGTTATCATCAGTGGCTGGATTTCTCTGTAAAGATTTCCTCCCCAGCAATGTGAAAGACTCATTACCATTTATCATAAACACTTGCTTGCAGTCATTGTTGCCAAGGGTGGCGCAACCAGTTATCATTTTATTTTGTTTAATTTTGTGTAATATTAAAATGTTTTTGATGATCTTACACATGTAGATGTGCAAATATGTAAAATAAATAAATAAATAAAAATAGCCAACAAAGAAAAATGTGTTAAAGCTAACGCTATCCAGAGCTTAGAGCCGCAAGCCAGCAGCCTCGGTATGAGCAAAGGATCAAAGCAGTTAAGAAAAAAATAATGGAGCTGAGTGAAAAAGAGAAAAGGGTGGATGTCCTGTAATCTAGTGAAGTTTTAAACATACTGTAAAATGATGTAAGTACCTGACATGTGATTTTTTTTTAAATAAATCTGTTCCATCTTATTTTGTTTGGTAAGGTAAGATTGGTCAGGTAAACTCAAAAGCTCATTTTTGGTATCTCTTTCCAATGGCAGAGCACTTTATTTATACTGTCACTTAAATGCTTTCATTATGCAAATATTATATTGCATTGAGTGGAATTAAATTTTGTGTCCATATGTTGTCACTTACAATTCTTGGAAAGAAAATAGCTTCTGGCAAAAATCGGTATTCCACAGTTGGGGCTCCTCTATGAAAAACCCAGAGAAACCTGCAGCATGTGCAGCAGTTCTGACATATCGCCAACCAGCTGCCCATATAGCCTTGTTAACACTACCTTGCGAGCGCAAACATCGTAAAATCTCTCTCGTAGGCTTCCAGGTCGACAGGGAGTTTGAAGGATTAGATGTCATCCCCTCATGAACAGACAGGGATGGTGAAAGATTAGCTGTCATCTTTCAAAAGATCAGAGAGGACACAAGCACCAACTGTTCCCCTCTGTTCTGAACACAAAGGACCCATATTAAACACTGTCTGCAACAGTTCCCAGACTAATTTTATACTTGTAACAGCCTGCAATATTTTGTGATGGGTTATGTTATCCTTTTACAGATGGGAGTGATGATGTGAATAGAAGAGAATGAAATAAATCAGTCTGGGTAACAACTGCCAACAGAATTAACCACTTGACAGTGCTTCAAAATGCCACACAGCAACGACTTTAGCATTTATCACTGTTTCATTGTCTTGTACAGTGTCTAAAATCAGCACTTTAAAACATCAATTTGAAGAAAAAGACCGCTCGAAGCAAGATATGATACTGTGCGTTTAAAATACGGTTACAGTTTGATCCTTTGAACAACTTCAGGTAGAAAATAAAACAAATATTTATCTAAAATGGTAATGACAGATTAGCTAAAGGGAGCAAAAGGCATGGAGAGAGAGGCATACTGTACGCATTTGTTGTTTAACCAGCTACATAGTTAAGTACTTACATGCATTGGTGACTGCAAAGCTGTTGGCAGTCTCTATGTTGTCCACATGTGGAACCAGGTTAAAGGGAGCTTCCGTAGCATTAGGGCTGGTGTTGTGAAGGAAGATAGCTAGTCGAAAAGCTGTATACTCCTGATCAGTATTCCTAATGAACAATCCACCTAGAAAGAGGGACAAAGAGAGAAGAAGAGAGGCCAAGAAGGTAAGAAACATGATTCAAAAGAAAGGAAGTGAGTTATTGTGAGGCGGAGAGGGGTCGGGTGGGAAAAGTCGCGAAAGACGGAGAGTGACAGGTAGAAGAGTAATGAGGGGAACGAAAGATAAATGGGGAGGGCAGAGAAAAACAGAGGAGGGGAGAAGTGAGGAGATAGCCAAGATCTTCATTAGCTTTGTTATAAAAGGTAATTTGTCTTTTAGCACATTCTCGCTCTCTGTCTCACGCACAAACATGAATACCAACACATTTATGGAGGCTCACACTGCAGACTGCATTGATGAAATCTGAGAAAGACAGAGAGATGGAGAGGAAAGGAGAAGAAAAGAGAAATGACTAAGCTGTCGGGAAAGCCATCAAAGAGATAATGAGTCTGAGAGGACTTAAAAGAAAACAGATCAAAAAGGGTCAGCCAAATAAAGGAGGAGAATATGCCATGAAAAAACACAGAGTAACAGAGAGCAAGCGTTAAAAGTCATTGTTTTTTTTTTTTTAAAAATGAGAGCTTCCCCTCATGCAGTTCAGTGAAAGAGAATGAGAAGAAGAGGTAGGAAGAAACAGAAAAGGTAGCTGTATTGCATAAAACAGGAAAAAAAGGCCAAATTAACAAGAAGATAAAACTTATACAGATATGTAGGAAAAGAACTAGAGAGATAGATGGGACTGACAGGTTACTACTTGTACTAGAAAGGAAAGAAAGAAAAAAATGGGGGAAAAGCTGTTAAAGGTCATGTAATCTTTTCCATACATTCTCAATGGAAAAGATTCTGTTCTTTAACCTTGAAAAAATATGCTACCTGTAATATAACACCAGTAACTTCTAAAATCAACAGAAGAGATCAAAAATGTTATAGATATGCTAGGTATTTGCCTTCAGTGAGATATAAATGGAACAAAATATGAATTAAATAAGTGGGTGAGACAATGTTTGAAAAGCTCTGAGAGTGACCCACCCACTAAAAAGAGGAGCGTAGGGAGACATGAAGTTTTTCACTGCAGTCTAGTGAAAAACTAAGTACACCCCATGATTCAGCACCTTTAGAAGCAAAAACTTCACTTCAAAAACAACTTTATTATAACTTCATCAGACTCTCACATCATGATAGAGATATTTTGGCCAACTCTTCTTTGCGTTACTAAAATTCATTGAGGTTTGTTCATGCACAGTTCTGTTAATGTTCATCTCAGCATTTCAGTCAGTGTGAGCGCTGAAATTTGACTGTGTCATGCTGACAGCTTGAGTCTTTTCTTTTTCAGCCGTTCTGTTGTAGGTTATTGCTATGCTTGGGATAGTCATCGTCCTGCTGCGTGACTCAATATTAGCTAAGGTTTAGCTGTCGAACAGATGACCTCCCATTTGACTCTAGAACACTTTGGTGTACAGCAGAATTTAAGGACCACTGTGGCTGAAAAACAAGCTCATTGTTCAAAAAGTCTTGTCATTTGTTCAGGTTCAGCTTTGCAAACCTAAGCAATGCTGCCATGTTCTATTTTGAAGAGGCTTTCTGCAGTAAACCCATTCAGGACATACTTATTCAATCTTTTCATGAACTTTTCCATTACGCAGTCTAACCATGGTGCAAATTCACTGGGAGGTCCAATCTTTGTGGTATTTTGCCAAGTAGTACCCGAATGCTTCAAAATTATAAACTGGCAAAAGGTCTCTTTTTCTAGAGGTGCTTAAACTTGCTCATGATGAGGTGATCAAATATCTGGCAGCATCTGGCATCTACTTACCTTCCTAATTCCTGTGGAAACATTAAGGGTGTACTTAGTTTTTCACAGGACTGCAAAGAGTGATGTGAAAATGTTTAGAGTTTTTTTTCATATCACCTCATATGCAAAGAATAACCCCTTGTAAACTACACATCAGCAGCCTAAGCTGTGTTAAGATAACATAACATAGCAAAATTATATCAGCTAAAACACTGAAAAAAATGGATTTTTCACCTGATTCACTCCAACAGATGGATGGCAGCAATGAACCTCCAACCACCAAAGAAGAGAGAAAACCAGTGAGCGAAATGGTCTGTTTGACTGAACCATCTGGAATGTTGTGTTGTAAACTGTTTTAAACGTCAATCACAAATGTACTCGGCAGTCAGAAGACAATAAAATTAAGCCACAACCTAAAGGAGCTTTTAGAGCTATCGAGCAGTCAGTGCTGCTAACAGTCATGGCTTGTGTTAGGTACATATTAAAATTGTACGTATGAAAGCAACTCGCAGTCAGTCACTTTCTTGTATCTTTAAAATACTTAGCAAGTACTTGGATAAATCATTTATTTAGTGTCATAACTAAAAAAACACACCTGTAGCGCTTACTGGCAAGTAGTCCCTTGTAGGGCATCTATAAGTCCAGGCGGTTTGTTGTTTAGCTATAAGTGCTCAGGATCAGGATCTTGCAATTTATCTTGCAAATCTTGCGATTTTAACAGGTATTAGAAGGCATGAGCGCATCATTGGAGTTTTAACAGATTTACACGCTGTCCGTTTACCTGTCCGTTTTTTGGATTGATTTGAACATTTTATTTAAATTTGCTCAAATTTTAAATGGTATAGCACACAGCTGTTTAACCAAGCTGCTCAACTTATATAACCCCAAAAAGAGCACGGAGATCATCTTTCCTGATGCTCTTAGTGCAGCCGAGGTCTTAATTTAAGCATAGAGGGGATCGGGCTTTTGCAGTTGCAGCCTCTAGTGGAAAAACCTGCCACTTGATATTTGTACTGCAGTCTATACAGTCTTTTAAATCCCATCTTAAAACTCCCTTTTTCTATTTTGCCGTTTAATTCCAGTTCAGTTGGACTTCCTGTTACTCTTGAGTCCCATTAATGTCTTTTTTATGTTGTGGTGTCTTTTTTGGTTTGTTTTTAGTCACATTTAATTGTATTTATTTGTTTTTATGTTTTGTTTTGTTGTGCTTATTTTACTGAGCTAAGATTTTATCTTGTTTGTTTTGTAAAGCACTAGGTCATCCTTGTTGCTTTGTTCTATTGAAATAAAGATTGACATTGACGTTAAGATAATCACATAAATTAATTCTGCCTAACATTACGACTTGAGGAAAACCAACGTGAATTAGTTTCAACCGAGTCAGGCTCAAGTCAACTGAATTGGATTACATGAGCAGACTGTGAAGCCTTGACATTGCTTTGCGAGAGAGAGAGGAGAAGAGGGGTTGAGAAAGGAATGACAGGGGAGGAGATGGGAGGCAGAGCATATTGAACAAAGCAATTATCACTACATAACATGTCACTTATCCATGTGGCTGCATGTGTCCCTTTAATACATCAGCTTCACTCTGATTTCTAGTGTTTCTTCTACAAAGCCCAGAGAAATCATCTCCAAATATCAAGACACACGTCTGTACACATACACAGAGAAGACCTTACAGCTGGAGCATGTGTGGGAACTGCGCAAATTTCACAAGAAATAATTTTGTGCAAACATTACAATTTCATCCAAAACTGAATTGTTGTATGGCTTATGATTAGAAATTCCAAGTGGCGTGTTCAAAAATGAAAATATATTTTAGTTTTAGGGTAAAATATCCTCTGAGAGAACACACACACACGCACACACATACAAACACACTTAACACGTACTGAAACTAGATGAGGACGTCATTGCAGTAGTTTGTCAAATAATTTTTTCTACATATTCGCATCTTTATTCTTCTTTGTCTCACACTCTCTTTTTCAAACACACGTATGTAAAAAAAAATTGTCTGTGCATCCAATGGCATTACACTTGTGTGCAATGCAGAGATATGCAAATGACTTCTCAAGTCAGCCCGAGAGCCAAGTGGATGATCATGTATGTATATTGGAGTGTTTTAAGGAGGCTGGCCAGAAGGAGGGAAGAAAAGACTGCATGTGTGTGCTTTAGCATGATCGTGCATGCTTCATGCAGCATGTAGACGTATGCAAGCATGTTCACTGTGAGCATGTGTTGTTGAATGTTTAGATGCGTGCTTGACATTTGTAACTACTCAAATGCGCAGAATACACCAGGTGTGCATTACTCTAACTGTATGTGGACAGTGTATGTGTGCACATCCATGCTTGAATATCAGTGCAAATGTGTGTATGTGTGTATGCGTGTACCTGTGTGTATAAAATCAGGAAATATTTAGCGCATTAAGTTTATTGGCAGCTGTAGAGAGACAGAGTCAAGGAGGCGAATCTCATTATAGGACCTCCCAGCTGCCCCCCACAAGGAGTGATGCAGTGCATTCATTATCACACACATGCCTGGCTGGATGTGTGTATGTTTGTGCGTGAAGCAAAGAAGGGGAGGAAGAGATTCTGAGCATGTGTGGTGGTTCATATGAGTAAACCCATGATTCAGATGCAGTTAACTTCATCTCAGATCTATTAGATGGCTTGAAATACAGGCTCATCCCGCACTGACACGGGGTAACTGGAAAAGGGCAGACAGCGAGAGAGAGAGAGAAAGAGTGTGTGTGTGTGTGTGTGTGTGTGTGTGTGTGTGTGTGTGTGAGAGAGAGAGAGAGAGAGAGAGAATACTGCAGTGTCTAAACACTGAAGAAGACTAGAAGGGAACAAAGCTCGCTGAAACATTCATGAGCCCCGAACAGCGTGTAAAATACACGCAAATACATTAGAAGGACAGACAGAGTGAAAGCGTTTGTGTGCATTTATAAACCATATGAGTCACAACCAAACCAGCACTAAAATATCTTGGATTAGAAAAATAATAATAAAAGTAAGAAAAGATGCACCACAGAGGGAATGTTCCTATAGTTATATGTTCTTCTGTTCCTTCATTCTTAAGTGGATTTCTCGTGTTTTACAGAATCTTATGGTTTGCTGGGTCCTGGTGCACCTTTTTTTCATGGTGACTGCTGTCCGCTAAAAATCCACCAAAATTCCGCGTAGTGTGTCAGATCTGAGTGTCCGTGCGTAAAATCAGTAATCCTCCAACTCACCTATCTGCACTGAGCTGGGGAAAGCCCCTGTCGCCAGCCCCCAAAGGGCGGAATACACCCCGAGAAAGTGCCAAGAAAAAATTATAATCCTCATTTTTCTTTAATTCAATCCCTTCAGAAACTGTTGAGAGACATCGAGGGAGATGGGGAAGATGCGAAAAGACAGAAAAAGGCGCTAGAAAAAAAGAGACGGGGAAAAAAGAGAGAAGAAGATAAGAGAGGTTTTATTTTCCCCCGTTTCCCGGGTCGTATTCCTATTCCATGGTGGTTTCGGTCGGTTCTTTCCCTGCAGTGTCCGCTCAGAAGAAAGCTGTGGGTCCGGTGCACATGTGAACACAGGGAGAGAGAAAGAGTGAGGGGAAACTCGTAGAATGATTGGCGAGCAGGGAGAACAGCCTGCATGGAAGAACTGGACATGCGCGCCCAGTCTCTCTCTCTTCAGCTCGTCCGCCCCTGCTCTGTCTCTCACTCGCTCACTCACTCGCCCAGGGTTAGACGGACTGTTTCTCCATCTCCTTCTACATCTTCCACCCTCCTTCTCCGACGTCTTTAGGTTTGCTTGAACCCAAATGGTAAATTCTGGACGGGTTAAAGTGGAGAGAAAAACAAAACAACAGAACTCATGTTTAATCTGTCAATGAATGATTCACAAAAGGGGTGCGCGGGGCATAAAGTCAGAAAATCAAAGTGATTAATTTGAAAATGCGACGTTTAACATATATACTGTTGGGTTTTTGGGGGTGGCGTTGTTGTTGGTGGGGTTTAAGTCCAAAGTGAGAAAGAGTGTCAGAGAACGCGCGCTGGTGAATAACTAATTACATTACGAACCCAATCCATCCTCACGCAGCGCTCCACTCCGCTGTTAGAGCGGAATATGTTTGTCCAACCTGTGCAAACCTGTGAGGGAAACCTCAAGCTCTCTTTAACTGCCGGACGCCGTTCGCGTCCCGAGTTTCAGCTAAAATCATCGTTATTTCAACGTCACGACCCCGTGAGCGCAAACATCTGCCCAGTGAGGGGAAAACTGCAAATACAAGAGAGACGGTGCGACCATTCCTTGACACGGGCTCATAAAAGTCTGAAATAATGAGATAGTCGGAATAGCTTAGAATAAGGGAATAAAACGGCGGAAAGGGAATCATAGCCCGGAGTACTCCGTGTTAGAGTGCGTTATGTTAATGCCGTATCCCATTCAGAGTCGTTTAATCTAGCCTGCCGGTAGCAGGTCGGTAAAACTGACAGACGGTCTGGGATCGCGTAGTTACACGGTGGAGAGCACACTTTCATTTTTCCAGATGGCAAAACGAAAGGGTTGCTTCACGGCTTGTCCCAGTGAAAGATGTACTCTGCCCGTCTTTGAAGGGTTTTCCCGGTCGGTTGCAAGAACATGCGACTAAATCAAACAGCCTGGAAAAATGCGAATTCAACATTTTCTTACATTTTCCACTATACATCTCTACCTTCCGAGAATGTTAATTCACTTACAATTAAGACTCTCTTTCCGCGATGAAGCAGCATGCAAACGGTTGATTGTATTTGATTTAAAGCTAGAGTTTTTCCATAGAAGCAAACACTCTGCATCTTATTGTAGCCTGGCCTTATTAGAGTGCTTGGATAAACAGGGTGGCATCGTTGATCTTGGCTGGTTGTTTACCTCCATCGGGCAGTATCATGTGCAAGCATTTTATATTCAAAAGCTCAAAAGCTACACGCTGAGGGTTCATGTATATTCAGAGTCCTGCAAACCAGTGTCCAGCAGTTTGAAGCCTCAAGTTCCTCCACCGCACTGACGAAATCTGTCCATGGTGCTGAAGTCAAACTGCGCTACAGGCAGGCTGACTCGTCACTGCTCTCACACCATGTGCCGCTGAGAGCAAACAATCTGCAGGTATCGCTAAAAACAATCATCACACCAGAACATAATGCTGATGAGTTACTTCCCTCTGGACAAAGGTGTGCTAATTAGTACCTACCTCCTACTGTGACTGTTACTTGGCCGGATGGCATTATTGTGTATGCCACATAAGATACACTTATATATACATTTTCTGACATTTTAATTTAGTCAGGTATGCAAATTGTAGTAATCTACTTGATAATCACTTGTTTTGGTGAAGTCTAATGTAAACTTATACATAGATATAATTATACCAAGTATTGCAATGTGGCTGTAATGGAAAGGATCTCATAGGATCTCAGAAATTCAGTAGCACTGCTTACTCTTCATATCATGTATATGTGGACTATCTATGTGAACATTTTCTAACTGTGTTGCAGACAATACAAATGCATGCCAGAATGGCCTCTGTCCAGACTAAAGCCACAGATCCACTGATCCATTGTGCTGCTTTGTACAAAAGTCACTTGCCAGAGTGAGCAGAATGTGGTGTTGGGAACCCAAAGTGAAGATATTTTCTCAGAGTTTTCAGTCCAGGGCTAAGCCATCTGTACAATAATTTGTTGCATGGTAATGGACATTTATTGTGGTTTATTTTGAGCACAGAACCACCTCATATTTAAAACTGTGGAGTGTAAATGTCCCGGTCGTTGAATTTAAGCTCACTGAATGTAATAATGGCTTTTACCACTGTCACTTGCCAAGTCACTTTCTGCAACAACGCAATGCCATTAGAAATCAACTCTGGACATCAGCGGCTTCAAAAACAACCACTTAGCTTTTCCACATTACTGATATAGTCATTTTAAACAGTGATGACAATAAATAAAACCCCACAGTAATTTTTAAAAGTTTAGTCATACAGAAAGCAAAGCTGGCAAAAGCAGGTAGCAGTTTAATAACTGTTAACTCTACGATATACATGTAAAAATGTATTTTATAAGTCAATGTAAACTGTGGTAAAATCTTCACACAAAAATATTCAGATTGTAATTTGAACATCTTCTAGAGAGGCAGAAACTTGGCATTCCTGAGTATACCCAAAAAGAACAAGTTCACCATAATAACCGACATCTGGATTCCACTGGTTTCATCTTCCAGGTGGTCCCATTTCAACGGCACAAGAACACCATATGACTGAGATGTGTGTATCAGTGGCTTTGTTTGTGTGTAAGGCAAATTGAACAATCAAAACAAAGCAGCCACTGAATCAAACTGATGTACCGACTGATTATTAAATCATTAAATTATTGCCTGGCCAGCTGATGTTGCAGCTCAAGGATGAAATAAATGTGAAGTGTACTGTATCCAAAGAAAAGTACGGCAATTACAAAGAATATGTGACAAAACACTTTAACTCCTTTTTTTACCAGATGATTTTTTTTTTCAAAAACAGTTCATAAAAATATTTAAAATGTCAAACATGCAGCAACTAAATGACATTTATTGACTTTTTGAATTTGGTTTGTTTTTTCCGTTGCCTCAAAAATGCATTAGATGGATCATGACTGAGATACAATATCAGTGCTTATGTTATCAATTGTGAATGTTATAAAACATTCAAAATAAAAGGTTTTTAATTTTTAATAAAAAATATATTTTCTAGTATTCAGTAAAAGCTACAGTTCAGTGCTCCGCTTTGCATAACCTAGTGTTTGTTGCAGGGTGAAGTTTACACAAGGCACCATGCAGAAGTTTCTTCATGAATGACCACTTTACTGTGTTGGAGGGGTTTGCATGCCTGTGTGATCAAAGGAGTTATGTTGTCAAAGGCTGCTTGTCCCTGATGGGATCTACCAAGGAAAATTTGATGAGAGTGAGGAGCCGGCCTGTGGGATATCAGGCCTCCAACCTAAAGCCAGCAGTGGGAGAGAAGCTTGGAAAAGGTATTGGACCATGTTCCTTTCAGGGTGCTTCAGGCGTAAGGGTCCCATTGCCATGGCTATTTCATCCCCGTACAAACACAATTAGAGTTTGTTTTGCACTACCAGTCAAAAGTCAGACTCATACCCAGTGGATAATGAACTTCGCCAGTGCTGCCCTTTTATCACTGATGATGTTCTTAACTTTTATGAACAGAAGCTCTGGATGCAGGCAAAGGATGTCGGGATTCTGTTGGCTTCACTGAAGGTTGACCTCCAGCGTGCACTGTTGAGTGTATAAGCACTGGCATGTTCTACTGGGAGAGAGTTGCTGGGTAGACTGAGGATATGCTGGAAAGATTATGTATATCTGCTCACTTGAGAATGCTTCAGTGTCCGCCTGGAAGAGCTTGAAAGATGTGGATGGGGAGAAGGAGGTCTGGGCATGCATGGATGGATGAAATTAACATGAGGATGCTTTAAAAATAATAACATGAATAGTTTCTTAAAGTGAATATTATTGCTTGCAAGGCAGCTGGGCTTTTGCAAGATTTGCAAGATCCTGATCCTGAGAGAATTCATCTTGTGAGACTTCACAGTATGTGTGCTACAGGCAAGAACTTTTTTTTTTTTTTTGAAAGTGCCTTTCCTTTCCCCGTGGCTTTTTATGCACAAATGTTCATTGCACAGAAAGCAAGAATGATGAACTACATACTTAAATACCTATAACTACATAAATGGCTGTCTGCTTGTTCTGAAAGCTTCTCAGACGTGGCTTGTTTTTGCAGGGATCAATAACAGGATTATTTTAGGCTGACCTGTGGTGGACAGCAATAGACAAAGAGATCATTTGTCACCTGTCACATACTTTTTGGACCGTTTACAAATACAAATTCCCAGCATTCAAAAGGTAGCATGTTGCATTATATATATATTATATTGTTCCGCGGCCTGGAAAGTAGACAGAAAAAATAACTAAATGAAGACGATATAGAAAGGAGAGTTTTTAGTTCTGTCTATATACTTCTGTTCTACTCATAGCAAGTCAATACAGATAATGCTACAGCAGAAAATGATTGCACATTCCCTCATATCTTGCAATATCTAGCTGTAACCAATTTCTGAATCCATTCATCAATATATACATTGCCTCTGAGGCATTCTCTTCCTCTGCTGGATTGAAGTCATTTGCTAAGTTCACAGTCAATATACCACCCCAGTAAAAACGACCGATCAACAAAGAGTCCCATAGGCTTGTAGTAAATGACACTCTCGTGTTTGCTTTTTCAGCTGACTCAAACCAGAATGGGTGTAAAGTGAAAAAGAAATTTTTACTTTTCATTCGACTGTTTCCTGAAAGTTTAAATAAGCAATCCAGTTTTAATCACTGTTGCCATATTTCATGTTACTAAATACCTTCTACTGCATTTAATTTATCATCAGTAAACTAATATAGTAAGATACACTATATCGCCAAAAGTATTCACTCGTTTGTTTTCACACGCATATGAACTTGAGTGACATCCCATAATCAATCCATAGGGTTTAATATGATGCCAGCCCACCCTCTGCAGCTATAACAGCTTCAGCTCTTCTGGGATGGCCTTACTCAAGGTTTAAGAGTGTCCATCCATCCAACCATCTTCTTCAGCTTTATCTGGGGCTGGGTCACGGGGGCAGCAGCCTAAGCAGAGAAGCCCAGACCTCCCTCTCCCCAGCCACCTCTTCTAGCTTATCCGGGAGAACACCAAGGCGTTCCCAGGCCAGCCGGAGATATAATCTCTCCAGCATGTCCTGGGTCTGCCCCGGGGCCTCCTCCCGGTGGGACATGCCTGGAACACCTCACCCAGGAGGCGCCCAGGAGGCATCCTTATCAGATGCCCGAACCACCTCAGCTGGCTCCTTTCGATGTGGAGGAGCAGCGGCTCTACTGAGCCCCTCCCGGATGGCTGAACTTCTCACCCTGTCTCTAAGGGAGAGGCCAGCTATCCTTTGGAGGAAGCTCATTTCCGCCGCTTGTATCCGCGATCTCGTTCTTTCGGTCCCTACCCATAGTTCGTGGCCATAGGTGAGGGCAGGGACATAGATCGACCAGTAAATGGAGAGTTTCGCTTTTACACTCAGCTCTCTCGTCATCATTACGGACCATTAACACACTCTGTCAAACAGACAGACGGTTTAAGAGTGTGTGGGAGCATTCTTCCAGAAGGAGTTCTTCCAACCACATTTGTGAGGTCAGACAATGATGTTGGACAAGAAGGCCTGGCTAGCAATCTTTACTCTAATTCATCCCATACGTGGTATGTCTCCCTCAAACTCCCTCATCCATGTCTTTATGGATCTTGCTTTGTGCACTGTTTGCAGATATGCTGGAACAGAAATGGGCCATGTCCAAACTGCTATTACAAAGTTGTGAGCATAGAGATGCTCTACTTGACGAAGGAAGCTCATTCCATGAAGCTCTCTATGCACTGCTTTTGTGGTAATCTGAAGGCCACATGAAGTTTGACGGTCTGTAGCGATTGACACTATGCGCCTCAGCATCCACTGGCCTCCGCTCTGTGATTTTATGTGGCCTACCACTTTATAATGCTGTTGCAGTTGCACCCAATCACTTTTACTTTTTATAATACCACTAACAGCTGACTGTGGAATATTTAATAACAAAGAATCAATCTATCTATCTATCTATCTATCTATCTATCTATCTATCTATCTATCTATCTATCTATCTATCTATCTATCTATCTATCTATCTATCTATCTGTCTGTCTGTCTGTCTGTCTGTCTGTCTGTCTGTCTGTCTGTCTGTCTGTCTGTCTGTCTGTCTGTCTGTCTGTCTGTTAGATCGTAAGTTGTGTTTCCAGCAGCCACTGAGCAACTTGTCACCACTCGTGCTTAAAAGGTTACAAGAAATAACCATCATCCCCTCCACTTTGAGTGCTGGTTATTCATCCATCATTCTCTTTCTTGTGCTGACTCATCAGTCTAAATGTCCTCTTCCTCCTCCCCATCACCTCCTCCTTCCCCACCTTCCGCATACTTCCTACAGCTCTTCAGCTTCATCCTCTACCTTAACCATGGTCTCTGTGACTCATCCTTTTAACCATATTCACATAACCATATTCCTCCTTCCCCACTCTCTTTTTAACCCTCCCTTATTTCTGTTAGCACTTCATTATGTTGATATCATAATCTATCAGACCTCTCAGTAGTCTTCCCTCTACTTTATCTTTTTATCTAATTCTTGTCCCCAACCCTTCCCTTCCTGCAACTTGACCTGTAGTACCATGTCAAATTGTGTCCTATGGCCCAGCTTCCCTTTAGCCAGCTTGCCCCTTGTTGAAAACAGACCAAAAAAAGGAGCATTTGTAGATATGCATCAATGGATTGTATTACACCACGAGGTTGGAGCTGCATTACTCTAAGTAGAGTGACGATCAATGCAAATCAATGACATCCGGTGACCAGTGCATTTATAACACGTAGCAGCTATTGTTTAGCTCATGTGACTTCAGACTGTTAAAAAATGCATGCTTAGTAATGGCCCTAAATGATGACAGTGGGGATATAATGTAGACATAGGTCTTGGTCATTTTTACACCCATTACTATAAAATGCAGCTTTTCCCCCCCAAAAAACTGGCATGCATATTGAAAGATAGACGTCAGTGTGCTCAGTGAAAGTAACAGATCAATACAAATTTAAATCAAAATTTAGGTGTGAAAGACTTAAAGCAACATGTTCGGCAGTTGCGCAAGGCTGGAGCGACAGCCCACACATTGAGTAGTTACACAAACCTCTGAAGAGATTTGAAGGTCTTTGCAGAGCACATCGATGACTGAGGAAATATGCAGATTATGGTTACAGACTGTGCTCAGTCTCTCCCACACCTGTGAAATCAGAGCCCTCTGTGCCAGTAAACCATGACTTGTAAATAAATGCTATTATGGTTTGATTCAGTGACAGAGTGGCAGTGTGCCGCATCAATATGACTACCGGCAAGAATTAACGTCAGGCTAAATTAGAGGCAGCTACAACTGTGAGGAAGCTAGTAATTCAGAGATTAAGCCAGCAGTGTTGTGCTCATCATTATCTTAACAGGTTGCAATTTATGTATTTGTTCTTTTTTTGAAGGAGTGATATTGTCTAATGTTTAAATACTAACCATAAACACATGAATAATGCAGAGTTAGTGCATAAATAATACAGATGTGTATACACACACACACAAGTTATGTATTGAAAAGCCAGCACAGTGATGTGTATAACTCATAAGCCATTAATGTCCTACCAGTCATCTGATACACAGCTGAACAGTGGAGATGAGACAGATGTCACTGATGTCAAGACATGAAAACTCCCCACAATCGTCAGTTCCAGCAAAGGTCCAGCATGCTGAGGCTTGAGGAGAGCAAAAAGAAGGACTACATGGATAAGTGAGTGTCAGAGCCATGATCCAGGATAAAACAAGGAGCATCCTTGAATACATCAGGGAAATGCCCCCCTGAGACAAACTGCTACAAGAACTGCCAAAGGCAGCAGACGACTGATGGAAATGACTAGGAGGAGGAGAAGAAAATGTCACGGAAGACCAATTCACTCCAGACAGAGGAAGAAATCCTATCACTGGCTAAAAAAGAGACAGGTAGCACATTGGCCCTAATCATGACAGCACTTGAAAGGGCCCTAAGCACCAGATCCATAAACATAGGAGCATACTTGCAATGACAACCCTGAGACAGTCCAGCACAGTGGACAGAGTACACTAAGAGGCAAAATCAAGTGGCCGTTATAATATATTGTGCCATATATGGATTAGAGGTCTTGAAGACATGCTGAAAAACTTGCAACTAAAATAACGTTTCTCACGTCCTTCACCAAGCACTTTGTTTATCAGATATAGTTGCAACATACTGCTGTATCCTTGGCACTACTTGTTTCTGTGGAACCTCTAATCAAATTGAGTTCTGTCCATGGGACTTAAATATAAATACACAGGAGCTCATTGAAGAGACTCATAAAGTGGCACTCAAGTCCTAATGCTTCCCAATGTAGCAGGGTGATGGGATGTGTTTAGGTGTGGTTGAGGTCCTTTAAGGCTTTCTGCCAGGAGGATTGTCTAAGTCATGGTCAGGTTGTTGAAAGGTTGTATTTTAATCCAGACCATGACCCATTCCTAAACCTAATCAGGTACTTTATTTCCTAGCTTCACTAAACTACACACAAAAAATACTGACTATTATTAAAAAAGCACTCCATCACGAAGCCTTTTAGGCAGAAAGCCCCTGAAGGAAAGCAGCAAGGGAGATTTGAATGAAATGCAACCGTCACAAAAGGAACATTCTGAGAGTCGTTCAGAGGCTCCAGTGAGGAACATTTTATTAATAAAACTATTACTGACGAAGCATTTATGTATGTAGGTCTGCATGCATTCGTATTTTCTGTCAGCAACTAAATAAAACAGTTTGCATATATGGATTTAACTTTTATTTGAAAAATTAAAAATAATAAGTCAAAGTCAGAAGCCAAATATAACAGTAAAATTAAATATAATGTACTTACAGTATTTGGATGAAATAGAAATACAACTCATGTAACATTTTGGTAATAATACAACAAGAAATGACACACTGAAAAATAGTACAATTAAGTACAAGCTTTGCACAAGTGGAGGCTAACACTTGCTCTTAATTTGGCTCACATGTGGGTATTGGACGTGAGAGGAATTATCATGAAAGAAGGGGAAAGTACATGAAACCATATTAATCTTAGATTTAAAGCAGAATACAGTTCAGATTCAAACAGAAGCACATGCAAAGGTAGTAACACCCGTCACTGAAAATCCCACCTCTCTCAAAAACGGACGAAATAGAATGACTCTGGGAGAAATGGAAAATACAGACCACTCCAGGAATAAGGGACATACTTTGTGGGAAAACTACAGATAATCCAGCTTTCAAATATGCTATATATGGAATATATATGCTTCTTTCAATTCATTTCATTCATTTTAAATATGATACACTAGGCATTAAGGTGTTAAATCACATTAACTCTTTATTAACAGGAGGATATGAGAGGAAACTGCTACTTTGTTTTCACCTTCTGTGTTCGCCAGTTGGACACACCACTTGATAGCGAGGGAGCTGAGGTCACCCAGAGGCTGCAGCTAAAACTAAGAGTAGTCTCTTTATCTGAATTTCACACTGGGCTCTTCTAAAAATTAGATACGTTTGTAGAAAGACTTTGATTTTTTTTTAATGAAAACTTTTTAACCAGATTATAAATTAAGATACATTTATTGCAACCTCAATCTCGCTCTTTCTGCGCACCTTTTTGTGACAATAGTAGTTATCCAATTATTATTCTTTAAAGTCACATTTAATACTACCCGATTTAGCTGTGCAACACAAACGCGGCAAGATCTTGCGATGTGGACTGTCACACCTCTACTTATTTTTATTAAGTAAATTGCTTCCCTTTTGTGCTGAAAGGTCAATCTGCAGTACTTTTGCTTGTTTTTCCAAAGTACTACATGCAAGGAATTAATGTTATCAAAATTGGATTTGAAATAGTTTCATTTGGTTTTTAAGATTACCTTGTGTACCTTGGGCCTTCAGAAAATCTGCATTTGTTGTACTCAAGTCTGCATGTATCTTAAGTTGCCCTTTTTAAGAATCCTTGTGGAGATGGTTTGGAGCCAGCAGGCAAATGACTTAGCTGGGCCGGTTGCCAAAACCATTAAATGCCATCCCTGGGTGCCTGTCAGATAATGATTACCCTCTTGTGCAGTGGTCCTGGATCTTCACACACCTTGTCTAAATGCTCTGCCTGGTTTCTGGCAAGGCAGACTAAATGCAAACTGTTTGACAGATCACAGACAGCACTGTCCCCAAAGGCTGGCAGATGGCTTTAAACCGCTTTGATAATATGACCATTTGAACATTCAGGCTCAGGCACACACACATAAATGTGCAGTGCTGCCAATGGAAGTTTACCAGTGCATACAGACATAGAGATCTAAACACATACATGTGCATTTGAGCACCCGTAGGGCTATGAGAATTGTCACTTTGGCTTGCATTGATAGTGATGCACATGTACATATGGAATATTTTGTATTGTAGTTTTAAGTGAATGGATGGAAATAAAATCTCTCTCTGCATCTCTCTATCTGGCCTCTAAGGCTACGTTCACACTGCAGGCGAAAGCGCATCAAATCCGATTTTTTTTGACCCTATGCGACCCATATCCGATCATGCTATGACAGTGTGAACGGCGCAAATCCGATATTTTCAAATCCGATCTGGGTCACTTTCGTATGTGGTACTGAATCCGATACATATCCGATGTTTTAGAAAGCGACTGCTGTTTGAACGGTCAAGTCGCATTAAATCCGCCTTTTACGTCACCGACACACTGAAGCCAATTATCAGCGCCAGAGAAGCGCCCGAGAAGACATCGCGAACGCTTCCTGGCCATCCAGTGTAGATGTTAGTGAAACTGTTGGGAAGACAACGTAAACATTTTATTTGTACTGTATAATCTGCAGATTCTGACAGAAATCTGCAACTATCCTTTGAAGCACCGCTCCTCTCTTAAACAGCAATAAGGATCATTATTAGGTTATTTACATTATTATGTAAATAACAAAATAACTTAAAGCAAAAATTGGGAAACGTGAAGTCCGAAGTCTTTATATTAAGGGCCATCAGTCAAACAATACTGTTGCTCTGGGTCTAAACAGAACGCGTTGTGTGTGACATCTTCTTTTGCGCATGCGGGCCGCTTTGAGCGTTCACACTAGAGCGCGTTTGCTGTCGCATTTTATTTGTAGTGTGAACGAGCAGACAAAAAAATCGGATTTGATCAAAAAATCGGAATTGAGCATTAAGAGCTGCAGTGTGAACATAGCCTAAGTCAGATCTGCACCATGTCCTTTCTCCTTTTCTCTCATCCTGCCATCAGCCAGCAAAAAACATCTGGGCGTTCATTGTGTGTCTCGATGTGGTGTGTTCACCAAGAGAACACATTAGCTTTGCAGTGAGCCTGTGTGTGCATGTGTTTGTGTGTGTTGGTTTCCCAGCAAACCTGCCAGGCTAAGCGTCCAACATCTGTGAGTTCAGATGTTTTCTAATGATATGCTAATGGTGCTGGAGGGAGACAAGCACAGAGGCTAATGTAGTGGTCACAAACCTCTGCCTCCCTCTCTTCCTCCATGCTAGAATGATGGTCTACCCATGTCATGTTCTTCATCTACATCTGGCTGCTCTCGCTGCTCTTTTTAACTTTTTTAAGGATTTAATTACAAATAAAAAAAACATTTTTTTTTCACTGAACTATAATGTTTTAACATCATCTGTCACATCAATGGCAACATTTGCACCCATGTCAAATATGTTATTCTGCAACATTAGCTTATTGTGTCAAAATGAATGATTAGTTAAGACTTCTAAATATGACCATGTCATCAGTTAATGTAAAAATCACAAAATTCTTTGTTCTATGAGAAAACATAATTTGAATATAATGACAGTTACAGCATATCTAATGTTTTAATATGTATGTAATATTGTATAAATCAGATAGTGAACACAAGAGGTGAAGGGAGCTGTCAAGCTGCAGAAGTCATGTTGAGCTTGAATGGCATGTAGGACTACAGAAGCAGCTGATAGGCAATTGGAAAAGATGAGGTTCACGCTAGAAACAACCAAAGCAAAACCCTAGGTGTGGGAAGAGCTTAGTGACAAGACTTTTGGTGGACCTTGAAGTGGTTCTGGCAAACTGTTATGAAACTCAAGATGGGTTAGGGTCTAGCTGTCCACACTACACACCATGGCTGCGGTGCTTCTAACTTCTAACCTTAACGTATTAAAGGAATATGTTAAGGTTCACTTGAATCCCACTGACATGCTTTCTTTAGAGGAATGGAGTAGATTGCCTAGCACTTGAGGCAAGATCACTGAGGTAGCTAAACAGCTCCTTGGTAGCCAGGATCCTGGGGTGGATGAGATTCATTGTGAGGTTTTCAAAGCTCTTGGATGACACACCTCTGCCACACTGCCTGGAAGTCAGACAGATTGGGATGGTGGTTCCCTTTTCAAGAAGGGGGACCAGTGAGCTTCTTCCAGCTTCAGAGGGATCATACGCTGGAGCCTCCCTTGAAAGGTCTATGCCAGAGTGCTGGGAAGGACGATTGGTCTGCTAGCTGAATCAGGAGGAAAAATGGTATTTTCATCCTAGTTGTGGAAAACTGGACCAGCTCTTTATTCTCTCAGGGATATTCAAGGATGTAGCAAAGCTGTTGATTTACCAGTCAGTCTACATTCCTGCCCTCATTTATGGGCACAAGGACTCTGGGTAGTGATTGAAAGAATAAGATTACAGAAACAAATCAAAATAAAGTTACTATTCCTCCAGTTTGAAAGGAGCCAGATGAGGTGTCTTAGACATCTGATTAGGATTACTCCTAGGCACCTGCTAGCCATGTCCTGGTGGGAGAAAATCATGGGGCAGACCCAAGATATGTTCAAGGGGTTATATCTCTTTGTTGACTTATATATACATCAGGGAACCAGACTCAGATAAGAACCTAAAAATGGATGGATGGACAATTGCATTAAGAATTTAATGAAACCTTATTTTCTAATAGAAAAGAGACGAATGAACAAAACTGGAAGCATTGGAAACTACCAATTTGCCTCGCATTCTTGACATGAAAATCGAAATTATTTTCCAAAAAGCTACACAGTCTACAAAAATGTTCTTTAATGCACACTTATCATCTGTCACTTGATTAGCTAGTAATGGGTTATGCCCACTTTTGCTTTCAGAACTGCCTTAATTCATTGTGGAGACTTCACAAGGTGTTGGAAACATTCCTTAGTGATTTTGATCCATTTTGACATGATAACAATACATAGTTGCTGCAGATCCATGATGTAAATCACACATTCCACCACATCCCTCTGTAGGATTAAGATCTGTTTGCTTTACAAATCTTTTAGGCTTTTGTTTTTGAATAAGGATTTCTGTAGTTATACTTTTGCATACAGGATATAAGCTGCTCATCACTCCCCACAAATATGTTACATAAGAAGTTGGTGAACTATAATGAGGAATGAGAAAATAGCTCTCTGGAGCTTATAAGTAGGTGCTTGGGTCGTAGGTACATCAAAACATAAGGGAAGAGAAGTAGGATTCTTGAAAGTCAAAGAAGGAAAAAGGAGATACATTTTGCATCTTAGTTGTATTTGAAATCAACAGTATGTTTGGTATCTCATGAAGGGAGATACATGTTTTTTACAAGGTGTAAGCTCCATGATGTTGTCTTCAATAGGTCATTGGCTTCAATTGATCAGCAGACAAACTAGGCATCTGACCATCTCCACCCCTCACATTCACTATAATAACCTAAGGCGTAATCTAAAACATGGAATACAACAGTGCTTGTGTGTGTCTCTCTGTGTGATTGAAGGTATGTCAGTGTGCTGAAAGAGCCTGCTGAGAATTGGCCTCAGTGAAATTATTGGGATTTAAGGGGGAGGCAGGGGTTTACACCAAGGTTTTTATGGCAGCTGATTACGACTTGTGAGCTCATTGAATGTGTACATGCGTGTGTGTGTGTGCATGGCTGTATTTCATTTGTGCACGGCAGTTGAATATTTATTAACACTACTGTCATTGCCTGTATGTTTAAGAAAAGCCTGCACTACAAATTGGGTTTGCGTCTGTGTGTTTGTGTATGTGTGTTACTGTAGGGTCTTTAGTGCAGGCTAAAGCACATTGAGGTGATTGTTGTTGTGATTTAAGGCTGTATAAATAAACCTTGATTGAACTGAACTAAATTGTTTGTATGTGTAAGTTTGAGCTGAGCAGAGGAAATATAAGTTACCAGCAATTAAACTATTATGATGTATGAACACAAGCAGGCCTGCATGTTTAAACAACCTTTCACGTACACGGCACTGACACTGTCGACCTGAATGTGTTAATATTCAGCTGGAACTCAGTGTAATCAACCTTTCTTGGCCATACAGACCTCTCTTCATGATTTGAATGTATTATTAAAACCCCAAGCAAAGAGAAATTTAATGATTTTGATTATGTCATCAGAATTACAGATTATTACCTGGTCTAATATTTCTTCATGATGTCGAGAGGTAAAAACTATTACTGTGGTATCATCACGTCTGATAGCTCCTTCCAGGCAGTAATTTAGAAATTTAAAAAGGTTTGCCTTATGACCAACCCACTCCTTTAAAGGGGGATTTGCAGTGGAATCCGGATCAATGAAAAAAGCACAACCTTGCTCTCCCTCAACACTCTCAACCGCCTAACAGTACCCACATCCAACACTGCAGCACATAGATAAACTGCAATCTGGAAAGTGTTTATGACTGTTGGGGCAAAACATCCACATGTAAGTATCACCGGGAGTCCGAGCATGTGATGGTACAAATGTCCTCTCAAAGATGAAGATGGTGTAATGCCTAAATGTGTTGAGAACCAGTTTAAAAAAATCTATTATCTGAATTTTTGTAGACATACTAGTAGTTTCTTCTATTTGTTTTATCTTCTGTTTCTTTTCAGTTTAGCATTTAAGTGCATTTAGCAATATATATATATATATATATTTTAATAGGTCTTAACACCGGTAGTACCAGTGAAAGCACAGACAATTTACTGTAGTCTGCTAAAGGGGGAGTTGTAAGTTATTAATCTTAAAACATTCAAAAGTATATAAAAACATTTTTAGAAATGTTATTGTTAAGTCAAAGATGGCCTGTATTGTATTGAAGAAATGCTGTATCAACTGAAGTCAACATGTTAACAAACTGAGTCTGGACCTTATTTGATGATGAAACCACCATATATTTATATATAAAACGAAATCACCAAAAAAGTGCAAACAGGTGTCATGACAGATTGTGGTAGTTCATTGTTGGCTGTCACAACACAGTGGCATTTCTTGGATGCATATCAGAGAAAAATAACCTTGAGAAATCAAAATGACTGCAATGTTGCTGGCACAAAGACAGCTCTTACAGTTTACTGCATTCATTCATTCTGTGAACCAATGGTGAACCCAACCATGCATACTAATGAAAGACAAGATGCTTGAAGAGAAGAGGGTTTATCAAACCTATGACACGGTTTGAATAGCTGAAACGTCGACAGAAGAAAACACGAGTACTCACACCAGTGGCAGTATACATGGAAACATATTTTCATCCCGTATACGTTAACTACAAATACATACATGTGGATGTTTTTTAGGCTGAAAAGCAGCACACATTTGGACAATTTCCCCTCTTATTGAATATTCATGAGCACCTGCTTTTTACCAAACATTCACAAGATCACTACTACAACATGAATGTACTGTACTGTATGTCCCTCTGAATTGATTATAGGTATTATGCTATACATAAGTTGGTGTTGTAGTAGAATTTTATCATGGGTGCAACTTTCAGCACACACGTTTTCATTAAAACTTAATTACAGGAGGAGGAGGGTAAGTGACGGAAGTGATGTTGTAGGTGACGTCAGACGCCGGAGATTTTGGCGGAGAAAAAGCAAATGGTAGCATAGAGTTTAACAAAGGTTTTCCAAGCTTCAGTATTTCCAAATATTTTCCAAATATACTAATCAATTGTCATATAACTAACAACATCTGTTTTATCATCTCTAACACCCTGGAGGACAACGGGGAGAGTTTAGACGCTCTCCAAGATTACATCGACCGCTGTTTTCAAGATTTAGTAATGCATAAGGCCCAGAGTGCATCTTCCCCGGCCAAAATCGAGACGCCGTCATCGAAGAGAAGTCGCCAGGCAGACTCCCCCGGTACAACATCGCCTGCCGGCAAAGACATCGCAGAAATCCTGGAGTCCATCGACAAGCGATTGTCCAGTTTCGATGCGAGGCTGTCCCTGGTGGAGATCTTACACCGGGAATTTAAATCTCTGAGAGAATCCCTGGAATTCAGCCAGCGGCAGGTGGAAACGCTTGCCGCTGAAAATGCCACGCTACGGGAGTCGGTTAAATCTCTCACCGATAACGTGACCCAGCTAAACATTGAAAATAAAAAAATAAAAGAGTCCGTTATCGATTTACAAGCCCGTAGCATGAGAGATAATCTTGTGTTTTCTGGTATTCCAGAAACTGCCGGAGAGGACGCAGAGGCAACGGTGAAAAGCTTCATTAAAATCCACCTGAAGCTGCCGGAGGACACCGTAAAGAACATCGACTTCGATAGAGTACATCGCTTGGGGGGCGTGAGGTCGCGGACCGGGAGACCACGGCCTATTGTGGCCAAATTCAGCCAATTCAAACAAAAGGAACAGGTGAAGAGTCGCGGCAGAGAGCTGAAAGGAACGGACTTCAGCGTGAACGACCAGTTCCCCAAAGAGATCCTGGAACGACGCAAGGTCCTGTTCCCAGTTCGACGTAGCTTTATCCAGAAAGGCTCCCGTGCTGTCATCGCTGTGGACCGGCTCTACGTGGACGGACAGCTGTACCGCGACCCCGGCACCACACCGTGGTTATACTGACTGCACTCCAGATAAGAACCCGCTACACTCTTTTCTTATTCATTCACACTTTCTCCTTTAAAATGTGTTTAACCTAGTAATATCAGTAGGATGTCATAGCAGATATAATACCGTCACCCTCCGTCATTGCTTTAATTGGAATGTTTCCGTTTCGTTTCCTTTTTTTTGTTGTCGCTCACAGTTCATGTGGTTTCTTTCTTTCTCTTGTCTTTCACTGCTGTGATCACCTACTTCCCCACTCACCTACAAACAACACCCTCTATTTCTCCATATTTTCACAACACGATCACGCAAACACATCAGCTCAACGGCAGCACATTCACAACAGCCTCACAGCACGCACAGACTTGCAGGACACATAAGCAAGCCACGCTTGTTCATATTAGTGAATATTCACACACATAGTCAGACTTATGGAGTCTCTCACCACACTTCTTTTTCTCTTTCTATTTACAAACAAGGGATGTTTCCATATTCTCTCCACCTGTCTAAACGAAACACCCAGCATACATCATTAAACATACACGCACAATTAAGGGCATGCTGAGGTTTGTCACATGGAATGTAAATGGAGCTGGCACCAGAGGAAAGAGGTTAAAAATATTTAACCAGCTTAAAAAACTACAGGCAGATGTTGTTTTATTACAAGAAACTCACAAACCTGTCACAGGTTTAAACGAACTTAAAACACCTGAGTTTCCTAACGCGTTTGCAGCCGGTTATAATTCTAGACAACGGGGAGTAGCAATTTTAATACATAAAAATGTTAATTTTACAGTACTCGATACAGTTATAGATCCAGAGGGTAGATTTCTAATTATTAAACTATCAATATTGAACAAAAAACTATGTATTGTTAGTATATATGGTCCAAATGTTGATGAACCCTCATTCTTCCACGGTTTTTTTAGTGCACTCTCTGAACACCTTGATTGCACACTCATTCTTGGCGGTGACCTCAACCTTGGACTAAATGAAGAAATGGATAGGCTCAACACAACAGGAACTCAGCGTAATTGGCAGTCCACAAATATAATCAAACAGTATATGAACGACTTTGGTCTTTGCGATGCATGGCGCTCTCTTCACCCCACCAGTAAGGAATATACTTTTTTCTCGCATGTTCATCACTCTTACTCTCGTCTGGATTATTTTTTGGTCAGCAGCTCACTGCTGTGTGACATTTCAGACACTGAGATTCATCCTATAGCTGTCAGCGATCATGCTCCTGTATCTTTAACACTAATGCACAAGAATAATACTACGCCAAGTAAAAACTGGAGATTTAATATATCACTACTTAAAGATGAAGACTTTATTAAATACTTTAAAAAGGAATGGACTTCATATTTAGACTTTAATGACACTCCCGGAATATCTGCTTCTGTTCTATGGGAAGCAGGGAAAGCTGTGATGAGAGGTAAAATAATTTCTTTCTCATCACACAAAAAGAAAGAAGAAAACAAAAATATTCAGGAATTAGAAAAAAACATCAAATCACTAGAAGAAGCCTACGCGTGCGACCAAGATCAGGAAACATTGAACAAAATATGCAAAACAAAACTAGAATTAAATGAAATTATTAATAAAAAAACACAATTCCTTATACAAAGACTTCGCTTGCAGAATTTTGAACACAGTAACAAATCAGGTCGATTTCTAGCTAACCAGCTAAAAATAAATAAAGAAAAAACAACTATATGTGCTGCTAAAGATTTATCGGGGAACACAATATATGATCCTGGAAGAATAAACAACATTTTTAGGGATTTCTATGAAACTTTATACTCACCACAAATAAACCCATCTAAAAATGAAATTGATCTGTTTCTTGACAACGTAACTCTTCCAAAATTACTAGACAGTCAAGCAATGGAATTGGATTCGCCACTGACGCCAAGTGAACTCCAGGAAGCCCTGATAAGTATGCCCAATAATAAGGCTCCAGGTCCAGACGGCTTCCCTGCAGAATTCTACAAAGAATTCTGGACAATTTTGGCACCAGTATTCCACAGCATGTTGCAGGAAATCGAGGAAAATGGCAGACTACCACCAAATATGAATTCTGCCAACATTAGTCTCCTGCTAAAACCAGGCAAAGACCCTTTATTTCCCTCAAGCTATCGTCCAATTTCTCTTTTAAATGTAGACCTTAAAATAATCTGCAAAGCTCTCTCAAAGAGATTAGAGAAAATGACCCCCCTCTTAATTCATCCTGACCAAACTGGTTTCATAAAGGGTCGGCACTCCTCAACAAACACTCGTAGATTACTTAATTTAATAGACTACTCATACGATAAAAACATCGAAGCCATAATATTATCTCTAGATGCAGAAAAAGCATTTGACAGAGTTAATTGGAAATTTTTATTCGCAACTTTACACAAATTTGGTTTTGGAAACTCTTTCATAAACTGGATAAGAATATTATACAATTCCCCAACGGCTCGTATCAGAACAAATGACCAGACATCCTCCAGCTTCTATCTCCTGAGGGGCACCAGACAGGGATGCCCACTCTCCCCCTCACTTTTTGCAATTTTTATCGAACCTCTAGCAGCAGCATTTAGACAGGCTACAACAATTAAGGGCATAAAATGTAAGAACATAGAACATAAAATCAGTCTCTATGCGGATGATGTGTTGCTTTTTCTGCAAAACACACAAACCAACCTCTCTGAGGTAATTACTTTAATAAACTGGTTTTCAAGAGTTTCAGATTATTCAATTAACTGGCCAAAATCTACAGTTCTCCCCATTAACTGCTCCTTCCATAATTCTTCCTCTGCCCCACTGCAATCCGGAAATATTAAATATTTAGGTATTAATGTCTCTCCTAAGCTTTCAGACTTAACTAAACTAAACCACATCCCACTTCTAAAGAAAGTAGAAGGCGATCTGACTAGATGGAAATCTTTACCCATATCACTCATGGGAAGGGTCGCCACTATAAAAATGATGATCTTGCCAAAAATAAATTACTTATTTTTGATGATCCCTAACAAACCATCACAAGATTGGTTCAGATCTCTGGATTCATATATTTCCAAATTCCTTTGGAAAGATAAACCCCCGCGTATTAGCTTAAAAACGCTACAAAGAACCAAGGATAGAGGAGGATTAGATCTGCCTAATTTTCACCAATACTTCTTAGCCAACAGGCTTCAGTTCATCTCAGAATGGTTAAAACATACCTTCTTAGTTGAGCCCTGGCTAGATGTTGAACAGGCACTATGCAAGGATCTAGAGATTTCAGACCTACCATTTATTAGCTCAAACATCAAAAGACATGAATGCTTTAAAAGTATCAACATCAGCTTTTCTCTAACAGCATGGTGGGAGTTTCTAAAAATAACGGAGTCTTCATTAATCCCATGCAAACGTACACCTATCTGGAATAACCCTGACATATTACAAAACAATAATATGATTAATTTCCCAGAATGGAGTTGTAAAGGAATTAAATACTTAGAACATATATTAGAGGGAACAGAATTTATTCCATTTGACAGACTAGTTGAACAATATGGGATCAACAAGACAAGGTTTTTAGAATATCAACAAATTAAATCCATAGTAAAAAAGAAATTTAACCTCAGTCAAGTTGAATTACAAACACCACTAAGTGCGGCACATTTTCTTACTCTTAAATCCCCCAAATTATTATCTAAAATATACAGAACACTTTCTAAATTAGATGAATCAATATCCCTTCCTACTGCAAAGTGGGAAGCAGATTTATCAGTCAACCTAGACCAAAACTTCTGGTCTCAGATTTGCTTAAAAACTTTTAAATTAATTAAAAATCCCAGTCTGCAATTAATACAATACAAAATACTTCATAGAGTGCACTATACAGGTCATCGGATGTTTAAGATGGGCTTTACATCTTCCAACAACTGCTCACACTGTCAAGGCAATACACCAGACAATTACATCCACGCTCTTTGGTTCTGTCCACCAGTGCAAAAGTTTTGGCGCGAGATATGTGAAGACTTATCAAAATGTCTGAAATGTAACATTCCAACTTCCCCCTTAGTGTGTTTGTTGGGCAGCTTAGATAATGTCACTTCAGAAAAGAATATAGCCCATATGATCTTCACTGCCCTATGCATAGCCAAGAAAACAGTCCTCATGAACTGGAAAAATAAAAATAATCTTAATTCTAACCAATATAGAAATTATCTATTAGATTACATTAGTCTTGACACAGCCTCTGCCACCACATCAGATCAATTGCTCTGGGCCCCTTTTATCAGCTCCATCACCTAGTGGGGGTGGGGGGTCATAGTTTGGTCCCGCCTTCACTGTTGTGATTGGTGAGGGGGTAGGGACAGGCTTAGGGCGTCGGGGGGTTCCCCGGAGGCATCTTCCTTGGGGGGCTCAACCCGGGGTAGCGGTCACGTCCGGTTGAGGGCTCTGTTGGCTCTCAGGTGACTGTTTCCTCGCGGCTGCGTGCAGCGGGGCTAGGGGAGGGTCTGTGCTGACGGACGTGGGTTACTGACCTGGCAACCTGGCTGCCCCTGGGTGGGTCCGGGATGGGCGTGAGGTTCTGGGGGTGCTCCGTCTCTGGGCGGGGGCCCGGGCCGGGCCTCGGGGGCTCGGGTCCTGGTTGGTGTGTTGCCGGGGTTGTGGGCGGGTGGGTGCATGGGGGCCCGGCCCTGGAGCAGGGTGCCGCCGGTGCATCGAGCCGCCTGGGGGGCTCTTCAACTGGTGGGGGGGATGGTCACATCTGGCAGGAGCTTTCTTCTCTCAGGAACTCTCTGCAGGAGGGGGAGATACAGGAGAGGTGGAGGAAGATCTCAGCCTGGGCGTTTACCGTCTTATGTAGTCTGGAAGATGTGTGGTTGGTGGGGTGGGTGCAGTTTTCTCTGTGGTGGGGTTGGGTGGACTGTCCAGGGCTCTGTGGAGTCGGGGGGCGCTACTGCACTGGGCCCCGGTCTGATGGGCCTGGGCCCCCCTTCCCTGGCGGGTCGCGGAGGGTGGGAGTGCCTACTGGGGTCAGCGGGGGAGCTGGCCCCAGGGAGGGGTTACCTGCCCCTCCCTTCCTTCCCTCCCCATCTCCAGCTGCCTCCCTCTTCCCGCTCCTCCACAACCACCCACACATGCAGGGCCTTGGAGTGGGGGTATGTCACCAGGGTGCAGAGGAGGCTACCCCCCCCCCCCTGTCCCCTTCTGGCTGCCTCTGCCTCAATTTTATCCCACAACTTAGACATTCACATTATTCACACTCTCATTACACATACATATAGGATCTTGGGGGTGGGCACAATCACGGAGTCCAAATCACCATCAGGGTGTATACCTCACCCCTGACGTCGTTGCCCACCTCTCAATTTTAAATACACTTAGTCATTGAGGGCTAGCAGGAGGGACCATGCGCTTACCTGCTGCTCCTTGGCAGGTAGCTCCATGCCCTCCTGGGTTTTAATTGCACCTTAGAACACATATGCATCAACACTACAATGAGCGGGTGGAGGGAGGTTTGGAGTCTTCTCCCACCCCCATTCTCTGCGGCCTGCTGGAGCGGGGGGGCTAGTAGGAGGAGTTGGCCGTCCGACTGCGGTCTGGGGTGTGGGGCCTCCCTGCTGCTGCGGAGTCGGGGTGGTCTGCCTCTCCCCACCGCAGGGAAAAGGGTAACACCACCTGGGTCTGGGTGCAATTCCCCCCTCCAGGGGCAAGGGTACCTAGACCCGGTTTGTAGAGTACGCTTGGGGAGTGTGATTGTGTGTACAGCGTCTCTTTATGTCTGTCTCCACGTTGGTTGAGTGTGGAGTGAGTGCATATGAGAGCATGAGGGTGGGAATGGATGTTTGTGTCTGTGTGTGCCTGTATGTCTGTGTCTATATGTCAGGTTGGGTATCAGACGCCACCTCTCTGGGGACACCTCAGGCCCTCCAAGGTTTGGAGGCCTATCTCCACCCACCACCACTTCCCCTGCCGGTGGCGGACTCCCTCAGGTGTCGGTGTGTTGGTGGTTCTTTGTGTCTGGGGGTGGGCGTCCGGGTACACACCGGCTCACTCCTTGGCGGCCGCTTGTCGGGGCCTGGGGCCTGGGGCTCGCTCGGGCCCCTTTGGAGGTGGGGTGCCCCCGGCCTCTCGGCCTAGGGCTCGGTCACTCAGGCGCAGCTGGGGGCCGGCGGAGCTCACGGGCGCGTCACTGCAACCCCCCCTGGCTTCTGCTCCGCGGCTGCTGAGTGAGCCCTCATCTGGGACTCTCCTCAGCTCTTACTGGAACAGTGGCGCGGCTGCCCCTCTGTTGGTCTTCCATGGTCTCTTGTGTTCTGGGGGCCTCTGGATGTCTGGAGTTTTGATCTCCTCCATACCCGCTTCACACCCTGGAGGATGGGGCTGTGGCCCCCCCACACTCCCTAGCAGATCATTACATGGAGAAACCTTTGGAATGCAAGCATGCTGATCCACACAGGTATGCACACATGGGTATTCACAGACGCGGACTAAAGCTTTCTTGGCTGCTGCCTCAAAGCACACTGTGCGCTGTCTATCTTGCGTGCTGCACAATATCGTTTATTACTTAGTAAATACTGATATCTATGACTAGCTAGTTTATTGTGATGGTGCTTTGTTTTCTCTATTATTATGTTGCTCTTTGTTGTTTGCTGTCTCCTCTGTTTGTTTGTTTGTTTGTTTGTTTGTTTGTTTTTTCTCCATACAGGTGACCCAGGAGTTTTTTTTTTTTTTTTTGTCTCTCTTCCCCCCCCTTCTCACCGTCTCTTCTCCCCTTGGGTTTTCTTTCTTTCTCTCCCCCTCTCTCTCTCATTCATTCCCCCTGTCCTATTTATTAAAAAAAAAAAAAAAAAAAAAAAATGACAAAGGATGAACTGAAGCTCTGCCATCACGTAATGTCGCATACTGCTGTTTCTGATGTCATTTAAAAGAAAAAAAAAAAAAAAAAAAAAAAACTTAATTACAGAAACAATATCTAATAACCATGAAACATTCTTCAGAATGGGGTCTTTTTTTTGATGTTATCTAATCCCAGTCCTTTTCTAGTAATGCCATAATGAAAGTACTACTGTACAAATGAACAATAGCATTGCTTAATCTATTTAAATGCCCACTGAAGTGTCTTCTCTTGTTGTTGCAGACAAAACCTTCAAACATGTGCATTATGAAAAGGAAACTTTCTGAATTTAATAGGTGAAACACACAGAAATGTCATACATGCATCATATTTTCTTCTTCTTCAGCTGGTTGGTTTAATTTCAACTGGATTATTGCTGCTTTAAAAAAAATTAGGCAAACCTCTTATTTATGCACAACAGCTGTGGATGGTTCTCTTTTGCAGATTTTCTGCAGATTCAATTAAAATTTGCACTAGATTTGAATAGAAACCAAGCCAGCATTGTGAACAAACCTACACAATCAAGACAAAGGAATACTCCAAGCAACTCAACACAATGCCAGTTTCAGCTGTCAGTCATTTAAACATGGTAAGCAGTAAGCTGAATGTGTTTGAGTGTGTGTTGCGCAGCGTATGAAGGCTGCTGGTAATGAAGACAATTACTGTTTTCCTTCTGTTCCTGTCCTCTTGTTTGGCCTGTTAGTGGAACACAAAAACAGAGATGTTCTTTAATCAACATGAATAATGAAACGCTTGCTTCCACTGTAAACAGCCGAACAACATGTCTGTACTCTACTCGTGTCTTAACTTGTTCTGAACTTGTATATGCGTGGGACAGAAAGAGAAGAACGTGTGCGGAAGCAAGTCTTGCATTCAAAATTAATCCACTCAACAGTGATCAGCTATGAGTGCATACTGTATTTCTATGAAATATAAACACAGTGAAGTATTCCACAACTAGTTTGTGCCTATGAAAAAATTATGTTTCTCTCAACATGACACAGTGGTTATTTTTGGCACTGAAAGTAAAAGTAATACCAAGGCAGTGTGTGAGTGTGTAAGTGTGTGCCGATTTAACACCAGCTGAGCCACATGCAGCACAGTGAAGGTACAGTATGAGGAGGTTGAGTTTAATCCCTTCCTAGAAGCTGAAGTGTGTGTGTTTGTGTGTGTGTGCGTGCATGTTTGAATGGAGTTCAGGTGAGTGTCATATATCTGTAGAGCTTTCTAAACACACAGCACTGGATGAAAGTGTGTGTGCATGCGTGTGAGCACGACAAGTGTTTGCCAGTAGCTCAGAATACTTGAAGAGCACTTTGTCCTTTAGGTGGGGTTTAGCAAAAAAAGCTGTGTTTGACTATGTTTCCTCTCTTCCTCAAGAGCACTTTGTCACTTTAACATTTGGCATAAAAGCTTTCAGTCTGTGTATTCGTATTCATCTCTTCATTCCTGACAATTATCTTGATGATACCCCCCTTTCATCAGTTTCTCTCTCACTCTGATTTTTTATGAGCACTAAAACTTCTCCCCCGCAACCTAGAATTGCATATTATATCTTTCCATTGACCTTTATCGTGACTGAAACAACCAACTAATTTCTTATTGCTAATCCCAGAGACAATGATATCTTAAACAGTTTTTGTAATTCCTAACTATAATAAAGTGCTCAAATTGATGTTTGTCCACAGTCTACTGGCATAGTTCCTGAAGCTGTAAAAAACAGATCACAGCAGCACGCAAGGTGAGACCTCTCAGAAAGACACTCAGAACAAGCTTCGACCACCCGCTGCTCTCAGTTACAAAGTGGTGGCGATAACACACGTCACATGCTGACAGTGCATTCAGACTCAAATATATGAAACTGAAGGCTTATTCATTTCTTCAGTCAGATGGGGCTGAGGTTTGTACAGATTGGTTTGTTTTCACAAGCAAGCACTGTTTTGACTGAGGATTGATTGTGCAGCATGTACCAATAATGCTGTACGCTAGCTACAGTGATTAAAATTTTTAAAATGTCCCGGTAAAACACCAGTGTTGGAAAACTATGCATTCATCCATTTTCTTTCACTTATCCAATTTACTGTTATGGTGTTTCGGAGGTGGGCTATCCAAGCTGCCATAGCGTGAGGATCCAATTGAGATACACCAGCTTAACCAAACCCAACAAACTGCATGTTTTTGGAGTGTGGGAGGAAGCTGGAGGACCTGGAGAGAACCCATGCAGACATGGGAAGAACATGTAAACTCCACACAGACAGGCTAACAGTGCTAACCACTGCACCACCATGCTGCTCCTTTGTAGAACTAATCTTTTATTTTGTAGTCCTTTTTAATCTTAACCATGTATATTTATAGTAAACCCAGTCTTTGTAATTGTTTTATGAATTTATTCAAATTGTTTAGATTTAGTAGAAAGGGGAAAAAAAGTCTTCTGGAGAAATATTTTTAATTGAAACATAACTTGTAAACCAAAACTTAGAGTAGTACTGGTTGAAATTTGTTTTTTTAATAGGCCTATTTGAGGAACCACCTCTGTTAAAACACAGTCTGTTTGAGGACAACCCCCTTGGCGTACTGGCAATCCTCCATTATAATCAACGGGCTAAATTAGCTACCCAGATGAATACCAGATGGATCAGGGAATACAATATTTTAGGATAAAGCCTGTGGATAAATTATATAAAATGGAAAAATACAGTGTAAAACATAAACATTGGCAGAAGTATGCTGTGTAGAATCTAGGCAATGGACTGTTACTGTTTAGGAAATTGCACTGGATGCTTTCTGTGAAAGTCACGTAAAAGCTTTGTATAGCAATATGGTCGCAATATGGTCTAATTGCTAAGCAAGTAGTAGTATGCAGTCTGGTGCGTTCATGAGTCCTTTTCTCCTAATTTCAAATGAGTAAAAGATTGAAATTAAGCAAAGTGAAAGTGGAACAGATACTCACTATCTATAGGTAAAAGATACATAACAGAATGGAGAAAACATAGAGTATAAAACTGTCATTGTACAAAAAGTTAAAAATAAAACTACCAACTAATTCTACCATCCCGGTTTTTGCATATCTGTGGTTCAGTCCAAAATAGTTAAGCAGTAATCTTCTTCATAATGATGTATTAATTCAGGAAATTTATATAATATTAATGTTTTTCCATCTGAAATGAAAACTCATGTGTTTCATGTTAAAAGGAAAGGGGTGTCAGTGTCTATATGTCAGGTCGCGTATCAGACACCACCTCTCTAGGGACATCTCAGGCCCTCCAAGGTATGGAGGCCTATCTCCCCTTACCAATTCCCCTGCCAGTGGCAGACACCCTCAGACATCGGTGCATTGGTGGTTCTTTGTGTCCGGGGATGGGCGTCCAGGTACACACTGGCTCACTCCCGGTGGCTGCTTGTCAGGGCCTGGAGCCTGGGGCTCGCTCTGACCCCTTCGAGGGTGTTGTGCCCTCGGCCTCTCGGCCTGGGACTCGGTCACTCAGGCACAGCTGGCTGCCGGCGGAGCTCACGGGCACGTCACTGCAACCCCCCCTGGCTTCTGCTCCGTGGCTGCTGAATGACCCCTCATCTGGTCTTCCTTGGTCTCTTGTGCTCTGAGGGCCTCTGGATGTCTGGAGCCTGGATCTCCTCCATACCTGCTTCATGCCCTGGTGGATGGGGCTGTGGCCCCCCCACACCCTCTAGCAGATCATTACATGAAGGAACCTTTTAAATACAAGCGCGTTCATGCTCACAGGTGTACACACAGGTGCTCACACACACAAACTACACCCTTTTTGGCTCCTACCTCAAAGCACACTGTGCGCTGTCGATCTTACATGCTGCACAATAATATTCAATATTTAGTATTTACTGTTATATTCACATAGATCATCATGATGATGTTGTTTATTATATTGCTCTCTCTTTTTTGCTTGTTTTCTCAACAGGTGATCCAGGTGATTGATATATGTATTTTTGTTTGTTTGTTTTGTTGGTTTTTGTTTTTTGCCCTTTATCACTGTGCCTCCTCCCCACTGCTTTTGCTTTCCCTCTTTCTTTCTCCCCTTTCTTTTCCCCAGTCAAGTCTGTCCCGTGTGTAGCAAGTGAAAATAAAATAAAATAAACAATAAAAGCAAATGTGAATCAAATAGACCAATACGGCAAGGCCGGGATGGTCCATTTGGTAACGTAAATCTGTTGGGCATCTTCCTTTGCCTTTAGACAATAATTCTGATGGCAAAAGAACCAAACGGGACGGGCAAAAAAAAGGAAAGGGGTGCAATTATTTAAATTATTGTTACAAAAATGTATCGCGCCAATTATGTTGCGTATACTACCACTGAGTTATTATTAGTGTTGGAGTGCTTCCACAAAAGCAATCGCACATTGAATGAAAATAATCAAAAAAATAGAAAGTGTTTAAAAAAAATGGTAATATATAAACTATTTAGGACAGAAAAGGTACAAAAAGAAATGTTTGGACCAATTTGTGTTTGGAAAAGTGTAAACCTCCTACTAATAGAGGTGGGGCGCTTCAAATTGCCTGCTGTCATTACTTTTTGGAGCCAGTTTTGGTGCCAGACTTTAACAGTATTATTCATAACACATATCTGAATGTAACACGGTGTTTGCAAAATTTCTAGAAACAACAGCATTTAGCCTTATTTTATCTCCACGCCAACTTATTTTTCTCACTGCTCATCCTCTTTACAGACTGTTTTAGTAGGAGGATTATAGCCATTAGTCTATCAGACAGGATACGTAATAAGTTCCCTTAAACATGACATACTTGTGAATACTTGCAGCTTAAAGATAAAAGATATAGGTCCCATATCATTTCTAATACCGAGACCACAGACACACATACATGCACACACTTAATTAGTTATTTCCGTAAGTAGCGGGGAGCTAAATGCCATCCATCCATCAATGATCTAATTGTGAAACCCTACTCAACCCACTCTTTCTTTTAACCTCGCATCCTCCTCCTATCTATACTCTCTTCTCATTTTTAATTTGCTTCCTTCACTCCCTCCATTTTTTGGACCCTTCTTTGAGCTACGGTTATTTTCTCTGTTCTCACTTTCCCCTTCCTCCTCTCTCTCCGTCCGTCTCTCTCTCACTTCTCTCCCTCCGTTCGCAATTGCTGACTGAGAACCGACTGTGAGCAGTGGGAGAAGTCACTAACCTTTCATGACCTTTATCTGCAGTGCAATCAGCTTTCTCTCTATGTGCAGGTATTTTTCCTGATGAATAAATAAACAGTTAATATTATTACGGTCTGTAAATACCCCAGAGTATTAAAGTCTATTAAATGGTCAACACAAGTGCAAAGGTATTTAAATATTTTTTTTAGTGCACAGTATGGTCCCTGTATAATTTGACGGCTTCCTGTATCGTTCTCCTCGACAGTAATTTATGTTTTAAGGGGTCTGTTGCAAGTGTGAATAGTTTTCTTTCTTCTTAGACTGATCTCCAAGTTCTGATTTCACATTCTATAAAGCCTAATGCTATGTTGGGAGGGAAAAAAATAAAAGAGAATCGAGTAATTTGATTACTATAAAAATGACATGAATTATATTCTGCGGCTCTTTATAGCCGATACAATCCAATCAAGTTGAACCCCACTTTTAGGCTATTGGTGGCCAAAACACTTCATGGTAATTTTTTATTTAATTTTTCACTCTTCTGTAACTACTGAAGCCTTAAATGACTTTTTTCCACTTAGTTGCTTCACGCTGCTGTGATAGGAACTGCCTATATGTAATTAGTGTAACTGCCCAGGCCTAGACAAGAACATCACAAAAAGCAACACTTACCTTTTCTTCCAGCAATCAGTTTGCTATTGAATCCAAGTTAAATCCTTTAGATTGTGACGCAAGAAGACTTACAATACCTTCTCAGAATAAAATTCACTCATGAGGTGGTAAAAGAGGGAACAAATGTAGTTGTGTCACGGTCCGCTGTGACGGACCGAGTGGAGAATGCGTGTAATGGACCCAGGTGCGTACACAAGTGAACAGACAGGAGTGAGCTTTAACAGAAGGTGAGCCTTTAATATGGCTGAAAACAAGGTGTGCAAATACAGCAGGGATGGCGTGGCTAAACAAAAACCTAAACTGGGAACAAACTATGGTGAGGCTATGGCTTGGAAGACAACAGACCAGGCATGGAAACACGGAGGGTGGGAACACAGACGACGCGACACAGACTGTAAGAAACACAGAGACTAAATACACAGGAGGGATGATCAGGGGAAGTGGCCACACATGGGAACGCAGCTGACACACATGAACTTAACGACAGGACAGGAGGAGTGAGCTGAATACACAGACAGTGAATGCAGGCCTTCAAAGTAAAACAGGAAACATGAGACATGAACCGGGGAGACGTAGTACAGGGGGAGGTGACTTAACTGACAGCATGAACTTGACAGTACAAGACACACAGACATAAACACACGAAGGGCAAGGGAGACGTAATGCAAGGGTAACATAATTACAAGAAGGACTGGACTACCTTAAAGAACCTAAGCAAACAATAAACATCAAAATAGGTTAAGCATAACACACTGGGTCACACGACCCAGGACCATGACAAGTTGGTTGTGTGAGACAGAACTGTCAAGACTTGCAACATCAGGCTGCTACAGATGGATGTCAGGGATACAATGTTCTTCAGCACTTGCTCCTTGACAACCCCCCCCCCCCCCCCTTTTCCCAAGCTTTGCCCCCTGCTCTTAAAAGAGTAGTCCATTTTAAGATGTTGCTGTGTTTACAGAAAACACTTTTAAAGTGAGTCAGGTACAAGCACTTAGTGACATAATAGCACAACAAGAATCACTGATGTAATGAAGCTGTTTTTGCTTGAACTTATGTGAATATCATCATCATCCTCATTTATTTATATAGCACTTTAAAAACACACCTGGTAGACCAAAGTGCTGTACAATACAAATATGCATATAGTAATAAGATAGCAGAAACCAGACATAGCAATTAAAAAAAAAATGTCGATAGCGCCTTGTTGGTGGGGATCATGTGGTGAGCATGGATCTACTGAATTTACTGTTCTTGTATGAAAATCCAAATGGATGAGCTTTTAAATGTGTTGTAGGAAAAAGGGCTCTCCTCTCTGCCCTGCTCAGTTTGCACAACCATCATTTTCACTGGACAGAACGTATCTGGGAAAATTATCTTGAGCATGCCTCATTTTGGTTTTGGTTTTGGAGGCCTGTTTTCAGTCACTTTGTTGTAACATGCTTTCAAATTCAAATTCAAATTCAAATTTTTATTTGTCACGTACACAGTCATACACAGTACGATATGTAGTGAAATGCTTGGACAACTGCTCGTGACCTAAAGAAAACAAAAAAGGAAAAGGCTATGAATAAGAAAGGAAATAAATATGAAAAATTAAAAAGGGTAAATTTAACTAGGAAGGAATAAAATATAAATTAAGGTTAAAAATGAAATAACTGTACAACACAAATTAGAATGAAGGGTAAATTTAACTGGGAAGAATAAGATAAAGATAAATATATAAATTAAAGTTGAAAATAAAATAACTGTACAACAAAATACACAATATAGAACTATATAAGAATGTATGAAGAAATCTAAATATAAATAAATATATACACAATAACAGCAGCTGTACAAGTATTAACCGGAAATGAAGAATATAGTGACCAGTGTTGTGCAAAACCAAAGTCCAGAAAGTCCAGTGTGTGTGTAAGAACCATATGTGTGGGTCAGTACTGTGTGGTGGTGTGATTGAGAGACCGTATCGCCTGCGGGAAGAAGCTCCTCCTCAGTCTCTCTGTGTTGGTCTTCAGGGAGCGGAATCGCTTTCCTGACCTCAGCAGAGAGAACAGTCTGTTGTTGGGATGGCTGAGGTCCTTCACGATCTTCCTGGCCTTGGTCCAGCACCGCCTGCTGTAGATTGAGTGCAGGTCAGGGAGCTCGGAGCGGATGGTGCGCTCAGCTGACCGCACAACCCTCTGTAGAGCTTGTCTGTCCTGCATGGTGCTGTTCCCGAACCAGGTTAAGATGTTTCCCGCCAGGATGCTCTCTATGGTGCACGAGTAAAAGTTCCTGAGCACCTTGGAGGGCAGTTGGAAGTCTCTCAAGCGTCTGAGGTGGTAGAGACGCTGTCGGGCCTTTTTCACCACGGTGTTGATGTGACAGGACCATGACAGGTCCTGCGTGATGTGAACTCCGAGGTATTTGAAGCTGTCCACTCTCTCCACTGGGCACTCGTTGATGACGGGGGTCTGGTAGTTCCTCTCCTGCTTAGTGCTGAAGTCCACTATCAGCTCCTTTGTCTTACTGACGTTTAGAAGGAGGTTGTTCCTCTGGCACCAGTTCTCCAGATTCCTAATCTCCTTCAGGTAGGCCGTCTCGTTGTTATCAGAGATCAGGCCCACCACGACGGTGTCGTCAGCAAACTTGATGATGGTGGTGGAGCTGGTAGTGGCCACACAGTCATATGTGTACAAAGAGTACAGCAGGGGGCTCAGAACACACCCCTGGGGGGCTCCAGTGCTGAGAGTGGTGGAGGCTGAGACATGTCCGCCCATCCTTACTGCCTGTGGTCTGCCAGTTAGGAAGTTGGAGATCCACTGACACATAGATGAGCTGAGTCCCAGATGCTCCAGCTTGGTGGTGAGTGTGGAGGGAATTATGGTGTTAAATGCAGAGCTGTAGTCTATGAAGAGCATTTTAACATAATTCCCCCTTCTAGTGTCCAAGTGAGTGAGTGATGTGTGGAGGAGATGAGAGATGGCATCGTCTGTGGAACGATTTGGACGGTAAGCGAACTGTAGTGGGTCCAGTGTGTCTGGTAGTGAAGAAATGATGAAGTCTCTGACCAGGCGTTCAAAGCACTTCATCACTACTGAGGTGAGGGCTACAGGGCGATAGTCATTGAGAGAAGCAGGGTGGGGTTTCTTCGGGACAGGAACAATGATGGACTCTTTGAAGCATGTGGGGATCACCGACTGAGATAAAGAGATGTTGAAGATCTCAGTGAACACAGGAGCTAGCTGGTATGCGCAGTCTCTTAGGATACGACCTGGGATGCCGTCTGGTCCTGCTGCTTTCCTGGTGTTCACTCTCTTGAAGGCTCTCCTTACTTCATGCTCGGAGATGACGAGCACGTTTCCGGTGCTGGCAGTATCTTCCTGTCTGCAGCCGTTAGCGCCGCTAACACTAGCATTGTTGGAGACCTTAGCTGCAGCCTCGAAGCGAGCATAGAAAGTGTTCAGCTCGTCTGCCAGAGTCACGGCCGCGTTCGTCATACCGGTTGTTGGTGCTTTATAGTCCGTTATTGTCCTTAGTCCCCGCCACAGGCTCCTAGAGTCACTCTGTTGGAGTTGTGACTCTAGTTTCCTCCCGTAGCGCTGCTTCGCCTCTTTCACCGCCCTCCGCACGTTATATGACGCGGCTTTGTATGGGTCCATGTCCCCCGTCATGAGTCCCGTGTTGTAGGCAGCGGTGCGGGATCTCAGAGCGTTCCGGATGGTTTTATCCACCCACGGCTTCTGGTTGGGAAACGTTGTGATAGTCTTTGTCTCCACGGTATCATCCGCTAGTTTCCCGATGAATCCCACAACCGCTTCCGTAAACACGTTGATGTCATCGTCGGAGCTGTTTCTGAACATGCCCCAGTCTGCGTCATCGAGTGCGTCCTGTAACGCGGCCACCGATTGATCCGTCCAGCGCGCGACCTTCCTCTGAACCGGAACTTCCTGTTTTAGCCTTTGTTTGTATTTTGGCATGAGGAAGATGGCGGCGTGATCAGATTTGCCAAACGGGGGGCGGGATTGTGCCTTGTAGCCGTCCTTGACCGTAGTGTAGCAGTGGTCCAGTGTCCTTTCACCTCTGGTGGGGCAGGTGATGTGTTGATAAAAGTTCGGCGCTGCGCGTTTGAGGTTGGCGCTATTAAAGTCCCCCGTCACAATAAGCGCAGCGTCCCGGTGTTGTGTCTGGTGCTGTGTGAGTGCCTCATGCAGCTCGCATAAGGCGGTGACCGTGTCCGCTTGTGGTGGAATATAAACGGCACTTACAATGACCGATGTAAATTCCCGAGGTAGATAAAAAGGACGACACATGATGGACAGTAGTTCCAGATTTGGTGTGCAGGAGTGTGTGAGAGGAACAACGTTCGCACTGTTGCACCAGTTGTTGTTCACCATTAAACACACGCCGCCTCCCCTTGACTTCCCCGAGTCCCGTGTCCTGTCCATGCGGTGAACCGAGAAGAACTCGGCCGGCTGGATGGCGTGGTCCGGCACCGCTGGGTTCAGCCATGTCTCGGTGAAGCAGAGGAGATTGCAGTCCCGAATGTCTCTCTGGAACTTTATCCTGGCCCTGAGGTCGTCAAGCTTGTTCTCCAGTGACTGGACGTTGGCGAGCAGGATGCTAGGCAGAGGTGTGCGGTGTGCACGAGCTCTCAGCCTGTTCCTGACGCCGGCTCGCTTCCCTCTAGGCCGCCGCCGCTTCCCTTTGTTCTCCCTCGAGATCTCACTCGGCCAGGTCGGATCCGGAGTTAAAAACTTCCAATTGTGAGTACATTGTATACCAATAGAAACAAGAGTGTCACTGTCATACCTAATGTACCCAATGGTGATGATTTTGCCGATTTAGAAACGCTGAAAACTAACTTAAAAAACAAAGACAAAGAAAAAGTGGTCGGAGCAGTCGTGACGGCAGCCGACCTCACCGGCGCCATCTTAATCTTAATCTTAATCTTTCTGCAGGAAGTGGGGCAGAGGACACAGTGTGTGTTTAAATCTCCTCAGAGGGAGTATCCAAAGAAGCTCAGGGCTCTCTGGAGACCTCTTTGAGCAAATTGAGTAGATTTCATGTTCTGTCAAAACAACGTTTATGCTGGCTTTTGCTTCAACATAAAAAAAAAACTGAGCCTGCTATCAGTTCACCCAAGCTGCTTGTTATTTTGGAGATATCCGCTTGTGGGGCAGACAATAATGCCCAACCGTGAAGACCAACTCGATGTGATAAAAGCAATACTTGGACATATAATAACTTGCTTGATATTGATGACATTTCCATTCCCACAAGCATAGCACTGCAAGTGACAGTGTGCAAGTAAATCACTAGTAACTCAGTCTTAAACTATTTACTTTGTGCCAAGCACTTAAAATTTGTGTTACCTATCGTGAAAGAAGGTCATACAAACGGAAAACTGATAAAACTATTGGTAACTCTTTGTAATGTGGCCCATGTCTGAAGGTGTAATTACTCTGTAAATAAATGTAATTTCAACATATTTTATTTAAAATTACAATGCCATCATATTTACATACTAATACTCAAAGATAGGTACACATGAATATGGGGAAAAAAATCAGGAAAAAAATATACTATAATTTTAGATACTGCATAATTTCCTGGTAATATAGTGGAAAAACAAACAATATTTCCCAACCTTACATCGAATATACCCTGTACTTTCCATATTATAGAGTGCATTAACCCTGCCCAAGTTCTGGGTATTTTACAGGAAAAGAGACGCATTATACTGCAAGTATACTGTAATTTTGAGTACAGCATAAGTACAAAAGGATAGTTGAGTAAAAGAAAATCCATAATGCATATCAACATAGTAAATATTAAATAACAATGTTAGAAGAGAAGGTCAAGTTGCTCCATAATAAAGCCCAGGAAAGTAAATTGTACTGCAAAATGGGGAAATATTGTTTTTCTGCAAAATTACTAAGGAACTACACACTACTTAAATTTGTTATGTTGTACTTAAAACTTCTTAAGATGTAATTTGCTCACCCTTTGCTGTAATATACCTGTAAGTTGAGCGAGGATAAGCCAAGTATAATTTTTCCGTTGTGTAATGTAAACCCTGACTTGTTACACCCTTATTCTAATGTACCTACCTTTACGTATTTGTGTGTAATTATAATTAAATTGTCATTTCAAATAAAATACCTTAAAATTCCATTAGAGGGGAAACGCCCTTAGTCGAGGACCATTTTAAAAAGTGTAAAAACGGCCTACAATTGCATGACTTTATGTAATGCTTTTTTCACAAAATGGTCATATTGTATGTAAATATAAATGATGCACGACAAATGAATGACATCATTAAAGTGTATATGAGCTCGCTTCATGTTACTGGCGTTAATAACAAGTAATTATAGAAATTAAAAGCTTAAGTTTTAGGATTTCCTTTTTCTTTTATGGCTTTTTTTTTTATCATTACATTTCTATCTGCACTCGTGTAAATTCTGCTTATGTTATTAACTGTGAGCGTTAATGTGTGTAACTCTACTCACCTCAACTCGAATGCACTTGAGTTGTGTGAGTTTGCGTGGGAGAAAGAAAGCAAGAGCACGACATGCAGCCAAACTGGCAGGTGCACAAGAATGTTTAATGTTATATAATTTAGCACAGTTTTTGTGACCTGGAAAGAAATAATCCTCATGTTACACCTCTACAAAGAAAATGAGCGACAGAACAGCGGTGTGTGTGTGTGTACGTGTTGTTCTCTGCCCCAGAGCAACTAAGCCAACTCAAAGAGGGAGAAACGAGGAGCAGGGGAATGCAGTGAATGAGATAAATGTTTTTTCTTCAAAGGAGCCCAGCCTGTGGCGCCGTGCTCTTCCTCTTTTTTCCTCTCGTTTAATTAAGAAAGCAATCCCTCCTTCCCTTGAGCTCCCTCACTCTTAGTCTCACTCGTTGTGGTGGAAGTCACATTTAATAAATGATCATGATGATAATGGGGGAGAGGGGGTTGGCAGGGAACAGTGTGTGTCTTTTATGCATGTGTATCATATATGGTTTCAGTTGGTCTGATATAAAAAAGCAGACAATTAACTTACGTTTTTTTTATATCAACAATATTTTTTTATCCTTTGGAGGTGCCTGATCCCATGCTGCCTAATGGTACAAAAGTGGCATTTTGTCATGCATTATATTACTGTGTATAGGAAAAGTGAAGCTGTTTGAGAACATCTAATGTCTCTATACAGAGCATAAGCTTTACACCAGAAGTAGCTTCCCAGAAAATTAAATATTTTTGCCACTGAAACAATCTCCTTTATCAAAATGTTATAGACTCTGTTATAGACACGTTAACATTTGAACTTTGGATTGGGTAATTTTTTTTGGACAACATGTGAACATCTATGGCAGGTGCAGGAAATATAAATGATTAATAATTTATTTATTTCTTTTACAAATATCAACATTGTTGTTATCAACATAAATATGAATACAGATTATTTATAAACAAACATGATTTATTATGTGTTTCTTTTGATTTATTCAGTACACGTGCAGTGTTTTTTTTGTTATTTTAAATGTTCCTGTTTTTCTTTAACTGGCTTATTTATTTTAATGAATCAACTTATTTGTTTGTAACCAGGTTAAAACAGCCATTTATTAAAATGTGTTGAAATATTAAAAAACATTGAAATCCATGTTAAAATGTAAAATAATAATGGTTAAAGTGTTTAGAAAAATGTGTTTAATAAATTGCATTTGCATTACAAATGGTTCATTTTTACAAGTATCCTGTTTTATTATGAAAAGTTCATGATTGTAAGAGGAAGTGAATGTGGTTGTGATTGGTAGCTGGACTGAGAGAAGAATGGAAAGTATGAGATGTTTGTGTAAGTGTGTATGAACTGGACTATCTGTTTGTTTGTTGTACATTTTGCAAACTGCCTGTGAGAAGCCGAGGACATTTCTGCTCGAAGTCCGTGCAGCTGCTCACTTTTGTTTTAGCGTCAAAAGCCTGCACTATCATGCAGATGTCTGCTGATTCTGCATTCCTTCACACATAACTGTTATGATCTAGTCCCATTTCGGAAGGTGGCATACTGTTCCAGATCATTTTCCAATAATTTCATTTGATTTTCTCAGCTGCAGATGTAAACAAAACTACAGGAAAATGAGCCTAAAGGTTACATGTCCTCCACCCTCTGGAAATATGGGACTACAGAACCTCAAGAAGCAATATAAAAACAACATCTAAAATGAGTCTAAATTTGACATTGAAAAGACGTCCACAACGAGCACATTTGGATTATAAATAGCCCAAACATGGGACATCTGAAAAAAAAAAAAACTTTGCCTGGCGTTACAAAACAACCCCATTAGTGGACGAAATTGGACGTCCAAATAAAAGAGGTCACTGCAAAGTCATTTTGTGCAGTACATGATGTTTTCCCAAATGTCTCAAAATTGCTATTTTCCATTTAAAATACATGGAATTCATGTCCTGTTTTCCTTTAGATTATCAAATATAAGTTTTTTCCAATCTAGTGCTGGTAGGTGGCAGGACATTCTGGTATTTCTCAATGAAAAAAATTTCTGCAGAGAGAAATATATCATTACTATTGCCTATAGTTAAAGTAGCTGATAATTACTGATGAATTATTTGTTGGCATGTTGAGCAGTAATGTTCAGACACATAGAATGAAGACAGAAACACCGGAGCACACTACAAATTGTTTTTTCTGCAGCACTGGATCTTAGGGCTCTCCCACCTGCAAAATTCAATCCACTGGTTATGACCTTGGTATACTGTATGCTGAAAACATTTGTTTTTGCAGCTTTGCAGGTATCAAGCCCACAGAGTGATCTCAGAATATGTATTCTCAGTGAGGCATTGTTTTTCAGATCAGTTGACAGGTAATCACAGCTAAGAGAAAAAGCAGTATGTAAAAAAAACATCACTTATGTCAAAAGCAGTGCAGTGACTCATAAATTACACAAGATCTTACAGAACTACTCAAAGTTCATATTAACTTGAAAATGACATTTTCTGTCTGCTGTAACCTGTGTAATATATCACTTTGAGCCAATTAATGTGACGTCAACGCATTTTGTTAGAGGCTGGAAGCTGTCAGGCTTTGTGTGGGTCAGCTTGGCCTTCTCTTGCTGTGAACAAATCTGAGCACCAGAAAATAGCTACAGATGGGAACCATTATATCAAGTGAAGGAAAAAAAAAAAAAAGAACAGATCAGAGGATGAACCCATGCTGACACTTTTGTGGTGCAACACTTAAATTCGCAGCAGGATCTTAGGGCTTGGGCCTGAAGTAACTACCAGCAACTTGAAGTTGGGTGTTCAGAATTTTGCCTGAGGTGTTTTGTTCCAACATTAGCATCTGTGTATAAAAGTCGTGGTTGTGGTTTATTATGGCCTGGCACTACAAAAAGCCACTAGAGTAAATAGCTGAGTGTGGTACCCTACATCTCATCTGTGATGACCCGGTCTCACTGCAGATGGCTGCATCAGTCCACAGTCCAAAAGATGTTAGTTTTACAATACTTTTTTTTTGGCATGTTACTTTTTTACTCTTTGCCTACATTCACCATTTTTGTCAGTGCTTACATTTGTTTGGGATGGAGTAATAGTGGCAATGCCTCCATTGAGAGATTATTATCAAACAAGTAAAAAAATAAGCAGGAAACTTTGTTGAGAGAAAAAGGAAGAAGCAATGGCTGAAGAGGAATGAGTGGTAGAAATGAAAGGAGAAGGTAGGAGGAGAAATCAGAATGGGTCAGGCAAGACATAATATGAGATGGGAAAAGGGGAATAGGGAAATAAAACATGAAAGGAAAGGATGGCTTAAAAGGGGAAGCAAAAGAGCTGAAGACAAAAACAAAGAACAAGACAGAGTAAGGAGAACAAAACAGGGTAGAGTAGGGAGCAGGGATAAAAGAGAAAAAAAGGAGAGAGAAAAGGAGACCAGGGATTTGGTAGTTGAGAGGACAAGGAAAGAATGTGAAAGGAAAATATGAAAGAAGCGCACAAGGGAAAGAAAAAAGAACATTTGATCGAAGAAATAACTGAAAACAAAGACAATTGTTTTCAGATATGAATACTTATACTAAATGATCTATGTTGTTTGTTTTATTGTACGGAAGTTTCAAGAGTGGACTGAAGGAATCAGAAAATATCTCACTAGTAAAGAAAGAAATCTATGTGACCAACAAATATTTCAACAGTAACTTCTGCTGTTAGTTATTTAATTCAATTAAAATTTATTTATACAATGCCAAATCACAACAACAGTTGTCTTGAGATAAAACCCCATCTATCACATGACTCCTTATGAGCAAGCACTTGGTGACAGTGGGAAGGAAAAACTCCCTTTTAACAGGAAGGATCCTCCAGCAGTACCAGAGTCAAGGAGGGGCAGCAATCTGTTGTGACCAGCTAGGAGTGAGGGGAGGAAGACAGGACAAACACCACACTGTGGAGAGGAGTCAGAAAGTAATAATAATTAAAATGTTCAAAACAAATTACCTTCTTCAAACTTGGGTGTACTACAAGGGAGGTAAGTAAGTAATACTTACCCTATGATCTATGATTTCAACACCTCAGAATGCACATGTTATATATGCTGCTATACCTCATTTTCTTTTCCTTTGTTAGTTATTACTACTTATTGCCTCTAATCCACAGCTTGTTTGACAACAGCTTGACAATAGTTTTATCCATAGTGTTATGGCGAGTGGCTTTGTTTTTCCATAGAGCTGTAGTGGTAGGGATGAAGGAGCCACCTTCATCCCTACCACGAGTTGCACCTGTGGGCAATTTGGCCTGCCAGTATATAAGACCAGCGCTCTCAATGAGCCCTCACTAGATCTTCTGCTAAACTAGTCCATCCTTCGGTTCATTATCTCACCCTTGGAAATGCTCACTCTTATCTGCATGTTGGTCTTCTCTGGAATCACAGCCACAGCCCAAGCTCAGTTCATTGCTAGTTTACCTGCCTGCCTCCCTGCCACAGCAAAAGGATTTACGAACCATGTTACCTTCTGGACTCCCTGCCTCTGGAAACTCACCCGTACCACTTTGACTGCTTTCCCTTCCATGCCAGCTTCCATCTGCAAAGACTTGTCTCTGACACTCCACTGCGCAAGCAGCAACCCTCTCCCTGAGACTCCATTCTGCTCCTGCTGTATAGTTCACAGTCCCGTGTGACATCATAGTTCATAGTTTACACACTGTAGTATTTCTCAATTCCTCAATTTTTTTTTCTGGCTCCTTGACCTAAAACACCTAACACACTTAACACTTACCTGACTTATGGTCAGGTCAGCCTATTTTCCAACTGATGATCAATCAGTTTTCCACACTTCCCAAAAAAAGGAATCTTGTATTTCCTGGAAACATCACTACATAAAACCTCAAAACAAAACAATAATATTCAAGGAAACAATTTTTCTGCACCAGCTCTGTGTCTCCGCAAGGATATTCAAGGATGCATAGGAGTTTGCCCATGGGCCCATTGTTGCAGATCCCTGTACAACCACTGTGCAAACAATAAGTCAAGCTTGTTATCTGTGGGTGTTGGATAAAAGTGAAGCTGTTGATTTACTGGTTGATCTTCATTCCTACCCTCACTTGTGGTCATGTGCTCTGGGTTGTGACTGAAAGAATGAGATCACAAATTCAAATGGTGGTTTGGTGTGATTTGGACAGCCGTCATCCTAGGTAAGGTATTTCGGACAAATCCCACCAGGAAAAAAAAAATCACAGTCACAATAGTAGACACGCTGATTTCTAACTCTGGTTAAAAATTAAACAGCGTAATGGGAAAAACTAATAAACAGGCGGAAGAGTCTTGCCATGTACTGTAATTTTATGATGTGCAATTTGTGTCAATTAATGCGAGTGTTTGAATGAGTAAGGTGAGATGATTGACATTTTTGTTCCAGTGAACACACAGCTGTGCACTTCTATTTGAGACACTTTTTCTGAGAGTGTGAGTTGCTCAATTACTTACAAAAACAAGTGAAATTAAATGAAAGATTTTCTCATTTCACTGAAAGAGCTTGAAAGAGCTATCTCCCTTGAGGAGAACCAGTTACCACTACAGACTCTTGGCAACTAATCTCTGAGTGACATTAGGGTGAATGTGCCCAAAGAAGACAATAAACTGTCTGTGAAACAGAGACCCTGGGTAAAATTTCCCAGTAATTAAATGTATTAGTCAATATGGGCAAGGGGGGGCTGAAGGGTTTAAGCCACAGCATGACTGAGTGCGACTGTCATGCTTGAAGGCAGCCTCATTCTGTCTTTGTTGCGATTGGGACTGTGAATCAGTCCAACAAACACAAATCAGTCTCTTATTAGTCTTAATGAGACTTGCCTGGTATTGGCCATCTAGATATGCGGCAGCTAAATCATAGGTGGGGAAATATATAACAAACAAGCATGACTTGAATACCAACTAATACACAACCTCCTGAAATTTAAATGTATCAATAAATCCACTAAATTATTCAAACCTCTGTCTGTTGATCTCTCTGTCCTCATCTCTCTCCGAGTCTGACACAATGGCGCCCTGTGGGCTTCCTGTGCTGACAGGAAGAGAGCGGCTTTTCACAGCCGGCCAAGACACACAGCTGAACGGAAGAAGACCCCCCTTTCTGAGCTTGTCTATGCCTGCTGCACCCCCTCTTTCCTCCTATCGCTTTCTGAATCACACTTTTACCCTCATTTTGTTCCACCCCTCTGTCTGGACCATCCTCTTAACTGTCTCTTTCTCTTGCTGAATCAACTCACACTCACTCACCACAGCCATTACTTAATAGTGCTTGTTCTGCTCATTGTGACTTGCTTCTTCTCATTTTAAATATTGAATCTTCTCTCCTCCTTCAATCACACGCTGCAAATTGTTCTCAAATTCCTTTTTTATTTCTTTTCCTGTCCCTCTAAGGAATCTTTCCAATTAAATTCTCTGTTACTCTTTTGTGGACTATCATTACATTTCCCAAATGGTATTTTAGCTGTCCCTCTTCCTTCAAATTACGTATCTCTCGAATCTAATCCTTCTCTATCTGATATTCCGTATTTTTTGCACACTGATCCCCTCTCCAAGCCCTGTTGTTCTATGTGTCCATTCCCTTCTCCCATTTTACCCTTACACGCTCTCCTTTCTTATCATTCCAAACATCTTAGTTCCTTATTCTTTTTCATCACCTTGTGTATTTATAAACACCTTCAATGCATCTCTATTCCATATAATTTTCTTTATTTTGGACTTTTGCATCTTCACACAATGAAATTGCTAGCAAATGTGTCTGTTTGCTTGCAACTTGGGTTTATTTAAATATTCTACAGTACTGTCCAAAAAGTCTAGAGCCAGTGCACATTTGTTTAGAATTTTTGGAAATAGGTGCAGCAATCTACAGAAACATGAAAAAACATGAATGGAAATAGAATATGTAAAGCAAAAACGTACAATTTTAAGCTTGAAAGTCAACATTTGGTATGCTGATTCTTCACCACAGCCTGAGCTCTCGTATGCAAGCATTCTTGTAATTTCTTTAAGTAGTCATCAGCAATAATTTTCCAGGCTTCTTAAAGGACATTCAAAGCTCTTCTTTGAATATTGGCTGGCTTTCATTCCATTCTCTGCCAAGACGATCCCACACAGTAGATGGATCAACTGAAGGGCGCCATCCACTATCTCAGGTCCTGTGTCAGGTCTTTGCTGGAATCTTTCCTGTTTCCTAAGGACATGATGGTTTGTTAGGCCTGTTAGTTCTTTTTTGTCCCCAATTGTCCAATGTCCTCAAATATTTAAAGGACACACACGCAGCTCTGGTTCATCCCTTGCCTTTTTTATGCTTGAATTATTAGGATTAAGTGTCTTAAAAACATGAACATTCCTCTGCAAATAGTTAGGTACAATGACTGGCCTGAAAATTTGTGAAAATGTAGCCAATGGCTAAAGAAAACTTTGAAAGACCTGCAGAAAGTCTGGAGAACTGGAGAACTACTCAAAACCTTTCAAAAAATGACAAGAAAGTCTGTCTCTTTGGAAGCAAAATGGCTCAAGACTATATCTTGAGTCATTTTGTACAGTAGTGCAGTTTTACAAATTTCTGCATTGATATTTAGACATGGAAGCAGACTTTGAATTGAGGTTACTATAAATAGTGATACTGTACTCAAACGTCATTTCTCCACCTGTCCCTGAAAGAGTCAATAAGCCCAGCTGGAATGACCCAGCATGACAATGGTGAGGGCAGTTCTTATGATTGACTTCTCTTGCATCAGTCTCATAACAGTTTCTTCTGTGCTGTTATATAAAAATATAAAAACAGAAAAAAGCTCTCAGTGTTGCAGAAGCAGTGCCAAGTCTGAATAAAGGCGCTCCCCATAGAGGCAGGTGCATCAGTTTTCTGTCACTCTCGGGGTGTGTGGCCATGCAGCGAATTTGTAGCTATTGTGTTGAGGCTCTCGCCGAACAAAGCCCTGATGTCTGTTTCAAAGAGGCCTGTGAGCTTGGTTAAAGAGCTTAATCTTTGCTTGTTTGCAGCAGCAGTGTAAACAGCTTCTGATCTGAGTTCTTTCTTCCGATGAGTTGGCTGTATGACTCTTCCCCTGCTTTCGTTCTCACTGTTACACAGACTCACTGAGCCTCTGTTTCTTTCTCTCTGGTTATTCGAGGCACTTATTTTCGTTTATCTGAGTTCTCCATCATATTGTGCGATGTGCAAATTAGATGTTTTATGGCAGTGATCAAAAGCTATGTTCAGTGTATAGCTTCAGGCTGGTGTCAGCAGTAGTGACTGCAATTGAAACTGGGTGGACTGAAAAACCTGGACAAGTGCTATTTGATACCAGATACAGGTTTAGATGTGTTATACTATCTTTAGATCTCCTATGTAATTGATTTGATTTTATCCATCCAACTTTGAAGACAAGCATAACCACCTTGGCTCCATTGTTTTGCTAGTTAGCTTGCTTGACAAAAGCTTAAGAACAATCCATGATGCTAACTGAATAATCTTTAGTCCCTCAGTGCTACAAATGAGATCTGTTGGACTGCTCTTTGTTTAAAAGAGAAACAACTGTTGCATGAAACTGTGACAAGTCTGTCAACTCGGCAGAATGGATCAATTAAAAGGTCTGCAAATAGGAAAGCAGTAGTACTCTTTTCCAGTTTTATAGTGAATTTTCTTCTCTAGCAGAAAGCATCCATTTAATTTATTCTGCTTATTTAACAGCTGGGGGATGGGAATGTGTCATCCCCCAGCTGTCATAGGGCAGCTGTTATAATTCTAGTATGTTTATGTGTGATTATTATTATTATTGCTGATTTCCATGTGCATTTTGGAGAGAGGGTAAAGAATCCCCTAGGAGTCAAAGTGAAGCTAGTTTCAATATGAATGCATATTGAAAAAATCTCTCTTACTTCTTGCACACTAAGTTTTTAATTTAGAAAACCTTGAGAAATTAGCTAACTCATTTATTCACCCTTACTTAGCAGGCAGATTCTCCATAAAGTGAAACGTTTGAGTCATTGTAAGATGAGTTTAGTTCTACTAACCATCGCCAATTATAGAGAAAGAGAATACTATGAAGTTCAGTTTGAAAACATCATTTGAATATTTCAAAAGAAAAACATTGGGTCCTGCGACAGGTCTTTGCTGGATGTTTTGTATTTCTTAGGAACATAACTTTCAGATCCAGTTCATCTGCTATGGATAGTATGTTTGGGCCTACCACGTCTTTTTTTGTCCTCCACTCCAGACACATTGATTCATACCTTGAGTTTTTATGACTTTTTATGCTGAGATGATTCATGAGATCATGTTAAATGACTTAACAAACAAACAAGTAAACAAACTAAATTGTTCAGAAAATCGTCAGGTACAAGGTACATTTTCTTCTGCATATCCGGAATTGAGCAGTGAAGCCCACACCTCCCTCACCCCAGCCACTTCCTCCAGCTCATCAGTGGGCACATTGAGATGTTCCCTAGCCCTGGAAACTCCTCCAGGTAGAACATGCTGGAAATACCTCCCAGAGGAGGTGTCTAGGAGGCAAAACTTTGAAAGACCCACAGCTTCTGGGTCTAGGTGCGGTTTCCCCCTCTGGGGGCAAGGGTACATGAACCTGGGGTATAGAGTATGTTTGGGGAGTATGATTGTGTGTACAGTGTCCATTTGTGTCTGTCTTCACGTTGGGTGAGTGCTGAGTGTTTGTATATGTGTGCATGAGGGTGGGAATGCACGTTTGTGTCTGTGTGTGCCTGTTTGTCTGTGTCCATATGTCAGGTTGGGTCTTAGACTCCACCTCTCTGGGAACTTCTCAGTATGGAGGCCTATAGCTCCCATCACCACACTCCCTGCCGGTGGCTGATGCCCTCAGGCATCGGTGCGTTGGTGGTTCTTGGTGTCCGGGGCTGGGAGCTCAGGTGTGTACCCGCTCACTCCTGGTGGCTGCTTGATGGGGCCTGGCGTCCGTGGCTCGGTCGGGCCTCTTCCGGGGCGTGGGGGCCCTCAGGCCTCCGGCCTTTGGGCCTGTGGCTCGGTTCACTCTGGCACAGCTGGCTACCGGCAGAGCCCGTACACGCCACTGCAGCCCCTCTGGATTTTGCTCCATGGCTGCTGGGTGACCCCTCGTCTGGGGCTGTCCTCAGCTCTTTCCAGGAGGGTGGCATGGATGCCCCTCCGGTGGTCCTCCTTGGGCTCTCGCACTCTGAGGCCTCTGGATGTCTGGGCCCTGCATCTCTTCCATGCCTGCTTCATGCCCTGGTTGTAAGGGCTATGGCTTCCTACACCCTCTAGCAGATCGTTACATGGAGAGACCTTTTAAATACAAGCACGCTCATGCACACAGGTGTGCACACGGGTGTTCACTGTTCATAGACACAAACTACACCTTTCTTGGCTGCTACCTCAAAGCACATTGTGTACTGTCGGTCCTGGAATTCAATATTTAGTATTTATTGTTATTTACACTTAGCTAGATTAATACGATGGTGTTGTGTTTATTATGTTGCTCTCTTTTTTTTTGCTTGTTTTCTCTTTTATTTCTCTCAACAGCTGATCTGGGAGATTTTTTTTTCTTTTTAAGTGCCCTTTCTCACTGTCCCTCTTCCCCACTGTTTTTCTTTTCCTTCATCTTTCTTTCTCCCTTTCCTATCCCCCAGCCATGTCTGTCCCATCTGTAACAACTGAAAATAAAATAAATAATAACAACAAAGGTCGATCAAATGGCCAATACGGCAAGGCTGTGATGATCCACTTGGTAAAGTAAATCCACTGGGCATCTTTGTTGGCAATCAGATAACAATTCTGGCAGCTAAAGAACCAAATGGGACAGGCAAAGAAAAAACAAAAGAAGACTTGCTGTCACGATTTTGAGTTTTGTATTATTATAGACATTTGATTTTTTTCAGTATTTATTATTTCTAGTATTTTGGTTTCTGTGTTAGCGTTCTTAGTATTCTGGTTTTTGTCTCTGTGTTCCATGGATGCTCTGTCTCCCCTTGTCAAATCCGTGTTTATGTTTTGTGTTTCCTGTTTTACTTTGTAAGTCTGTGTCTCATGTCAGTGGCTGTATCCCAATTCAGGGTCTGCAGCCTTAAAGTATGCAGCCTCAACGGTCCTCAAGGGCCGCATACTCAAAGACCGCTAAGGCTGGAAGTGTGAGGCTTGTGAAATGGGATGGTCTAGCCTCCGTTGCGCTGCCCAGGTTGCCTAACAAACATGATAGCTGGAAATGTGTGGTTGACAGAAATGAAGGAGAACATATTTTGTTCGTTTGTTTGTTTCTACATGAGCTTTGCGTGATTTAATAAGTATCTGAGGCTGAGACCACAGGACTGTAAAACATTATTGTTGGGCTTCATATCTGTGCTGAACAGTCATATAAGATTAGCTAGTAAATAACAAATAGTTAATATTGTTCATGAGACTAAAGTCAGTGTAAATATGATATGGCCAATGTTATAGTTATTATACTAATCATTATTAGTTATTGCAGCAGTGAGTTTGAACTCTCAAATCAAATCACTTCTATTGTCACATCACATGTGCAAGTACACTGGTACAGCACATGTGAGTGAACTCTGTGTCAAATACTGAGCTTCAGTAAAGATAAAAGTTGCAGCTATTTATATGTCCTATCACCTTAAATCTTCACTCAAAGACACTCAAGTATCTTTGACAGTGTATATATATGTATTATATATAAGAGACAAATGTTGTTCCTTCAGTATGTTGGCATTATTACATTTGGCTCAATGATTACATATATGTGTTAAAAGCAAATGTACGAGCTGTGATAACTGTTTCTGATAAAATGAAGAGTAGACTGATATATTAAATATTCCTTTATTGGGTGAGAAAATCAGACCATGTCATAACTGCTTTAAGTCATACAGAATAGATATCAGAGCCTTAAACAGGCTGGCTTCTGCTAAATGGGTCAAACTGGGCAGAAAGTATACAAACACATAACATCCTTACAGAATATGATGTAACACTATAGATCAACTTAGCTCAGAATATATAAAGCATATAAACAATTACAGCAATATGATGCAACAAACACAGCAGTACTACTAATCCAAAATACTCAAAGCTTCATAGAACTGAAACACACGTTAATTTTTAGCTCCATTCTGCTGCTGATACATACTTTAGGTTTCTGAATATTAAACTTGTTGCTTCCTTTCATAGTGTGTAACCTGAATGCCCTGGGTACTTTCTCCCACACTGAAAACACTGGAATGATAAAATGATTTGAACATTACCTAATAAGACTGATTCAGGACAGACAATTAGTTATTCTAAACTTTTCTAGCAGTCCTTCACAAACAGGGAACAGTCTGTCTATTCTCTCCATCTGTCAGCTGCTGCTGGCTCTTCCTCCTCCTCCTCTTCCTCACACACTGCTGAGTTTGTCCTGGTGGATCATCAGGGGCGCAAAGCCTCACAGATGATGTGCAGCAGTGGGTCCCTCAGTCTGTCCTCACTCTGGACATTTGCAGTTGTCACACATGGAAAGCAAATGTGTGATAAGCTGCAGGATTCAAACACAAGTGTAACTTATAAACACATGTTCATACTTTTATTCCACAATCAGAGAGAAAGAAACAGAGAGAGAGTGCAGGACAGACAGACAGGTGAAAGTCTCAGGTGTATACACTGCTACAAACAGGAGGATTTAGTGTTTGTGTTATTACGAGTGCTAAACAAGAAGAGTTCCCAGATGGTACAGTGGACACATGTGTGACTCCTGTGATTAAAGCACCTTTCTTTCAGCCTAACGAGTGAACCGTCAGCTCGTTCAAACACATGTTAAAGTCCGTTTGGCTCGACACCACCGAATAGAGGCAGCAATATAACATAGCTAACATTAGCAGTGCAGTGAATCCTGCTTGTGCCGTGATATTCAGCACTGCAAACCGAGCAGCATTCACTGACTTTCAGCTTGTTGTGTTTGTGGATATATGACTGACTTTAATTATCCACAAAATCATCACATTCTCTGTAAGATTAAGGTCGACTATTGTATTATTATATTTTAAAGGCTTTAAAAGCAAGTAAAAGCTGAACGTACAAACATCGCTAATGGCAAATAACTTTGCCAACATGTGGCCAACAGTAATGTTTTAATGTTCCTCATTATTAGACATTTGCACATAAATAAGTGACATAATATTCAGTACTTACTTTTCACAGTTTACTCTACGGCCGCTCCGCTTCTGCCGTCTGCGGCAGAATTATCCACACCGACTGCCGGCGCTATGAATTGTGGGATATATGGGACCACGAAGTCTACACTGCCACAACCTTAAAATTCAGGGAAATGAAGGACGCATTTGAGGGCCGCATTTCGAGCAGCCTTTGAATTGGGACAGCCTTTGGCGCGCCACTGTGACGTAATCGGCCTTAAAATGCAGCCTTTAAGGCTGCAGACCCTGAATTGGGATATTTTGGCTTCCTCTGGTCTTGTTGTGCTTGATTACTGCCAGGTGTGCTCTTCTCCTGTGTCCCATTCCCTCGTTATCCCTCACTGTTGTTGAGGTTTAAATTTATCATCTTAAATGTTAATTCAGCTGGCAACTGCGAGCACTGGGGACGCTCGTTAATAGCTAGTCGTCAAGCACCACTTTACTTGCACTATTTGACCGACAGGGGCGCAGCCCCGGCCGTGACCATTCAATGTGACTGACAGGTAAGCTTTAAGTAAAGCTGTAAGGTGAAAGTTGGAGGTGGAGCTTCCTGTCAAGCCGCGGTTAGCGGTTATAAATTAATTAGGGCCTAATCATCCCAAAGCGGGGTGATTGACCAGCAGGGAGTGTAAAATTGTTATTTGGGATGAATGATTAAAGGTGCACATTGTGTTGAGAGAAAAAGGGCATGGTGTGTGTGTGTGAGACGATTTATTTTGTTTTTTTAAGGAAGTTTAGGGAGGAGTGTAAAATGCTGATGAAATTATTGTGTGGATGATGCTACAAAACTGAGCTGAAAGAATGGTGATATGTGTGGAAAATTGTTAATTGTCCTGATGTCTGAAAGAGCTCTCCTAAGCACGCTGAAGATTTTGGTGTGAATGCTGGCAAATGAAAGAGCTTAGTATATTTAAGTGTGTGTGCGTGTAATAAGGGTGCATTGTTTTTAGATCGAGACTGAGCAGAATTACAGAGGGTTTATAGACTGTAAATAGAAATAATAATAACAAGAGTTCGATTAGCCTGTAGAAACAGTTAAGAGAGAAACAGAAAAAACGAGTCTGTGTGGCTGTGTGTGTGTGTGAGACAGGAAGCAGTGTGTGTGACAGGAACTTTGCATGCCCATAAAAGGAAACTGGCTGGTGTGTGAAGTGTGCACCCAGAGAGAGAGAGAAGAGTTAAGATCTAAGCAGATGAAGCTAATGGGTGTCTTAAGAAAAGAAATGAAAAGGATATTAATTGAAGGTTTTAGTGTGTCAATACAGGTGGACTCTTCTCAATCTGAAAACATGCGTACAGCGGCAAAAGCATAGATTAACAGAATTGGGAGGAAAACAGGCCAGCCTTTGGCTGTATTCCACAGCATGTTGCAGGAAATCGAGGAAAATGGCAGACTACCACCAAATATGAATTCTGCCAACATTAGTCTCCTGCTAAAACCAGGCAAAGACCCTTTATTTCCCTCAAGCTATCGTCCAATTTCTCTTTTAAATGTAGACCTTAAAATAATCTGCAAAGCTCTCTCAAAGAGATTAGAGAAAATGACCCCCCTCTTAATTCATCCTGACCAAACTGGTTTCATAAAGGGTCGGCACTCCTCAACAAACACTCGTAGATTACTTAATTTAATAGACTACTCATACGATAAAAACATCGAAGCCATAATATTATCTCTAGATGCAGAAAAAGCATTTGACAGAGTTAATTGGAAATTTTTATTCGCAACTTTACACAAATTTGGTTTTGGAAACTCTTTCATAAACTGGATAAGAATATTATACAATTCCCCAACGGCTCGTATCAGAACAAATGACCAGACATCCTCCAGCTTCTATCTCCTGAGGGGCACCAGACAGGGATGCCCACTCTCCCCCTCACTTTTTGCAATTTTTATCGAACCTCTAGCAGCAGCATTTAGACAGGCTACAACAATTAAGGGCATAAAATGTAAGAACATAGAACATAAAATCAGTCTCTATGCGGATGATGTGTTGCTTTTTCTGCAAAACACACAAACCAACCTCTCTGAGGTAATTACTTTAATAAACTGGTTTTCAAGAGTTTCAGATTATTCAATTAACTGGCCAAAATCTACAGTTCTCCCCATTAACTGCTCCTTCCATAATTCTTCCTCTGCCCCACTGCAATCCGGAAATATTAAATATTTAGGTATTAATGTCTCTCCTAAGCTTTCAGACTTAACTAAACTAAACCACATCCCACTTCTAAAGAAAGTAGAAGGCGATCTGACTAGATGGAAATCTTTACCCATATCACTCATGGGAAGGGTCGCCACTATAAAAATGATGATCTTGCCAAAAATAAATTACTTATTTTTGATGATCCCTAACAAACCATCACAAGATTGGTTCAGATCTCTGGATTCATATATTTCCAAATTCCTTTGGAAAGATAAACCCCCGCGTATTAGCTTAAAAACGCTACAAAGAACCAAGGATAGAGGAGGATTAGATCTGCCTAATTTTCACCAATACTTCTTAGCCAACAGGCTTCAGTTCATCTCAGAATGGTTAAAACATACCTTCTTAGTTGAGCCCTGGCTAGATGTTGAACAGGCACTATGCAAGGATCTAGAGATTTCAGACCTACCATTTATTAGCTCAAACATCAAAAGACATGAATGCTTTAAAAGTATCAACATCAGCTTTTCTCTAACAGCATGGTGGGAGTTTCTAAAAATAACGGAGTCTTCATTAATCCCATGCAAACGTACACCTATCTGGAATAACCCTGACATATTACAAAACAATAATATGATTAATTTCCCAGAATGGAGTTGTAAAGGAATTAAATACTTAGAACATATATTAGAGGGAACAGAATTTATTCCATTTGACAGACTAGTTGAACAATATGGGATCAACAAGACAAGGTTTTTAGAATATCAACAAATTAAATCCATAGTAAAAAAGAAATTTAACCTCAGTCAAGTTGAATTACAAACACCACTAAGTGCGGCACATTTTCTTACTCTTAAATCCCCCAAATTATTATCTAAAATATACAGAACACTTTCTAAATTAGATGAATCAATATCCCTTCCTACTGCAAAGTGGGAAGCAGATTTATCAGTCAACCTAGACCAAAACTTCTGGTCTCAGATTTGCTTAAAAACTTTTAAATTAATTAAAAATCCCAGTCTGCAATTAATACAATACAAAATACTTCATAGAGTGCACTATACAGGTCATCGGATGTTTAAGATGGGCTTTACATCTTCCAACAACTGCTCACACTGTCAAGGCAATACACCAGACAATTACATCCACGCTCTTTGGTTCTGTCCACCAGTGCAAAAGTTTTGGCGCGAGATATGTGAAGACTTATCAAAATGTCTGAAATGTAACATTCCAACTTCCCCCTTAGTGTGTTTGTTGGGCAGCTTAGATAATGTCACTTCAGAAAAGAATATAGCCCATATGATCTTCACTGCCCTATGCATAGCCAAGAAAACAGTCCTCATGAACTGGAAAAATAAAAATAATCTTAATTCTAACCAATATAGAAATTATCTATTAGATTACATTAGTCTTGACACAGCCTCTGCCACCACATCAGATCAATTGCTCTGGGCCCCTTTTATCAGCTCCATCACCTAGTGGGGGTGGGGGGTCATAGTTTGGTCCCGCCTTCACTGTTGTGATTGGTGAGGGGGTAGGGACAGGCTTAGGGCGTCGGGGGGTTCCCCGGAGGCATCTTCCTTGGGGGGCTCAACCCGGGGTAGCGGTCACGTCCGGTTGAGGGCTCTGTTGGCTCTCAGGTGACTGTTTCCTCGCGGCTGCGTGCAGCGGGGCTAGGGGAGGGTCTGTGCTGACGGACGTGGGTTACTGACCTGGCAACCTGGCTGCCCCTGGGTGGGTCCGGGATGGGCGTGAGGTTCTGGGGGTGCTCCGTCTCTGGGCGGGGGCCCGGGCCGGGCCTCGGGGGCTCGGGTCCTGGTTGGTGTGTTGCCGGGGTTGTGGGCGGGTGGGTGCATGGGGGCCCGGCCCTGGAGCAGGGTGCCGCCGGTGCATCGAGCCGCCTGGGGGGCTCTTCAACTGGTGGGGGGGATGGTCACATCTGGCAGGAGCTTTCTTCTCTCAGGAACTCTCTGCAGGAGGGGGAGATACAGGAGAGGTGGAGGAAGATCTCAGCCTGGGCGTTTACCGTCTTATGTAGTCTGGAAGATGTGTGGTTGGTGGGGTGGGTGCAGTTTTCTCTGTGGTGGGGTTGGGTGGACTGTCCAGGGCTCTGTGGAGCCGGGGGGCGCTACTGCACTGGGCCCCGGTCTGATGGGCCTGGGCCCCCCTTCCCTGGCGGGTCGCGGAGGGTGGGAGTGCCTACTGGGGTCAGCGGGGGAGCTGGCCCCAGGGAGGGGTTACCTGCCCCTCCCTTCCTTCCCTCCCCATCTCCAGCTGCCTCCCTCTTCCCGCTCCTCCACAACCACCCACACATGCAGGGCCTTGGAGTGGGGGTATGTCACCAGGGTGCAGAGGAGGCTACCCCCCCCCCTGTCCCCTTCTGGCTGCCTCTGCCTCAATTTTATCCCACAACTTAGACATTCACATTATTCACACTCTCATTACACATACATATAGGATCTTGGGGGTGGGCACAATCACGGAGTCCAAATCACCATCAGGGTGTATACCTCACCCCTGACGTCGTTGCCCACCTCTCAATTTTAAATACACTTAGTCATTGAGGGCTAGCAGGAGGGACCATGCGCTTACCTGCTGCTCCTTGGCAGGTAGCTCCATGCCCTCCTGGGTTTTAATTGCACCTTAGAACACATATGCATCAACACTACAATGAGCGGGTGGAGGGAGGTTTGGAGTCTTCTCCCACCCCCATTCTCTGCGGCCTGCTGGAGCGGGGGGGCTAGTAGGAGGAGTTGGCCGTCCGACTGCGGTCTGGGGTGTGGGGCCTCCCTGCTGCTGCGGAGTCGGGGTGGTCTGCCTCTCCCCACCGCAGGGAAAAGGGTAACACCACCTGGGTCTGGGTGCAATTCCCCCCTCCAGGGGCAAGGGTACCTAGACCCGGTTTGTAGAGTACGCTTGGGGAGTGTGATTGTGTGTACAGCGTCTCTTTATGTCTGTCTCCACGTTGGTTGAGTGTGGAGTGAGTGCATATGAGAGCATGAGGGTGGGAATGGATGTTTGTGTCTGTGTGTGCCTGTATGTCTGTGTCTATATGTCAGGTTGGGTATCAGACGCCACCTCTCTGGGGACACCTCAGGCCCTCCAAGGTTTGGAGGCCTATCTCCACCCACCACCACTTCCCCTGCCGGTGGCGGACTCCCTCAGGTGTCGGTGTGTTGGTGGTTCTTTGTGTCTGGGGGTGGGCGTCCGGGTACACACCGGCTCACTCCTTGGCGGCCGCTTGTCGGGGCCTGGGGCCTGGGGCTCGCTCGGGCCCCTTTGGAGGTGGGGTGCCCCCGGCCTCTCGGCCTAGGGCTCGATCACTCAGGCGCAGCTGGGGGCCGGCGGAGCTCACGGGCGCGTCACTGCAACCCCCCCTGGCTTCTGCTCCGCGGCTGCTGAGTGAGCCCTCATCTGGGACTCTCCTCAGCTCTTACTGGAACAGTGGCGCGGCTGCCCCTCTGTTGGTCTTCCATGGTCTCTTGTGTTCTGGGGGCCTCTGGATGTCTGGAGTTTTGATCTCCTCCATACCCGCTTCACACCCTGGAGGATGGGGCTGTGGCCCCCCCACACTCCCTAGCAGATCATTACATGGAGAAACCTTTGGAATGCAAGCATGCTGATCCACACAGGTATGCACACATGGGTATTCACAGACGCGGACTAAAGCTTTCTTGGCTGCTGCCTCAAAGCACACTGTGCGCTGTCTATCTTGCGTGCTGCACAATATCGTTTATTACTTAGTAAATACTGATATCTATGACTAGCTAGTTTATTGTGATGGTGCTTTGTTTTCTCTATTATTATGTTGCTCTTTGTTGTTTGCTGTCTCCTCTGTTTGTTTGTTTGTTTGTTTGTTTGTTTTTTCTCCATACAGGTGACCCAGGAGTTTTTTTTTTTTTTTGTCTCTCTTCCCCCCCTTCTCACCGTCTCTTCTCCCCTTGGGTTTTCTTTCTTTCTCTCCCCCTCTCTCTCTCATTCATTCCCCCTGTCCTATTTATTAAAAAAAAAAAAAAAAAAAAAAAAAAAAAATGACAAAGGATGAACTGAAGCTCTGCCATCACGTAATGTCGCATACTGCTGTTTCTGATGTCATTTAAAAAAAAAAAAAAAAAAAAAAAAAAAAACAAACACATGTTAAAGTCCGTTTGGCTCGACACCACCGAATAGAGGCAGCAATATAACATAGCTAACATTAGCAGTGCAGTGAATCCTGCTTGTGCCGTGATATTCAGCACTGCAAACCGAGCAGCATTCACTGACTTTCAGCTTGTTGTGTTTGTGGATATATGACTGACTTTAATTATCCACAAAATCATCACATTCTCTGTAAGATTAAGGTCGACTATTGTATTATTATATTTTAAAGGCTTTAAAAGCAAGTAAAAGCTGAACGTACAAACATCGCTAATGGCAAATAACTTTGCCAACATGTGGCCAACAGTAATGTTTTAATGTTCCTCATTATTAGACATTTGCACATAAATAAGTGACATAATATTCAGTACTTACTTTTCACAGTTTACTCTACGGCCGCTCCGCTTCTGCCGTCTGCGGCAGAATTATCCACACCGACTGCCGGCGCTATGAATTGTGGGATATATGGGACCACGAAGTCTACACTGCCACAACCTTAAAATTCAGGGAAATGAAGGACGCATTTGAGGGCCGCATTTCGAGCAGCCTTTGAATTGGGACAGCCTTTGGCGCGCCACTGTGACGTAATCGGCCTTAAAATGCAGCCTTTAAGGCTGCAGACCCTGAATTGGGATATTTTGGCTTCCTCTGGTCTTGTTGTGCTTGATTACTGCCAGGTGTGCTCTTCTCCTGTGTCCCATTCCCTCGTTATCCCTCACTGTTGTTGAGGTTTAAATTTATCATCTTAAATGTTAATTCAGCTGGCAACTGCGAGCACTGGGGACGCTCGTTAATAGCTAGTCGTCAAGCACCACTTTACTTGCACTATTTGACCGACAGGGGCGCAGCCCCGGCCGTGACCATTCAATGTGACTGACAGGTAAGCTTTAAGTAAAGCTGTAAGGTGAAAGTTGGAGGTGGAGCTTCCTGTCAAGCCGCGGTTAGCGGTTATAAATTAATTAGGGCCTAATCATCCCAAAGCGGGGTGATTGACCAGCAGGGAGTGTAAAATTGTTATTTGGGATGAATGATTAAAGGTGCACATTGTGTTGAGAGAAAAAGGGCATGGTGTGTGTGTGTGAGACGATTTATTTTGTTTTTTTAAGGAAGTTTAGGGAGGAGTGTAAAATGCTGATGAAATTATTGTGTGGATGATGCTACAAAACTGAGCTGAAAGAATGGTGATATGTGTGGAAAATTGTTAATTGTCCTGATGTCTGAAAGAGCTCTCCTAAGCACGCTGAAGATTTTGGTGTGAATGCTGGCAAATGAAAGAGCTTAGTATATTTAAGTGTGTGTGCGTGTAATAAGGGTGCATTGTTTTTAGATCGAGACTGAGCAGAATTACAGAGGGTTTATAGACTGTAAATAGAAATAATAATAACAAGAGTTCGATTAGCCTGTAGAAACAGTTAAGAGAGAAACAGAAAAAACGAGTCTGTGTGGCTGTGTGTGTGTGTGAGACAGGAAGCAGTGTGTGTGACAGGAACTTTGCATGCCCATAAAAGGAAACTGGCTGGTGTGTGAAGTGTGCACCCAGAGAGAGAGAGAAGAGTTAAGATCTAAGCAGATGAAGCTAATGGGTGTCTTAAGAAAAGAAATGAAAAGGATATTAATTGAAGGTTTTAGTGTGTCAATACAGGTGGACTCTTCTCAATCTGAAAACATGCGTACAGCGGCAAAAGCATAGATTAACAGAATTGGGAGGAAAACAGGCCAGCCTTTGGCTTAAAATTTGACAGCTTCACCTCTCATTGTCTTGTTATCCTGAGAAGAAGCTTAAAGGACAGTCAATCTCCTGATGAAGACAGAAGACAGAAAGAACACCGTGTACTTGAAGAATTAACAGCAGGCAAAAAGACAGTGCAACTGAACTATAATACTGACGACTCCAGCAACAACATGTAAGGAAGCACGTGATGCAACATGCACGGTGAATTACAGGCTGGTAAGAACAGTGGGATAAATAACTGTGAGAAAGCACTTGACACCGAGTTTCATATTTGCCATGCTTGGAGTAATCCTCAAAGAAAAGACTGAAAAGATCAAGAGAGAAGCAATGGAGAGAAGAAACAGCTGATTTGGGCCTGTGTTGATCTGCGAGGCCCCACAGGAAACTGTGAGAGGTGAAACTGGACGCCATATGGTGAATGCATATGGGAAAATTGGATTGCAGGCTGAATTCATGGAGGTTTAGGAATGTCTACCACATCACAATAATAGGTAAAAATAAATAAATAAATAAATTTAAAAAAGGGTAAAAATAAAGAGAGAAACTAAGAATTAGATTAATGAGTAGAAAACACACATACAAATGGTTACATGTGAAATTATTTTTGGGGAGAAGCAGAATTGAGATAGTTTGAATCCACAGCTCAGTGCAAAGAGGCATGAGTTAAACCTGATTATAAAATACATATGCAATGAAGGAGCAGCTTACACTCCATTAACATGACCACATAAAATGAACGCAAGGAAGAACACGCTCACATTTATCAAGGTGAATACATGAAATAAATTGGTATTTCTGGCTGGAGAGAGAGAAGTGGGTCGTTTAAGCACTGATGATAATAATGAAAATGTCTCAGTTTTGTTATTTTCCACATGCAGCGGTCGGAAGAAAGTTATAGGTTAACATCACTGGAAATGTTCAGGCCGAGTTTCTGGTTGAACTGGCTGAAGACAAGGAATGCTGTTATTTAAGGTGGGGAATCAACATTTTCGGGAGAGCAAATATAAGGTGACCTTTTCCAGATTACAACTGGCTGAGGAGAAGGCTACCTGTGGGAACCTCGAGTTCTTGTCTAAAAGGATTGCCACGTGTCAATCCAGACCAAAAATGATAGATAATTGTTTTGTCCAGTCATTCACAATTGCGTGTGAATGACTGGACTGTGACTGGACTGACAACTGGACCAAGGTTAGCATGAATAAAGGGGCACAAACAATTGACTAGGTTGGGGAGAGAAAGGGGATGCCTTGCAGACTTAATCTTTTGGCTGCTGATTTTGGGTTGCTGACGTTTGCTTTAAAAAGAAAATTTCTGTTTTATTGACTGGGTTTAGATTATGGTACTAGATTATATTGTTGGGAAAATGCCAAATGCTAAAGGGGAGAAACTTTTTGATATAACTCGTGCCATTAACAAAATAGGCCACTGTAGAAGTCAACTAAAGTTTATAGAGGAAAATAACTAAAACAAAAGTAATATTTATGAGTCACAGAGGCGATTGCTAGACTTTTCATATAACATGCAGTTATAGAATAACAAACACTTGTCGAAGTGACCAAGGTCTTTTCCTTTAAAACAGGAGCAAAGTAAGGAAAGCACATATATTTTGGTTAAGTCTGGTAAAGTATAATTAGAATGTACCGTTACATTAAGAGCAAAATGAAATCAAAATATGCTGTATCAAGAACATGTTATAACGTTTTAGGAGCTGGCTTTAGCGTATTTGACACATGAGATGTGTCAAGAAGGGGTGATTTTGGGTTTAATTTGAAATAAGGGGCTTTATGATCATGGTAGGACCTGGTGGGAGTTTGATTTAGCTATGATAAAACTTACACATAAGTAATTGCTTTTATGCTTAAACTCAATTGATTAAAATGTTTGTTTTCTCTTTGATCTTTTAGTAGAATAAGCGGTTATAATGATTTTCTTGTAATCTATTGTGAAAGGTGTCAGGGTGTAAAAGGTCAATGAAGATGCTTGCAGAAACAGATAAAATGTACTGTGACTTGTAGGTCAGAGGCACATTCTGCTTGGAAACTTTCACACTTGCAGAAGCAACAGTTTTGTGTGCAGGATGTTGATAATCAGATAAGAGAGAAGAGAGTGAGCAACAGGAAGCACCTGGAGGGACGTGAAAGCGTCGCTTTAAGTGTGTTAAAGGTGTTAAAAGGTTGTTTACTGAGATGAGTAACATTGAAGAATATATATAAATGAAAGTTGAAAACCTGGTTCAGCGTGACTGACTGAATTGATATATTGTAGGGAGGACCTTGAGGGCCGATGGATAGATGCTAACATGCTTATACACATAATTAGGTTAATGCTTTTGATTAGAGAGTCACGAACATGATAGGTTGAACCAAGTTTGAATAATTAAGAGAACAATTGATGAACATCATAAGTTAGGGAGGCATAGTAGGGAAAGGTGTTTGTTTCATTTGCAGGAGAGTTTGGGCCCACAGCGACCACGGGGGTGGCGAGATTCCAGGGAGCACCGGACCGAACAGAACCACCAGAGAGGGGCACCCAAAAGAAGCACAGAGCACCACAGTTGAATAAAATGTGTTGTTTAGGAGATTAAAAGCTTGTTAAGGTTAAATGTGACCATAAAAGTAATGAAGAGTAATGAGAGCAACTTTAGTAATAGTTTCCAGGATTTCTATGTTAGGTAAATTGCCCAAGAAATAGTGCTAAGACCGGATTTATGTTATCCACAGAGGGGGTGGGAAAACTTAACTCTAAAGAGACTGTTTCCAACGAGTGATAAACGTAAGTAGGCCCTTTGACCAGGAAAAGCTAATTATATCTGTTGTTAGTAAACAGTAGTTATTGAGGGGGTCAGTTAATTAGTTTAACTAATAGAATTAGTTAAAGAGGGGGAACTGTTGAGGTTTAAATTTATCATCTTAAATGTTTATATGCTGATTAAATTGCTTTAAATAAGAAAGGCCTAACTCTGAGTACACTCTGTGCCAAAAGTGCTGACAGGAAACTGCATGCTTTTGCAGAGCGTGCTTTTGCAGCTAGAAAGTGAAACCAACTAGGCTGTTTGATCGAAACTTAAAGTGTGGTGTGACGTAGAGAGCAAGTATATAAATACCTAGGCTTCCGTTTGTGCTTGAGACCTGGGGTTGTGTGTTGTGTGCTCAGGTCTCCATATCCCGGATATGTAAAATAAAGATCTTTTTTTTTTTTAAGTAAAAGGACCACTTTTGAGCCGTGTCTTTCTTGGCCCTAAAGAATCCAAAAGAACCGGAATTTAATACTGTATTTTAGCCCCGCGTTTCTCTCAGTCAGTGTTGCTTCGTCCCATCATGCTGTGTGGTTTTCACTCTGTGCGCCTCGTCCCCAGGTTTCTTAGTGTTTAGCATTAGTTTCTACTTTAGTTTTGGTTTTTGCAAGTTTGTTGTTTATGGAGTTTTTTTTTCTGCTACTGCAATAAAAGCAGCCTATTTGAGTATGCTCTTCTGTTCAAGTGTCCTGCATTTTGGGTCCTACATCCTGCGTGCCACAGCCGATTCATGACACCTGCAGCTTTATCAAGAATGTGTTTTGTGTGTTTTGTGGACTTGGAGAAGGCATTCGACCGTGTCCCTCGGGGTGTCCTGTGGGAGGTGTTGCGGGAGTATGGGGTGTCTGGCCCATTGCTACGGGCCATTCGATCCCTATACAACCGTTGCAAGAGCTTGGTTCGCATTGCCGGCAATAAGTCGGACTCGTTCCCGGTGGGTGATGGGCTCTGCCAGGGCTGCCCTTTGTCTCCGGTTCTGTTCATAATTTTTATGGACAGGATTTCTAGGCGCAGCCAAGTGGCGGAGGGCTTTCGCTTTGGTGGCCTCAGAGTCTCATCTCTGATTTTTGCAGATGATGTGATTCTGTTGGCTTCATCGGGTGAGGGCCTCCAGCTCGCACTGGAACGGTTCGCAGCCGAGTGTGAAGCAGCGGGAATGAGGATCAGCACCTCCAAATCTGAGGCCATGGTTCTCAGCCGGAAAAGGGTGGAGTGCCCACTCCGGGTCAGGGATGAGTTCCTGCCCCAAGTGGAGGAGTTCAAGTATCTCGGGGTCTTGTTCGCGAGTGATGGGAGAAGGGAGGCGGAGATCGACAGACGGATTGGGGCTGCAGCTGCAGTAATGCCGACGCTGCACCGGTCCGTCGTGGTGAAGAGGGAGCTGAGTGTAAAAGCGAAGCTCTCAATTTACCGGTCGATCTACGTCCCTACCCTCACCTATGGCCACGAGCTGTGGGTAGTGACCGAAAGAACGAGATCACGGATACAAGCGGCAGAAATGAGCTTCCTCCGAAGGGTGGCTGGCCTCTCCCTTAGAGATAGGGTGAGAAGTTCGGCCATCCGGGAGGGGCTCAGAGTAGAGCAGCTGCTGCTCCACATCGAAAGGAGCCAGCTGAGGTGGTTCGGGCATCTGACAAGGATGCCCCCTGGGCGCCTCCTGGGTGAGGTGTTCCAGGCATGTCCCACCGGGAGGAGGCCCCAGGGCAGGCCCAGGACACGCTGGAGAGATTATATCTCTTGGCTGGCCTGGGAACGCCTTGGTATTCCCCCGGATAAGCTGGAGGAGGTGGCTGGGGAGAGGGAGGTCTGGGCCTCTTTGCTTAGGCTGCTGCCCCCGCGACCTGGCCCCGGATAAAGTGGCATATGCTCATTTAATAGTATAGCTTTAGAGGCCATAGATATTAAAATGAGAGAAAAATGCATATAGTAAGAACTCTAAAGTCCACATAGGAAGTATGTTGTAAAGACAGACGAATGAAATCAGTGAACTTTAAAACAAAACTAACAATTCCTTTGTTAAACAGGTAGTGGACATCCTTTTAGTTATAGGTATACCACATACTCCTTACAGTGATTTTAATATTGTGACTATGACACTGAAGGCCTTCTACAGAGACAGACCTCAATGTGCTTTATTACAAAAAGAAGAAGAAAAAATAAAACAAAAATGCCTGCTAGAGGGGAAAACAATTTGCATCATAATATACAGGGACATAAAGGCTAATACAGTGACTGTGATTAGCTGAAAAAATTGGAATTTAATATGTCAAAGGAGTGTTCTAGCAGCCAGTGTCTAGAAAGCTGTATTAGCAATGTGTTACAAAGTTACAAAGTGACTGTCAAGCTAAGGCTATTTTAAGCATAATAATATTAGCCATAACCTTTAAAATTTTTCACATTCCATTTAACAAGAGTTGCATACCACCAGGGCACTTTAACTCAATTTGCAGAAATATAATACATAACTCTTTGACAAAATATAGGCAAAACCAGGATATACAGAGTGTTGATTTCCTCATTTTTCAGGGAACTCTCTCACATCTTGCTTATTTTCACTATGCATCCATTTTTTTTTATAAGTCCTTCTATGTTTCGCAGTAATTTTGTTTTAATGATGTTTAGTTTCAATAGCAAAACTAACACAAATGCAGCATTAGACAAAAGAAAAGGTAGCTGTAATTCTGTGGCTGCAGGTCAAAGCAATGTGCAAGTAAAGCTATTCATTTCTTTGACTGAAGAGTATGTGGCAGGAATTTGACTGTGCAAGTCCAGAACAGCTAACTTGCTTTTTTCTTCATTTCCTCGCCCTTCTTCACTCCTAAGATTTCCTAAAAAATAGAAGAAAAAATAGATGTAGCTTCTGGAAAATGAAGGCACGATCTCTCTTTGCTAATGACTTCATTGTCTTCGGAATAAAAATTAAATCTGTTTTATACATCTTGGTCATATCACATTTCAAACAGGAGGCTTATCCATGGTATTTTCCACTGCTCATTGGCTAATAACTTGCCAATCACAAGTCATTAGCCAATGACAAAGCAGTTTCTCAGCCAGACCCACCCCTCCTCATCACACTTGGCATTTTGTGGAACCAATAGAGATAGTGGAAATGTTGATCTTGATGCTTCATATCTGGAGTTCAGAAACCAGCGACATGGGTAAGTACAGCCTTCATTTATAGTCTCTATGGTGCATCCACAATAATACACACAATCACAATCAAAATTCATATCCACGTGAAAGCTTTTGTAGAAATTCATTTCATGTAAACAATAACGTGGCGCACAGCGTTACGGCAAAAAAGGCTCACACCTTTGACTTTGCGTTACTCGATCTCCGTTTTCCTTGTCCACACACAAACACAAAAACTCCACTCTGGAAGGAGTTTTTAAAAATGCATGTTTCAGTAATCCAAAATGCCATTTACGTGTGGATGAAAGGCCTAAACACAGAACAGGCACATGGCTCAATACATGAGCGGCAGACAGAAAGGAATTGGCAGAAATCCCAGAGGAGCGAAACACCAGTTACTGCTAGACAGAGCAGTTGCCCAAGACTGCAGGACCAGGCTTATCAACCTGTGCACTTCCTGGAATGATTAAAAGAAAACCTATGACAATGCCCCACACATGGATTGTGGAATGCCTAGAACTATACAAGATCAACAGGACCCTAAGAGCCTTCATCAGGAACTGTGCAGAGGCCAACTTCAAGCTAATTTCACAAGTCATGATAAAGTGCAGAATCTATCAAGGAGACGTCCTGTTCGCTCTGCTGTTCTGCTTCGACTTGAACCCCCCTCATCATTGACAAGACTGGCTATGGATACCGACTACAGAATGGAGCAATTGTCAGCCACTTCCTCTACATGAATGACATTAAGCTGTATGCCAGGAGTGAGCAAGGCATTGCTTCACTGATCCACACTAGGATCTACAGCAATGACAACGGAATGTCATTTGGACTGGAGAGGTGTAGTTGAATGGTAAAAAAAAAGTGAATGAGGGGATTGAACTACCAGAAGGCAACACTGCACACATTGAGGACAGCTACAAGTACCTGGGGATCCCGCAGGCAAATGGGAACCATGAAGAGGCTTCTATAAAAGCCACAATCACCAAGTACCTGCAGATGGTCAGGCAAATAGTCACCTGAATGTCAAGAACAAGGTCCGAGCAATCAACACCTACGCCAGGCCGATGATCAGGTACCCTGCTGGGATTATAAGATGGCCAAAGGAGAAGACAGAAGCCACTGACATCAATACAAGGAAGCTCCTGACCATTCATAGAGGGTTTTACCCCAAGTCCAGCACCCTGAGATTGTACGCTAAGCAAAAGTAAGGAGGCTGAAAACTGGTGAGTGTCAGAGCCACTGTCCAGGATGAGACAACAAATAGGCTCAATGTGTAGATCATTTAAAAAAAACCCTCAGCAAATGATATCAGATGGAAATCACTAAGCATAAATATGGGCTATACAGGTTACACAGTTTGTACCAATGCTTGATAATAATTGAAAATGTACTTCTTGTCTAAACCTATCTGTATTAACTATCTGTGCTGGGAGCTGTGCTACTACTCACAGTAAATGAAACACCGCTCACCAGGGTTGTCTTTTTCATAACATTTTTAGTATATAGTATTTTGGAAAATGAAGTGTGAACAACTCATGTAGGAAAGCAGCTGTACAATTTGGAGAATAAAGCACAATCCTACAGTGTGCTGCAACCGTTGAACTGCTAGCAACATATACAGAAAAGTTTTATTCCAGGTTTTCATGAAGTCGTATTAATATTCATAAACACAGAGGTACCACACTGCATGTAAATATGATTTCAATTTAATATAAAGTAACTTGAGGGTAAAAAGTTGTTTTACAGATGAGATGTGTAGTGGGTGCAGAACACTTTAACAAAGCACACCTTCAACAACACACAGAAACACCAGTAGGTTGTTAGGGTTCTCACAAAGCATACATCGGAGTGACACAGATTTATATTGAAAGGCATGAGCGTAAGAATAGATATAAGTTTTATATAAGAAAAACATGACCAGGGGCTGTGAGACATTGTACCTATTCAGATATTTTATAAAGGAAATAGAGAAAATTGGAGTGATTGAGTGGACACACATGTGAGATGATGGTGCTCAATGGATGTGAGATATGGGAACAGATATCAGGAAAGAGGGGATATCTAGAGAGAAGGAAAGAAGTTGGCAGGAGAAGAGAAAATGAGAGATGTGGTGTGTGTGTGTGTGTGTGTGTGTGCGTGTGTGTGTGTGTGTGTGTGTGTGGTAGAGACTAGCAGAATGGGAAGGGCATCTGAGAGTCAGATTTAGGGAGGGATAAGGATACAGGCATAAAAGGAGACTGCGAAAGAAATGCAAAGGAGGAAGTGGGAAAAAAGAAGAGAATAGAGAGCAAAACTAAAAAAGGGGGGAAGAAGATGAAAACAAGATGAGGGAAGGTCAGTTTTTTAAAATTCTGACAGAAGTGTCTCTGAGTGACTCTCTTGAGGATTAAATATAAAGTATATACACATAAACTCTCTCCCTCTCTCTGTTAATGTTTCATGGTTCCATTTCCAAGATTACATCTTTCAATTAAGACTAAGATGGTAGTCTCCTGTGTGTGTGTGTGTGTGTGTGTGTGTGTGTGTGTGTGTGTGTGTGTGTGTGTGTGTGTGTGTGTGTGGGAGGGTAAAGCTTGGTATGAATATTCATTTTAACAACAGACAAAACACAAGTAACACAGGGCAATTATCTTGTATTAAAGTAAGGAAATACAAATTTAAGCAATGATGCCAATCAGCAATAAACAGAATCTGTGTCTGTCTGAGTGTTACAGCCATGTTTTCCAGCCATTAATGGAACTGATGCACTAGTATCTGCACAGCCAACACAAAGGCACACATTTCATTTGTACTGCCAAGTAGGCAGAATATACCTTTCAGGTGGAGGTGCTTTATAGATTAACATCCCCAGATTTACAGGGAGTCTATTAAAAATAATTAAAACCAACCTAAAAAGCAAACAAACCCTGATGACCTGTAAACAATGAATATTAATTCATTAATAAAAATGAATGCTATAAAAAGGTTATTGCAGCAAAAATGATTTCTGTGCAGGGTAGAGGGTATCTGCTCCTGAGACCTTTTTGAACAATGACATCAAATGTTTAATACGCTGGCTGTGTTTTACGCCATCAGAGTTCACAGAGTGGTTTTCACTTTACCCAATGAAAACTGGGAAAGATCTGACACCTGAATGGAAAGCATTACAATCAAAACAACAAATTATTTTGTCTGTAGTGCCACTGATGGCTTTAAAGCCTCAAATGTGATGCTTTGATTGAACGACAATAGTGTTACACCATTTCCTTTTAGTTGGGTTACACAGAGAAAGACCTTCTTTTGTGCATATTTATTTTAGAAATGACTGAAGCTTATGCATAAGTTCAGTGAGAAAGATCTGTGTGCACTCGTCTGCCTTCATTACTGGGTATTTGGTTGCTGTTTTTTCATCACTTCCTCTTTTCAGTCTATGTTAAATTCACTTCAGTTGCAATCGCGCTGAACGAATCATTTTTTCTCTCGCCCCCTGAAAGCCAATCATCTTCTGTTCTGTGTGCTTTAAATCTTAGTAACTCTTGTCCATTTGCCTTTTAGACTCATTTGTATGACCCTACTCCTCCCCATCTCCACCACACATCAATCATTGTGAACCTCTTCCTCCATGTGTGCCATCGCCGCAAAAAACCACCAGCATCTTCTCCTACTTCCAAATATTGTCAGGACTGCTGCGTTTCCTGATCTGAGTCTAATTACCAAATAGCTTATAATGCAAAATAAATATTGTCCATTCTTTTACATGACCTCTGCTTACTGGAGTAGGAGAACTGATTTACTGAATCTCTTGATGCTCTACTTGGCTTTGCAAATGGTCTTTATACAGTGTAAAACTAATATAGCCTATATAGGTCCTATTAGCTAATGTGCTTGTGTGTCACTTGCAATACCAAAAAATTTTTTTGCAATAGAAGGTATGTCCAAATAAAGTATATCATACTTCCCTCTATGTTCCCTGCACTGAGAACTTCTTTAATCAGAATCCATGGTTTACTGTGTGTTTTTAATTAGCCTGCCTCCATAGAAGGGTAAAGCTTGCCAAAGGCAGCCACTTGGAAGGAGCAGATCACAGAGCAAGACTTTCTCCGGGAATCAACTACAACTACCACAGCCTCTCATCATCTACTACCGACTGAATTATCCATACACAGAAGGCCTACTTTTATTTTTAACTCTTCAGCATTACCCAGGGGTTCATTTTTTATATCTATAGGCAATTTATCTTATACCTTTGAAGGCATTCTAGCAGTGACTCAGATACTGTAGCAGAGTGTCCACTAACTGAAGGACTGGCAGTTTAATCCCTGACAACTCCTGTCTACATGTCGACGGGTTTGTGAACAAGACACTGAGCCATGTTTCTCCAAATTTGAGAAGCTATTTCCTTGAATGATAACTCCACCATTAGCAATGGATTTGGTGTGAATGAATGAATGAAATACACAAACCAAAAGCAATCCATTTACTATTCCTCGGGAGCAGTCAGTAAAAATGCCTTTTGGTTTGTCAACAGCGGATGCTTCTTGTGAAATTCTGCAGGCTAGAAATTACATTCTTATACAAATAAATTGCTTTCCCAATTACACTGTGTTGGTACGCGTAATTGAGGGGTGAGTTACGTTCAGAACCCACATTTTTTGCTGTATTTTCAAACTGCACCAAAGCTGGAAGAAACTGGATGGGGCGCATAAAAAATTTACTCTACATACAATAAATGACATTTTCAGTCATGTTTCAAGGGAAACATGATTTACTCCAAATATGTGAAAAACCTTGAAGATAAAAAGAAAAAGTTCACATGAGGAGAAATGGGTGTAATTTACAAAACACATGTTTTGTTTAGCTCATTTGCACAAGAAAATCTAGCATTTTGCCCCAAAGCATGAAGGGCACCCTTTCTGCTGCTTAACTAGAAGGAGAGATTCAAACTTTCCAAATAAATAACTCGTATGTGAAACATCGTTAACAATTAAAGACATTTCTTCCTAACACTACATACACACAATATGCGTCCTGGACCCCGAGCAAACAAACTCCTTTTAGAGACTTTCAGCAATGTGAAGTGATGAATTGAAGGCAGGCTGTAAAAAATTAATGTGGGGAATAATTATATATATAATGAATAGCTTATATAAGCATTTAATTTTATATCACGTGCTGCCCATGAATCCACTTACCCTGGCTTGTGTTTTCCCAGTATTAAGTACAAATACACTGTGTCCTTGCTATTTCATGCTAATTAATGACATTATCATTGCTGGTTGTAGTAATGCAATTCAACCTGAAATAGCATTAAAATAATTGGAGAATAAAAAGTTAAATTAAGAGTTTGTTAAGAGTAGCATCTTCTAATACTGTATATGCCACCAAGTGTTAGTGTTAGTTTAGTTTTTAAGTGTGAAATCTCAGGAATGAGCAGAATTGTCCTGTCAGGTGCATGGAGACACAGCGGAGCTGCTACTTGCACTCAGCCTGCATATTTGTTCTCAGTACGTGCACGTGTGGACTGTGTGAATTACCACAGTCTGAAAATAAAGCCAATGACAGTAGAAGTCCTTTCACTGAAAAGATAGTTCAACATAATAAAACTTGGGTAAGTAAATAAGCCATGCTTGCCTATTCATTCATTAATTTCTCTGTTGTTAAGCTAAGATAGAATCAACTATTGCTTTGCATTGCTTGCTACGTCTATATTATGCGGCACTGTCCATGGTGCTGAAGTTGCATTGCTACATGTTGTCTGTTATAACCAGGGTTTTAATAGTTTTGCAATTTTCATTAGTTTTTATTTTTATTTAGTTTTGACTTCAGATTTTCAATTTTATATCAGTTTTAATTAGTTTTTACCAATTGTTTGCTAGTTTAGTTTAGTTTTTATTTTTTTGAAAATCCTTAGTTTCAGTTTAGTTTTGATTAGTTTCAGTTATAGTTTTAGTCGTGTTTGCAATAATTAAGTGTAACAAAATCCCAGTTTCATCATATCAGTCATTCTCTTCTGCTTATCCTTGGGTATGTTGCTATTCCAGCTACCATACTCTGCACCCTGGACAGGTCGCCTGTCTGTCGCAGGGCTAACACGCAGAGACAGACAACTCACATTCCCACCTATGGGTTCTTTAAATAAATAAATGGTAAATGGTAAATGGCCTGTATTTATATAGTGCTTTACTACTCCCTAAGGACCCCAAAGCGCTTTACATATCCAGTCATCCACCCATTCACACACCGGTGATGGCAAGCTACATTGTAGCCACAGCCACCCCGGGGCGCACTGACAGAGGCGAGGCTGCCAGACACTGGCGCCACCGGGCCCTCTGACCACCACCAGTAGGCAACAGGTGAAGTGCCTTGCCCAAGGACACAACGACGCTCGAACCGGCAACCTTCCGATTACAAGGCTAACGCCCAACTCTTGAGCCACGATAAATAAATAAGGGCAGATGAACAACCACTGATACCAGGCAACTATAAAATGTATATCTTGTCCCCAATGAGACTATTAACTCTTGCAGCACCGGGTGTTCGTAATTTTGGTTCAAGTGAATTGATAAACTTATTGAAGGCAATTGACTCACACAGTTATGTAGATATCCCAGTCCTGTTGTCTCAGGATGCATCATGCTGCCTTGCCTGGGGTTAGCGTCTGTTTCTGGGGATGAGGGTTGAGTGTGCTCCCCTATCTTCTCAAGGTAAGCTAGGTTAGCCTTCTTGTGTGAGCTTTTCAAGTGCACTTTAACGTTTGTGGGATTTTTTTCCCTTTAGAAATGTCCCTCATAATTTGTCTCTTTCCACTACAAGACACTTGCTTTATCCAAAACACAGTCATATTCAAAGTAATCCCAAATTGGACTCTGGCGCTTTCTCCCGACTTTTCCTGACATGATTCTGCGCGTGGACGGAGCAGCAACACAGACGACTCGACTAACGTACTGCCACCTGCTGGTATAATTAGACAGCAAGAAAAAAATCTGGAAACTAAACTTCATTTTCACCCTTGACTATTGTATGACACGCACACATCAATGAAAACTAAACACATTTTTGCTATAAATTCAGTTCATTTTAGTTAGTTTTGTGAACACTCATTACAGTTTTAGTTAGTTTTCCTTTTTTTGTTTTTATTTTTATTTCCGTTAACAAAAATGTTTTTTCACTTCTTGTTTTCGTTATTTCGTTAGTTTTCGTTAACTATAATAACCTTGGTTATAACAACACTAGGTGGTAATAATCACATAAAAGCTTCCTTCTTCTTTCAGGCACTCCCTTTAGGGGTCCCACACAGTGGATCATCTGCCTCCATCTCTAGCATCCTCCTCTGTGACACCAATCCTCTACATGTTCTCCTTCACTACATCCACGAATCTCCTCTGTGGTCTTTATTTTTTCCTCTTGCTGGGCGTCTTCATAGTCAATATCCTACCTTCTAATGAATATGTTTCAGTAGGGAGCACGAGAAATATTTGCTATTCAAGGATCAAAAATGTCTTCCTTGAAACAAAGGAATACCTGATCTCATTGTATTAAAAAAGCAGAAAAAATAGTACAATATTTTTCACTTTTTGGGAAATCTTCCAAATGATAGCTGAGTGGTATGAGAATAAAATCTACACAGAATTTATACTGTCCATGACTCATTGAGTCATTTTGCTAACTGCACAGCCACTAAACGTTAATCCATTTCATTTGCCCTGGCTTTTTTTATCCACTTAATTTGGCTGTTGCAGCCCTAAGGGCCAGGCGAATGTTGCCCTCTCCACTTCCAAATCAGCATGTGACAGTGTGGTTACTACTCTACGGTTACAATTAGCCATAAAGCCTGAAAAGTGACATAAAAGTGTAATACACCAGGTTTAAATGAACCTAATCATGCTTTAGGTGTAATTCATTTGGCACTAATATCATGTACTTTTTCTGTCTTCACTATAAATAAATAATCATCCCACAGCATGCATGACTTCTGCTTAAAAGCTGATATTTTACATTGTAATTACACCTTTTGTGTCCAAAGCAGATGTTACTGTGACCTCTAAGTCTTTATGCACACTGTAAGCATCAATCATCAGCTCCCACTTATACATTTTCTATGTGCTTGCGTTGCTGAACACACATATGAACTCAACCACAGAGGTGGCTCTTCCCTTTTTTAAAAAGCACTGGCTATATTCTTGATATTCATCAGTAGTATAGCAGTGAGACAGAGTGTGGGTAGATAATTGCCCAAGTCATAAAGATTAACATATCTACTTGAATGAACACCTATTATCAGCTGTCAGCTTGTTAGCCACAGATCCAGTTACAGGTTGTCATGTTCTGGTGTGAAAACAAACTAAATGATATAAATTGCCTGCCTCAAATATGTGCTTGTCATGCCAGTGGCAGATATCATTATCAGGCACCTGCCTTCATTTATTCCCAGAAACCAATAAACCACTCAGGAGTTGGATAAATATCATGCAGGTGGCATAATAATCACTGACTGGACAGTGTTCCTTCTTTGTTTATCCCTAGGTTTCTACATTATATGATGCACTTTTGGGTATTTAGGATCAACAATGCACAGATATGTGTAGAATTTTTCTTTTCTTGTAACATTTATAACAAGTGTAGTGTTTGCTTTCTTAGTATGTGTAAAAAGACATGTACTATTGCTCTTTTCACATTAAAGCCACAGTCAGTTTACTGCACTTTGCCCTCCTAATCTGGAAGTGCAAGCTTTCTCTGTCTTCATTGGGTTTATTTCCTCATTACCCACGACGTGTACTACCAAACTGGAGTTTGCAAACCCCAGACACCCCAAGCAGCTTGTGTGTGTCAGTTACAGCTGGCTCTCACAAAACTGCTGATTCCACAAGTCCATAACAAATGAAAAATTCATTAGTTTGAATTTGACAATGAAGATATCACATAACTGCGTTTACCGACATCCTCTCGTGAGCCAAAGACCTTCTGGTGTTCAGTGGAACAAATATGTTGCTGCAATTCTTTTCTCATCTAATGACCAACAGAGCAGAGTCTGGGCTTTAACCCATCATCTGCCAACCAAATCATTGTTTATTGATCTCATACAGCTTCTCTGCTTGTTCAAGCATTGCTTAATTGTGTGTTTTGCTAACGTGAACTTTTCTCTTCATACTGTATCTGTAACCAGTTCCCAGGTTTGAGGTGTTCTTTGTTTCTCATGAGTGTTGAAGGGTCCCATTATCATAGATCATCAATTCATAAATAACCATTGGTTACTTCTCCATGACATGTGTGACTTCTGCTCCTACTACAAATACCATAAATGCTCTACAGAACCTACACATTAGTCGACAGTTGTGCTGGCTGCTTGTCAGGATCAGCTGACATGCTGTGAATTGTGCAGTGATGCATATTATGCAGCTAATTAAGTACTGATATTTATTAGGTTCTATAATGCTTTTACTGTGATCTGGGTCTATTCCAGTAAGCTCTTAATCATCTTCTCTTTTGCTGTTATCAACAATGTGACACATCAGACTAATCACTGAGTATGAACAAGTATGAACACTTGTGTGTCCTTATTTGTCCAATTTTCTACCCTTGTGGTATAAATTCTACTTGAGAGAGGAACAAAATAATCCCCTGAAGTCCTCAATTATTATTATTATTTTTTAAAGAGCCCATATAAACATCTTCTTCTCGTCTTTCAGCTGCTCCCTTTAGGGGTCACCACAGCAAATCATCTGCCTCTATCTCATCCTATCCCATGCAACCTCTTTTGTTACATCAGTTCTTTGCATGTCCTCCTTCACTACATCTATTAAACTTCTCAGCCACGTGAATTCAGAACAATATAAGCAGATCTTTTTTTACAAGTTATCATGGCTCATTTCCCAGTCCTAGAGTGTATGTGTGTATGTAGTATAAAAGGTAACATTTGGTAGGTGAATCTTATCAGCATCATCAGCTTTTAAATTTAGCAGGGCCTGCTGTTACTGACCCTGTATGGGTGTTTAAAGCTGGAGGAAGGGGAGCTCTAATGCCAGAGAGCCCTGTTGGTTTGCAGCTAGCAAGCTGTTTGTGGCAGCTCCTGGGTTTTGTTATTATTTTTTTCTTTCTTTTCAAGGTAATGGCAGCTTTTCTGTCTCTTTCAATTTAATTAGTAGTAATATTTTTAATAAAAACCTTTAACAATTTTGCCTTCATGTCTCCTTTTTTCAACCTGGACATGTTTTGCTACTTACCCCCATCACCTCGACCTTTTAGGAGAACGTAACAGTCGGCACCACATATGTTTTTTAAAGTGGTCTGTTCTTTCTGAACTGTGATATATTGCATGTTGGTTGCATGCAGTACATATACATTAGGCTTACAGGTTATCTAGAAAAATGTATTTCTCCATACCTTTGTTTCTTTGAAAAACAACACACAGCTGTATAAGAAGCCAAAACCCACACACATATACATATTTATGACCTCAAATATATTAGCAAGCGTAGACATGTACACACTCATGCATAGGCCAAGCCCACATGACAGTTATAGCACTGAACATTGTTTACAGCTGTGGGGGATGAACTTATTAAATTTTCATGATGTCAACAGTTTGTTACATTATATTTAGTGTTTTTTTTAAATAGCTGCCTAAGTCAAACTGAAAGGGCATTCGGAGGCTAAAGCACCTCAGAATATGACATCTAATTTGTGAAGGCAACATTCAGTACATGAAGATTGCTTTTTAAAAAAACACTAATTTCTTGTTTACCGTATAAAAACAAAACTATAGTCAATGTAGCCAATTATTCTCAACGTATCAAAGCAATAAATGCAATTAGGCTTTTTGCTTACAGTAGATATAGATGAAGTGTACTGACCCATTGGCAATCTAGGTCAGAAAAAATGAGCCACATTATTATTAGATATATTTGCTAATGGAAGTTAGAATTTAATATAAAATTAAAAAAAATTCAATGTCAACTTTCTTAACATTTGTATTATCTAACACGACAGCCCTGCAATAACTCTTACACTTATGACAGTTATAATATTTCCCTGTATTTTATGACACTGTTTAAATATATTATGTTATACCTTAATTATTTAGTCTGCAATAGAAGGTATTGCAGTTAGGGAGTACACTGCACACATGTATTTGTGAGACTTCAACATATTGACATCACTCTGATTGGCTTTTAAACTGATAAAAGGTGGAGCATACTGTCACAATAAAGGCTCATTTATGATGTAAAGTCCACTTTGTCAATTTTCTTTCCTCTAGCCAACCGTTGAGAATTTGGTTATAAGATTAAGATTATAGATCCTAGATTATGATACGATATAAGATTAAAAGTTGCTGTATTTAATATAGATATTTTTGATGTATGCCAATATTGTGTTAATCAATATTGGCATTTATTCCTTCATTAAGGAATAAACATGAAATTAAAAGAAAAAAGAGGAAACTCAGTAGAGTCTGTTTGTATGGCATCAGAAATACAGAGAGTCTAATAAGAAGCCTTTCTAAAAATACTGACCGATCCTGAACTTCTAAAGATAGAGACTGTCATATGTTTCTGTCACATTACACTAATGCAATAACCATGTTCTTTGTATTTGGAGGTAATTCTTGCAAATTTAGCCCTAAAATAGAACTGAAAAATCATCTCCAGTGACAATTCTTTAAGTACATTTGTATGTTAGGAAATAAGTGTGTGTAAGCATTAAAGAAAGTGTTACTGTATGAATGCACATGTCAGATGATCATCAATCTAATACCCTCCAGGAGCCAGAGGAGGACAGAGATGGATCCAGGAGAACTGGGTCATCCGCACCCTCAATGAGTACCGAAGACCTAAGGCCACACATCTCTGTGAAATCTGTGTGCCTATCCCAGCAGGAGAAGGAGGGAGGCCCTTGATGGGCTGCCCACAGCCAAGGAGTAGGAGTTCCAGAGGACCAGAGGCAACGGGCAGCTGACCACACTGGAGGCCACCCTAGTGCAAGTCGAGATCAGCATCCCGGGGCTCCATGCCCAAGAACCGCCTGGTACCTGGCAGAGCCAAGAGAGTGGGTCAACAACATATCAAAACAACAACTTTGAGTATATCTCCAAAAGTTGATTCTGTTCATCTGGACATAATGTTTTGTGGGAGAAATGCTTCGTCAGTCATCCAAGTGACTTCTTTCGTCTCAGCTGACTGCAGGTTTCCCCAGTCGTATAAACAGTACATTGCATAATGACTGAAACCAGCCCAGTGAAGGAACAATAGGCTGAGAGGTCAGTTCTTTAATCTTAATTATGCAAATTCTCATGACCATTGATCAACAACCACTGACCAAAACCCACTGATCAAAGACCACTGATCAATGGCCATGAGTGCCATTCACAGAGAGTTGGGGAATGGCTGCAATCACAGCATTGTAACATGGCAAAAGATGTGCCCTTAGGGCCCCTCCTTGATTCAGAGATGGTCTTTCCCTTTTCACGTAAATGGCCTGTCCAGGATGTGTACATCCTCATCATTGAAAGACTGTCCACTGGCCTGTAGGTGTAAATAAAGTGCAGAGTCCTGGCCTGACGATTTAGCTCTTCTGCGTTGTGCCATCCGCTTCGACAGAGGTTGTTTGGTTTCCTCAGGGCCTAAGGGCACATCTTTCACCATCTTACAATGCTGTGATTGCAGCCATTCCCCAACTCTCTGTGAATGGTACTCATGGACATTGATCAGTGGGCTTGGGTCAGTGGGTTTTGGTCAGTGGTGGTTGATCAATGGTCATGAGAATTTGCATAATTAAGATCCCACCCTAACAGGTGCCATGATGATAATCAGTGTTATTCACTTCAGCTGTCAGTGATCATAATGTAATGCCTGATCAGTGAACAATGGCTAGTACATTTATAAGCACACCAACATTTATTATGTCATTAAAAGTGTCGATTGTCTTGCACTTGCACTTCTTGTACTTTTGATTCTTCATCTCTGTCTGTATGTGTGTCACCCTGACAAAAGGCCTTGCAGACACCATCTCTAGTCTATCCACAAAATTCATTTTGAGTTGGTGTTTGAAAGTCTGTAAGTAACACGACACCTACATAACTGTTCAAGAGGCAGTGGGAATAAAAACGAGAGCGTTTGAAGGTAGGCGTGGTCTAAGAACGCTGTAGGATTGCAGCTGGTGTGATCCCATTACCAGCTGGTCTCCAGTTACACTTTTGTATCTTTTTAAAATATCTTTTCATCATAAGTAGTGAGCTAATGATGAAAGTTAAAAGACTTCCTGGGGGTTAATTACCATATCTAAGTGAATGGATTTCTGTATTTTATCTTTGCTTTTCACGGACTGGTGAAATTAAGAAAGCCACACTGTGCCATACATTTGCTGTATATAAATTTGCAGTGTTGTGAATTTAATATTACACCAAAAACCTTTTGTATATTTAAGAAAAAAAAAGCAAACATTGCAAAATGTTTTTTGTTAAACCGTTTGCAGTCATGGAATTGCAGGTAACTTAATGTTACTCATAAATACATGTGCGGTACTGCAGTAAATATAGTGTAGTGCCAGATTTGTATCACGTTACTACAGCTGTGCATCTGTTTAGCCAAGTAATGTACTTACACACCTGCAGTGCATATAGGCAACACATTTCCCCAAGTGCTCAATACAGCTGATATTCATGCTTGTGGGTGGATTTGTTCAGTTACTTCCTTCTATCCATTAATGAAACTATCAAGCATGAGTGACTGAGCTAAAATATGTTGAGATTCCTCTGTGATGGCTTAATAAAATGTATCTAATCTTTCCTTTAAGTTAATCCATGCCTTAATATTTCATCTTTTCCATGCACTCGGATATGTTGGCATATATGGTGTTCCACTGGTTAGCACTGTCACCTTGCAACACCAGGTTTGAACCACAGCTGCGGCATTTCTCTGTGAAGTTCTACCAGTGCGAACTTCCCATAGTCCAAAGAGATGCATGCATTAATTAGGGATGGTGGTCAAGGGTGAGAAGTAAATTAAAGTGCTTTGAATAAAAAGCAGTTTTAATGAATGGTTAAATATGGCTTTTAGTCTAAATCACTGTGTCTATATATGCCATGTCATAATTAAATTATATGGAATGTTAGTATGCATAATTTGTGTGATACATCTTTTTTAATAGAAATATAGATAAATACAGTCTCTTGTGCTTGTATTTATGCTTACATGTAAGCATAAATATAAATATACTGTCTGTTTGAAACCAGTCTAATGAGACCTTACAGACTATAATGTAGAATTACACTCAAGTTGGCCAGTGCCATATCAGGCAAAATTAGCCTTTCCTTTCATGCATGCATCTCTGTTTAATCTATTCTCTGTCAAAATGAGGCTCAAAGGGCTGCTCCATACTCCTTCGTAAGACAACTGCGTGCATACACAAACATGCACACACACACATACACACCCACACACAACTTTTACTGCTGGAGGGAGCTTGATTATAGCCATTACCAGTGTGACAGCGGTGCCACAGTTAATGATATCTGTGTTATATACAGAGGAGAGCTTTGTGGTGAGTTATTAATACCAAGATGCCATGTCTTTTATGGGCTTATCAATAAAGGCTGTTCAGCCAGTCGATACAGCTGCTTCACACCAATGACTATTCATCTATAATGCAAATGGAGGGTGAGGGTGAGCATATCTGTGAGGGTTTAATTGGTGCTCTTGGATAGTTGGGATGTAGAGTACTGTGCAAAAGTCCTGAATCACTCCTCATTTTTTTCAATTTTGCTTCCAAGGAGCACGACTCTCTTGTAGTTTTATTTAAATGGGCAATAGTTCAAAAACATATAATTTGTTCCCATTTCTTTAGTAGAGTCTATGAAAAATGCGAAAAATGCCAAAATGCCAAAAATACAGACAGGGATGAAAAAAGGCATTTTTGCGGCAAGAAGTTGATTTCCAAAGAAAGCTGAAGACTTGGCATATCTCAGTGTAATGTGTCCTAAAAAAGACTAAGGACATTGGAGAAGTCGGGGACAAAAGAGGAAGTGGAAGGCCTTAAAAATTATGTAGAGCAGATGAACAGTATCCGAAAGCTGTGTACATATTTCAATAAATCGCTGGAACTATTTTCCATAGCCCATATCATAGTAAAACATAATTAAATGAAGACTGACTCGAGACTTTTTCACAGTATTTGAATCAAACATAAAAGCATATTTATGTGATGCACTAGAAAGCAGCCTGTCTGAAGACCTTCTGTATGAGGAAACTTCTGGTGCAGCCAGCACGATCAGGATAGCTCCATGCTGAGGAAATACAGATTTAACCTCATTTGTTATCATAGAACAGACAATCCTAAATCTAACAGTAATACAACGTATTTTGAAATTTTTTGGAGCCCACCCAAGTTTTTCAGTGATAATGCAACATTTCCATGTTTGGGTTTTCATTTATTTGTTTTTCTGACAGTTTTCTTGCTGTCTTTAAAGCCACTTCAAATTGAGACAACAGTAAGTTGTTCACAGTTAACAAATTGTTTCCTTGTGCCCTGACTCCTGAAAGCGCTATAAAGGCAAAAGTCTAGCCCAAACCAGTATTTCTTACACAGAGAACTATCTAATAGTTAATGATACAGTATTTGTAGGCAAATTTCCCAAAGTTGTTGTCACAGTCCTGGGTCATTTGACACAGTGTTTTGTGTTTATTTTTTATTATTATTATTTTGTTGTTGTTATTATGATCCTTTGTTCTAGTTTATGCTGATTGTGTGTTTTGGTTTACACCCTTTGGTTCTTAAGAGGTTTGGTTTTGCAGCCCCTCTGTGTTGTCTGCCCATCTGCCCCCTCTGTCCTGTCTGTACCGCATCTCTGAGTCCAGTCTGTGCTTTTCCTGCTTTATTTTGAAGGTCTGTGTCTTTTGTCAGTGTGTTCTGTCCGTGCTCTCCCTGTCTCGTCAGTCTAATCAGCGTCAGCCATGTCTCCCAGCTGTTTCCTCTTAGTTCTGTTCACCTCTTGTATTTAGTGTCTGCGTCTTCCCCTACTCGTTGTCGCGTCGTACCCTCACTTTCACTGTGTGTTCCGTTTGCCAGCCTGCCTGTTTAGTTTGTTGTGTATTCTCAGGTTAGTTAGTTTTATTTGTTCAGTTGCTTTCCAGCAATAAAGCTGAGTATTTTGAGTTACGTTTGCCTCCGTGAGTCCTGCATTTTGCGCCCTCTCTTCCTACCTGCCTGTACACAGCCATGACATTTGTTCTTTGTTTTTTAATAGAAATCTGATTGTACACACAGCTCGCAGCTGATCTGAGTACTCTTTATTTGTAAGGTATGCGAACAGGTGCAAACTCAGTAGGTTTCATACCAGGTGTGACAGCATGTGATTTCTAAGTCGCAGACAGAATAAAACATGTGTTACTGGTTTGATTGCATGCAAGAACCTTTGTTGCATATCATACCTCTGGATCGCCAGCCATTTATGTTCACTGATGACATTTTTGGTCATTTGTATTAATATTGTGCATACACAAATAAGTCACCTCAAAACATTTAAAAGAACGATAACACCAAAATTACTGTAGTTGTAATTTGCTATCATATGGCATGTGTCGTCATAGGAAAATCTACAGGATGAAAGCAAAATTTGAAGAAAGCCTCCAGTGCTCCTTGTGAGCTGAAATACAGTGTATGTATGCTCCAGCAGCTTGTGCATGTGCAGCATGTAAAATGTGCATTCTTGTTTGAGGTTCTTCTCAGTTCATGCTGTTGCCAATATCAAATGTAATGTATTTATTTATTCATGTATTTACTGGCATTTTTCATGTACTTATTTATTATCTGTTTTGCAGTTTTATTTATCACATATGCTATTTTACATATGATATGTTTGCCTTTGGGCACTTTTGTGGAAGAAAATAGTTTTAGGAGAGCAAATTAGGCTCATTTATTTTTCAGAATCAGAATCAGAATCAGAATCAGAATGGGGTTTATTGCCAAATGTTGAGCAGGTTTACAACATTAGGAAATTGCTGCGGTGCTTCAGTGCAAACATAGTGTCATAAATAACACTTAAATAGACATGGAAAAAATAAAAGTAGGGATAAGAATTAAAAGTGCTACGTGGAAAGATATGTGCATGAGATATACATGAGATATATACATGAGAATAAGAATTAAGAGTGCTACGTTGAAAGATATATACATGAGTGCAGGTGGTGATCAGTGCCAAACATGGAATGATGCAGTGACACAGCGTAGGGTCATGTGTTAGTGGCGGGTACAGTCATATGGTTATTGTTCATGTGTCCAACAGCAGAGGGGAAGAAACTGTTCTTATGGCGAGAGGTTCTGGTGCGAATGGACCGGAGCCTCCTGCCTGAGGGGAGCAGGTCAAACAGACTGTGTCCAGGGTGAGAAGGGTCAGCTGAGATCCGAGCTGCACGCCGCAATGTCCTGGAGGTGTACAGGTCCTGCAAAGATGGGAGTCTGCAGCCAATCACCTTCTCAGCAGAGCGCACAACACGCTGCAGTCTCTGTTTGTCCCTGATAGTGGCTCCAGCGTACCACACGGTGATGGAGGAGGTGAGGATGGACTCGATGATTGCAGTGTAGAACTGCATCATCGTCCGTGTTGGCAGGTTGAATTTCTTCAGCTGCCTCAGGAAGTACATCCTCTGCTGGGCTTTCTTGATGACGGAGGTGATGGTGGGCTCCCACTTCAGGTCCTGGGTGATGGTGGTACCCAGGAAGCGGAATGAGTCCACAGAGGTGATGGGGGTGTCAGTCAGGATGATGGGGGGGGAGTGGGGCTGTGTGCTTCCTGAAGTCCACAATAATCTCCACTGTCTTCTGGGCATTCAGCACCAGGTTGTTGTGGCTGCACCAGGACACCAGACGTTCAACCTCCCTCCTGTAGGCAGACTCGTCCCCGTCCGAGATGAGTCGAATAACGGTGGTGTCATCTGCAAACTTGATTAGCTTGACAGACTGGTGGGTGGAGGTGCAGCAGTTGGTGTACAGGGAGAAGAGCAGAGGAGAAAGAACACAGCCCTGAGGGGAGCCGGTGCTGATGGTCCGGGAGTCCGAGACATTCTTTCCCAGCCTCACATGCTGCTTCCTGTCCGTCAGGAAGTTAGTGATCCACCGGCAGATGGGATCAGGCACATTCATCTGGGAAAGCTTGTCTCGGAGATGGTCTGGAAGGATGGTGTTGAAGGCAGAGCTGAAGTCCACAAACAGGATCCTGGCGTAGGTTCCTGGGGAGTCCAGATGCTGCAGGATGAAGTGAACTTCAGAGTGGTGTCTGTAAATTAGCTCATACATTCTTTTGTTTGGAGCTGTTATGTAGGACCTTACACGATGTGCGCGTTCAATGTTTTCTCTGTTTTCCAGACTCGAGCTAAATTGGTAACTGTTGGCATGTGAAACCCAACAGATTGGCATTTGGCAAAATATTCCCTTGAATCCCAGACCTCCAAGGACAAGGTCTCAAATCCCAAGTTTTTGCCCCATTCTTCACATTTCCCTGTCTCCTTCCCCGCCCACTCTGCCTAATTATCTCTTGTCTCAGTACATGTTGAATATTGTACGCGATAAGACTTCTTCCTACTTGTCTCGAGAGATTATTCTGTACTCTATAGTATTTGTAAGCATTTGTGTATACATTTTCAATCTCTATGCAGGTTTTCCCTCCTTACTGCTTACGTTGATGTAAATATATCAGCTAATTAATAATGTTGGAGACCATAGCATCTCTGATGGGATTTCCACAATGCTCATTCACTCTCATTCAATTTTCTCCTTGCAGCAAAGAGGGAGAGCAAAGGAGAAAGAGCTAACAAAGAGTTTGGAGAGGACCATACAGCAAAAGAAGAGATGGTAAAGCAAAGAGAAGAACAGCAATGTAGGGAGCAGCAAAAAGCGAAAGGAGGTAGAGAAAAGGAAAAAGCAAAAGGAGAATAACAGAGAAAATACGAAAAAAAGAGCAAATGCATGCATTTTTACTGAGGTTTTTGATGCATTTTTTCAATCCCAGAGGAATGGAGAGTAAAAAACAGGGTCTGCTAAGAACTGGTATTGTTTATCACAAAATCTATCAAGCTAGCTTTTTAAAATAGAAATTCAATGCATAAAGATATTTGTTACGTTATAAAAACACTTGAACCATGACTGTGCAAACTGAAGCTAAGCTCAGTCATGGTGATTCAGCAGCTCAATGTAGAATATATAGGTTGGTATATTTGTAAGGAATGTTCTTGAAATATAGCTTACAAATGTGAAAAGTCTTGCTTGTCAGGGTGATCACTGCCTTAGATGGAAGTGAAGGAGAGAAATGTTACCCGATTTTAGCTGGGGTTCAAATAGATTGTAGAGCTGTTCAGTGTGAGGAAGGCAGGTGAAACCTCACACTGATGAGGTTATGGTGGCATTCTGGCTCAGAAAGATCACTTCACAAAAGAGACAGCACAGTGACTGTTTCTGCATATTTGCATTTGCCACATTATTGTGTCTTTTTATGTGTTACTTGTGTACTCTCTGTGTTTACATGTTAAGGGCTTTATGCGTAATACATCTTCTGTGGACTTCCAAATGTGCTCACATGCTTACTTACACATATTTGTGTCTGGTTGAGGGCCTTCTCTATGCGTCTGCATTCATGAGTGCTCTGTGAGTACTACTTCTACTGGCCATCTGAAGCTCTGTATCAACATCAAGTACAAAGTTATTAGCAGTCAACATGGCAGAAATGTCATTGAGCTTTCAACGCTCTTTGCTGCACAGAGAACACAGCTATGGGCGCAGATTTTTCCCAAGCAGCTTGGAGGCACACAAACTCATGCAGCGGACCACTATAGAGGAATATAAACGTATATGAACATAAAAACACCAGATTTATTTATTTAATTATTTATTTAGTTTTATCCATTTCTATACAAATATAAAGCAATGGGGAGTCTTTGCTCTGCATTGCTTTATATTTGTAAAGCTGTTTATGCCATCTCAATGGTTTTATTCATCGGCAGTGTTGGGGAGTAACGGAGTACATGTACCGCCATTACGTATTTAAAAAATATGAGTAACTGTATTCTGTTACAGTTACCGTTCAGAATACAGTTACTTTGTTGAAATAAATGGATTACACTGCTGTCTTTTCCTGTTTCATATATTAGGCTATGCTCTCTCTATTTTGGATGGTAATTCCACGCTGGTGGAAACTTAAACAAAACGCGCATTAAGAGGCTCTAATGCCTGGGTCTCAATCTCGCAGCCCATGTCACAGAGCACTGTACAAAGAGTAAAAACTAGGAATACATACAGTAAAATAAAACAGAAAATTGAAACGCAGTCTATGGCAAAAGAAAACCCCCCATCATAAAACAGATAGTAAAAAAATTGATTAAAAGAAAAATAATGATAACAAGAGACTCTACAGAAGTCCTAGTTAAACAGAAAATTCACAGGTTAGTTAAATGTAGCTGGTAGACTGCTTCAAAGTCAAGGTGCCACAGACTGAAAAGCTCTACCTCCCTCGTCTTCAATCTTCTATGAGATATAACTAATTTATATTGAACTTACTTAACAAAGACAGCAGCCAGCTGTGTGTTTAACAAGAAATTGAGATAAACAGTCTGAAATTAGTCCACTTACAGTTTAGACCTCTATATGTAAGTATGACAATTTTAAAACAAATTCTAAAATCAATTCTAAAATCAACTGGGAGCCAGTGTAAAGAGCATAAAACAGTGGTAATGCATGCTTGCTAGAATGAGTAAATAGTCTGGCTCACTCTAGCCCAGTAAATAGGGCATTACATTAATCTGGCGCAATGAGATAAATGCATGGCTATAGCTGTTATTTAGAAATGTTTCTTAAATGAAAGAAACCTGAACATGAGATTTTACATATGAAGCAAAGCCCAGAGAAGAGTCAAATAGTATGCTTCGAAGATGCAACAAAGGAAAAAATCACTTAACTGATTCTTGAATGTACGATAATCATGGCTCGATAATCATGGCTCTAGTCTTGTTTGAGTTGAAAACAATGTAACTATTGGAGAGCCAGTCACTTATCTGGGATAAACAAAAAAACATACATGAGGCTTAAAAACATATACAGCTGAATGTCATCAGCACAGAAATGCAAGCATTGCTTTGTTTTTCCTGTAGTGTGATGCTGCAGGTATCTATTAATATGGTACCTGTATCGCTCCAACAGAGAGAAGTTTTAAAAACAAAAGCTTTATGGTTTGTGCGCACTACTAAAAAAAACATGCAGAAATTTTTATTATTTGCCACTCTCAGTGCAGACATGCAACCGAAATGCTGTAACACAGTTCCATTGATCCCGAAAATTTGATTCTGTTCATCTAAACGTGACATTATCAGTGGGAGAAACATTTCATCATTCATCTAAGTGACTTCTCAGCTGACTGCAGGTTTCCCCAACCTTATGAACAATACATTTGCATAATGACTGGAACTAGCAACACTGGGCTGTGAGGTCAGTCTCTTGATCAGTAATATGCAAATTGTCATGATCACTGACCAACAACCACTGATCAAAGACCATTGATCATTGACCATTCATTGTGCCCCATTACTGATGGAAGTGTCACAGTCTAAGAAGACTGAAGAAGTCACTTGCAGGAGCAACGAAACATTTTTCCCACCTGAAATGCGACATCCAGATGAACAGAATCAACTTTTTGGGATTTCCATACCTGGATGATTTAGCATGCATCAAGAAACAGTTGCACTGAGTTCTACTTAGTTTCAGTAAAGTACAGGCATTATTACTGAAGAGCAGAAAGGAACTCACCTGTAACACATGCAGAGTGAGGACTGAGCAAAGAGATACAGAAGAGAGCCAAAATCTAGCACTCAGCATTCAGAGCTTTGAGTCTTCCACCAGGGACAGCTGTGCACTCATTTTGATAACATCTATTTTTCATCCTACATTTCCATTCCAAATGAATGGGTACTACAACCATCACAAATCCCACAACCAAGGTAAGACATGCTTTTTGTACCATTACATTTTGTATTAAACTGCATGCCAGAAACCTTCATTTAAATTTTCTACACCCAATATTCTACTTTCAAATATATATTCACAACAAGGGCAGCAAACAAAATACCTGTGTCCACATCTTTCGCTCTGCAAATATTTTAATGCCAAATGAGGGTTTTACTCTGGTGCAGAGTGATAGTAAATCTTGCCCATGGACATGGTTATTTTTGCAGATGACCTCATTAAATATGTATTTGTTGGAGTTTCCCTTTCTGAGCACCACAGGAGAGCCACATTTTGAAAAACATGCAGACAATGAAGATATTTTTAACATGAGCTGATGGATTTGTGTTTAATGTTTTTAGTCAAATTGTAGAAATCAGTCTATAATGAACATGAGGAAGTCGTACAGCTCTGCAGCTCCGCAAATCATGTTGTTTGTTTATCTTTTGCTACCAGATCTGCAGTATACAATATTGGAGATGATAAAAAATGTATGGCAAATACTACATTGTACTGCCAATTACTGTCAGAGGTAATTAAATAAAATATTTTATGATGCCTAGAGTTTCTTCTAGAGAGGCTGTTCCTAGTCTGGTCTGGGAACTCTACTTTGTCTTCATCATTTGATGAAGTTTTTTTTAGTGATTTACAAGCACCAGAATGGGTTGTTCCCATGATGCATGTTCCAGTGAGGGGGGTCCTACAAAGTGATTAAGAAGACCCCCCACAAACTTTAACACAAGGTTCTTGAGGTCACAGGTTGCAGAAGAGTGAAGAAGCAGCCTCCTGAACTGCTTGAGGAAGAAGCAGCCAAAGAGGGGTTCTTTCGTTGCTTCTTCTTCAAGCAGTTCAGGAGGCTAAACTTCTTTTCAGAAAAAAAAAACAGCTAAACATGAGAGGTTTTAGGACAAAGTTTGTGTTTTCCATTGTTTAAGCACCAGTTCCAACCAAAGGAGGTATGTTGTATCAACAGAAAAGGCTAACTTGGTTATCATTTTGCAGAAAAAAAGAGACTTCTAAAAATAAGAACACAAGAGGTTTTTGGACAAAGTTTGTGTTCTCCATTCTTTAAGCACCGGTTCGAGCACCATTTAACAACCGGCACTGTTTCAAAAGTACCGGTTTGGTACTGGTATCGGATAAAACCTAAACGATACCCATCCCGAGTCACAACTGGAAAATCTTTTGTTGCACTTTAGTCTTGAGTCTGTATTATTGTTATCTTCATAATCTATAAAAATGCTGTTTCTTATTTCAATCATTTCTTGGTAAAAAATAAAATTTACTGTTATACACCTCTGTGGATTTAGTGTTGGCCTCTTCAAAGTAGTCTCTCTTCCTTTTCTTTCATTCATTAACATCCACGTACCTATAGTGCTATGGCTCTAGACATTACGTTTCCAGTAGTAGAACAGACATGAAGGCAATGTTTAGTTAGACTCAAGGAATAATTTATTTGATTCTGGTGATTAAAAGTGAAGGTCACTTTGACCTCATATCTTTTATTCCTTTGAATGTACTGAGTAAGTAACACTATGAAATCTTTATTACTTTGCTCACAAATGCTCACTTTGATAAAGTTAAATGAATGAATTATAACACAATTTCCCACAAATGACTAATAGGATGAAAAGATAAGGTAAAGGCATAATCATCCTAAAAGGTAAAGGTTGAAACTTAAAGTGACAGTATAGTTTTGTTTGTTTTGTTTTTATTTTCTGTAGCCATTATTCAATGCCACAACTTGGAAAAAGCAAGACAGATAGTAACCATATTTCATATTTGGCCAGAACCTGGAAATTAATCTCCTGCTCTCATCATAAATTCATTTTTATTGCACCATATACACTATATGAATGTGGACAGACTGCAAAACAGGCTGATGAATTAGTGTATTACCTGCAAATGATCATCCTTGCAGAAATTAGGAAAACTGCTTTTTTGACACAATGCTTTTGAATAATAAATAACTGAGTTTAACTGGTTTTGCATTAATACTAAAAACACATTAAAATGTTATGTTTCTTGTGTGTATATAGGCCGTCTTTCTCTTTTTTTTCTTTTTTTTTGTTATTATTTATTTTATTTTCAGTTGTTACAGATGGGACAGACATGACTAGGGGATAGGAAAGGGAGAAAGAAAGATGAAGGAAAAAAACAGAGGGGAAGAGGGACAGTGAGAAAGGGCACTTAAAAAGAGAAAGCGAGAATGAAGAAAAAAAAACACAAAAAACTCCTGGATCACCTGTTGAGAGAAAAAGAAAACAAGCAAAAAAAAAACAGAGCAACATAATAAACACAACACCATCGCGTTAATCTAGCTAAGTGTAAACAGTAGTAAATACTAAATGTTGAATGTTGTGGTGCAGCACGCAGGGCCAACAGCGCACAATGTGCTTTCAGGAAGCAGCCAAGAAAGGTGTAGTTTATGTCTATGGACAGTGAACACCCGTGTGCACACCTGTGTGGATCAGCACGCTTGTATTCAAAAGGTTTCCCCATGTAACGGTTTGCTAGAGGGTGTAGGGAGCCATAGCCCCGTCCCCCAGGGCATGAAGCAGGCATGGATGAGATCCAGGCCCCAGACATCCAGAGGTCCCAGAGTGCGAGAGCCCAAGGAGGACCACTGGAGGGGCATCCGTGCCACCCTCCCGGAAAAAGCTGAGGAGAGCCCCAGACGAGGGTTCACGCAGCAGCCAGAAGGGGCTGCACTGGCGTGTCCACCTACTCTGCCGGCAGCCAGCTGTGCCAGAGTGAACCGAGCCGCAGTCCCAGAGGCCGGAGGCCCGAGGGCCCCCCACGCCCCGGAAGAGACCTGACTGAGCAACAGGCGCCAGGCCCCGCCAAGTAGTCACCGGGAGTGAGCTGGTACATACCTGAGCGCCCAGCCCCGGACACCAAGAACCACCAACGCACCGACCACTGAGGGCATCAGCCACCGACGTGGAGTGTGGTGATGGGAGATAGGCCTCCATACTTTGGAGGGCCTGGGAGTTCCCAGAGAGGTGGAGTCTAAGACCCAACCTGACATATAGACAGAGAAACAGGCACACACAGACACAAACGTGCATTCCCACCCTCATGCACACATATACAAATACTCAGCACTCACCCAACATAAAGATATACACAAACAGACATTGTACACACAATCACACTCCCCAAACATACTCTATACCCCAGGTCCAGGTACCCTCGCCCCCAGAGGGGGAAACGGCACCTACACCCAGGAGATGTTACCCTTTCCCCAAGGGTGGAGGCAAGCAGACCACCCCGGCTCCGCAGCAGCAGGGGGCCCCGCATCCCAGATCCCAATCGGACGGCCAACACCTCCTGCCAGCCCCCCCGCCCCGATGGCCAGCAGAGAACGGGGGTCTATGAAGACCCGATACCTCCCTCCTCCCGCTCATGTGTAGTGTTGCTGCGTGTTGTTCTAAAGTGCATTTAAAACATGGAAGGGCATGGTGCTGCTGCCAGAGAGCAGCAGGTGTTAGCACGGCCCCTCCCGAGAACCCTCAATGTCTACATGGATTTAAAATTGAGAGGTGGGCACCGGCGCCAGAGGTGGGGTTGAATACACAGACCGTCCTCTGGATGCCGTTAACGTGCCCACCCTCAAGGCCCTATATGTATGTGTTATGAGAGTATGAGTGATGTGGATGTCTAAGTTGTGGAATAAAATTGAGGCACAGGTGGCCAGAAGGGGACAGAGGTGGAGGGAATGCCTCCCCTGCACCCTGGTGACACACCTGCACCCCAAGGCCCTACTTGTGTGGGTGGGTGTGGTGGAGCGGGAAGAGGGAGGCAGTCGGGGATGGGGAGGAGAAAAAGAGAGGGGCAATAAGCCCCTCCCTGGGGCCAGCTCCCCCACTGACCCCAGTAGGCACCCCCATCCTCCGACACCCACCAAGGCAAGGGGGCCCAGGCCCATCCAGACCGGGACCTACGGCAGCAGCACTGCCAAGCCCCACAGGACCCGGGGCAGCCCACCCGACCCCACCGCAGAGGAAACTGTACCCACCCCAACATTCAATCATCTCCCAGACTACACAAGACAATAGACACCCAGGTTGAGTTTGTTCTCCACCTCTCCTATGTCTCTCCCCCACCTGCAGAGTGGACTCCTGCAAGGATGGAACAACCAGTTGAAGAGCCCCCCAGTTAGGCCGATGCACCAGAGGCCCCCTGCGCCAGGGCTGAGCCCCCGTGCACCCACCCGCCCACAACCTCGGCGACACACCAACGAGGACCGAAGCCCCCAAGGCCCAACCAGAGCCCCAGCACAAAGACGAAGCACCCCCGAACCCCAAGCCCCCACGCCTGCCCCAGATCCACTCAGGAGCAGCCAGGCTACCAGCACAGACCCTCCCCTAGCCCTTCTGCACGTAGCCACGAGGAAAACACCCTCTAAGAGCAACTAGAGCCACTAACCAGGTTATGACCACAACCCCCGGGTTAGCGCCCTCCAGGAATAATGTCCCTAGGGATTCCCCAGACGCCCTAAGCCCGTCCCAACCTCCACATCAACCACAATAGCGAAGGGGGGACCAAACCGCGACCCCCCACCCCCGCTAGGTGATGGAGCCGATAAAAGGAGCCCAGAGGGATTGATCTAATGTGGTGGCAGAGGCTGTATCGAGGCTAGAGATGGCACGATACCACTTTTTTATGTCCGATACCGATATCATAAATTTGGATATCTGCCGATACCGATATGAATCCGATATAGTGTGTTTTTTAATCAAAAAAAATGTTTTTTTTTAATATCTTGCTGCTTTTTGTATAAGTTCATACTCAAGTTACAAAAAAAACAAACACTAAAGCTATTTTATTATACCTGTATGCAAAAAATAAACTGCACCCAAAATATTTCATAGTTCAGCAATACTGATCAATCTAATAAACTTAAACCTACTCCATCCTCCCTATTCTGGTATTTTAAAGAGCAAGCAATCTAACTAATAGGGCTCTAAAACTCCAGCAAAAAAATAAAAAATAGGGAACCACCCACCCTCCACCTCATGATGCTTAATCGACGTAATCAACTTTAATTTGATGCAGTGGGGGAAGAAAATGCACAGAACTCGATTATTTTTCAAGAATAATTAAATAGATTCAGCATCTTTCTTCAACAGAATTGCCGACTGCACAGATGGAAAAAGTACTATAGCTTACTAGGGTATATTAGACTTAATAGTTACTATATAGAGTAATGGACTTCTATACATTTTTCATCAGATTAAAACTTTGGGTGCAAGATTCAGATAATTATTTATTAAAAGCTACACATTTTAAATGAGAATAAGAAAAGTATGTCTTTGTGCCCCCTTTTCCCTGTTAATGCCCTATCGGCCCCCTTTGCTAATCTTTGCTAGATCCGCTACGTAGAAAAAGATCCTGGTGTAAAAAGTAATATTAACAACAGCTTATCAAGCTTAAACGTGCTGCTGTTGTTCAGCCGCTGGTTTCCTCTTTCTGGCGCGAAGTGGGCGATTAACTCGCAACAGAAAAGCCGATCAGCTGATCATTGATCAGTTTCACGATTGAAGTAGCAGCAGGAGAGGGAGGGAGAGAGAAGAGGCAGTCGCTCCATATATCGGTTGTTAAGGTTAACGCAGGAATGCTTTACTTACACACTTGCTTTACTTCTCTCGGGGATAACTTTGTCGGAGATGAAATGCCGGGTTGGTAGCGAAGCTCCAAATGCTTAACCAGACCACCGACAGGTCTGGCACGCCACAGCCGCTCTATCACATGACGCATACTGCTCCGACGTGCTATGGTTATGAGGCGTGTTACAGCGTGTCACAAGTTTTGTGAGGTGCTTTTTTGATATTTAATGGATCGGATTACATATTTTTATTTCTCTCCGATATCCGATCCAGTACCAATACATAATATCGGAACGGTCCATCTCTAATCGAGGCTAATGTGATCTATTAGATGGTTTCTATATTGGCTAGAATTAAGATTATTTTTATTTTTTATTTTATTTTTTATTCTTTATTTTTCTTATTTCATTCTTGGCAATGCAAAGGGCAGTGAAAACCATGTGGACTGTATTAGTTTCTGTAGTGACATCATCCAATTTGCCCAACAAGCACACTAAAGGGGAGGTTGGAATTTTACATTTCAGACACTTTGATAAGTCTTCACATATCCCCCGCCAAAACTTCTGAACTGGTGGACAGAACCAAAGAGCAAGGATGTAATTGTCTGGTGTATTGCCTTGACAGTGTGAGCAGTTCGTTGAAGATGTAAAGCCCATCTGGAACATCCGATGACCTGTATAGTGCACTCTATGTAGTATTTTGCATTGTATTACTGTAATTGCAGACTGGGATTTCTAATCAATTTAAAGGTTTTTAAGCATACCTGAGACCAGAAGTTTTGGTCTAAGCTGACTGATAAATCTGCTTCCCACTTTGCTATAGGAAGGGATATTGATTCATCTATTTTAGAAAGTGTTCTGTATATTTTAGACAATAATTTGGGGGATATAAGAGTAAGAAAATGTACCACACTTGGTGGTGTTTGTAATTCAACTTGGCAGAGGTTAAATTTCTTTTTTTACTATGGATTTAATATGTTGATATTCTAAAAATCTTTTCTTGTTGATCCCATATTGTATAACTAGTCTGTCAAATGGAATAAAGTCTGTTCCTTCTAATACATGTTCCAAGTATTTAATTCCTTTACAACTCCAATCTGGAAAATTAATCATATTATTCTTTTGTAATATGTCAGGGTTATTCCAGATAGATGGGATTAATGAAGACTCCGTTATTTTTAGAAACTCCCACCATGCTGTCAGAGAAGAGCTGATGTTGATGCTTTTAAAGCATTCATGTCTTTTGATGTTTGAGCTGTTAAATGGTAGGTCTGAAATCTCTAGATTGTTGCATAGGGCCTGTTCAACATCTAGCCAGGGCTCATCTAAGAAGGTATGTTTTAACCATCCTGAGATGAACTGAAGCCTGTTGGCTAAGAAGTACTGTTGAAAGTTAGGCAGATCTAGTCCTCCTTTATCCTTGGTTCTTTGTAGCGTTTTTAAGCTGATACGCGGGGGTTTATCTTTCCAAAGGAATTTAGAAATATACATATCCAGAGATCTGAACCAATCTTGTGATGGTTTGTTCGGGATCATTGAAAATAAATAATTTATTTCTGGCAAGATCATCATTTTTATAGTGGCGACCCTTCCCATGAGTGATATGGGTAGAGATTTTCATCTAGTCAGATCGCCTTCTACCTTCTTTAGAAGTGGGATGTGGTTTAATTTAGTTAAGTCTGAAAGCTTAGGAGAGACATTAATACCTATATATTTAATATTTCCAGATTGTAGCGGGGCAGAAGAAGAATTTCATTTTTAGACAGGTTTATTTGTGGTGAATATAAAGTTTCATAGAAATCCCTAAAAATGTTGTTTATTCTTTCAGGGTCATATATTGTGTTCCCAGATAAATCTTTAACAGCACATATAGTTGTTTTTTCTTTATTTATTTTTAACTGGTTTGCTAGAAATCGACTGGATTTGTTACTGTGTTCAAAATTATGCAAGCGAAGTCTTTGTACTAGGAATTGTGTTTTTTTATTAATAATTTCATTTAATTCAATTTTTTTTTTTTTTTTTTGCGTATTTTCTTCATTAGTTCTTGATCTTGGTCGGACACGTTGGCTTCTTCTAAGGATTTGATGTTTTTTTCTAGTTCCTGAATAATTTTGTTTTCTTTTTATGTCATGAGAAAGAAATTATTTTACCTCTCATCACAGCTTTCTCTGCTTCCCATAGAGTAGATGCTGATGTTCCGGGAGTGTCATTATAGTCTAAATATGAAGTCCACTCTTTTTTAAAAATATTTAATAAAGTCTTCAACTTTGAGCAGTGATGTATTGAATCTCCAGTTTTTACTTGGTGTAGCGTTCTTCTTATGTATTAGTGTTAAAGATACAGGAGCATGATCACTGACATCTATAGGATGAATCTCAGTGTCTGTAATGTTACTCAGCAGTGAGCTGCTGACTAGGAAATAATCCAGTCGAGAGTAGGAGTGATGGACATGTGAGAGGAAAGAATATTCCTTACTGTTGGGGTGAAGGGAATGCCATGCCTTTGGCATGCCTGCACTTCATTTCTGTATTTTATGTATATAAGTTTAGATTAGTTATTTATAGTTGGTTTACACAGCGTTGTGTATGTATGTGTAAGTATGTGCAATGTGTATATATAGACACGTGTGTGTGTGTGTGTGTGTGTGTGTGTGTGTGTGTGTGTGTGTGTGTGTGTGTGTGTGTGTGTGTGTGTGTGTGTGTGTGTGTGTGTGTGATTTACATTGCTGTGCTTGAGAGCCACCATCTACTGGAACCAAATTCCTTGTATGTGTCTGCACATATACTTGGCCAATAAACACGAATCTGATTCTGATTCTGATGCATCGCAAAGGCCATAGTCGCTCATATACTGTTTGATTATATTTGTGGACTGCCAATTGCGCTGAGTTGCTGTTGTGTTGAGCCTATCCATTTCTTCATTTAGTCCCAGATTGAGGTCGCCTCCAAGAATAAGTGTGCCATCTAAGTGTTCAGAGAGTGCACTAAAAAATCCATGGAAGAATGAGGGTTCATCAACATTTGGACCATATATACTTACTCAAAGGAGCTTGGAAAGAAAAGCGTCTGGACTTCTTTAAGTTGCTTGAAGACGTTTCACACCTTGGCTCAGGCGATTAGAGGATCATCAGGGGGTCCTTTTGTCCCTCTGTGGGGGGTCACTCCCACTAGGTTTATATCTGGGACTCTCCACTATTTGACCTTAGAACTGAAGAAGCTTCTCGGATGAGAGGTGAAACATCTTTAAGCAACTTAAAGAAGTCCAGACGCTTTTCTTTCCAAGCTCCTTTGACTACGATGACCTGGATGACTGAGAACCTTCACAGACATATATACTTACAATACATAGCTTTTTGTTAAGTATTGATAATTTATTAATTAGGAATCTACCCTCTGGATCTATAACTGTATCGAGTACTGTAAAATTAACATTTTTATGTATTAATATTGCTATTCCCCTTTGTCTAGAATTATAACAGGCTGCAAACACATTCGGAAACTCGGGTGTTTTAAGTTCGTTTAAACCTGTGACAGGCTTGTGAGTCTCTTGTAATAAAACAACGTCTGCCTGTAGTTTTTTATGCTGGTTAAATATCTTTAACCTCTTTCCTATGGTGCCAGCTCCATTTACATTCCATGTGACAAACCTTAGTGTGCCCATAATTGTGTGTGTATGTCTAATGATGTACGCTGGGTGTTTCGTTTAGACGGGTGAAGAGAATGTGGAAACATCACTTGTTTGTAAATAGAAAGAGAGAGAAAAAAATATGGTGAGAGGCTCCATAAGTCTGACTATGTGTGAGTATATTAACTAATATGAGCAAGCGTCGCTTGCGTGTGTGTCTTGTAAGTCTGTGTGTGCTGTGAGGCTGATGTAAATGTGCTGCCATTGAGCGCATGTGTTTGCGTGATCGTGGTGTGTGAATATGCAGAAATAGAGGGTGTTGTTTGTAGGTGAGTGGGGAAGTAGGTGATCACTGCAGTGAAAGAAAAGAGAAAGAAAGACACCACGAGAATGGTGAGCAACAACAACAAAAAAAGAAAAAAAACAGAAACATTCCAATTAAAGCAATGACGGGGGGGTTGTCTGCTATGACATCATACTGATATTACTAGGTTAAACACATGTTAGAGGAGAGAGTGTGAGTGGATAGGAAAAGAGTGTAGCAGGTTCTTATATGGAGTGCAGTCAATATAACCACGGAGTGGTGCCGGGATCGCGGTAGAGCTGTCTGTCCACATAGAGCCAGTCCACGGTGATGACAGCGCGGGAGCCTCTCTGGATGAAGCTACGTTGAACTGGGAACAAGACCTTGCGTCGTTCCAGGATCTCTTTGGGGAACTGGTCGTTCACGCTGAAGTCCGTTCCTTTCAGCTCCCTGCCGCAACTCTTCATCTGTTCCTTCTGTTTGAATTGGCCGAATTTGGCCACAATTGGATGTGGTCTCCCGGTCGGTAACCTCACGGCCCCAAACGATGCACTCTTTTGAAGGCGATGTTCTTCATGGTGTCCTCCGGCAGCTTCAGGTGGGTTTTAATGAAGCTTTTCACCGTTGCTTCCACGTCCTCCTCAGATTCTGGAATACCAGAGAACACAAGGTTGTCTTGCATGCTACGGGCTTATAGATCGATAACGGTCTCTTTTATTTTTTTATTTTATATGTTTAGCTGGGTCACATTATCGGTGAGAGATTTGACCGACTCCTGTAGCGTGGCATTTTCAGCGGCAAGTGTTTCCACCTGCTGCTGGCTGAATTCCAGGGATTCTCTCAGAGATTTAAATTCTCGGTGTAAAATCTCCACCAGGGACAGCCTCGCATCGAAACTGGACAATCACTTGTCGATTGACTCCAGGATGTCTGCAACGTCTTTGCCGGCAGGCGATGTTGTGCCGGGGGAGTCTACCGGGTGACATCTTTTCGATGACGGCGTCTCAATTTTTGCTGGGGAAGATGCACTCTGGGCCTTCTTCATTACTAGATGTTGGAAGCACCGGTCGATGTAATCTTGGAGAGCGTCTAAACTCTAAACTTGTCCTCCAGGGTGTTAGAGATGATAAGACAGATGTTGTTAGTTATATGACACTTGATTAGTATATTTGGTATACTTGAAGCTTGAAGAAATTTTGTTAAATTCTACGCTACCATTCACTTTTTTTCCCCGCCAAATCTCCGGCGTCTGACGTCACCTACAACATGGGTCGCTTACCTTTTCCCGTCACTTCCGTCACTTACCTCCCCTACTTACCTCACACGCACACGTCAGTCCCTCACACACACACGGCCTTCTTTCTCATTCTTCATCCTTAAATGTCAGTCACGCTTTCATCTTTAGAATACTCTGTCTGCCGTGTCCCTTCTTTAGCTCTTTTTTTATTGCAGGAGCTCTTTTAAGACCTCCTTTTATGTCACTCTCTCAGTGTCTCCCTCTCCCTGTTCCTCTGAGATGTTAACCCTGAGGGCCTCAAGGATTGAAATACGATGGCCACATAGCAGTGTGGAACATATACATTCATTATACACACTTTAACACACACACTCACGTCTGTATGGACACTCAATTTTCCAAGCACATACGTACACACACATACTACAAAAAAGTACAAGGACATATGCATAAAAGGGAATAATACGCTGTCTGAAAACATGGAAACTGTCACGGACCCGGCTCTGGAGGACTCGGGGGTCCGTGACCAGTTTTGACTGTTGTTATTGTTGTTAGTATTATTATTATTTGGTGATGTGTGTTTTCTCCACAATGCTGTGTTAGTCTGTGTCCCACTCCTATGTATAGGCAGGGTGTGGGTGTATACGTGTGTATGTCTGCGGGTGTGGCTGGAGGATGGAGCCCAGCCACCTGCAGGCCTGATGGGTGTGGCCCTGCGAAGGACTGGCCACACCTGAAGTTCCTGCCACACCTGTTGGTCATCAGGGCTCGTCGGGGGAGCTACTTAGGAGAGTGTTGGAGCTCCCACCGGCGCGGGATCATTGAGTTATCGTACCAAGTTAGTGTGTCAGCATATGTCTGTGTTGTTCGTATATGCCCGCCGGGTGTCATGGTCCTGGGCCATGTGGGCCCAGTATTCTTAGTTTTCATGCATTTTTGTATTTTGTTCCTTATTTAGGCCATGTTTTCTGAGTTGCCCTGTTGTGTTGTTCCCTAAGTGTTTTCCCTTCATGGCTCTTCCCCCCTGTGTGCCCTCTATGTATTGATGAGCCCTCGTCTCCCCTTGTGGTTGTTTCATGTTTCCCCAGCCCGTTATGTCGGTGTTTTCCCCGTGCTCTCTCTCCTCCTGTCGGAACCTCTGCCTCTACATGTCATGTTCAGTTCACCCCGCCCTGTCTCGTTATGGTTATCTGTGTCACCTGTGTTCCCCGTGTGTTCCCACTTTCCTCGTTAACCCTCTGTGTATTTCTGTCTGCGTCTTCCTCTGTTCGGCGTCGCGTTCTCCCTCATGTTGTGTGGATCTCCCTGTGTCTCTCTGCGTGTGTTAGTTTACTTTTCCCAGTTTAGTTTTGTATTTCCTATGTTCTGCCATTCCAGCATTAAAGCTGTGATTTTGAGTTCATCCCCGTGTCTGTGAGTTTTGCTATTGGGTCCTTCTCCTGCCTGCTACACAACGCATCATGACACCGAGGGTTAGTGTTGACGGCTGCGTCTCTGGTTTTCCTACAGGAGGAGGAGTGGTCCGGAGAGGCAGCACGCACGGGGGTGCGGAAACACAACAGCGGGGAGCACGAGCACAGATATCGGAGGGAAGCACGCACACGGGGTTCGAGGGAGCAACGGGGAGTTATTGTATTTACAGCCTTTTCACTGTAAATAAAGAGCACTGTTTGCATCGCAGAGTCTGCGTTTTGGGTCCTCCTTTCCCCACATCCCCACAGTCTGCCAGCCAGACCGTGACAGAATGATCCCGCCAACCACCATGGACCCAGCAAACTCAGGAGTTGCCACGGAGGAGAGATCGCTCACGCAGCTATGGGATTACTGCCGGAGCGTAATCCAGGCTGTAGACCCACCCAAGAGACATATACAGGTAGTGTTCTTTGACAATTATCTCTCATCCACTACCTTCACCACGAACATTCTGGACATTAACAAACTTAGGCACCTGGTCGCTAGTTTAAGGGAGAGCTCGAGTTTTGAACTATTTGGCTTGGGTGGCCCGAGCACGGACAGTTCGGCTGCTCTCCTAGAGACTCTAGCCGCTTGGTTTTTCACGCGTCGGCGGAGGGCTTTCCCGTCGATGCTCGCGGCACAATCGCTTGATCCGCCATTACAGAAGGCATGCCGCACTCTCCACCGCCATTCCATTACGCCTCAACCCACTCCTGCGGTTTCAGCCCGGTCAGCTGGCAACGGACCGACAGCGCTCATTACCGCAGTGAGTAAACCAGACTATATTGTTTCAATAATAAACCCTGTCATTGACGATCAAAACACAGATGAACAGCGGATTTCCATGCACGCGGCCCCGCCTTCACGGAGGAGAAGGCGTCCTCGCAAGCAGCGTTCAACCACATCCACACTCACTCCTGTGCTGGTCGAAGACTCAGGACCAGCGGCTCTGGACGCCACAGTGAGTAAAATGGACTCTGCCGGTGTTATAAATTCCCTTTCTGTAAACATAAAAATAGAAACTGTTTGCTGTACCTCCAAAGACCCAGCAAATATTCCCTCTGAGACTGTAAGCTGGGAGCTAGGGAGTTCCGAGCATACAGACCCAAATGACTTTTTGGCTCAGTCTGGCCGCATGGAGACGGAGGTTCTCCCCAGGGCTTCCCCAGAGACTGAACTGGAGGTCTCAGTTGCCTCTGGACCCCTGGAATTTGTTGGGCCAGCTGTAACATTCTCATCCGCTCCACCCTTCATAATAGCCATATCACCCTCAACTCAGTCCGCTGCCCAGCTAGTAACGGAGTCTGCTGCCCAGCTGGTGACTGAGTCTTCAGTCGGGTCAGCCTCTCACCTTCATCCTCAGTTGGAGGTCGATATGCCTGCTGGACCACCTCTGCCATCATTTCACCTGTCTGTCCCTGCATCGTTGGCCAGTCCATCGGGAGCAGCGACCGCACCATCATCACCTCCTCCCTCTGCAGCTACTTCTCCACTAGAGTCCCATCAGACTGCAGCGACCGCAGCACTCTCGGCTTCGCCATCTGCATCACCTACTCTACCTTCACCTTCCCCACCTGCAGACACCGCATCACCATCTTCACCTCCAGATCGACCGTCAGTAGCTGTAGCGCAGCCGGAGGTGCTCAGGGTGCTCGGAGAGCGGGAGGAGCCCGCACCGCCAGCTGTGGAGCCCTGCGAGCCGGAGCAGGAGCCCGGCGAGCCGGAGGAGCGGCTCAGCGTGGCGGAGCAGGAGCCCTGCGAGCCGGAGCAGGAGCCCGGCGAGCCGGAGGAGCGGCTCAGCGTGGCGGAGCAGGAGCCCTGCGAGCCGGAGCAGGAGCCCGGCGAGCCGGAGGAGCGGCTCAGCGTGGCGGAGCAGGAGCCCAGCGAGCGGGAGGAGCTCGATCTTCCCGAGCCGGAGCTCAGCGAGCGGGAGCCGGAGCTCAGCGAGTGGGAGGAGCTCGCTCTGCCCGAGCCGGAGCAGCTCAGCGAGCAGGAGCAGCTCAGCGAGCAGGAGCAGCTCAGCGAACCACCAGCAGAGGAGCTCGGCGAGCGGAAGGAACAACCGGCGCTGCCAGCCGAGGAGGAGCTCGGCGAGCCGAAGGAGCTCTCGCTGCCAGCCGCCGAGGTGGAGCTCTCGCTGCCAGCCGCCGAGGTGGAACTCTCGCTGCCAGCCGCCGAGGTGGAGCTCTCGCTGCCAGCCGCCGAGGTGGAGCTCTCGCTGCCAGCAGCCGAGGAGGGACCCGCTCAGCCGGAGCCGGAGGTCAACGAACCGGAGGGACCTCCACGTCTGGCGCGGCCTCCACGCCATCCACGTCCTCTGCATCCACGTCAGCGACCAGCACGTCATGAACCGTGTGCCACACCTCGCTGTTGCTCACCGGAGGAGCAGCGCCGCCACCGGACCCGTGGCAGGCCGCCTGGGGAGCAGCGCCGCCGCCGTTGGACCCGGGGCAGGCCGCCGGAGGAGCCGCAGCGCTGCTACCGTCACTGGATCCTGGGCAGGCCGCCTGGGGAGCAGCGCCGCCGCCTTCGGACCCGGGGCAGGCCGCCTGGGGAGCAGCGCCGCCGCTACTGGGCCCGGGGCTCGCCACCGGAGGGGCAGCAGTGCCGCCGCCACTGGAGCAGTGGCAGGCCCCCAGAACCGTTTTTCTGCTGTTGCCGGACCCGTGGCTGCCCGCCGGAGCTGCAATGTCGCCACCATTGGACTCGAGGTAGGCCCCCTGAACTCTTTTGTTATGTTGATGGGCCGCCTGAGACTGTTTTGTGGCATTTTTTTCTTTTTGTTGCTCCGCTGCGGGATGCGCGGTCGGACTCTGGGACTGTGACCATGGGGGGGTTGTTTTCTTTGGGGGTTTTTGCTTGTTTTGGTTCTGCCCTCCGTCCTGGACCTCCCGCCGCCCGCCCTGGGTTGGTTGTACTGTTTTTGGTTTGTGTTTTTGGGTCGTCGGGAGCCGACCCTTAGAGGGGGGGTACTGTCACGGACCCGGCTCTGGAGGACTCGGGGGTCCGTGACCAGTTTTGACTGTTGTTATTGTTGTTAGTATTATTATTATTTGGTGATGTGTGTTTTCTCCACAATGCTGTGTTAGTCTGTGTCCCACTCCTATGTATAGGCAGGGTGTGGGTGTATACGTGTGTATGTCTGCGGGTGTGGCTGGAGGATGGAGCCCAGCCACCTGCAGGCCTGATGGGTGTGGCCCTGCGAAGGACTGGCCACACCTGAAGTTCCTGCCACACCTGTTGGTCATCAGGGCTCGTCGGGGGAGCTACTTAGGAGAGTGTTGGAGCTCCCACCGGCGCGGGATCATTGAGTTATCGTACCAAGTTAGTGTGTCAGCATATGTCTGTGTTGTTCGTATATGCCCGCCGAGGGTTAGTGTTGACGGCTGCGTCTCTGGTTTTCCTACAGGAGGAGGAGTGGTCCGGAGAGGCAGCACGCACGGGGGTGCGGAAACACAACAGCGGGGAGCACGAGCACAGATATCGGAGGGAAGCACGCACACGGGGTTCGAGGGAGCAACGGGGAGTTATTGTATTTACAGCCTTTTCACTGTAAATAAAGAGCACTGTTTGCATCGCAGAGTCTGCGTTTTGGGTCCTCCTTTCCCCACATCCCCACGGTCTGCCAGCCAGACCGTGACAGAAACAAACACAGATGCGCCCACACAAGAGCAGTGGACAGCCTAAGAGCAATTTGAGTACACATGCTGTGTAATATTTGCAAACAGAATGCACTCAGTAGAGCATAAGCCATCATCAGGGAACAACTGTTACAGCATTTACAGTGTGCTTCTAGCTAATTAACTGCATCTACAGCTGAATCTAATGTGACTGAGGAGAGCAGGCATGCAATAAGCTCTTTTTTTGTTCGGCTTACAATGTGAGAGTGACCTCCCAAAAACAATGAGATCACAAGGTGTGAAAACCAGTGCCTCTAAGTATTTATTGGATTTAAGATGATTGCAATAGAGAATACTGTGCATTAAAACTGCTTTTTTTATTGCTTTAGTTCTTCTAAACATATTGGATCAGTTTTAACCTTTGGATATTTAAAGAACATAATGTAGATATTCAGTGTGTGGTTGGAGAACTCAGGTCAATAAAAGAGACAGATACGTGTTTCCCGTTTCAAAACTGCAGTCAGCTTTGGTAAGTTTGGTAAATTTAAAATACTAATCATAAATTATTACTTTTTACTTGGTTTGTTTTTTTTGGTTGGTTGGCTCTGAGCTCATACAAGAGACATCATTTTAAAGATGTTTGTGGTGCTTTTGAAATGAAGTGCTTTTTATTAGTATTTCTTTTAATGAGTGTTCAATGATTTATGTACTTTTTACCTGCTCCTTATATAACCCCCATTCCCATAATTTTCAAGGTGTCTCTTGTATGCCTCAGTGTCAATGTCTGTTTTTCACTCTTTTTTCTGCTTCACACTAATTGCATTTGTCTATGTCAGCTCCCCTCTGGCCACTTAGCTAGCTTTTATTTCTCTTACTCTAAGGAAGTTGACAGAAAACAAAAGTACTGTATGTACGAAATGCCATCGCATTTCATTTTTGCCCATGCAATCTTCTCATGCTCCAACTAGTCATTTTCTCACTCCCTCTTTGCTCCTGCTGTCAAACTTGGGGACAGCTTGAGCCAGTTTGGGACTATCTTTCCTATTGTCTCTTGTTGCTCACTGCTACTATTCTCTTTGACCAGCCATCATGCAATCCAGTGTTATCTCTTTTTCCTGCCATCCTGCAGTGCACTTGCACCATCCCCCAATTTTGCCATGGACTTGAATATACAGTATTAAACTAGTGTGGACTGGTCCAGTAATTATAGACTATCACTATACATTCATAATAGAAGTTTGTCCCTCTACCATATTCTTGGTTTTATTGTGGGCTTGTCTGTACATACAGTACTGTGCAAAGGTTTTAGGCAGTTGAGAAAAAATGCTGTAAACAAAGAATGTTTTTTTGGTGTCAGATCGATACCAAAATTTACAATGTTGCACAACACTAAAGTTCAATTTTCCTCCAACAAATATCAAATTTCAATTAGAGTACAGTACAAAGGTCTTGAGCTATTTTTCCTCGAAGACTGTCTTGTAATTTAATAAAGCGATATTGATTAATAGTTCTCCAGGTTTTCTGAAGATCTTTCAAAGGTATACTTTCGGCATTACAAATTATTTACTCATCTTCAGTCCAGTCCTTGTACCTGACTATTTTCAGAAGAATATCTTTGTTTGTTAAGCTACTTAACACTAACCTGTGAACCTATGACCATTCAACCAGTGGTGTTGGGAATTTTGATACAATTGATGTAATTATGTACACAGAAAGGTATCATCAGATTTTGATCCACCATGCTATACCACATGGAATGCTGGCAATGATCCCAAACACACTCCCAATGCAATAAAACCATACCTGGATAGAAAAACATACAGTGGAGGACATAGATCAGCTCCCCAGAGCCAGGACTGCAGTGTGGGATCATCCTGACAGAGAACGGAACAAAAGGCAGCCAGCTCCAAAGAAGAGTCTTAGATGCCCTACTCAAAGAAATTTTAGGAAATCCTGCCTAAGAGAGTTCAGGCTGTGTTGAAAAATAAAGGTGGTCATACCAAATAATGATTTTCAATGTTGTTAGAACTGTATAAACTCTCGTTTGCCTTATAAACTGTATTTCCATGTATGTATTTTAATTTATGGTGTTGGTTATAGTTCTCATATCATAATATATCAGTAACAGTTGCAGACCACAATTCTTTTAATATGATTCCAGTTCAATCCTTTTAGCAAGATTCAAGCCACAAAATAGATCCACTTAATGTTTATTGTAGTAACATCTTTAAATTGTCTCAATAAACTCTGACAATGCGTGCAGGTACCCTGGCGAAACACAGATTTTAACTTTAGCTGTGACAGACATTATGACCAAATCTATAAAAATAGTTGCACAAACAAAATGAAAATGACCAAAGGCCTTAAAATACAGCGATAACAAAAAGAGACATATTTCTAACTCTTAATAGTCCACAACCAAGTAGTGTTCCTATTGTTGCCGCAATATGTAACAAAAACATTTCCAAATATCTGACAGATCAAATGGTGTGTTTCACAACAAGAACCATTAGCTGTTTTCCTCTAGACAGCAAAAGCAAGAAACCCTGACAGTCTTCAATTTGAAAAACACTGAACTGAACAGTGTTCCGGTGGGTTGTTAAAAGTTTTTAAATCTCTTAAGGTCACAGGCCAGAAGATAACTTTTCTGAATTCTTCTCTCTGTACTAGGGTAGCAATAAACCAGAAGAAGAAGGAAACATTTCCTGAATTGTCATTGAGAAATTACATGTTGTTTAGAACACATACATAAGGCTTCAGCTACATGTTAATGCTATCACAGACACAGTGATATATGGAGATGGTTTTGTTAAGCGTGGCATAGGGCTTGTTTTGCTTGTCTTGTTCATTCTGTCATTCTCCTTGTTTCCATTTGTGATCTTAGCTTAATGCAATATCCATGAACATTATTTTATCCTTTATGGTTGTTTAAAAAAGATATCAGATCAAAGAAGGTGGTATCTGTGTCTCTCACCTTATTTGCCTCATACATCTTTTTGTCACTTTGTCCATCTCATTTTCTTCTTTCCTTCATCACCACAGAGACCACAAAGGAAATGTGCATTTCAGCCATTTTCTTCTTCTCCTCTCTCTCTTTTTATTTCTACTCTGTTCTGCTATTTCCTCCACTCGGAGCTGAGGAACCACAATGCTTGTTATTAACTTTCTCATACCATTTATCTCTCTCTCACCACAGCCATTACCTCCCCCTGTTTTCTGTCATCTTCTCCCGGCTCCCCGTCTCTCCTCTCCTCTCTGTTCTTCTCACACACCATTTGTCTGTTACTGTCTCATCAGTATTCTCCCACTCTTGCAGACAGCAGGTTAAGTTCGGCATCCCCAACCCGCCTTCGTAACTCACTATCCCTATACATAATTATACCACCTGATCACAGGTACAGAACTGTTCTTGTTACACCTGCTAGTGTGGTCATTACCAGTTGCCACAGCTTGGCAGGCTTGTCAGTATGTCTACGTATGTGTCTCTCCTATTATGGCAAAATGTGGTTTTAAAGGACACTGTACAGTAAAGGAAACAGCGATAAAGGAGGTTTTAAGTACTTTTTCTGATCCATGGCTAACTACTAAGCAAAGGGTTCCCAAAGTAGGGGTGTCAAGAAGGCCATTGAAGGCTGTCAAAGATAGTCGTGATCCAAAGGCTCGGTTTATTTATCCATTTAGAAACTTGATGTGATAAAAGCTCTTGTAAGGGATGCCCTCATAAGAAATGACTTGCTTTGAAGCTAGAGGCTGGTCGATAGGAGATATTTCAGGCTCTGGTTGCCTAGGCAACCCTCTAATGTCTTTACCACCCTATCATTTGTCAATCAAGGAAGGTAGTCCCTTCATTCACTTGCCTTGAAGCTATGAAAAGTAACTTATTTCACCTGTGGTCACTTAAAGTTGTTGATTTTCACTGATATCCCAGCATCTCACAGAAGATAGAAACTGTTACCCAACAAACATACCCAAAAGTGGTTGATGTACATCACCAAAGACTGAACTATAGATGGCAGAGTACAAATGGGCCGGGACAATCCAGGATTGGTATTCTGGAACCTCTAGTTAATCATCCATGCATCCATCCATCCAACCATCCATCCATCCATCCATCCATCCATCCTTCCTTCCTTCCTTCCTTCCTTCCTTCCTTCCTTCCTCTCCTGCTTATCTAGTATCCTGCTTATTCAACTGAGTTCATATCACAGTGGCAAATCACAACAACAGGTGCCTCAAGGCGCTTTATATTGTCAGGTAACGACCCCACAATTGTACAAAGAGAACAGAGAAAACCACAAAAATAAAATGCCCCCCTTTGAGCAAGCAACAGTGGGAAGGAAAAACTCCCTTTTAACAGGAAGAAACCTCTGGCAGAGGGGTCACAGGGGGCTGGAGCCTGTCCCGGCTACCATATTGCTCACTCATATTAATATTGAATGAGCTAATTTTTCATGTGCTGCTGCCTGGCGTTGCTTCCCATGACTCCATGGAGATACTTCTCAGTAATAGGAAAATAATGATATCCCACCGCCATACACCTTCAACACCTGTGGTGATTTTGTGATAATATTAAGTTGTTCAGAATGAACAAATATCTTAAATAAAGGACAAACGTGCTCACCTACTACAGTGACCTTACATTTATTAAGTGGCAGTGATGCCTTCCCAGGTGAGGCATTACTTCTGTCCAGGCTGTCAGTTTTCAACGTTAGGGTAGCCAGTGAAGGATCATTTTTCTCTTTGCGCTATAAAACATGATATTTGTATGTTTGTAGTGTGACAAACATGTTGTAATACAGCAGTAAAAAATAAAAGAAAATAAAACATGGAATGAGAAGATGATTGAGATGATTGCAGTTTCAGCAAAATGTTGTTTTTTTTGGGGGGGGGGGGGGGGGGGGTTGGCTCAGTGAGCAGCACAGTAGGAGCAAAGTGCCTCAGAGTAGCATTATTTTTTTTTAAATCAGAGTGTTATGTTCTCTCTTTCGCCAAGATAACAAGCAAGCTGAATGTAGATACAAAGTGAAGTGAATTCTCAGCTTGTGCTGATTGCTGTTTGTTTTAAACCACAAACAGCTCATGGACCAACTCAGCTGCTGTGACAACAAGCAGCAACTGTGTTACTGAGAAACTGGCTTTAAAACATTGCAAAAAATCCAGTTCCCCTGTCTCCCCCCGCCTTAAAGTAGCGCCATACAAAATCAAAGAACACATTCATCAGCTTGATTCAGTTCCTTGTTTTGGGCTTTCATCCACATGTGTCAAAATAAAACCTGCAGGGTCAAATCCATCTTCTTGTAAATTTGAATCTGGCTCCTTGATAAATTCGGGGCTGACTAGTTGTAGCCACAATTAATTTTTTTTAAGGTTGTTTGATGTTTGAATCCACGCACCGCCACAGATGTAGAGTCATAGACAGGAGACAGAGGGCTTCATAAGGTACCTGAAGTGAAAAGAGGAAAGGTTCATTATTTATGACAGAGAGGCTGTGTGGTAAAGGCAAACCACATGATTAAAGATTTTTTTACTTTTAATTTGGATGCCTGTGGTAGTGAAGAGACTTCTAGGAATATTTTAAAGAACAAAATTAGAGATAGTTTATTTTTCTATTACTTCATGATGTATTTGGTTCTGTTCACCATGCTTCCATTAGCTGGCTTGAGACAAAAGTTGTTTTAAGCTAGTTGTATAATAGCTTATGTGAAAACACAATTGGAATGCAGTATTTTTCTTCGCCTGATGTAATAAAGGCTAAAAATTTTACTGATGACTTATGTTGACCAAACGATGTGTTAAATGGCTGTATGAAGCTAACATTTTTAAAAATTTAAGCATGTTAATAAACTATGTATGTATGCTCCTTGTTGTGAGTCTTATTTTCTTGTATGGTGCTATTTTAACCAGTCCCAGCCTTTAAACATATAGTAGCTTGCAATGAATATGTGAATGACTAACACCTTTTACAATCTTGAAATTAGGGTCTATTGCCAATTAAAAATGTAAATGTGTGTATTTTAGTTAATTTCTTATTAGAATTAGAAACCATGTCATCATTTTTTATTAGTTTTATGAGCGTCTGTGCATTGTACTTTGCAACATGTGCTCTGTTTCAGTCTCTCAGACACACAAATATGATCATAGTCACTATAAACAAGTCAGTCTGCGGTCACAGGACATCATTACATTCACTGTTCCATCAGTTCGTCTAGAAAGAAGGCATTCTCCTGCCCCGTCTTCATGAAATACATTACAGAAGGACTTGCACCTCTCTCGATTGATTTCACTAGCAGATCTTAAAAGATGTACAAATAACCTTGTGAAATCATCACCGGGAACCCATTCCTGTTTTTGATATGACTGTGTAAACATTAGACAGTTTTAGCTATTTTATTGTTTCTTTTATTGTTGTCATTTTAATACATTTGTCTGAAACAGGTCTCTCTTGTACATGAGGTATTGAGTCACAATGGGACTACCTGTATAAATAAAGGTTAAATAAAAAATAAAAATGAAAACACATTTTCTGTCTGGAACGTCTGAAAATGATAATAAGATGATGCATCTTCAGTCTAGCCGATGAATACTTGAGCATGTGAAGCTGTCAGGGATGGAATAGCCAACTTTTTATTGTTACTTAAAAAAAACAAAGCCTACATTATGGACAACCTCAACAATTTTGCTGTACGTGCTCATTCCTGTGCTTGCTCTCTCCCATGCCCATTATGTTTTTCCTGGATTTCCTTTTTTCCAGATCACCTGCTTTTGTGGCCCACCAAATCTAAGGTACTGCAAGACCACAAGACACACACACACACACACACACACACACACACACACACACACACACACACACACACACACAAACACACTGTCAAGCAGCTGTGTGATATATTATAAAAGGAACCCATCCCTTTCCTGATTAAAGGTGAGTGTGCAGCTATCTATGTATATGTCCTCCCCCTATCCGGGAGGTCAGACTGTTTCCTTGATGACAAATGATGCTCTGTCAGCCATTTGCAAAGACAACTGTGGCAAAAAGGACCCGAGGTCAGTACAGAGAGTCTTAAAAATAAAATAAAACATCATTTGGACATAGTGATTATTAAATATTATCATGGAATCTTCTTCATCTAAATGTCACATTAATTGGTTAACACTAGCAAGCTGAATCTAAACTACAGGATCTGAACACTAACACTGCTTCACTCGTCAGATGTCTATTCATATTAATGTACAGAATTCACCTGCTTGCTGCTACTACTGCACATTCGCCCAGTGTATATACTATATGTGTATATATATATATATATATATATATATATATATATATATATATATAATGTTCTTCCTCTACACCCCCCCCCCCCCCAATTTTTGCACATGTCGAGGAGCGTGTCAGGCTACATTTCACTGTGTGTTATACTTGTATAACTATGCATGTGACAAATAAAGAACCTTGAACCTTGAATCGTATATTAAAATGTAACTTCTTCTAGTTTACAGTTTAATTGTATAAGCCTGCCTGTGTGAGGATGTGTCGTGCTGATGATTTGGTTTGGTTGTTTCCTGTCACTCAGGCATGTAGTTAAAAAAAATGTTAAATGAGGGCATTAAGTTTGACTGTAAGTGAATGACTAATTGATGTAACCCATGACTGGAAGGTGGTTAAAAAATACTGAGAAAAAAAACAGACAACCTGAGAGAAGGCATCTCAGAGATCAGCTCTCCTCTTGTTGAAAAAACAAGGATCTAAAGGAGGTGATGAATAGAGAGTGAAGGAGTGAAGGAATTTAAAGAAGAGAAGAAAAGGTGATCATGTTTGTATGTAGTCTCCAAAGGTGATAAAAAAGCCACTGCCTGCCAGCAAACTCTCCTTAAATTTTAATGGAACTGCACCGATCCCCCAGCAACACTGGATAACAGTTTTAGTAGCTGAGAAAAAGGATGTGTTTCATTTGTGTCTTCTCATACCTCAGCACGTTTGTCCTGTCTCCTGAGCATTAACGCTTCAGCCATTCTTTTTCCACAGTTTCGTTCGTGTGTGTGTGTTTCCTGCTATTGTATTTTGTTTCAACGTCCACCCAGCAGTGTGGGTGTGTTCCACAAAAGGTCATGACTTTTTGTCATAATAGGTATTCCTGATTTTAAATGCCCAGGTGATCTTGCCTATAAATCATGATGTCATTAATTTCTCCAAAGTTGTGTGCGAGTTTATCGTGTAGGTATTAAATCTCTATTTTAGTTACAGTATTCAGTGTAGTTCTTGATTTCTTTCATGGCTCATTACAAAAACAGGAGCAAAGTGCATGTGATAAAAACAAAACAGATTATGGTTCCTGTTATCACGTGTTCAGGAATGAGTCTGCTATTCAAGAAAGTTGGAAAGACTCCCATGAACTTTTTGTAAAATCGCTGCTGGACCTTTGAAATATTGACATTCATGCAGGCAAATAATCCACACTTACATCCGGAGAAAGAGGCCAGAAAGAGGGATTCCTAATGCACAAAACTTGTTACTATTTGGATACAAGTGTATGCAAGCCCTTATTCCATCTACTAATGCATCTAATATGTCATAATGAATCTCTTAAAAGATGGATAGAGGGAGTGATATGTAAGGATGAGACACTTGAGAATTAACTGCATGTGGCAGACGGGAAAAATGTCCAAGGTGACGGGAGAAATGCTGTTCAGGCTAAAACACTTCAGAAACACTCCTCTTATCCTGCAAGGCTAAATATAGGCTCATTAAAAATCTAAAGAGCCCATGAAGTGAGGGGGGGGTTGGGGTAAATGGAAAAAGAGGTTGTCAGAAACACAGAGAGAGTGAGATTAGAGGGAGAGATGGACAGGTAAAAGAGATTTAAGGGGAGACAGCGATGATGAGAGATACAAAGTAATGTTAGGTACAATGAAAAATTGAGGCATAGAGAGTGAGCAGTGGGGTATTTCTGTTTTGTACCACACAGGAGAGAGGAGCATGTCACTTACATCACATAGCAGCAACCAGCTTGCCCACTTCGCCTCTTTATTCTCTGGTCTCATCCAGTATTCAATAGCCTTTCCCCTTTTTGGCCAGCAGAAATAGATAAATGCCTCTTTGTCATGTTTCACTTCTATTTCTTCCGTAATTGAAAAGTGAGGTGGAGAAGTACTGGGTGGGGGTTTCAAAAGAGAGGAATAATGTAGATGAGGCACTGATGAAAGCTGTAATCAAAAGATGAATATTTTTAGAACCATCAATTTAAAACCTTATATTTAAGACAAAGTTGAAAATACCCAAAGCACAGGATAGAAAAGATGCAGCGTGCAGTCTTCAGACACATAAGTGTTTCTCATGATTCCGATAAAAATATTTGAAACGCAAGTAAATGGTCCAAACAGTTTGGTACAATGCACAGTTATCTCTGATTCCTGTGGTTTTCAGACATTTTGTGCTCAAGGCACACCAGAGGGCAAGTCAAAATTTCAAAGCAAACCTGCAATCATATCTGTGGAAAATAGCCTCTTTGCCATCTGACATGTTATCAGCTTTACTCTCTTTGGACTGAACATGAGGGCACTTTTAATCATCTTGATGTAGTAAGACAACTCCGTTATTTATTTAGTTATTCTCACTTTACAAATAACAAATTAGCGATTTTTCAAAACTTTTAGTAGAACCAACACAATTAGTCAATAAAGCATTGCAAATGAAAATTGTCAGTCATGCATTAGACTAGCGACCTGTCCAAGGCTTGCACTGCCTCTTGCCCTATGTCAGGTTTAGCCTATTAGCCAGTCCCTGCAAGCCTAAACTGGATAAGCCAGTAAAAGGGATGGGATGGATGGAAAACTGCATTTCTTTCCTTATTTAAGAAGCTTGGATGTGTTAGATCTATTGGGGATGAAACAAGAAATCTAAGCCTACTGCAACCATAAACTTTGATTAGGAGGAAATCAGACATATGATATAAACCTTTCTTCCGTTTTGCTTTCTGCACATGGCTGGATGCCTAATTTGTTCAAACTAATTGAAGTTATTTTTAATCACAGCATCTTTTGTGTGTGTGTGCGGGGGGGAGGGGGTTCACTATAATTCTCTAATACTAAGGACTGGATAAACTTCTGGGTCATTTAAGGTTAAGAAAAGGGTGTTTCATTTTAATCCAGAGACTTAAAGCCACTCCTCTTTGATTTTGAACCTGAATTTCAAGATTTTTGGATAAGAGGGTATTCAACACAATACAACAGCACATGGAAATGGACAAGGAAATGAAACTCATGCTGGGTCATTTTTAATGTGATCAGATAACTAACAGAAATCTAGAGGACACAGAGTGTGTGAAGGTTTGGATTCTGTAATGAGGACTGAGAGGTACCCAGGTGCAAGGCCATAGATTCCTTTATGGAATAAATGCAAGTACATCACCGCAAACCAGAGGATAACACCAACTCAGCTATGAAGAGGGAAAAGAGAAAGAGACAGAAACAGAGAGAAAGGTCTTGAGAGGAATGAGAGCAGAAGAAGAGCGAGACAGCCTTTGAGGAGAGAGCAGCTGTTCAGTGGAACAGCCTAAGGGCAAATTTCAGAATGCATGACAAGGGGAACCTCGAAGGCCCGGGTACATACGCTGACACACAAACACATCCAAGATGGGATATGATTCATGCCGTGATGTATACTCGCATATGCATGGACAGATGTGTATCGTCTCTTTTTGCATAGCCATACAAAAAAAGTTGTATATTGCTTCACAAACATATACCTAAATACACATGCATGAGTTTCTCTGATAAACATGTCAGTGTACCGATAAACACCATTTTCATCCATGGGAGGCTAATTTGAACTTTTAGTTAAAGGAATTTCAATGAACAAAGAGGTTTGTTTGGAACACGGGTTACACTGGTTACATAAGATTAGCCAAAATTACTCCATTTAACTCCAGTCCATAAGGTGACAGTAAAGCAAGACGACTACCCGATCCATCAGAAATGTTTAGTACTACAGGTCACAGGCTTGCTTTGGAAAATTTCAACAGGACTTTTGGGGACATAAAATTAGGTGTCATTTAGACCCATATTCCTGTAGAATACTTGTAGAGTACATGTAGAGTAAATATGACTGCACATTAGACCCTGAAAAGTATAGTGTTAACTGAAAAATTAATATTAGCGTCAATCATATTATGAGTGTTGATATTGCATAGTATTCTCCACTCTGCAACTTCCCTGTTGACAACAGGGAAATAACTGGGAAGAATAAAGCTCAGGGAATCTTTAGGGTTTGTGTGTCTGAAAAAAAAAAAGACCACCGAAAAACAAAAAACGACAAATTTGTCAGTATCAGTTTTAAAAGTCTTAAAAATCTAAAATAGAACTACTACACACGAAGCTAGTGACAGTATGATCTTCAGTCTATAAATTGTGCCAGTGGTAAATAAACGGGCACGATGTTGAGTAATATTTCAGGCACAGGTCTGCAAGCTTGGGTCCTCTCCCTTGGGGGTTGATGGCCTTGCAAAGAACTATAGCCGTCTTCCTCTTCTTGTCCACCACCAGGGGCGGAGCGTGGGGGTGGCTTACTGGGCTTAAGCCCGGGTTGTTTTGTCAGAAGCCCGGGGTCTTTTGGAGTGTAATTTTTTCATAGTTAGATGTCTGGCTGACAACTGTATAAAACAAAAAGTACACACAATATTCGAAGCACATAGTGCACACTGTGGGAATTTACGACTGTGCGTGAATCCCCCCTGATATTGGTATGATCCGAGCTCAGGCACTAAGTGACTGAGCAAGGGGGCGGGGCAGCTGCTGCCTGTGTGCGCTGTTGGAGAAACGGAGCCAGCCATACTAAGGAGAGCTCAAGTTTGACCAGTTACCAAAGAAAATCATTCATACCGTACAAATAATGTAAATATGACGGTGCATCACGAAAGATTGATATCAAACTGATCACTTGACCAATATTACGTTACTCGCTCTTCAAGTGAATCAACAAATGGCGAAATGAAAAGCCGAACAACAACAATGCTGTTTCTTTAGAGAGTCTTAGCTTACGTGTGTTTATTTCATATTTTCAGTTCTTACCCTCCCCGACTAAATCGGTTTCAGTTATGTACTGAAATATAAGAATGGACATTAGAGGCTTCTTTCAAAGAAAAAACTCAGGTAAATGTTATTTTATATATTATGCTTTGTATGTTGTTCAGTATATTTCTATGCAAAACAAGAGGGATTTCAGTACACAGCAGGATATTCACATTTGTAACCAGATATTTACACTTTAGGGAGAAAACATAAAACATTTTTACTGTACAACATCAATTTAGAGTAAACTTTTGTTTTAGATAAATATTGAAATATCTTTTGAATTAGTTAAATGTCAGAATAAAGAGAGACAGAGCTGTCTATTTTTTATCACTTTGATCAAATTTAGGAGTACATATACATTAAGTTTATTGTTAATTAGTAAGAAACTCCAGACGATTCCATTCTGAGCTGAAGAAGCTTCTGATAGGTTAGTAGAGTCCATGTGAGTAAACTGGTGGCACAGCTGTGGATGCATATAAGGCAAAACACAGAGCCTGTTTTTTTGAAATGGGAAAATCAAGAGATGTCAACCAAAACACCAGGAAAAGAACTGTGGAGCTCCATAAGTGTGGCTCAGTTTGAATACAATTTGGTGCCATTTGCAATTAAGAAATACAGATAGTTTCTCTCTTTACTCTTAAAGTTAACAAATATGTTTTTTATATTTATCAATCTAAAAAAATAAACATTTAGTCCGATTTGATGTTACAATTAAAAAGTGTTTGTGTTTTGATCTGAACAGTACATAAATATGTGGTTTCAACTGTATATTTGATGATTGTCAGCACAAAGAGAGAGAGAGAGGAACAGAGAGGGAGATGGAGAATGAGGACAGAACAGAGATGAACAAGAGCAGGTGAGACACACATGTTAGTCAAATGGTCATTTGCCAAAAGTATCACCGTATCATAGGTCCTCATGTATCTCGTACCTAGTGTTTCTTTTTAGGTTTGCTATTTTTCAAATTCTATATTTATTAAGTTCTGCAGGCTTGTTCGCACAACAAGGATAAATAATTATATAAACTTTCCTCAATCTAAATATTGTACTTTGGTGGAATTAAAAAATAAGTGTAGTGCAGGTCTATGATGATTTTTAGTGCTACTATCATCTAGTTCTGATTCTGGTTCTGTCTTGGTTAAGTCCTAAGTAGTCCTGATTTTGAACTGTTGTAGTCCTGTTTTAATTCCGGATCAGTTCTGGGTCTGGTTGAATTGGGGTTTAGTCCCTGTGTCTTGATACAGCCCCGACTTTGTTCTGCCTTGCTGCTTAATTAAAAAACTAGTTTAAGATGTCCTGCACATGTGATATATATTTTTCCCTATATGAAGTCATTCTTTTTTGAACAAAACTCAAAACAGAGCCTATTAATCTTTCAGTCATTTCTAAACCCCCCCCAAAAAAAATAAAATAAAAATAAAAATAAAAATACCACATGCATACTACCCTTTAGGGCTAAGCCCCGGGTGTTTCAAATGTCTGGCTCCGCCTCTGTCCACCACTACTATATCCGGTTGGTTAGCCATCACTAGTTTGTCTGACAGTTTCCAGAAGTCCCACAGGATCTTAGCCTGGCATTCTACCCTAGGAAGCGTATCCCATTTTGACCTTGGGACTTCCAGGGCACACTCAGCACAGATGTTTCTGTATACTATGTCAGCCACTTGGTTATGGCATCCCATGTATGCGCTGCCTGCTAGCATCTTGCACCCTGCTGTTATGTACTGGATTGTCTCAGGGGCATCTCTGCACAGCCTGCACCTGGAGTCTTGCCTGGTGTGGTAGACCCCAGCCTTTATGGATCTATCTTACGTGAAACATTTTAGTAGATTGAGTTATTATTATCAGGTCATATCACAAATGTACCAAACAGAAAACTAGTCTGAGTAGTCTACTAAATATTTAAATTCACTTTAAAGCTAATTAAGGCTAGCTGTACTGTATGTCTCTGGTATTGGCGCTAATTGGTGTCAAAAAATGACCTTCCTTCCTGTACAGTCCCAGCGGGTATATTGGTAATGTTTGAAATTCAGAATGGCTCTCAGTCATGCTCCATCAGGTATTGCTTAACCGCCTTATAGTGTCAGAATTTAATAACCAAAAAGGTTAAATACACAAACGCAAACTCAGAGACTAGCCAATGTTTAACAGTAGAATCGCCAGGGGGTCAAAATGAACCCATTGGCCCCCTCTCAGGGTCTTGCACCTGAGAGGAGGAGGAGAAGACAATAGAGAGAAATAGAGAGGAAGGAAGAAAGGAGGAGGAGGAGGCAGGCACTGTACCATGACGTAGAGTATCATTCTCTCTTTCATTCCTCTTAAACACATTACATTCTTTTTACTTACTGTCCTCTCGATTTCACAGGCTTTCAAGGCCAATTGGGTTATTTTATTGCAGTTCTGACTTTACTGCATGGGGAACAACACTGTAAATGCAAATTAGCACACAAAAGCACACATAAACACACACACAATCACAACTGCCTGTGTGGAATTGTCTGTCCACACCCCTTCAGGCTGATCGATCGATCGATCGATCGATCTATCTATCTACAGTGGGGCAAAAAAGTATTTAGTCAGCCACCGATTGTGCAAGGTCCCCCACTTAAAATGATGACAGAGGTCAGTAATTTGCACCAGAGGTACACTTCAACTGTGAGAGACAGAATGTGAAAAAAAAATCCATGAATCCACATGGTAGGATTTGTAAAGAATTTATTCGTAAATCAGGGTGGAAAATAAGTATTTGGTCAATAACAAAAATACAACTCAATACTTTGTAACATAACCTTTGTTGGCAATAACAGAGGTCAAACGTTTACTATAGGTCTTTACCAGGTTTGCACACACAGTAGCTGGTATTTTGGCCCATTCCTCCATGCAGATCTTCTCGAGAGCAGTGATGTTTTGGGGCTGTCGCCGAGCAACACGGACTTTCAACTCCCGCCACAGATTTTCTATGGGGTTGAGGTCTGGAGACTGGCTAGGCCACTTCAGGACTTTCAAATGCTTCTTACGGAGCCACTCCTTTGTTGCCCGGGCGGTGTGTTTTGGATCATTGTCATGTTGGAAGACCCAGCCTCGTTTCATCTTCAAAGTTCTCACTGATGGAAGGAGGTTTTGGCTCAAAATCTCACGATACATGGCCCCATTCATTCTGTCCTTAACACGGATCAGTCGTCCTGTCCCCCTGGCAGAAAAACAGCCCCATAGCATGATGTTTCCACCCCCATGCTTCACAGTAGGTATGGTGTTCTTGGGATGCAACTCAGTATTCTTCTTCCTCCAAACACGACGAGTTGAGTTTATACCAAAAAGTTCTACTTTGGTTTCATCTGACCACATGACATTCTCCCAATCCTCTGCTGCATCATCCATGTGCTCTCTGGCAAACTTCAGACGGGCCTGGACATGCACTGGCTTCAGCAGCGGAACACGTCTGGCACTGGGATTTGATTCCCTGCCGTTGTAGTGTGTTACTGATGGTGACCTTTGTTACTTTGGTCCCAGCTCTCTGCAGGTCATTCACCAGGTCCCCCCGTGTGGTTCTGGGATCTTTGCTCACCGTTCTCATGATCATTTTGACCCCACGGGATGAGATCTTGCGTGGAGCCCCAGATCGAGGGAGATTATCAGTGGTCTTGTATGTCTTCCATTTTCTGATGATTGCTCCCACAGTTGATTTTTTCACACCAAGCTGCTTGCCTATTGTAGATTCACTCTTCCCAGTCTGGTGCAGGTCTACAATACTTTTCCTGGTGTCCTTCCAAAGCTCTTTGGTCTTGGCCATGGCGGAGTTTGGAGTCTGACTGTTTGAGGCTGTGGACAGGTGTCTTTTATACAGATGATGAGTTCAAACAGGTGCCATTCATACAGGTAACGAGTGGGGGACAGAAAAGCTTCTTACAGAAGACGTTACAGGTCTGTGAGAGCCAGAGATTTTCCTTGTTTGAGGTGACCAAATACTTATTTTCCACCCTATTTTACGAATAAATTCTTTACAAATCCTACCATGTGAATTCATGGATTTTTTTTCACATTCTGTCTCTCACAGTTGAAGTGTACCTCTGGTGCAAATTACTGACCTCTGTCATCATTTTAAGTGGGGGAACTTGCACAATCGGCTGACTAAATACTTTTTTGCCCCACTGTATGTATGTATGTATGTATGTATGTATGTATGTATGTATGTATCTATCTATCTATCTATCTATCTATCTATCTATCTATCTATCTATCTATCTATCTATCTATCTATCTATCTATCTATCTATCTATCTATCTATCTATCTATCTATCTATCTATCTATCTATCTATCTATCTATCTATCTATCTATCTATCTATCTATCTATCTATCTATCTATCTATCTATCTCAAATGCAAGCCAGAGGCTTACACAGAATTTCACAGCATGAACATTCTGTCTCTCTCACAAAAACACAGTCGCATGTAAACTGTTAAATATTGCTTCTTAATCTCTTGTCTGTCAGAGAAAGACTTGGACCACACACTCTGCCCATAACTCTGACTTTCCTCTAGAGGGCTTTATGCTTGTGTAATTGCATGAGAATGTGTGTGATGACTAATACATCAGTCTGATAAAACTTAAAAGAAAACCTTGACTGTTGTTCCAAAGGTAACGCCAGCCTTCCTGTGGAATGGGAGAAAAAGAGATTGACATTCACAGACAGAATGGCACTGCAGAAATTTCTCAGTCTCCTTCAAAAGAAGCCACTCTGCAGTATTTGCTGAAGTGGTAGCATCTGTGTGTGCACATATGTGGGGTTTGTATGTATTTTTAAATGTTAAGTAGCTCTCTGTTTCTTACCAATGTTTAAAATGCATGGCGTAGCTCACGGCTGACAACTGGAAAGTACAAAATTTATATATATTGCGCACATTTGCATGTGTGTCAAGAGGGACAAACTGAAGGAATTAGTTCATAAAGATAGCTTGAGAGCTGATGAAGAAGTAGAGATGAAGTGACAGGGCAAGTGTTTGTCTTGTCTGTGGAATGAACTGCAGCTTAATGAGCTTTTTTGATTAACTTTGGTCTGCTACAGTTTCACTTGTTCAAAATATAGACTTTCTTCTGCACAGACTACAGCATTATTAATTTGACTGTTTAGACAAAGAGAGCACTGTTAAAGTTAGGTGAAGATTTGGTCCAATTTAATGTAGAAAATATTCAGATTGACTTGAAAAACTTTGTGATCATAGATCATAGATGAATTTAAGACAGAAGTCACTTAAAGACTAAAGAGAGCATTTCATTTAATCCACAACCTGTCTTTTGTCCGGTCTTCCTCCCCTCACCCCCAATTGGTCGAGGCAGATGGCTGCCCCTCCCTCAGCCTGGTTCTGCTGGAGGTTTCTTCCTGTTAATAGGGAGTTTTTCCTTCCCACTGTCACCAAAGTGCTTGCTCTTAGGGGGTGTGATTGTTGGGTTTCCTCTGTATTATTGTAGGGTCTCTATCTTATAATATAAAGCCCCTTTAGGTGACTGTTGTTGTGATTTGGTGCTATGTAAATAAAATGCAATTGAATTGAACTGAATTTTTGATAGATAAACCTCTCTCCACCTAATAAAAACAACTTTCTAATCTTTGCTCATGATTTTCAAACTAGGAAAAACGTGGCAGATTTTCAACTGTTTTTTTTTTCTTTTCCCCCATTACCTTTTATTTTCCACATACTTGACTAGACTTCATTTACTTAGACACTGATAAAAGAGATATTTTTAATGCTGTAATAACCACAGAGAAAATTTGATTAACTATAATTGTCTAAGGGTGGCACTATAAATCAATAAAACGTTGGCAAATAAAGCCAGAACTATCTGTTTCTTTTTGTTTTGTTTTTTTTGCCAGGTCTAGTGGCATTTATTTGGCAGCTAATGGCATGGCTAGATGCCACAAGCTATGTCATTAAAAATGAAAAAAAAAAGTGCTTTCTTGACATTTGGCAAAATGAACCTTTGAATTTCATAAAGTGAATTAAACTGTGTTCAAGCATTTCATTTTGTTAAGAAAGAGTTTATTAGACCAATAAATGCACAGCATTGTTCTTCATCCTCATTGCTTTGCTAAAGTTTTAATTTCTCAAGGTTAACATCCAGTTTTTTCAGTACAACTTTTTTAGTTTAGCAGTCAGAGGAAAAAAGTGTATGAAGAAAAAAAAAACCCAAACATTATGTAATTTTTTTTTTTTGAAAAATAATTTGCAGTCAGTGACAGGTTTGACCCTAGACACTGTCATGACTCTCTCACGGGTCTTTGATGAAGCCACCTTCAGCCTTTGCTTGCTGCTCACCTGTTGTGCAGTGTCTTTGCCTTCAGTCTGGTCTTCAGTGAGTTGTATGCACTTCAGAATCATCAAGGATTCTCCATCTCTTTGTGCCAGTCTTTTTGTTGCTTTGCCTTTGTCATCAAATGATCAAATGCCATCTGTGTTTTGATGCATTTTATAAAAAGATTTACGCCAAAGAGTACCTATTTATACTTATGCGTTCATCAGGATGAGTTAAACTCTCTTCTTTAGCAGTGCTGTCATCAGTACCGGTGCCACTTTACCATTTCCATTGGTTGGCAAACATGCCCAAGCCATACCTGAATCACTTTTTGAGTTACAAGATGTTCCTTTGTATTGTTCTTCTGAAGTTGCATCTTTGTTTTAAGTCATTTTAACTAGACACCTCACTTGTTTAACCCTTTAGAGCCGATCGGAGCGGACACGCTCTGTTTTGCGTAACTATTTTTAAATCCCGGCACTGCAACCACGTAAGCTAGCGCAAAAATTTTTTTTGCATATGATACCGGAGGAGTTGTACTTACATCTTATGCCATCAGCTTGTCCTCGGTCACGGTTTCCTTCCACATAAAGCTTTGCAAAAACTACATAAAAAGCACTTGCAGCAACAAAAACATAATATTCCAGAAACACGCTTTGCCGATCCGATCAGCTGTTCATAACACTTCCTACGTTGGAATAGACGTCAGCGCGAACTTTTGCATTTCCGCCATTACCTGCCCGAAACCAGAAGTGACGTCATTTTCGCGGAAATGTAGTCTTTTTTACCATCAGGGCCTCAGGGCCTATACTGGTCTTTTTAAAAGTTATCTTTGACTTTATGACTTTCTGTGTCGTTTCTGGGATGCTTAGCAGTTCAATATGAGTATTGCACTGCTGGAAATAGTTTATTTTGATGCATATGCTGCTTTTTTGCAAATTTGCAGTATAATATTTATTTTCGTTTTTCCTGCAGTGTATAGAAATTGGTGTATTTCAAAAATAAAACTATGAAGACACTCAAAATAAATTTCCTGTGGTGGGAAACTATTTTGTGCAACTTTTTTGTATTTACAGTTTTGAGGGATAAGCCTCTTAAATTTCTCCAAGTAGAAATATATGTTAAAAAAGCAAAAACGATTTTCAATTTTTTTGTAGTTTATTGCACTTTTTTGCAATTTATGTAATTGCTATGCACTTAATGAATACATATTATTAAAATCTGGGCTGTAATGGTTGTATTGATGTATAGCAACTTGAAATGCTCCCAAAAATGGCTCCACAGCATGTGTATGAATGTGAGAGTGAATGAATAGTGGTATTGTAAAGCGCTTTGGGTGCCTTGAAAAGCGCTATATAAATCCAATCCATTATTATTATTATTAAAAATATAATATAAGCTCTGGCGGACTTGGTTCTATGGTAGGTCTTAAAGGGTTAAAGCATTCTTTACATTGCAGTGATAAAGGGTTTTTCTTCAGCATTCACAATCTTTTTATCCACATTTGCTCCACATTTTAACACATTTGCTCCTCTGTCTACCAGGTCATTTGGTATAGTCCTGTTCATATGTGAACGCTTTGCGATTTATTACCTCAACAGGGCACATCCAGTGATGAAGCGCATTGCTTCCACTTAGACTTATGTAGACAGACAACTCCAGATGAATTAATTGGAAAGTTTTACCTCTCATAAACTGGCCATATGTGATTGCTGCACAAATCTTCTTGTGCTTTGGATATCTATCCATTTTCTCATCCATAACTTCTTACCCAGCTGTCATGTGGGCTTGGAGCCTATCACAGCAGACACTGGGCAAGAAGCAGTGTCTAGCTTATTACAAGGCTAAACCAGGAAATCAGAACACCATCATCCATCATTCAACCATTCATCTTTACATTCAAGATTGCAATTAATTTAAAGTCACCAGCTAACCAAACATTCGTATAATTGGACATGAATTCCACCTTCTCCAAAAGAACATGCAAAATCGAAAAGTAAAGGGTCACAGCATACCAACAGGTTTGAACCCATAACAATCCTGCTGTAAGTACTATAAGAACTTACTTTGTCTCTTTCAGTATGATCGCAAGTCAAAGAAAAACTAGGAAAAAAACTAAGATTATATATATATATATTGCTTTAGTGTTATTCTTTTCTGTAGTTCTGACTGGACTCGACAAAATTATTTGCTGTTTACTTTGACAGCAAAAATTACATAATTATAGTATCCAACTGGGCTAATCAAAGGTATACAAGTTGATTTAGTACAAACATCAGGTATAAAAACAGAGAAACCTGCTCCTCAACTGCGTCAGGCACAAGGCTGTAAGAAAGACACAAGAAGAGAGTGGTCCAGAGGAGAATTACTTGTTTGAACAAACCCAGAAAAAGTGGAATTATTAACTTGTTCTCTCTCCCTCCCTCTGTGTATGTGTGTTTCTCTGTGTGTGTGCATGTGGAAACAGGGTTGTCCCACCCTTCCTGCATTAGATGTGCTTCTTTTATTGCCTTCAGAGGCAATATGCAGGCAAGTAGCCATAAACACAACATTCACACACACAACTACCAAATGCAAACTTTTGTAACTTCTTTTACACACATGTTTACATGCAAGCAGCTCCATTACACAACTTTACAGCTCAGATGTGGAGGGATGCTATTAATCTGTACATCCTATCACACTGACATGAGCATGAGCTTGTTTTCACTAAACAGATGCTTGCTTCCTTCTGCAGTGATACCTTTGGCGAGTGTGGTTGTGCAGAAGAAAATATAGTTTCAACCAAAAACTGCTCAGATTTTTGTGAAACGTTGTGAGGAACAGTCAGTAACACTAACAGTCTTTTTTTTCTCTTGAAATAGACATCGCTACAAGACTTATATATTTATTTATTTTTTTGGCACTGCGAGCACCACAAGGCAAATGCCAGTTAGTCTCATTATATTGCCAATATCTCCAAAACTGGGCAACTCACACAAAATGATATAGATGGAGAAACTGCAGCAGAGCAAAAATATGTAAATTGGTTTCAGGGGCAAGCTGTCTCTGTAAAAAATAAGATAAAATAAAAATCACTATTTGGTATAATTCAAGCAGAGGAAAAAATACTCTGTGATAAAAGTTGTGTGGTATTTTTGGTATCATAAGGTCATCATTTAAAGACCAATTTACAAAATGGAAGTTTCTTCTAAATTGCTAAAATGCCAGCCCTTTGTGATTGTGACTCACTCAGTATGAATCACAATCGCTGCAATGATAAACAATAGAACCAATTTAGCATCTGGAGGTGTGTGGAAAACAAAAGTGTAGGAAATCTGACAGACTCCAAAAGTGCAAATTTCAACAGCAATAAACAGCAGCAGAAATATTTGAGAAAAACTGGATAGTCAAGGTTAGATAAAAAGAAGCGGTTAGAGAATCACAAAACTCAACTTTTAATAATTCTGCTGGCACATTACCTTTTCCATAATGTAGTCACAACTCAGTTATATTCAAATAGAAAACTCAAACTTGCTCATAAAGGACCTATCGTGTTCTGCCTTTGTTGTTCTGTAGCACCAAGAACAGCTGGTGATGCTGCTACAATACTGTAGCCCCCAGCCAGACAGGAATTAGCAAAGGAGTTCTTTCATACCACCATCAGCGCTGGAAACACACACAAAAAAATGTGCATGAATTTTACATGTGTACAGTTTCACCAAATACATTTACAGCCATGAGGCGCTTAATATATTCTAAAGTGTACAAATGTGGCTCAAGCAAACTTTGACACACCTGAACTCTGCTGAAGAATCATGAAGATAACAAGACTATGACTGCCTTGAACATGTGTGGCTTTAACAAGCTATTCACATTTACTGTATGACATACTCCGTTCATATTTAAACTTTGCATTAGGTATCGTTTTCACGTAGATGTGGTTATAACAGCTGCATCTTGTTCCTCCCACATGCTGCTTAAAGACCACTTTCCATGAGTCATAAAGTTTTCTTTTCACTCCTGTTTTTTAAGTAGATTTTATTTTCTTAAACGTCAGTAGATTCTGCACTCCCCCCCCACCCCCCAATATAGTAGCTACCAGCAAAACAGATAGTAAAGACAAAGATAAATATGCAAGCATGTTAAATAAAGATATAAGGTAAAGCATATATTTTTATGAAACAATAACTTCGCTTCAATATTGTTTTGGGCAAATATGAAACTACAAAAGGACAGCCGGAGTTGGTGTTGAGGTGGATGGAGGGGCAGACGAAAACATTAGGAGAGAAACCGCAAGTTTACTCATTCATGTTGGCTTAGCAGAAAGAATTTCTTCTGTATGTGTTGAGAAAAAGAAAACTGTCCATCCTTGTTTCCTTGCAGCTCCTGATTCAAAACAGCCTGGCTGCTGTCAAATACACAACCGCAAGAAGAAGAATCCCAATTTGAACCTAATCTCAACATTCATGAAACCAAACTAAAACACCAAATTGTACTAATAAGTCAGACTCTTCCACTACTGCTATAGGCTTTGAAATCTTGTCTGGAAGTTAATTTTATGAAGTTTGTGTAGGGTTCATTTTTATTTTATTATGTTCCTTCTTCTTTCGTTTCTTGAATTCTTGAATCTCTTTCTGCTTGTATCCTTGTAAATGCTGATGGTCACGTTATTATTTTGACTTCATAATGCTAAGTTATCCTTTTTTATCTTTAAGCTCTCTTTAACTTAACAGTAAGTCATTACAATTCTTAAATCAATAATTTAACATTTTTATAAATCCCTCAAAGCCCCTGGATGACTCATTAGCTGGTATAGCCAACTTGCTGGAACTATAACTAACTAGAACAATAGAATAGAATAGAATAGAATAGAACATATGCAACTATAATCAAAATCGACCAATCATTGGTTCCTTTGAACAACTCTCTACTGCTATAGCGTTTTCATTTGACATGAAATGTGCAACAAAAGACTTATCTGCACTATTTATCTAATGTTTTTCAAGGAAACATCTGGTTGCTGATCTGCACCACCACAGGACACTGCTGTCACAATGCATCACAGTGCAAGTTTATTAATTACTTACTGCAACTTCTTTGTATTAGCATGTCTCCTGTAAGAACAGTCACATGACCATGGGCTACTTACTGAAAGTAAATTCATAGGTTTTCTCGTAACATGATAAAAAAAAAATTCTAAATAAAGAACATGGCGCTTACAATATGTGGCACTGGTTGTGTACTGTATGTGCATAGATGCCTATGTGAGGGTGAGAGGAAAGTGGAAGGGACTTTTTATGCATGTTCACCATTAGCAGGGTAGAGAGTGGCCTTCCTAATCTTCTTTCTTCTAATTAAAAGCCTGTGACTAAATGGACCAGCACCAGAGCTGTCTGCCAGGGAAATTAAAAAATGAGAGATGATTAGAGGACAGTGGAAAGATGGAGGTGGCATAGAGGGACAGAGGGACAAAGGATGTAAGACACTGAGGATGGAGCAAAAACAATGGAAAGGGAGAATATGGAAGGTAGGAGTAAAGGATGGCAAAAGGTGTAGGGTGAGAGTAAAGTAGAGACAACTTAGAGGGCATAACAGTGACAGAACCAGATGGGAAAAGAAAGAGACATGGATGTGATGGGATGAGGAGAAGTTCGATCATGGAAAGATAAGAGTCACAAATAAATGGGATAGATATGCAAAACTAGAGTCATTCTGTGGTTCAGCTATACCAGAAGCTAAATTGTAAGGTAAAATGTAAAATGTTAATGTTAATGTAATGTTCATTGTCTATCATGTACATGTGCGAACATTTGATACCTTGCACTAAACACAGATTCCAGCTTCTTACAGATTAGAACACATTACTTTACATTTTTGTGATTTTATGAAAATGTAAACCTTGATGAAGTCAGGAGATCGACCAGTTTACTTAGTCAGGCTGGAGAGGTTCCCAGTGACTAGAACCATGGAAAGGGTCTTAAAGCTGGGAGGGCTGAAATTTTGTGTAAAGTGTGTATATAATATTCCATTCATCTTGTCACATTCTTATACAACTCTAAAACGTATTTTATTCTTGCAACTATCAGACCCTGCTGCACAAAACAGAAAAACAAAACTGAACTGGTCCACCAAGAAAAATATACTGGGAAACCTTTTGGTAAATCGCTTTTTGGTAGATCACTTTGTGGCTTAACACCAGCATGCGTCAAGACAACAGGTGAGGAACTTCATTATGAAATCACTAAAAGTATACTAGACTTCTAACTACAAGGTTTCTTGATACAAAGCAGTCAAGCTATATAGTAAAGCTATTGTGCACAGGTGACTAGAATCTATCCAAATATAGATATTTTACCCAGAAGCTAAATTTAACCAGATAGTTGAGTATCCATTTGCAAGAAAAGCAGGGCTCTGAAATGACTGCTTAACAATAATGCTAAACTGTGCAGTGGCAGGTCATAATAAGCCCAAGCGCTACCTGTGTGTGCAGGTAATAATATTCCAAATGTGACTTGACACTCATAAGTTTAGCTGATAAATTTCCTCACAACAGGCACTGATGCCAAAAGTGTTCAACATGTCTGTGAGGACATTTAGCTGGTGATAGGTATTGGCTAATAGCTCATTTTGAAAAATGCACCACTTCTACTGGTGTCTAGTGTGTAACGTAATTTAACCAAGATGCTTTCCAGGGAGAAAAAGTATTTTTACTTATTTAATACAACTTTCCAAATTACACATTAGTGAATAAAATAACAGCAGGAATAGTGTTTATTGCGTTTTAACACCTCTGTCTACATATTTTTTGCATTTGGCAGAGTGTGCTGTGATGTATACCTTTTACAACAGGGGTGACTATCTTGCTAATTAAAATGGGAACAAATCATTAGACTATAGTCAATTAAATGACAAAAATGCCATGAGAAAACCTTTAAAAATAAGCACAATTTAAACTTGTTAAACACTGGCTAAACAAATATTTTATGTGTATTGTAGGAGCTATATTGATTCCAACCGTTAATCAAATCAAGCATTTGTTGGTGAAACGAGCTGCACTTTTGGTTGTTTATAATGCTGCAAACACACACAGTGGCAAAATAATTTGTGGAGTTTTTTGACCCTTGAGGTGCAAGTAGCATTAGTGTTTTTTTATGCTAGCATCAACATCCTTGTGCAAAATGTGGTTACACATTGCTTCGGTTTCTTGGTTATATTCCAGTTTAAGAAAGCTGACATAACAGCTGCTCCCTTTTTATTTTTTGTGGGGGTAAAAAGTACTGCTGGGCAGCACTTGTGAACTTCCACAGAGACAAAGACAGCATGAGAGACGTCTGTGAAAACTGTATTCCTGGGTAGAGGCCACTGTTGATGTAGCATCTTTATAAGGGTAATACATTCAACTGACCAGTATTTCTGGCTCTGACTAGCAAGGATAGCAATGTTATGCAGCTACGTGCAAACTAGTGATGGATAGAGTTAACTTGCCATCTTTAATCACTAAAAATACTTCAAATGCAGCCTCAGTCACTGGAAGAATCACTGAAGATAAATTGAAAAAAAAAATGCATAATGAAGACAGAGATCAAAAGAAAATGTTGCTCAATGAAAGGTATTATCCATTTTAATGTGAGGAATATTTCCATATCCAGCAGTAACAAGTGTGAACAAGACCTTTGCAGTTGCTGCAAAGAACCTTTGTCCTACAGCACATAAATCTAAACTTTAGAGGAAGCAGTCTTATGTGCTACTAAGCTTTGTAACCATAAGAAAACAAAGATTGAGAGTACAAGAAAAAAGATGAGGGAATGGAAGAAGGGGGGTAAGGGTGAACAGAAGAGACAGAAAAGATAAAGAGAATAAAGTGCCCTCGAGACGAGACCGTTTGATCATCCCAGCTGAATCAGCCATGTACTTTAGCTGAATTTTAAAAAAACTGATGCCGAAACTCTGCAATCCAGTTATATGTATCACTCTCTCCCCTCGCTTACCCTGTTTCTAAGGATCTCTTTCCCAGCACTAACGCATTCCAATCCTGTCCCTTTTACATCCAAACCATAAAAAAAGGTCCTAGATAAGATTTTTTTTCCCTCAGCAGGACAAATTACCAAAAATGATTTACCCTGCAGCCTTAAATGTAAGAAAGAAAATATAAATGTAAAATGAAATAAACACTAAGTGAATGTAAGTGGGCACTCTTATTCAGAATGCCTAGAGGTGCAGTGGGTGAAATAGCAGTAACAGCCTGACACCAGAGTTTGGACTGGCAAGCAGTGCATCTTTTTTAACTGCTTGGAAGAAGGATATCACCATCTTCATTTACAGTTTGCATTTCGTAAGTGCCAATCAAGCTTCACTACGAGCCAAAGGGGAATGAATAATTAGCTGGTAAATAATTGGGCAATGAACACAAGCAGTTGTTGTCTAGTTTGTTTGTCTCAGGGGTGGGACAAAGCAAAACAATATCAATCTTCCCTGTTATTCAGCAACAGTTTGAGCGTGGGCAAGGACAAATTACTGTCAGTTCTTTCCAATATACAATGTTTACACGAAAGTGCACCAGCCCTTTATCTTGTTGCTGCTTAAAACTGCTCTGCTATACTGTTAAGAAAAAGACCCCTCCTGAGGGAATATACCACTCATAAAATAAAATAGTTACATGAAAAAAAAGAAGGGCAAAAGACAGCCTGGCATACTGATTGAGAGTCGAACCTGTAGGTTCTCATGCGCTGACATAACTTTGACCTACTGCAATGGTGATCTTGCATTCATTAGCAGAAAAATTACCTCTATGGCAAATGTAAAGAATTCCTCAGTGACATCATTTCATATTTATGTAGTCTTTTCATGGCAGTGCTTCCGATAGAATAACACACATTTTATTCTTATGATTTTCCATGGCAGCATATGCAGATCTGACAGCCAGTAAGAGCTGAAAGGGATTTTTTTTCTCTGCTATTGCTTAAGTTGCTATTAACTATTATTACTTGACAAAAATGCACTACTCAGTCTTAGAATAGCAAGCGCAGAAATCCGACTGCCCCAGGAGACGTTAACGTATCACTGTGGTATCCTCAGCCCAAGCCTGACCAAACATCATCAAAGGCAGCATGATTAACCCCGAAAGAGAGAGAAGAGAAACAAACATAGTATGTCTTCCACAAGTGCAGCACTGTGTTATCACTGTAATCGGGTCATCTGTTCAAAATATAAGCCTGTAAAAATTTTTCTTTTTACTGACGTGTCAACGTTGTCTGACAGTTTCTTTTAATGAAATGATCAAATATACGGTACCTCTGTAAGCAGAGTGCATAACTGGTCTAATTTAGTTTAAAACAGTATCCATACTTATATTACAGTATATCATGAATTTGGTGTACTTATTTTTTTGGTAATGAAAAGCACTTTGTGTCCAAGCACTAGAAAAACAGGGGTTTTTTTACTCTCTACAACAAAACAATTCCCAGCAAGCAAACATACTGCAAATGCTGCCATGGTAGAGTTCTGTGTTAGATTAAATGGTGGTGACCTAAATATGAGAAAAGGCCATTTGAGAAGAGGATCATCAGTTTGATTCCAAAGTTCAAAAAAAGCAAAATACATAAATAGCACAAAACAAAAAAAACAAGGCAAATAAACTCCAGCTGCTTCAATGGAGGAGCTCAGTGATCAACGGTGGCCCCCTGTTGTGATTATGCGAAATGCAAGTGTGTATGAATGTGAAATAGGACACTGTTTAAATAAGAAGTAAGTTTGACAAAATTATCACTGAAGGCAAAATAGGCCACAGACCTGTTTCCACTGAAACCCAAAAAGAGAAAAAAAAAATTCTGAATATTTTAAGAATAATTGCACAGATTCACGGATGGATGTTGAAGTCTGAATGGATGTCCTTGCCTTAACTATGCGGCTGTGTGCTTGAGGATCAGGGTATCCTGTCATATAGCAGAGTAAATACCTCTGCAGACCACCACCAGCCAAGCACGGGGATTAATGGGCCATTTGAGGCTACTTGACATTTCTGAAGCTTATTTCTTCTGCAGAGAACAAGAAACACAACCCTGGAAGGCCCCGCTCCACTGTCGCCAACATGAACACACAGGCAAACAACACAGAACAACACAAAAATGATACTTGTTATACTGCAGGTGCATAAAATTATTTTACAGTTTTTATAAATTGAAAATTAAATACATGCCAAGCTACTGTATTACAAATGTTCTTCACATGCACACACAAAATAAATTGTACGAACAGAGAAAGAGATGCTGGTAAATAAAGCTGACTGATGGATTTCCAGTGACATAATGTACTATAAGCACACATAATAATAAATCCATAAATCTAGTCAAACTCTCTATTTGCTAAACTATTCAGAGTGCGTGCACTTTGTAACCCGTGATATATCTACCAAATTAAAAGACCCTTACATTTAATAGAACTTAATCAAACAAAGTAAAAGTTTACTTCTGCGTGGCATGCAGAATTACTGGCCATTAATCTATGATTTTCCAAACACAGCTAGAATTATAGTATTGCTATATAAATTGCTATATAGAAACCCATAACAAGAAAATATATAGGAAAACTCAAAAGGCAAACAAAAGGCTGCCAATCAATGCATTGGTGTTTGTTTTTTACCAAATCCGAAATCTCACAGCTGTTCAAGAGAAGTCACCATCTTCTTTCAAACGGCTAAAAGTATACCGTAACATCATGCTAACTATTTATATGGAGTCACCAAGGATACATTTAGAAAAACATTTTTTATCATAGTTTGTTCTTACTGTCTTTGAAACATTTCACTAATTAGAAAATGTTTAACACATTAACCTGCTACCTAGGGCTGTGCGATATGACCAAAATCTCATATCCCGATATTAAGACATCTATCGTCCGATAACGATATAAATCACAAAAATGTAACATTTTCTGTAAATTCTGTGAATCTCGGGCAGCTCGACTTGTGGGAAGTGTTTCCAGCTGCGCGTCATGTAGCTGGAGTCGAGTGTTTTAACCGATGCATGAAACGATACATTTTTAGACATAAGTTGTAACGGCCGCCGTTTTCTTTGTGAGTATTTATTAAACGGCGTGCTGCGGGGAAAAGCCTGTTCTAATGTTTGAGTCTAAGGTTTATTTTTTAGCACCTGGCGGCTCTTTTTTACTTCTCATCCATAAATAATCTGCTTTTTCACGTGGTTCAGTTTATTTTGAAAAGTCTCAACAGGATCTTGAGCTTTATTGTAAAAGGTTCATGTGGAACATAAACAAGCGGACACGCGATGGTTTTACCGTGGTTGTTGCTAACCACAACGCATAAAAACAGGCGCTTGTCCGTCCATAGTGTGGTTATATAAAATATAAGAGAAAGAGAGAAGTTTAAGAAATTAATATAGCCACTACAGTGACCATCAAAACGATGAAAAAATATTGCCGTAAACAGTTTATTTTGCGACACCACGAAACAAACGATAGCGTAAAATGAAATGATAGACGTTTTTATATTTCATCCGATATATATCGTTATATTGAACAGCCCTACTGCTACCTATTATCCACACCACTCAAACCACTCAGTTTACCAATTAATGTAATCATACTGTTGGGTATATGTAGTGTTATGACCCAAGATCATGTGGATCATATGTGTGTGTGTGTTTGTGTGACTCCTCCCACCAGAGGATGGCTGTGGGGTTTTTCTCTCTTCCCTCGCTCTCAGCTGTGGAAATGGGCGTGTCTTAATGGAGATGGGTGTGTATTAATGGAGACCAGTGCCTGCTGAGTGGTTGGATTGAGTTCATTCCTGTTCCGGGATTGGATAATTGGTTGATCAACCAGTACTTAACCACCACTCCTGGCCTCCACCACCCAACAAACAGTCTGGGTTTGTGATTGTTACTTTGAGTGTCTCTGACTGAAAACTTAGCAAATTAGTATATTAGTAAGTATAAATTGATGTGCATGTCTGATGCGAGAGCATTACTGTTGTAAATAATTGTAAATTGCTTTGTAAAGTAGTAATTTGTACCCTTTTCACTTTGTATATATTGTCCAATGTAGCAGCCTGATAGGAGTGAGAAGCCTTTTCTGTTGACTCAGTTTTCTTCTCAGTTTTGAAGTAGAACATTAGGTAAGCAAATTGTCTTTTGGTTGACTTTTTTTTTGACAGGGAAGCTTTGTAACCTTTTTTGTTTGTTATTTTGGCATTGCTCACTGCCGACGTCAATAAATGGCTGCATAGCATTTTGGTAAGGACCTTTTAAACCCTTATGCTCCTGCTAGGGCTTTAAGGTCATCGTCACAGTTACTGCTGGCTCAGCCCAGATCTCGACTTAAGACTAGAGGTGATCGATCGTTTGCTCTTGTTGCACCTGTGCTGTGGAACAATCTCCCGATTGGCATCCGGGCATCTGATTCTATTCATTCTTTTAAATCACAGCTTAAAACATATCTTTTTAAACTTGCCTTCTCCACCTTTTAATTGCTGGTTTGTTTGTTTGTTTGTTTGGTTGCTGTGACCTATTGACCTCTTGTATTAATTCCCTCCTATCTTTCTATTGGTGTCTTTTATTATGGTGGTACAGCTTTTATCTTGCTATTACCCATGTGCTGTAGTCATTCTTATTGGTAGCTTTTATCTATGAACATAACTCGTTATTTTTTATTTTTTTTATCCGTTATCAATGTTTGAACCTTTTATTGTTTTATGTAAAGCACTTTGGTATGCCCAAGGCTTTTAAATGTGCTCTATAAATAAAGATTGTTGTTGTTGTTGTTGTTGTAGTGTTGGCTCTCTCTTGGGTGGTGCGTGAGTGGAAGGTCACATTTCTTGTTTCGTTCGATTTACTCCTAGGCCAAGAACATAACAGTAGCTGAACAATTTTGGACTTCATCACAATAAACTAGAAATATGCACAAACATTTATCTACCATGGGTGAAGTGAGCTGCGTTCGATTTAAAATGTAATGTTGAAATTTAATTTGGTGGCTGAAATTGTGTGTTGTATTTTTATTGAAACCTTTAATCTCAAACCTTACACTCTTCATCAGTGTCTTTCGAGCCAAGCAAGGAGCGTGGTTCCAGGGATGAAAATCCACCGCCACATGTTTAACTGCAGACGTTCAGTCACCGTGCCTTCTCACAATACAATACTTTGAATATAATCAAATACCCACAAAACTAACAGTCCCATTGTCATACTTACACATGCACTAAGTAAATCTTACCCCTGCTCGTGTTGTCATTGTGAGATTGTTGGAATGTTAGTATTGATTATTCTGCTCAAGCTGCACAGAGTAATCAGCATTTCTACTGACTCTTGTTTAACCGATTTGGGTTTTTGAATCAAGTAGAGTCTGAGATGTCATTTAAAGTTAAGAAAGTAACTCTGCGTTATACTTTTAAATTCAATGAAAATTGCATTTAGATGCCGGTGGATAACTTGTCCATGTGTGACATTCTGGTATTTAATGCTTAGGAAGTAAATAAAGAGTTTCTTTTTTTTAATTCATGTAATGACTGTAAAGGATTTAATTTCACATTGTGTGACTCTGTTGTGTGCTTTATAATAAGGAACTAAGGCAATTAAGCCTTATCATCTGTGTCGGGAAGCACTGTGTACACTAATCTTTTGTTTGCATATAGTGTGTGTGTTTGTGTGTATGAGAGAGAGAGAGCAAAAGCAAAAGAGAAAAGGGGGGATATGAATATATTCTTGGCTATGTTGTTTTCACATGTGCATTTGTTTGACTCAGGCGTGACTCAAGCATGTCCAGTAAGTGCTTGTTTGTGTATTGTGAGTTTTCTAGAGCATTGGTCCTCATGGATCAGTACAATGCACAATGCCTGTTAAACACTACTATTCTTGTATTCATCTCAAAGTTTATTTGCCCTCACGAGAATCAGGAATAACTCACCTACATATATCTATATGCCGTACGCGAATGTATGCATTTTAATATATGTCTTTGAGTGTGTTTGTGTGCATTTAATGTCTCCTAGTTTAATTTATATACAGAATGTAAGTGTGTGATTTTGTAAGTTGGAGGCAAGAGAACTCTGTCAGTGAAGCAAAAACAATGCTTGTTAGAATAATTCTCCATTTGCCTTATTGCCTTTTGTAACAAACCTGCTAAGAACACCTACCTATTGATAATCTGCTCCAAACACAACGCATCAGACAACAGACAACCCTACACAAAATACACACAACACACGTATAGAGTAACTGCAATGACAATAGAATACAACTAGCACTATCAGAAATACAAAAACAAACTGTTATTAAAAAAAATCCTTGATGCTTATTGCTATAACACTACACAAAACGTTTTTGCTTGAACTGCTTGAAAATAAAATGTATTTGAACACATCCATCAAATTACTGCTTATCCATTTATTGTTGGAAGGGCTGGAGTACAAATAAAAGTATTCTGAAGGGCACGGAGGAAGCAAACTTTGCAGAGTTCGATACACAATCAATACCCAATCTTAAAAAGTCAAAGAAAACGGGTTGTTAATGTGTAGGTTTTGCAAACTCTTTGCACAGTTGGACAAAGAAAAAAACAATAACAACACTGAAGACCTCTGCCTTTTGTGGATAAGCAGTAGGAATTCCTTGGAAGCTCATAAACCAGAGCTGGATGATCCATGTTTTTTTTTATCCACACCCAACACTTAAGCATAAGTTAGAAACTTCTAGGAAGTTGTCTTAACAAATTAATTTAGTGCAAGACAGATATTGTGAGTTGCACAAGCTGGACTAGTGGTTCAGTCTCTTTAATTTATGCATTATGACCTGATCACCACTTATGCTAGCTTTCCTCTTTAACCTTACTGGCACCTAGAGAGATTACTTTTTGTCTGTAGGCATTATTGATTGGATTAACAATTTCAGCCTTGATATTCTGAGACATTACCCTATATAGTCCTGTAAGTCAGTGATGTATGCCAAGATTCCCACAGAGACTGCTCCAAGATTCCCCTGAGAAGTTCCGTGCCTTTCAGCAGAGATGCCTTTAGCCGTTCACTGAATTCAGGCATGCATGAGTGTAGTACAGGACATTGTGGTTATCAAACTATCAGCAAGGCTTGGAGTGATCATATTTTCATTTAGGTGAATAGCACAGCTGGCTTCATGCATTCTCAAAAGCTGCGATCAGTGGTTATGTATGAACCATGTTTTAAACATATAATCAAATATCGGCATCAGTGATCGTAAACAAGTAATATTACACTATAGGGAAAGACGGACAAAGCAAGTTCATGTGCTGGGTCACTGTTGGTTCATTATGGCTGTCCATGGTTTGTTCCCCCCAAAAATTCAGTCTTATATACTTAAACTACAATGCAAAAGGTAGAACAA